>NW_027361698.1:48460000-49065000 GCF_039654945.1 Dendrobates tinctorius
AATCTCGTATGAGATGATGCCCTTTCGGTTGGTGGAAAGCGCAGCTTTCCGCGAACTCATGGCCTATGCAGTACCACGCTATGACCTACCCAGTCGCCACTTCTTCTCTCGCAAAGCCATCCCAGCCCTCCACCATCATGTGAAAGACCGCATTGTCCATGCACTCAAGCAGTCAGTGAGCGGAAAGGTGCACCTCACAACTGATGCATGGTCCAGTCGGAATGGCCAGGGCCGTTACGTGTCCATCACTGCACACTTGGTTAATGTGGTGGATGCAGGGTCCACAGGGGACAGCGGTGGTGGGATAGTGCTGCCTAGCCCACGGTATAGGAAACAGTTGGCTGTAGGCGTTCGACCCTCCTCCTCCTCCTCCTCCTCCAGAAGCGAAAGCTCATCCACAGAGCGCAGTCGTACGAGCACTCCATCTGCAGCTGCCACTGTTGCACACGATGTGTCCCCCTATCGAGCAGCTAGTGGAAAGCGTCAGCAGGCTGTGTTGCAGATGATGTGTTTGGGCGACAGACACACCGCCGAGGTGCTGGCCGAGTACTTGAAGCGACAAACTGAGTCATGGCTGGGCAGTGTACATCTTGAGGCAGGCAAGGTAGTTAGTGATAACGGCCGTAATTTTGTGGCAGCCATAGCCCTTTCAAAACTCAGCCACATACCTTGCTTGGCTCACACCTTGAACCTGGTGGTGCAGTGCTTCCTCAAAAATTATCCGGAGTTAACAGCCCTGCTCCAGAAGGTGCGAAGACTGTGCGCGCACATCCGCCGGTCGCCTGTACACTCCGTTCATATGCAGAAGCTGCAGCGATTGCTCCACCTTCCCAACCACCGCCTCATTATTGACATTGCAACAAGGTGGAACTCCACCCTGCACATGGTGGAGCTGCTGTGCGAGCAGAGGCAGGCCATAATGCATTTGTGGGAGGATACACGGCCAGGCACTTTGAGAGCAGACATGGAGTTGACAGGTGTGCAGTGGTCAAAGCTGAAAGACCTCTGTAAAGTCCTTCAGTGTTTTGAGGAATGCACACGGCTGGTAAGCTCAGACGACGCCATCCTAAGCATGAGCATCCCACTTATGCGTCTGCTCATGCAAACTTTGACGCACCTTAAGGAGCAGGCTTCTGCAGCCAATGTTGATGAGGAGGAAGAGGAGGAGGGAATCCTTGATGACATTCAGCCATTGTCTGCTCAGGGACCTCTCCTGGACGAGGTGGAGGAAGAAGAGGAGGAGGATGATGGGGATGATTACTTAGGGGAGGAGGATGCATCTCGTGGGGCAAGTGAAAATGTTGGCGTGGCAAGGTCTGGTACAGGGTTTGTGCGTGACTGGAGGGATGTGGATTTGCCAGAAAGTGCTCCTCCACCCAGCACTCGCAGTGCATCATTGACACCGGGAACATTGGCCCACATGTCAGATTATGCCTTGCAGATCCTAAAAAGGAACCCCCGCATTGCCAAAATGATGAACGATGATGACTACTGGTTGGCCAGCATCCTGGATCCACGCTATAAAGGCAAATTACAAAACATCATGTCACAGGAGAACCTTGACCTAATATTGGCTAATAAACAAGCAACTCTGGTAAATCGGTTGCTTGAGGCATTCCCAGCACACAGCAGCGGTGATGGTTCTTACACGAGCCGTACGGGCCGGGGGCAGCTTGGCAGAGGTGTTCGTGGTGCACACAGCAGAAGTGGCGTTGGAGACAGGGGTTTCATGACAATGTTGTGGACTGATTTTTCAAATACCGCTCACACAACTGGTAATACTGCATCGATGGAAAGTGACAGGAGACAGCAGCTGTCAACTATGGTAACAAGCTACTTTTCCTCCCATATCGATGTTCTCCCACACAGGTCATTCCCCTTTGACTATTGGGCCACTAAACTGGACTCCTGGCCTGAATTGGCCCAATATGCCTTACAGGAGCTCGCTTGCCCAGCTGCAAGTGTGCTATCGGAAAGAGTCTTCAGTGCAGCTGGATCAATCCTGACAGAAAAAAGGACCCGTCTGTCAACCCAAAATGTGGATGATCTAACCTTCATTAAAATGAACCATGCATGGGTTTCCAAGGATTTTGTCCCACCTTCTCCTGATGACACATAGGGTGACAGAAAAATGGCTTGCTTTGGTCCACCTCTTCCTGGGACTTCACCTATTTCGCCTTTTGCATCAGCTGAATGTCCAACATCAACATATGCCACTTTCTAAAACTCCCTAACTGTGCTGCCTCCCCCCCCATGGCCGGGGTCACCACCTAGCGCACGACACCGTGCGAGTGCCGTTGCCCTGGACAGGTGGGTAGGCCGACTCTTGGGCGTGGGCACTGGCACAGGGTCCCTCATAGTGCAATCAAGTGTCTCTGACGGTGGTGGTGCACACTCGCCGTCAGACACACCGCTGTACTATGAGGGGCCCAGTGCCAGTACCGACGCCCACGAGTGGGCCCCCCTTGCTTGGGCAGGGCCCCAGCATTTGCAATCTTTACCTCTCCCTGCTCCTCCGCTGTGTAATCTGGGCCGTCAAATCCATACTGTGCCTGACACCGTCTGAGCCTGCCTCCTGAGACATATATTTTGAATGTGTACGCTATCCATACATGTTATCCGGGGAAACGGTACCCTTTCAAACCTTTGTGCAATCACGTGCAATCTATACTGGGCCTGACACCGTCTGAGCCTGCCTCCTGAGACATATATTTTGAATGTGTACGCTATCCATACATGTTATCTGGGGATACGGTACCCTTTCTAACCTTTGTGCAATCACGTGCAATCCATACTGGGCCTAACACCGTCTGAGCCTGCCTCCTGAGACATATATTTTGAATGTGTACGCTATCCATACATGTTATCTGGGGATACGGTACCCTTTCTAACCTTTGTGCAATCACGTGCAATCCATACTGGGCCTAACACCGTCTGAGCCTGCCTCCTGAGACATATATTTTGAATGTGTACGCTATCCATACATGTTATCTGGGGATACGGTACCCTTTCTAACCTTTGTGCAATCACGTGCAATCCATACTGGGCCTAACACCGTCTGAGCCTGCCTCCTGAGACATATATTTTGAATGTGTACGCTATCCATACATGTTATCTGGGGATACGGTACCCTTTCTAACCTTTGTGCAATCACGTGCAATCCATACTGGCCCTAACACCGTCTGAGCCTGCCTCCTGATGTATAGACATATATTTTGAATGTGTACACTATCCATACATGTTATCTGGGGATACGGTACCCTTTCTCACCTTTGTGCAATCACGTGCAATCCATACTGGGCCTAACACCATCTGAGAATGATAGATGGGGCCCACCAAATACTGGAACATTCCAAAGGTGGACATCAGACACTGGAGCAGCATTTACAGGGCCCATTATACACTAGAGCATTAGAAATGGGGCCCATTATGTTTGGAGCATTATTTGGGCCCATAAGACAGTAGAGCTTCATCCATGGGGACCAACATATACTGTAGCATTATGTGGAGCTCATCATATACTGTTTCAAACATTATATGGGACCAATGATTCTGTATGGAGAAATAGATGGGCCTCGTCATGAGATGTAAAAAATGAGGTATTTTTCATTGTACTATACCGCTATTTCTCTGCCGTATCGGAGCATGATGAGTTGTGGTATGTGTTAAAGGGGCGCTCTTTCGCCCAGGGCACATGAAAACCTGGAGCCAGCCCTTCCCCCCACAGTCTGTTGCCAAATAACCCCCATTTTTCAGTGCGTAACTTGTATTATGAAGTTAATTAAGGTTGACAAGCTTAAGTAAGAAGAATTGATGCTTTTGGCATTCAAATGGGCACTGTAGGTGTGTTTCCTGTCCTCCTCTCACTGCCGACTTTTATTCCCCATTGACTTACATTGGGTTTCGTGTTTCGGGACGACTCCGACTTTTCCCTATAATCGGACGATCTTGCTCGACCCGACTTTTAGAAAAGTCGGGTTTCACGAAACGAAACGCGACCCTAAAAAACCAAAAGTCGCTCAACTCTACATTCAGTTGTTTAATTTTGCAGAAAAAAAGCAGATCACAGACATGGCACAAAACTAAAGTCAATTCAAATGGCAACTTTCTGGCTTTAAGAAACACTAAAAGAAATCAAGAACAAAAAATGTGGTAGTCAGTAATGGTTACTTTTTTTAACCAAGCATAGGGGAAAAATTATGGAATTACTCAATTCTGAGGGAACAAAATTATGGAATCATGAAAAATAAACAAACAAAAAAAAACAACACTCCAACACATCACTAGTATTTTGTTGTATCACCTCTGGCTTTTATAACAGCTTGCAGTCTCTGAGGCATGGACTTAATGAGTGTCAAACAGTACTCTTCATCAATCTGGCTCCAACTTTCTCTGATTGCTGTTGCCAGATCAGCTTTGCATGTTGGAGCCTTGTCATGGACCATTTTCTTCAACTTCCACCAAAAATTTTCAATTGGATTAAGATCCAGACTATTTGCAGGCCATGACATTGAAGGTTAGCTAACAATTATGATGTTCCACCATTAGGCATTTAAAAATTATTGTCCACCAAAAATCTACATAATCTAAAAACACCACATAGTTTGCTAGAATAACTGTTTTCAAAACATTTTCACTTTAACAAAATTCAGCTTATGTCACACAAAAAATGCAGTCATACTAGTGAAAGATTAACCTCAGTAGCTTGCAATAGACTTTGGTTTCCAGCTCTCAACGATATATAAGTTAAACAATTACAATTTAAGAGATTCTCTCTTTACATGAATACTTTAAATAACCAAAATTACAATTGTAAAGTATGCAAAAACAAAAACGATTTATAACTATTTATCTGATCTCACAATGAATATATACAGAATGAATCCGCAGCATGTTCATTATTTCTGTGGAGTCGCAGCAATTCCGCTGCCATAGGATTGCGCTGAAACGCTCACTTTACGCATGTGGCTATGCCCACCATGCATAAAGTGAGCGCTTCATGTGCGGATGGTACCCATGGTCTGGAGGATAGGAGACACTCCTCCGTGCCCTGGATACCATAACCTGTAAAAAATAGAATTAAAATTAAAAATCGGGTAATACTTACCTTCTGACGGCCCCCGGAGCTCTCCCGCCTGTCCGCCACTCTGCGGCATCTTCCGTTCCCAGGAATGCATTGTGCGAAGCGCTGTGTCATCTGAAGTGAATTTCGCAATGCATCCCTGGGAACGGAGCTTGCCGGCAGAGTCGCTGAGGGCCGGGGGCCGACAGAAGGTGAGTATATCCCGATTTTTAATTTTTTTTTATTATTTTTTACATTATATCTATGCTTGACAAGTATGACCAACCTGTCAATCACCTTTCCAAGCGATGCTTCAAATTACAAGCATTCCACAAGCTAAAAACGCTTGTGTTTTGTGGGAAAACGCATGCGAATTATGCATGTGTTTTACCCGCGGCAGGGACTTGTGGAAATGCTGCAGACAATTCCGCAGCATTTTTGGAACGTGGTCACAGAGCCTTAATCTTCATCTCCTCCATGGAGCGCTTACAGTTTCCTGCTTCATTCTCGCCACCTCTACTGTAATGAGGTCAGCAGTTGATGACCTCATTATGCCGCTGCATGTCGGTGCGAGGGCTGGCAAGCACTGCTCTGCCTCTGTAGTGGCGTCAGAGTGTTCTAATGCATTTATGTCTGAAATGTGTGATTATATTTTAATATAAGAAGATTATAATCAGCGTCTCACAGTTCTCTTGCCACAAAACATGCAGGCCGCATGTTAGGGAGGTCTAGTGTAGTCTGTTATAAATTCAGTGATTCAGGGAGCCAGTGGGTCTCGCTCTCTGCTTCACCATAGTTTTCAACAATTTCCACATTCTTAGGATTCACATACAGTTGAAAGAGATCTCTATGGGGATATTTGCAACTACTCCTATTACAGGGAACCTCCTGAATGTTCCATCTGAGATAGCAAGTATGAGCTCCCTTTTATTTTGTTATTTCAACACAATACACTGCATTAGCTGGAAATATGAGGTTAAGAAAATCCTCATGTATTTTTTCTACAAAAAAAAACGATTGCCTTAATCCAGTATCCTGAGGGACATCACCATATAAACGTTTACAGCAATTTTAAAAAATTAATTATCTTGATTCATTTATTAAAACAAAGCCCCTGGAGATTGATCAATAAGATGTTGTTCATTGAATGTTATAATTCACCGCTAAACTGCAGTAATCGCTTTAAACTATTTACAGCTCCAGGGTGTTATCTGCAGTTTAACATTCTGTCTTATAAAATATCTGCACGCTTCAGAGTATGAAAACACATTTCTACTCTTTGCTTAAAGGCAGAAATAAGATGATGCGTTTCCTAGCAGATACCGATTTACTTTATAGGAAAAATACAAAATAACGTTATAGACAAGTACATTTTCAAACTTCTGCATGGCATCTCCAATCAGAGCAAGAAAAGCTGATGCTCATTCAAGTGAATTGTGCCAAATGTTTTTTTTTTCCTTTTCCCCTTTTTCAAAATGCTTTGAAGCACCATCACAGCCCGAGCCAGCCTGACAGTCTCTTGCCTGCAAGGCAGATTCTTAGATCAGAATCTTTTCTCTCCCTCTGGCTAATTACTTTCTGATTTGAATAGCTGAATATATCTCTCCTTTATAAGCTACGACACACAGTTGTTTCAATCTATGGATCCAGCGTTAAATTAGCATATATGTATATAAATTATCCATATATATATATATATATATATATATATATATATAGCCTATAACCTGCAGTAGCCACCGATCGACCAAACCGCTGCACGACCAGCTCTACCCTCGCCTACTGTATTATCACCCATCCCTTGAAGATTGTGAGCCCTCGCGGGCAGGGTCCTCTCTCCTCCTGTACCAGTTATGACTTGTATTGTTTAAGATTATTGTACTTGTTTTTATGTATACCCCTCCTTACATGTAAAGCGCCATGGAATAAATGGCGCTATAACAATAAATAATAATAATAATAATAATAATAATAATAATAATATATATATATATATATATATACACTCACTGGCCACTTTATTAGGTACACCATGCTAGTAACGGGTTGGACCCCCTTTTGCCTTCAGAACTGCCTCAATTCTTCGTGGCAGAGATTCAACAAGGTGCTGGAAGCATTCCTCAGAGATTTTGGACCATATTGACATGATGGCATCACACAGTTGGCGCAGATTTGTCGGCTGCACATCCCTGATGCGAATCTCCCATTCCACCACATCCCAAAGATGCTCTATTGGATTGAGATCTGGTGACTGAGGAGGCCATTTGAGTACAGTGAACTCATTGTCATGTTCAAGAAACCAATCTGAGATGATTCGAGCTTTATGACATGGCGCATTATCCTGCTGAAAGTAGCCATCAGATGTTGGGTACATTGTGGTCATAAAGGGATGGACATGGTCAGCAACAATACTCAGGTAGGCTGTGGCGTTGCAACGATGCTCAATTGGTACCAAGGGGCCCAAAGAGTGCCAAGAAAAAATTCCCCACACCATGACACCACCACCACCAGCCTGAACCGTTGATACAAGGCAGGATGGATCCATGCTTTCATGTTGTTTACGCCAAATTCTGACCCTACCATCCGAATGTCACAGCAGAAATCGAGACTCATCAGACCAGGCAACGTTTTTCCAATCTTCTACTGTCCAATTTCGATGAGCTTGTGCAAATTGTAGCCTCAGTTTCCTGTTCTTAGCTGAGAGGAGTGGTACCTGGTGTGGTCTTCTGCTGCTGTAGCCCATCTGCCTCAAAGTTCGACGCACTGTGCGTTCAGAGATGCTCTTCTGCCTACCTTGGTTGTAACGGGTGGCAATTTGAGTCACTGTTGCCTTTCTATCAGCTCGAACCAGTCTGCCCATTCTCCTCTGACCTCTGGCATCAACAAGGCATTTCCGGCCACAGAACTGCCGCTCACTGGATTTTTTTTCTTTTTCGGACCATTCTCTGTAAACCCTAGAGATGGTTGTGCGTGAAAATCCCAGTAGATCAGCAGTTTCTGAAATACTCAGACCAGCCCTTCTGGCACCAACAATCATGCCACGTTCAAAGGCACTCAAATCACCTTTCTCCCCCATACTGATGCTCGGTTTGAACTGCAGGAGATTGTCTTGACCATGTCTACATGCCTAAATGCACTGAGTTGCCGCCATGTGATTGGCAGATTAGAAATTAAGTCTTAACACACAGTTGGACAGGTGTACCTAATAAAGTGGCCAGTGAGTGTATATATATATATATGTATATACAATCTTCTGCTGTAATACCGAGCTCTGGCTCGTTTTTTATCTCAACTGTAGATGGCAATGCATGACTTCTTTTTATTCAGCCCGAATTTTCTCAGCTACACTTTTACTTTTGAAGCTATGTAATGTTGGCATTCTCTACTTTTTTTTTTTAAGAATAATATACTGCTTTTTTTCAAAGTCAATTAACACTTAGGGCAAATGAGATGTGAAGAGGTAAAGGTCAATTACTTTGGGTCTGCTTCTAAACCTTTACGATTTGCACAGAATCCAGCTAGGAATTGGAGATCTTTAGTAAAAGAGCCGGAACAATAATTAGTTCATTCCTTGTTACTGTGACTAGAAAAAGTAATTTAAACAAGGTGTATGGTTATTTGACAACCACTCGTATCTTGATTCATTCACAGCATTGATGTATTCACTAACAGTTTGATAAGATATATTAATCATTTATTGTGGAAATTGGTACCTTGTTAAATCTTATTGTCTTATTTTCAAAGCATAAAAAGCATATACTGTATTTTATCAAAGCATATTAGCGTTTAATGATAGATTTATCATACCTTTTAAGCTTCAATTGACCCTGCAACTTGTGAACGTGATTTTAATAATAAAGATTACATTAACGCCCAAATCTTTTTTCACCATCTTGACAAGACTAAATTTCACAATTGTGACCTGTGTCACTTAATGAGGTAATAACTCTGGACGCTTAAAGGTATCTGTCATATTCCTGGGTTCAAACCCTTAAGCCTGTCTTTTGTAGACAGCTTCCCTGTCCATCAAGCAACAGCAGACACACCTTTTCTCTGGTTGTTTAGGTTCCGTTATTCAGATTGTAGTCTGTTTAGCATAATGCAGGTGTTCTCATTTGTCTTATCTATGACATTTCAGGTGCGTCTTTAAATTCTGTCCCCCTACTGGCATTTCCTGCTGGTGACAGTTTATTTTGGATGTTCAGCCATTCTGCTATAAATTTAAGCAAGTCAATGAAATTCCAGCTAGGGTTTATCACCTTCCAGTTTTTGGTCTTTTCGTTGCACCTAGCTTCTGTTTCTTTTTTTAGAAAGTAAGCAGTATGTAATCTAATAGCACTTACTGCATACTCTGTTTTGTATTTCATAATTAACTTTTCTTACTCTGGGATCTTTTCTTTTTTCAGCACACTTTCCATTTTGTGGGTAATTTACTCTCTGCACTGCCCACCGGTTCTTTAGGGGGAATGTGAAGAGCTCGACAGCCTTTGAGGTAGTTTATTTCCGAGCTGCCATCTTCTAGTTTGTGGGTAGGTCTATCTCGGCTTACGCAGAAACCGTTAACAACTGCTGATAAGGATCTCTAGTCTTTACGGGAAACAGCAGGGTCGGTAACAGTTTTTAGCATGTTACTAGGGATGAATGAACATGCTCTGTGACACTCAGATATCACTCGAGTATCTGGTTGCTCAGATGTATTTGTTACTCAGTGAGCCTTGACCGATGCTCGATTTAAAACTCAAAGCCCTGCATATGTGGGGCCTGTTACACAGCCAATGAGCATGCAGAGATTGCCTGCGTATCACTGTAATGCCATAGTCATCTTGGTTGTGGCATTACTGTGATTGGCTAGCCGGATGACATCATTAGCAATTATAAAAAGACAGGCTCCTCCCTGCTTGGTACACTGATGTAGCGTGATTGCACAGCTCTGTCATAGTTCGTACTGGAGGGAGAAAGTGCTTGTCCAGGCCTGTGTGTGCACAGTTTAATGAAACAGAGTCCTGTATTGTTGATACTAGTGCTAATGCTGAACCATCATACTAACAGCCCTTGTAAAGGCTAATCATTTATTTTGCAGTTTGCATCACACACATTTTGCATTTAGTGTAGGGAGGTAGAGAGAGCCACATGAGCATGGAGAGTCGCTGAATACAGTCTGTAGACAGTAATTATGGTAATGCAGTCCATTACCAAATATATAGCTGCAACAAACTGAATATAAAGAATGTTTGTCGTGCTAATCCTTATATTGGTCTCTCTATGATGTGAAATAAGTGACCAATAAATATGCATTGTTACCTGTATATGAACAACAATAATATTACAGGTGAAAATTCAATACGTTTTATACTTGCTCTGCTAATTGAGGAGTAAATACCCAAACTTGAAGAGGATTACTGTGCTACCCTTCTTAGAATTTTTACTGGATTTGTACTTTGAGCAAAGCCTTTCTGAGTGTAAGAGTACATCCACCACACTTTAAAAATATTTCAATGAGGCCCACAAGTTGTTGCCTTCCAGGGGTCTATGGATTACAGTCCTTAGAATTTTTTCCTGACTTTGCCTTTTCTGCAAAGCCATTATGAGCATAGAAGTACATAAACTACACTTTTCAAATATTTATGGTAAAAAAAAATTCTGAATTCAATCAGTCACCCATACAGTTTACATGGTTATTGGTACATTATGATGGTATGTAAAACTCAAAAAAAATTTGAAAAAATGTTGCTGGGTTACATTTCTCACCCCTTCAGTATTACCTGCTCATTGTTAAATTTCATTGATATATAACACTCCAAAAAAGTGTAATTTTTTGTCTGGGTTAAATTTCTCACCTAAACACTATTTTGTCTTTGGGTGTACATTTCGTTAGTTTATAGCCTTCAAACTTTTTTTTGGTATTATATTGCTATTTTTATTGTTAAAAAATGTATCGCTATTATAATGCTCATCCGTAGAGTATTACGTGTTCCTGGGTACATTTTGGTGGTATATAACCCACAAAAAGCTTGTTGAAAAATGTATTGGTATTATATTGCTCATTCATACAGTATAACTTATTTGGGGATACATATTTTGCCACACAGTTTGCTTTTAGAACAATCTTTTCAGTAAAAGATGTTTCATTTATTGCAAGCTGTATTTTTGAACCCATATTTGTGGGAGTAATGTGCCTTTAAGTTGCTGTGTCTTCTCTGCAACCCTGCCTGTTTTGGTACTGTGGACTATTGTCTAAGTGTGCAATTTATCAGCTTCTGTGGGATTAATTTGGAAACATGCTCTCTGGATAAAATTTATTATCTTTTGTGTGGGTACTGTGCCCAAAAGCCTCTGTGTACTCTGCAGCCATGTTTGTAATAGTAGTGTGCCCAAAAAATTATTTTATTCTACCTTAGTGACCGAGCCTAAAGCCCATTAATTAATTAACTACTCATTACAATTACACAACTTCTAAATTATCATGGATGGCTATTCTGTCTTGCAATATCAGCTGCTTTTTTGCTACTGCATCACACTGTTGATTCATGTGCAGTCTGTGATCTAATAGTACACCCAAGTCTTTTTGGCATGTGCTGTTGCTTAGTTATATTCTTCCCGTTCTGTAGATGTAATTTTTGTTTTTCTTGCCCAGATGTAGAATATTGCAATTCTCCCTGTTTAATACCATTCTATTATTCACAGCCCATTGTTCAAGCTTATCAAGACCCTTCTAACCCTTTTTCTGTCTTCTCTTGTGTTACCTATCCTTCCTAGCTTTTCATCATCTGCAAATTTGATCAGTTTACCTTCCGTTCCCTTATCTAGATCATTTCTAAAAATGTTGAACAACACTGGGGTCAGTACAGAGCCTTGTGGTGCCCAACTGGATGTGCAACCATAGCCTTGTTAATCCCTTTATTGGTTATTTTTTCAAAAAGGATGCTTTACTGAAGTTGTGATATAGTATATCTGTCACATTTTCTTGATCCACCAAGTCAGTGATTCCAGCATAAAAGGATATTAGTTTAGTCTGGCATGACTTGTTTGCTACAAACCCATGCTGGCTCTGGTTAATCACTGTATTCCTATCCAAGTACTCACATACATGCTGTTTCATAATTTGTTCAAATATCTTCCCTGGTATAGAAGTAAGACTCACTTGCCTATAATTTCATGGTTCCATCTTTTTCCTTTTTGGTGTAGCAAACAACAGTCTCCAGCAATAGCTGCTAACTCCAACTTCAGCACATCAACTCCAGCAAGTCAGGTTAGGAGGAGCTGTGAGATAGAGTTGCATGCCTCTAATCAGCAAAGAATTGTTAACTTCTTCAGCGCAGAAGAAAACAAAATCCATTTATTATGAGGAACAAAACACACAGGCTAAATGTAAGACCTGCAATTCACAGTACATAAATATTACCTAACCTCAGATCTCCCAGGAGGATGTTTCTCACTGGTGACTGTACCCCCGTTCTACATGACCATTGGGGCCAGGTTTATCCAGATGAGCCACATGAAAGGACACTATCAATCTATTGGCATTATTCTCAGATGCCGGCACATACATCTTCTCCTCAGTACCATACCACTTCCAATGCACCAGGTACTTTTTAGAGCATTGAACCTGACATTCATTTTTTATAAGCCATACATTTGTATTTGTCTCCCATGATCTTTAAATTATTGTGAATCCCTCCCCACACAGATGAGAGTGAAGAGAATTGTTCCTCTCCAGCAACCCTCGAGGACTCATCTTTACTGAAGGTACAGAATTGAAGATGGAAGCCATATGAGCCAAAAATCTGTCACCACATCGGAGGGAACCCCATAAAGCTTCATGAGGTGATCTCAGTGAAAGACACCTTAGCAGGTGTCTTGGCATTAGGGAGATCAGGTAAATCAATAAAGTGCACCATTTTACTAAAGCTATCCACAACAACAAAGGTAACCATTTTGCCAGAGGATGAAGGAAGATCCATGCTAGTATCCATAAATAAATAAATCCATAGTTGGTTAAGAAGGATTAATGGTAAAAGGGCACCAAACTGACGAGAATGCAGGTTCTTAGAATGAGCACAGACAATACAAGAACACACAAAGTCAACTATATCCTTACGCAACCTTGGTCACCAATAATATTGATAAAGGAGGTCCAAGTTCGCCTTACTTCCTGGGTGGCCAGAGCTGAGTTATGATGTGCCTCTAAAATTTTGAGTCGCAGATGTACAGAAACAAACAATTTTCCTGAATGACCTGCAGTGGCATCCCCCCGAGCCTTAAAAACCTCATCCTCAAGTTCAGAACACACTGCAGAGATGACCACCCATTTTTGTAAAATAGGGACAGCATCATCAGTAGTCCCACCCCCCCAGTGAAACTCCAAATCAAACCATCTGCTTTGATGTTCTTAATCCCAGGATGGTAAGTGACCACAAAATTACCTGGCAAAAAAAGGCCATCTAGCTTGACTAGGATTCAGACCTTTAGTAGATTCTAGGTGCATCAAGTTTTTATGATCATTTATGGCTGTGATTGGGTGAGCTGCCCCTTCAAAAAATGAGGCTATTCCTCAAATGTCAACTTAGTGGGCAAAAGTTTCTTACTGCCCAAATCATAGTTTCTTTCTGCTGATGACAACTTTTTAGAGAAGGAGGCACATGACATTTACTAGGCAACGACTCTTGAGACAATGCCGCCCCTAACCCCACTTTCGAAGCGTCAACCTCAAGAATAAATGATTGAGAAGCATCGGGTTGTATGAGTACTGGCACAGTGGAAAAACATCTCTTCAAATAAGAAAATGCCTGCTGAGTGCAGTTTCCTAGTCATATCAGTAAAGGGTTTGACAATAGACGAGTAGTTTCAGATAAATTCCCTAAAATAGTTTGCAAACCCCAAAAAGCATTGGAATGATTTCAGATTTTCTGGGAGTTTCCATTCCAGGACTGCTCGCACCTTATCATTATCCATGCGGAAACCTGCAGCTGACACTAGGAAACCCAATAACTAATTCTCCTGTATGCCCCAACTTAGCATACAGTTTATTACCCTGTAGAACCTGTAGTAGCTGCCTGACATGTACCTGATAAGACTTGAGATCAGGAGAGTAGATCAAAAATGCATCTAGATACACTACTATAAATCTAACTATGACGTGACGTAAGATGTCATTAACAAACTGTTGGAACTAGTCAAACCAAAATGACAAGATTTTCATAATGCCCTTCTGGAGTCTTAAAAGCCATCTTCCACTCATCTCCCTACTTAATCCTAATCAGATTATAGGCTCCCCTGAGATCCAGTTTGGAGAACGATTTTGCCCCAATTATCTGAATGAACAAATCAGGAATGAGTGGGAGAGGATATGGGTCCCAGATACTAATCCGGTTTAACTCCCAAAGGTCTAAACAGGGATGCAGACCCCCATCTTTCTTTTTAACAAAGAAAACCCTGCTGCTACAGATGAAGGTCTAATATGTTTGTCGGCAAGACTCCCAGATACATAAGGGCCTGTCACACTAAGCGATATCGCTAGCAATATCGCTATAACGTCACTGGTTTTTGTGATGTTATAGCGATATTGCTAGCGATATCACTATGTCTGATACTTACCTCCGACCGCTCCCCCCCTGGTTATCGCTGATCGTGCGAGAACATCCTGGACAGTTTCTCGTCGTCAGCTTCCTGCTGGGCTTCCTGCTGTGGAGACAAGCGACGCGTGGATACGGGTGGGAGGACGTCAGGATCGCCTCCTCTGACAGGTAAGTAGCGACCCCCGACCCCAGCGATGTCGCTGGTGAGATCTGCCTGTGTGGCAGCTCACTAGCGACCACTTAGCGATGCACCAGCGATCCTGACCGCGTCATATCGCTGGTTGGGATCGCTGGTGCCTCGCTAAGTGTGACAGTACCTATAGTCTTTCATGGCCTGACCCTCAGGACCTGGCAGGTTATATAATCTGGTCTTGGACAACTTTGCACCCGGAAGCAAGTTCCTAGGACCGTCATACACATGATGGGGAGGCAGTTCTTGACACCCCTTTTTAGAGAACACCTCAAAATCAGAGAGAAACAATGTAATGTCTTTATTGGAGACATTAGAGATAACAGTACCTAGGCAATTGTTTTTCCAAAAATCACTCTGCTTAATTTTCTCTCTGGCCTGCCAGTCTATGACTGGATTATGCTTACTGAACCAGGGAAGACCTAATATAATAGGAGTAGGGAGGCCTTCCAGAAGGTAACAAGAAAGGAGCTTCCTGTGAATATCATCTACCCAAAGATTCACCCTATTCGCTATTTGCATACAGCTATCGCAGTTATAGGAATGGATGTCACCAGCTTACTATAGTTGAGACTAAGGATCTGAGCAAACAGAGCATCCACCACATTGGCTCCTACCCCTCTATCCAGTAGGACAGATATTGTCTCAGTTTCTGTACCTATAACCACTTCTGCAGGTAGGATAAACTGAGACACACCTGGGGATGAAATATATAAGCCCAGGTTCTAATCCTCCACACAACCTGAGTGCCACTTTAGGTTCCAGTCCAACTGTCTGGTGTGAAGAAACCTTAGACTGTAGGTCTTATAACTCACAAGACAAACCCTGTATTTGTCTCACAAGGCTAGCAATGGGATCCATGTCACTATCAAAAAATGTGGGGCCTGTGAAAATATCATGCAGTGATGGTCTTCAGTAAGGAAGAGGGGCTTCAAACTGTACCTGGAACTATGACCTTACCTATCCCTGGCCCTGGGGGATCAATTAAAGGTAAAGAGCAACAGCAATCAACCAAAGTCACAAGTCATGGAATAAATACAGCTGAGTAATGAAGATATCCATAAAGTAAAAAACAATATTTTATTTCTTGCCCCCAGAAGAAGCTGGCAGCAAAACACGCGCCAGGGTGTGGGGACGCTGAGGGAATCTTTGCTGTGGCTCTGGGGAATCTACCACAAACAGGTACATTTGGTTTAATCTTTAATACTTTAAGAATTTGATTTGGCTTAAGGAGGATAAAAGTTGTATGGAGTATTCTGGCACATCGCTCCATTGCTAATTCCATCTCCGAGTATATAGGTATGAGAAGCAACAAAGGTGTATAGTGGATTCCGATACCCTATGTTCAATATCATTCCTTCCTTTTCCATACTTATCTCTTTAGAGGTTTATGTCTTAGTTGTTACTTATGCACTGCAGTCAGTATGCATGCAGTTCAAACCAGAAGTTTACATACACTATATAAAAAGACACAAATGCATGTTTTTCTCAATATCTGACATGAAATCAAAATAAATCTTTCCCATTTTATGTCAATTAGAATTACCATAATTATTAATATTTTCCAAATTCTAGAACAGTGAGTGTTTTAAGGCATTTTAAGAGATGGGCGGACACCTGGATGTTCGGGTCCGGCGGGTATGGCCGAATAGTTACAAAAAGTTTGGGTTTGGGTACCAGAACAGTACCTGGACCCAAACCCAAACCCAGACCCCATTCACATGAATGGGGGGCCCAAACATCCAGTGTTTGCTATGCTGTAAAGTGCATGACAGTGCAGCAAACACCGCTTCTGATCGGCGGTGAACTTATCCCCACTGGTCAGAAAGCAGCAGTTCCCATGCTGTCAAAAGACATCAACCCCACAAGTATGAACCCCACTTGCCATCACTACCGGGCAAGTGGGAAGAGTCGGGCAAAGTGTAGGAATTGATGCACCTAATAGATGTGCTTTTTCTGGGCAGCTACTATTTTTAGGCTGGGGGCGTCAATATCCATGGCCCCTTAACAGCCTGAGAATACCAGCCCCATCTGTCTGCTTTAGCAAGGCTGATTGTCAAAAATGGGGGGAATTCCACGCCGTTTTTTTAATTATTTATTTAAATAATTAAAAAACAGCATGGGGACCCCTCTATTTTTGATAACTAGCCTTGATGAAGCTGACAGTTGAGGGTTGCAGCCCAGCCCCCAGCTGTGAGTTTTGTTTGGCTGGTTAGCTAAATATAGGAGAACCCATGCTGTTTTTTTAAATTATTTATTTACAGCGCAGGAGTGGCTAATGAATACTTCCATCCGATGCTCCTTCTCTCACTGTAATTACCAGTAGCAGGTGTTTAATGATGGGAACAGTAGTCCCAGCCGCAGACACCAGTGATCTGAGTTTACCTTCGATCACAGCTGAGCGATCCCACTGTTTTGACGGCTCAGGAACAGTGACTCTCTGACCGGTGGGGATGATTTCCATATCGATCAGAAGTGGTACATGCCGTGCTGCCATGCACATGACAGCGCGAAAAACACCCGGTATTCAGGCAGCCGAATACGGACAGCAACACGGACTTCCTGGGGAAGTTTTTGTTTGGAGTCCATGTCCGAACAGTAGGTGTTCAGCACGGACACCAAACTTTACTGTTCGGGTTTGCCCATTTTCCCCTTTTGGTGTCAACTATATGTATATCAATGTAAATTATGTTCATCATCTAGTACTTTAATTATAATTTATTTTTAAAACAATGTTTTTTTCATAAGTTTTTTTTATAAGTTTTCATGTATAAAGAAAGAACCAACCAGCATCAATGACATTACAACAGAGATGTGGCCAATGTACTGTAACATACAGTAAGTAAAAAACAAACATATAGTGTGGAAAATAAGTATTTGTAAATTGTCATGATTCCTCCTCTCAGTGAATGATTGCTATGCTGTTCTATGGAAACTGTCTTGCTGATCTGTCTGTGTCTTGATTGACAGCTTTGTTGTCCAATACTGTGATGGGCTTGCTGGGTTGATAGTGCTTTGACAGCTTAGCTGTGCAATCTTTGTCTGGGGCATGCGCGACTTTCTGCAGGTGTTCAGTGTTCTTGTAATCGCATAGCTACATAACTGAGCTGTGTGCCCCTGATCCCTGACAGATGTAGCTTGTGCTTCTCGGTGAGTGTGAGTGATTCTATTGTTCTGAGTTATCTTCTGCTGCCTGACCCTTTCGACCATGTTCTGACTATCCATTTTTCTTGTCCTTCGGTTTTTGATCTCTTGTTATTGACCTAGGACAGTGACCTGACTTACATCTTTGTCTTTTCCCTTGGTTATCTACGTACTCTCTCAATATTGGTCCTGGAATGTCTGACTCTTCTGCCTCATGGCCTGTCCGTGAGTAGTGACTAGCATCACATTACGTTTGGCCATATGTTTTTTTCCTGAACAATGGACCCAGCTTGTGCACTCGGTCATCAGGTGATGAATCTGACCCAGATAATTCAGGATCTGGCCAGGGATCACCAGAGGCTAGAGTCATCACAGTCCCAGCTGCAGTTTCAATTTAGTACTCTGGGTGGTTTCCAAATCACTGCACTATGGAGAAAATTGGCTGCTACTCTGTGGGTTTTTTGCCTTCCCCAGGATCAACAATGCAGAACAGCTGCACTAAAAATAGGCTGAACTAGATGGACATAAGGTCTTCCTTCAGCCTTCAAAACTATATGTATATATATATATATGCGTCCACGCATCGCTCGTCGGCACCAGCAGGAAGCCCAGCAGGAAGCGCCCGAAATGGAGCTGCGCGATCTCGCGCGATCAACGACAGACCGCGGGGGAGCCGGTCGGAGGTAAGTATCACACATAGCGATATCGTTGCTGCGTCACCAAATCGGTGATGCTTTAGTGATATTGCTAGCGATATTGCTATGTGTAAAACCCCCTTTAGATTGTAAAGACCTATTCAGATTGTTGCTATTGACAAAACACTTTTACTCCAGAACTTTGTCCAGCTGGTAACGGTGGAATTAACACTAAAAGTGGGAATACTCCACTCTGACTCCATCTCCTGTTGTGTCTTGGATAATTTACCTGTTGAGTTGGTGTTGGGGTTTCCTTGGCTGCATGTTCATAATCCTGTAATTGATTGGTGGCAAAAGGATATTGTTAAGTGGGGCCCCAACTGTCATAATAAGTGTTTTCATTCTGTGCAAATTTGCTCCTCTAGTCTGGAGGGTCTGTCGGCATACCTGAAAAACTTTGGAGATGTGTTCTCGGAAAATGAGGCAGAGATACTATCTTTCCATCGTCCTTATGATTGTATTATTGATTTTGTTCTTAATGCCAAATTGCCTAACTCTCACCTGTGCAACTTGTCAGGACTGGAACGGACCACTAGGAAGGAATATGTCAATGAAAGTTTATGAAAGGGTTATATCCAGCCCTCCTCCTTGCCTGTAGCGGCTGGATTCTTTTTTGTGAAAAAGAAGGATGGGGCGTTCCATCCTTGCCACGATTTCCATGAACTAAACAAAATTACTGTTAGAAATACTTACCCACTTCGACTTATCCCTGACCTAGATAATCAGCTTACTTGGGCCAAATGGTTTTCTAAACTTGACCTTAGAGGGGCATATAATCTGATACTGATCCGGGAAGGTGATGAGTGGAAGACAGCGTTTTTAACACTGATTTTTTATTTGAGCACCTGGTCATGACTTCTAGTTTAACCAATGCACCTGCGGTCTTTCAGTACTTTATGAATGACATTTTTTCTGATATCATTGGAAGGTCTTGTTAGGAAGGGCGGAATGCACTAAAATAAATAAATAATAAAGTGCGTTCGCCGCTCAGGGTCCACCGTGCAGAAGGAGTTAACACTGCTGCTAATTAATGGCAGATGCACTATATGGCGGTATAATGCGCACGGGTTCAATGTCACCTGATGTGCGCAGAGCGGCTCTGTTAACTCACAGAGGCGCTGTAACATAAACATAAACGCCGAGCCTGTTAGACTCACAGGTCTCAGTGAAATTGCACGCACGGTAGCAGGTCACAGGACACGGGTCAAACACAGGGGACGGTGTCCGTCTAGACCTACCGTGCGTGCTGCGTCACTACTGCGGACGCCGGTAAGTGCTGCTGAATGCAGCGTGGCGGCAGACACAGCCGCTATGCGATAGTGCCGTGAGAGATGAGACACCACGGATGCTAGTGTAGAGGTGCGGTGTGCACAGTGGCCTATGGCTTGCCACTGACTGGCGGTGACTCTTTCTATAGTTCCCTATCCACATGCGTAATATCAGAGGGACTGGAATCTTAATAAGTCAGTCACCAGAATCATACATCCATCACCATTCACACATCTAGCAAGAAGAGTCTATACTAGCGCATGGCCGAGCGGACATGCGGACCTTTTAAAGCCGTGTGTTGCTGAGACCTTCCAGATCTCTGAGATGGACCAATCAGATCAGGAGAAGGACCTGAGCACGTGACTCCCAACCTCCAATGGGAGATCGTCTCGTGAGCATGCTCAGTGGAGCGGCAGAGGAACTTAGCCTCAGGAATCACTTACTGCAGAGCAGCATGAAAGGCTCTGGATTCCTGTTGTGTAGCTGCAGGAATCCGGCACCTAACAGGTCTATTGTGGTGTATCTTGATGACATTCTAATTTTTTTTATCTGATCTGGATTCGCACTATGAGCATGTTCTTTATGTTTTACAGAGACTCAGTGAAAATTCTTTGTTTGCCAAATTAGAAAAATGTACTTTCTCTGTTCAGGAAACATCATTTCTGGGGTTCATCATATCTACTGAAGGGTTTAGGATGGATCCTGGGAAGGCGCAAGCTATAATTGATTAGGTTCAACCTCACGACCTTAAAGCAATACAGCGCTTTTTAGGATTCGCCAATTATTGTAGAAAATTTATTAGGGTTTTTTCACAAATCATTAAACCTCTTACCGATCTCACATGTAAGGTGGCAGATCTAAAGGTTTGGTCATCAGATGCCATTGAGGCCTTTAATAGACTAAAAGAGTGCTTCATGTCTGCTCTAGTTTTGATTCAACCTGATCTTCAGAAACCATTTATCATACAGGTGGATGCCTCAGAAGTTGGGGTGGGGGCTGTTTTGTCTCAAGGTCCTAAAACCCTGAAGAACTTAAGGCCATGTGCATTTTTTCTAGGAAATTTTCATCCGTTGAGAGAAATTATGATGTTGGAAATTGTGAACTGCTTGCTGTCAAGTTATCGTTTGAGGAATGGAGGCATTTTTTGGAGGGAGCTACTCATCAGGTCAAGGTTGTGAATGATCATAAAAATTTAGCTTATATTGAATCTGCTAAACGTTTAACCCCTAGACAGGCCAGGTGTGCCTAATTTTTTTCTAGATTTCATTTTTCCATCATGTTCAGGCCGGGGTATAAGAATGTTAGGGGCTGACGCTTTGTCACGCAGCCTTGATTCAGTTTCTCCTCCAGAAAAGCCCTACTCCATTCTTCCTCAGGGTATAGTAATTTCTATGGTATCCTCAGAAATGGATGCTGAGATTCACCAAGTCCAATCTTTGGCTCCTTCTGCAACCCCTTGATCTAAATTATTTGTGCCCGTTTACCTCAGATTCCATCAGTTGCAAAAGTTTCATGACTCTATTTTGAGGGGTCACCCTGTGGTCGCTGCTACACAGAAAGCTATATGAAGACTTTTTGTTGGCCAGCTTAACAACATTAAAAGTTTTGTATCCAATTGAGAGGTTTGCGCATGTGCTAAAGTTTGCCATAACGGGCCGGCAGGGGAATTGGATCCATTGCCTATTCCAGAAAGACCATGGACTCATTTGTCCATGGATTTCATCACTGATTTGCCTTTGTCTAGTGGAAAAAACATTATTTGGGTGGTGGTTGACTGATTCAGTAAATAAGCTCAGTTTGTTCCGTTATCAGGGTTACCTAATGTGGAGACACTTTCCAGGTTATTCATCACTCATGTGGTGAGATTGCATGGCATTCCTTTGAACATTGTATCTGATAGGTGGGTGCAGTTTGTGTCTAAATTCTGGAGAGTGTTTTGTAAGAGATTGGGGATTGACCTTGACCTGTCGTTTTCCTCTGCATACCATCCTGAAACCAATGGCCAGCCGGAGAGGAAAAATTACTTGTTGGAGCAAATTCTAAGGTGTTTTGTTGCGACTCAGCAGTAGGACTGGTCCTCATTCTTACCTCTTGCTGAATTTGCCTTTAACAGTCGGGTTAACCAGTCTACTGGAACTTTCCCCTTTTTTGTAATTATAGATTTCATCCTCCTTTTGGTGAATTCTTGAGGATGAGTTCTGATTGTCCAGGAGTAGAGGTTGCTATAAAAAACTGGGTGATGTCTGGAGAGAGATTTAGAGGAATAGTGAGGTAACTCAGAATCGCCAGAAACGGAAGGCTGATAGGAAACATTCGGGGGTCCCATATTCAAGGTTGGTGATAAGGTCTGGCTTTCATCCAAAAATATTAAATTGAAAGTGCCATCAGCCAAGTTGATTCCTAAGTTTATTGGTCTATATGAGATTTTGGAGGTAGTTTACCAAATGGATTTCAGATTAAAACTCCATCCATCTTTTTGCATTCCAAATGTATTTCATAAATCACAGCTGAAAGAGTTTGTCCCTTCTGTTTTGTTGCATTCACCTCCACCGGTTTCTGTCAATGACATTATTGAGTTTGAGGTTCAAAGGATTGTTGATTTCCAGAAAGTTCGTAATTCCCTCCAGTACCTCATTCATTGCAGAGGTTACGGACAGGAAGAGTGATCTTGTGTCTTTGCTTGAGCTGTCAATGCCAATCGTCTGGTTAGTGCCTTCTATCGCAGATTTCCTTGGAAACCTGGGGGTCCGGTGGTCCAGACTAGAAGAGGAGGTACTTTCACGATTCCTCCTCTCAGTGAATGATTTCTATGCTGTTCTATCTAAACTGTCTTGCTGAGCTGCCTGTGTCTTGATTGAAAGCTTGGTTGTCCAATTCTGTGATGGGCATGCTGGTGTCTTGATTAACAGCTTAGCTATCCAATCTTTGTCTGGGGCGTGCGGGACTTTCTGCAGGTGTTCAGTGTTGTGGTAATCGCATAGCTACTTAACTTAGCTATCTGCCTCAGATTCCTGCCAGATGTAGTTTGTGCTTCTCGGTAAGTGTTAGCCTGATTCTGTTGCTCTGAGTTCTGATCTTATGCTGCCTGACCCTTTGGACCATGTTCTGACTTCCTGTTTGTCTTGTCATTCAGCTTTTGATCTGCTATTTCTTGTTATTGACCCTGGACTGTGACCTGACTTACGCCTTCATCTTTTCCCTTGATTTTCTATGTACTCTCTCGGTATTTACCCCGGAACATCTGACTCTTCTGCCTTACGGGCTGTCCGTGAGTAGTGACTAGTGTCACAAAAATTTTTTAGTAGGTACACATCAACTGTGAGGGACATAAGATGAAAAAAATGTAGAAAATCACAATGTATGATTTTTACTAAATTAATTTACCTTTTATTGCATGAAATAAGTGTTTGATACAATAGAAAAAACAGAACTTAATAATTGGTACAGAAATCTTTGTTTGCAATTGCAGAGGTCAGATATTTCCTGTTTTTTTATCAAGTTTGCACACACTGCAGCAGAGAATTTGGCCCACTCCTCCATACAGATCTTTTCCAGATCTTTCAGGTTTTGGGGTCTGTCACTCGGAAACACTGAGTTTCAGATCCCTCCAAATATTTTCTATTGGGTTAGAATCATAGAATCAAAGAATCATAGAATGTTAGAGTTGGAAGGGACCTGAATGGTCATTGTGTTCAAACCACTGCTCAATGGAGTGCAGGATTCACTAAACCATCTCAGACAGACATCTGTCTTTCTGGTTCAAATGTCTGTTCTGGTCTGGAGACTGGCTAGGCAACTCCAGGGCCTTGAAATGATTCATATGGAGCTATTCATTAATTGCCATGGCTGTATGTTTCAGGTCATTGTCACACTGGAAGACTCAGCAATGACTCATCATCAATGGTCTTACTAAGGGAAGGAGGCTGCGATACATTACCCCATCTATTCTCCCTTCAATACGGTACTGTCTTTCTGTCTCCTTGCAGAAAAGCACCCCCAAAGTATGATGTTTCCCCCACCATGCATCACGGTTGGAACTGTGTTATTAGAGTTATACTCATCCTTCTTCCTTCAAACACGGTGAATGGGGTTAATACCAAAACGTTCTATTTTGGTCTCATCTGACCACATGACCTTCTCCCATGCCTCCTCTGGTTCAACCAGATGGTCATTGGCGAACTTAAATTTGAGAAAAAGGCCAAGCCAGCTCACCTGTAGGCATGTGTTGCGGGAAGCATGAACCAAAGTCCAATTTTATTGCAGTTAAAACAAGATCCAGAAAATTGAAGATCACATAGTAATGAGTAGTAGGCAATAGGCCTATAACGCTTATATTTTTTGGGATCTGGGGCTATGTGAGGGCTTTTTCTGCACCATTAGTGGATGTTTTTATTGATACCATTTTGGAGTATATATGATATTTTGATTGCCTCTTATTGCATTTTATTGCAATTTTGGGGGCAGACAAAAAAAGTTATTTTTATTTTAGTATTTAATTCATAAGTTAATAATATCCAGGAGATCAGTGCTGTTTCCACCAGGTCATATACCTTCTTTCCTAGTCTTTATACTTTATCTATCTCTGCTTCTACTTTACTGCACTTATGCATTGCTGTGCTATATATAGTGTGGGATATTGGTCCCTGGGATTGTAAGCATATTATTAACTTATGAATCTACATATGGCTATTGTAGTCTGTTTAGATACATTTACTGTGTGCACTAGGCACTTTAGGAGATTGATCTAGACACATTAATGTGTCAGCACTAGGCACCTTATTCAAATTTTGTTAATGTTATGCATAACCCTTTGTTTTCATCTAGCAGCTTCTATTCACAGCACTAGCAGGATTTAGCCTATATTATACCACTGATACACCTTTTTTAATGCTTCTTAGCAAGTCCACATAAGCTACTTAGTTTTCCTATTATATGTTTGGCTATATCATGAGATCAGAACATCTTGTGTTTGAAAGGTTTCCTAGTGCTGGTTTTGTATTTTTCCTGTACATATTAGGAAGTGGTACATGTCCTTGGAGACAGTTTTTTTGTATTTGTGTCTCTATTTTTGCTATATCTACTTTGTACAATCATTTGTAAATAAACATCTGTGCATTTTATTTGGCCTATGCTTCCTTGTTCTGTTTTTGGTGTGTGTATATATTTGGAAATTCCATATACTAGGCCGTCCCTTTGTAGGTTATCTATGTGTATCTTTTGCTTCATTTGAATTGTTTTATTTTTAATGGGACAAAAGTAGGGTGATTTGAACTTGTGCTTTTTTCATGTTTTTAAAAGCTTCTTTTTTTTTTTTTTACTTTTTATTGCCTTCAATAGTCCCCTTAGGAGACTTGAAGCTGCAATGGTCTGATCGTCTATGCTATATATAGCAGAAATAACAATCTCCTTTGAATGCCATGAGCCAGCATTCACAGGGGTATTGTAATGACATACTGTACATACATCTTCGGCAGACCCCTTCTGTAATGACAACCCATCGGAGCCCCGCGATTATGTGACAAAGGCGTCGATGGGTGTGATTTGTAAAAATTTAATCCCATGTTAGCTTCTGCTGTCAATCCTCAACTGCTGGGATCAAGACAGAAAGTGTCAGTTCTGTCAAGTCGAAGATTCAAAAAATTACCCTAATTTGACACCACACTTGAGGAGAGATGTATGGAAATAATACATGAAATGACAGAATGAAAAGAAAGTGGATTATTCAAAAGACCGTTCCACTTGAATGATCAAATGCAGATTGCAGTGATATAAATCCTTCAGTATATAAATATTTACTGTAAACCACCTGGCCCCAGAAGATGCATGAAAAAATCTATCAGGAACACTCAAAATTGTCCAAGGGACAAAGCCATGGCAAAACAGTGTAATTTCTAGTGATAACCAAAAGTTACAGTACAGTATGTGCCATAAATGCACAAGGTTAGATAAGACAGGGATCAAACAACATTATGAAAGCCAAAGATCACACCAGACAGGTCAGGGATGAAGTTGTGAAGACTAAAGCAGGGTTAGATTCCAAAAAAATAGCTTAAGCTGTGAACATCTCACAGAGCACTGTTCTATACTTCTTCCAAAAATTGAAGTATGGCGCAACTGCAAATCTACCAAAACATGGCCATCCATCTAAACTGAGATCCCAAGCAAGGAGGACACTAATTAGAGAAACAACCAAGAGACCGATAGTCACAGTACAAATAGTAGTCGTATACTCCACGAATCTGGGCTTAATGGTAGTGTAGGGTTGGTGGGGCGAGCTGGAGGGATGGTCCCTCTTCTTACCGCGCAGAGACGAAACAGAGACATGATGGAGGCAGGTACTGGGTACAACAGGTCCAAGTTTATTTTCGCGCGCCGTCCACCTGACGGCCCTCGCAGCACATCGCCATATCTCTCTCTCTCGGCCCTCCGCATCCAGAGCCACTTCACAACACAGCACAGTACCTCACTCATGGCCCTCTGTATCCAGAGCCGCCTCACACACCGTGTTTCTCGCCTGGGATGTATATATACGTCCTGTCCTTTCCTGACGTAGTGACAGCTTCCGACACTGTGGCTGCCCTAAGCCTAATCACCAACAGTCCATTCACTGGTCAAACGTCGTTCTTTACACGGTGTGCTTATTCCCTTTAACTCGTCTCTGTTGCGGTATATCTGTCAGGACCACCCCCCTGTTGTTCTCTCTCCTCAGTCCCCCTGGTCTGGATTCACCTCACAGCGCACAGACTGTCGCAGTCCTCCTGTCACTGAGGCTCCCCCTGGGGACTGGAACTTTCTGGAACCCTCCCTCAGTATTTATAGCTAACCCGGTTCCTTGAAACTGTCACTGTCACCACGCCCCCCATGACCAACGGTTTCTAAAGCCCTAAGCTGATGTCAAGTCCTTTGCTCACACTCCTCCCTGCCATCTAATGGTCAACCCAAGGTACTGCACGTCCACTACACTTTCCTAGCTGTTTCCCCACTGTAATAACCGACACCTACCTACACTGTGCAAACCTTTCCTTCTTCACTCAGACTAGTCCTTCTGTCCGTCAGGTCACCTTCCCTACACTCCCCCTTCCTTTGTCCATTGTCATCCTTGACAATCGTCATCCCTGCCTTCGTCGTTCTGAAGCTACACCTACATTCTGTTGTCGGACCAGCTGTTGAGCCAAACCCACTATCTGCGGGGGCCGAACCATACTGGGAGCCCTATGCTCTGAGCAGCCTGCTGCTACTCACCAGCGCGCACGCCACATGACAACGTCTTTCAAATTGGGCTAGGTACACCCATATTCTTTCTAATGAGTGTACCTTCCCCTACTCTCCCCTACTGTCACCTTCCACTGTTCGGTACGCCATGATCGAGGTCTCTTACCTTCCAGATCATTACCAGCGCCCGCCTTCCTCCTTCAGGGGTGTCCGTTGTGTTGGGGACCTGACCTAGGACGGCTGTCTCTCTCACGTCTTCCAACTCATTTTCCTTTCTTTCAATAACATGTCATGGTCGGCGTCCCGGTCTCCCAGACCTCCTCAACTCTTAGATCCCTACCGGATCTCACACTTTCCTTTGGTCCCTCAGACCTTCCCTTACCCGGACCTGTTGCATTTTCTTGTGCATACTGTACACCAAAACAACTTTACAATATCACAAGTACCCATTTTTATAATTTTTTTTTCCATTTTCTTTTGCTTTTAAAACCAAAATATAACAACATAACATTGCATGTCTTCTTTCTTCCTCCCCCCCTTCCTTGGACCTGGACACTCCTCCACTTTTCCGTATCCCCGTTCTGTCAGGTAAACATATTTTCATATATAAAGAACATAGAAAAAAGAAAGAGAGAGAGAAAATAGTTGCATCAGATAAACAACAACAACAACATTTTTTTCTAAATGCAACTGTCCTGATAACCTGCACAACGGTGCATCGAACTCCTGACAGTCTATCCCACTCTCAGTGGACAGAGGTGAGGGCTCCACAGCCGTGGAACTCCTGGGGGAACCGAGAGTGTCCATATCAGTCCTTTTTCACGGGGGTCCGCTTTGCTCAGGCTCCGCCAGTACTGCCACCGCATAATACCCGCAGGGGCAGTATTCTTTATAGTAGGAGATGAAGTCCCCTTCTTTCAGGGCCCGGCCATGACGTATGGATGCTACATTCACGTACACTTTCTGGCCAGACTGGTCACGAATGAAACCGTACCCCCTGTCCGTGTTGGTGTACACCAGCCGTCCCCGGGATCTTTCCACCGCCATGCCAGCCTCCCCTTTTGAGTGAAGCAGGCTCCATACCTCCTGCTCCCGGATCTTCTTTTGTTTTATCACCTCCGCCACCCAGACAGAGGCGGTCGCGCCAGTCCCAGAGTCCGGTGGGTGGGACCTTGCCGAGAAAGGGCGTGGATCAGAGGCGGCCGATGATTTCTGCGGCTCAGCAGCCGCTGGGGCCGGGTGGCGGATGGGAACAGCCGTGTTTCCGGGGGGCTGGTCCACAGGGCCTGTCACACAGGCCACAGCCGGTTCTAATGCAGGCATCACCGCGGCCGCAGGGTAGGCCGCATCCAATACTTCCAGCAGAGCCGGAGTGACAGCCGGTTCTGGTGATGGCGGTTTTTCCGGCTGAGAGAGCACAGACGCATCTTCTGTCAACAAGCTCCGCCCTGGTGACTCCGGGCGGGATGGCTCAGGGACGGGGGCAGGGGCCTCACTCAACTCTGCGTATATCATAGGGTCCTCTGCAGCCCGACCTTCCGGTATGCTGGGGACCGCGTGCTGTGGCAGAATGGCGGGGGCCGCTTGTGGAGGCACTGGTGGTGCCGGGGGTACTCTCACCTTCCCTGGCGCTGCGGCCTTCATCACATCAACACGCGGCTTCCCCTGCAGCCACCGTCCCCCGCTCCACTGTCCTGCGGGCCTTTCCCCCAGACTCGGGGGCTCCGCTGGGAAGTCCTCTGCTGGTATTGGTGGCGGCCGATCTCGCTGACTCCGCTCAGGCTCCGCTCCCCAGCCTAGCGTCCCGCTACCTGCCCGTGGTCCTGAGGGCGACTCCTGGCACAGCTCCATCCCCTGCCGCCACTGCCACTCTAGGAGGCCGGGGCCCCGACACCCACAGCGTCTCATACCGTCCATGGGGCAGCAATCGAATGGCGCAAAACAGCCACAGACAAGTCCTTCTTCTGTGCCACTCCTCCTGTTGGGTGGGCCGTCAGCAGGCCTTTCCACCCATCTGTCAGGGTCCAGTACATGGGAGCGTC
Organism: Dendrobates tinctorius; assembly: GCF_039654945.1. Lineage (NCBI taxonomy): Eukaryota > Metazoa > Chordata > Amphibia > Anura > Dendrobatidae > Dendrobates > Dendrobates tinctorius. The sequence goes on from NW_027361698.1 coordinate 48,489,190, forward strand.
GGCCTCCGGGCACATACTGCTGTCCACGGGGGTACGTTGGAGGGGGTCCCAGTCCATTCAACACGACTACAAACACCCGGACCTCTCCCCTGCGCTGTAGTAATGCCGCCATCTTGCGCAGCTCCTGATACCGCCCCGGATCTTCTGTCAGCACCACGGAGTCACCACAGCGCTTCCCATTTGTATTCCACAGGTAGGTCATTTGTAATCCACAGGTAATTGTAATCCAAACAGAGTAGTCCAAGTCCTTTTCCATTCTTTGAGGCAGGTCTGCCGCAGAAGATGATGTATTAGCGGCGGCGATCCTGCCGACTACGCCAAATGTAGGGTTGGTGGGGCGAGCTGGAGGGATGGTCCCTCTTCTTACCGCGCAGAGACGAAACAGAGACACGATGGAGGCAGGTACTGGGTACAACAGGTCCAAGTTTATTTTCGCGCGCTGTCCACCTGACGGCCCTCGCAGCACATCGCCATATCTCTCTCTCGGCCCTCCGCATCCAGAGCCGCTTCACAACACAGCACAGTACCTCACTCATGGCCCTCTGTATCCAGAGCCACTTCACACACCGTGTTTCTCGCCTGGGATGTATATATACGTCCTGTCCTTTCCTGACGTAGTGACAGCTTCCGACACTGTGGCTGCCCTAAGCCTAATCACCAACAGTCCATTCACTGGTCAAACGTCGTTCTTTACACGGTGTGCTTATTCCCTTTAACTCGTCTCTGTTGCGGTATATCTGTCAGGACCACCCCCCTGTTGTTCTCTCTCCTCAGTCCCCCTGGTCTGGATTCACCTCACAGCGCACAGACTGTCGCAGTCCTCCTGTCACTGAGGCTCCCCCTGGGGACTGGAACCTTCTGGAACCCTCCCTCAGTATTTATAGCTAACCCGGTTCCTTGAAACTGTCACTGTCACCACGCCCCCCATGACCAACGGTTTCTAAAGCCCTAAGCTGATGTCAAGTCCTTTGCTCACACTCCTCCCTGCCATCTAATGGTCAACCCAAGGTACTGCACGTCCACTACACTTTCCTAGCTGTTTCCCCACTGTAATAACCGACACCTACCTACACTGTGCAAACCTTTCCTTCTTCACTCAGACTAGTCCGTCTGTCCGTCAGGTCACCTTCCCTACAGTAGAATAGTAAAAATTAATTTAAGTTTGCGGGTATAACATTGAAATGTATGAAAAAGCTCACCAGTTATGAACATTTTTTTTCAAGGCACTGCAGTTTACGACTACATAGTAGTGAAGGGTAATTACCATTTGTTTACACGAAGCCAGATTCTGTATGTTGAGTTCACATAGAGATTGTTAAGGCTGTGTTTGCCTTAGAAAGAGCTTAAAATAGTTTGGGTTGTAGAAGACCTTAGGGTTCCATTTCACTTAGCGATTCACCAGCAATCCCAACAATGATACGACCTGGTGCGTCGCTAAATGGTCGCTAGTAAGCTGCCAAACAGGCAGATCTCTTCAGTGACACAGCAACCATCCAGCGATCCTCGGCGGTCGTTGGTACCTTGTCACACAGCAGCTTTTCTGAACGATTCCAGCCTGCATCCATGAGTTCTGCGTCGCCAATGAGGTCGCTCGTCGGGTCAAACACAGCGATGCGCTTTGGCCAGTGGGACACCGATGATGAAAAAATGGCCCAGGACATTTCGAGCATGATCAGCGATATCCAGCAGGGGGGCCGGTTGCCGCTGCGTGTCATATGTAGCGAGATCACAGGCGAGATTGCTGTTGTGTCATAAAATTGGTGACGCTTCAGCGATCTCGTTAGCAATCTCGCTATGTGAGATGGGGGCTTTAGACTGTTATACACATCTTTTTAAGGTAATTGGTGGCCTTGCAACAGTTTTGAATTATTTGCTGCAAATCAATTACTTGGAAAAAAATTGGCAATGCCATTGGATTTGAATTTTAAAATATTTGCTCATTTCTAGTTAATGCAAAAAGTTACAAAACAACATTGCTTTGTATCAAAGGATCAACTTGCAAATGTCAAAATGTGCCATTTTTATTTAACCCTAGCATGCTTGACGTCACAAATCTACACTTTTAAGTAACGAAGTCCTTTTAGGCCCCCATGCAAATCAAATAGAGAAACTCACATAAATAAATTTTACAAGTTTATTTTAAAATTGCAAAATAAGATATGAATAATGCATAACATTTTAGTTATAATTTTTTGCAGAAAACACCAAAAAACATTTTTTTTTCCAAATTTCAAACAAAGATATGAAAAACACACAAACGTACACTCACTGGCCACTTTATTAGGTACACCTGTCCAACTGTGTGTTAAGACTTAATTTCTAATCAGCCAATCACATGGCGGCAACTCAGTGCATTTAGGCATGTAGACATGGTCAAGACAATCTCCTGCAGTTCAAACCGAGCATCAGTATGGGGAAGAAAGGTGATTTGAGTGCCTTTGAACGTGGCATGATTGTTGGTGCCAGAAGGGCTGGTCTGAGTATTTCAGAAACTGCTGATCTACTGGGATTTTCACGCACAACCATCTCTAGGGTTTACAGAGAATGGTCCGAAAAAGAAAAAAAATCCAGTGAGCGGCAGTTCTGTGGCCGGAAATGCCTTGTTGATGCCAGAGGTCAGAGGAGAATGGGCAGACTGGTTCGAGCTGATAGAAAGGCAACAGTGACTCAAATTGCCACCCGTTACAACCAAGGTAGGCAGAAGAGCATCTCTGAACGCACAGTGCGTCGAACTTTGAGGCAGATGGGCTACAGCAGCAGAAGACCACACTGGGTACCACTCCTCTCAGCTAAGAACAGGAAACTGAGGCTACAATTTGCACAAGCTCATCGAAATTGGACAGTAGAAGATTGGAAAAACGTTGCCTGGTCTGATGAGTCTCGATTTCTGCTGCGACATTCGGATGGTAGGGTCAGAATTTGGCGTAAACAACATGAAAGCATGGATCCATCCAGCCTTGTATCAACGGTTCAGGCTGGTGGTGGTGGTGTCATGGTGTGGGGAATTTTTTCTTGGCACTCTTTGGGCCCCTTGGTACCAATTGAGCATCGTTGCAACGCCACAGCCTACCTGAGTATTGTTGCTGACCATGTCCATCCCTTTATGACCACAATGTACCCAACATCTGATGGCTACTTTCAGCAGGATAATGCGCCATGTCATAAAGCTCGAATCATCTCAGATTGGTTTCTTGAACATGACAATGAGTTCACTGTACTCAAATGGCCTCCTCAGTCACCAGATCTCAATCCAATAGAGCATCTTTGGGATGTGGTGGAACGGGAGATTCGCATCAGGGATGTGCAGCCGACAAATCTGCGCCAACTGTGTGATGCCATCATGTCAATATGGTCCAAAATCTCTGAGGAATGCTTCCAGCACCTTGTTGAATCTCTGCCACGAAGAATTGAGGCAGTTCTGAAGGCAAAAGGGGGTCCAACCCGTTACTAGCATGGTGTACCTAATAAAGTGGCCAGTGAGTGTATATAAATCTAGAGTAAACTAGGTGCAGCTAGATTTCTTTTCTAAAAATATCTTTTCAATTTTATTGGTCTTCCAAACATGTTATCTTTTCTGAAGAATGTTCTTTATAGACATTTTCCCCACAAGTGGTACACTATCACTCAGTTTTCCTCTCTGTGTTTCTTGGACAAATGAAACAACGCTTTTGTTTTCTTTCTCCTGGCCCTGGAATATCCTGAAACTGTACGCCACACTGTTTCATTGCTTCTTTAGTTTGCTTTGGCAAGCATTTTATGCTGCTTCCCTGTTATGAGTGGCGGAACACACTAAATAAAAAATATAAATAAAGTGCGTTCGCCGCTCGGAGTCCACCGTGCGGTAGTTGTTAAAACCGCTGCTAGGTGGTGGCAGAGCAATCTGGCGGTAGTTTGCACAGGGTTAGATGTCACCCAGGTGCACCAAGCAAACTCTGTTGTACTCACAGAGCTATTATAACACAAAGGAAAATTATAATGACGCTGAGCCTGTTAGAGGCACAGGGACTCAGCGACGCACACGCGGTAATTGGTCACAGGAGAAGCCCTAGATGACGGCACTAACTCCGTCTAGACCTACCGTAATACTCGTGTGCCTAGCGTTGCAACCGCAAACACACGTTAAAGCTGCTACTGCAGCGCGGCGTAGAGAATACCGCAGTGTAACACCGCAAATAGTGCAGGCGCGATTTTGGACGCTAGCAGGTGTGTCCATGGAGCAATAGCTCGCTGGCGCTGGTACTGGCTGAACTCAATCCCTCACACATTCGTATTATCAAAGGAATGGGGTTTCAAATGAGTCATTCACCAGAACATGCATCCATCAACATACACACAGCAGCAAGTATGACTATACTAGCGCATGGCAGAACAGCCATGCGCACTTTTTATAGCAAACGGGACCTTCCGGAATTCTCCAGAACTCTGAACTGAACCAATGGAATCAGGAGCAGGACCTGAGCACCTGACTCCTGAACTCCAATGGGAGATCGTCCCACGAGCATGCTCAGAGGATGGAACGAAGGACTTTGCCTCCGGAGAGAGTTGCGGCAAAGCAATCTCCTCTGCAATCTCCTCTGCAGTAGACAAAGAGCAGGAGACTGCAGAATGTGAGGGTCTTGATTCCTGCATAGCGAGGGCAGAAATCTGACTCCTAACGTTCCCTCCATCCAGGGCCGTATATAGGGTTTGTGCTGCCCTAGGCACTTTTCGTGCTGCCTGCTCCCCATTGGTTAGTATGACTAATGCAGACACTGTTGGCAGTGACTTAGGCTACTTTCACATCAGCGATTTTTGCCATTCGCGGCAGATCCGGCAGTTTTTTCGCATCTGCCACGTAACGGATCACTTATGGCAACACTGCATTCGGCCTCATTCATTCCATATGTGACTTGCGGACACGTGCAACACTAGCGGTTTTGCCGCAATCCTGCAAATCCCGGTACTTGCAGCAACGGAAAAAAAACGCTGCTAGCAGTGTTTTTTTTTTGTCTCACTGCAAGTGTCACACATGTTCGCAAGTCCCATAGGGAATGAATGAGGCTGAATCTATGTGTATGCCCATGTAGCTCTTTCAAAGACAATTCCAGTAATATTTTTACATGCTCAGTCCATTCATCTGAAATCGGTTTGCATACATATGCAAATGAGGGAGTAGATCTGTTACTCCAGCTCTATACCTGCTCGGTGCCACCTCTTACTGATCGACTTATAGCCCTTTTTTCCAGAAGGAAACACAGCATAGAGGCTGTCTGTGAAGAAAAAGGAGGTGGCAATCTGTGGGAAATAGAGCTGGAGTGACACCATAGTCGTTAGGCATTATTTATATATCAAATGAAATGCTGATTTCTGAATAAGGGAGAAAGGGACTGACCATATAAAAGGTATTTATGGAGTTTGTCTTTGAAAGAGCTACATGCACATATAAAAGGTTTAAAGGGGTGAAATCTTGCAGACAAACTGCCTTTAAATAAATACAAAAAATAATCTTTTAATAATTTTATTGGTTTATGTGCAAAAGGCAACAATAAGGTGATAATAAATAATATTGCTACATTATAATAGCACCAACATGATAGTTATATATATAATAGCAATTAACAATAAATAACAATAATGTTAATATACAACAAGAACTAGTGCAATTGTAAGCGCTCTTTTTAACCTCGCTTATCTTCAAAAGTGTGAAAATAAATAATCAAAATTAACAAAAATATAGAGCAAGAACCAATGCAATTGGAAATAAGGAAAGTAACTGTGCATTTTGCACACATCTTTGCATTCTGTGAAGCAGATGGCTACAATAAGGTGATAATAAATAACAATGCTACATTATAATAGCATCAACAATAATATTATTGTTATATACAATAGCAATTAACAATAAACAATATTAATATACAAGAACTAGTGCAATTGTAAGCTTTCCTTTTAACCTCGCTTATCTTCAAAAACGTGGTGAAAATAAATATTCAAAATTAACAATAATATAGAGCAAGAACCAGTGCAATTGCTAATAAAGAAAGTAACTGTGCATTTTGCACACATCTTTGCTGTCTATGAAGCAGATGTTTAAAACATTTTACGGCGTGCTCTCTGGGCTGCAAAATTGTCAATGATTTTATCATAATTCAGCGACCTTACAAGATCACTTTCAATGGCCAACTTTGCAAGAGCATTTAGGCTATCTTCACTCATTCTTGACCTCAAATAATTTTTAATTCGCTTTAATGCAGAAAATGAGCATTCTGCTGAACAGTTTAGTTGCAGGTGTGCACAGAAACATTCTCAAAGCAATATCCACATTTGGATAAGTGTTATGAAGGTCGTCTTTACAAATTTTCTTAATGATACTCAAAGAAGAGTTATATTCTTCCTCCAGAGTTAAAATGTGTCCATGCAAGTGTAGGCATTCTTCAACAAAGTCAGTTGCCTCAATGTCTGTTTTGTATACCTCTCCAAGTTTTTCAGCTTGATCCCTCATAGCAGAAGCTTGTAGGTTGGTTAAATTTGGCAGAAATTAAATTTTTTCAAAAAACTCCTCATAGGCTGCCTTTCTCTGTTCCAGTTCCGAAATTAGATTGTCACAGATGACAAAGTTAGTGTTTACACAGAAATCTTTTTGTATGTCTTCTTGAGTTTCAGTAGTGTTGCACTTCCTTTTCCTGAATCGAAGATAATATTCTTCCACACTGGATTTAGCCATGGCACTCCACTCAAATGTGTCAAACATCTCCCTGATCTGCTTCACAAACTGCACAAGGGAATCATAAAGTTCTATTACTAAACTAATATCTATAGCTATCTGTTGTAATTTGTGACTAACAGCTTGAAATCTTTCCAAAATGGAACCCCAAAAGTGCTCCATGAATACAGTTTCAAGTCGTTGTAGTTGACTAATTAGCCCATCAGCAGAACATCGTGTAGCAGCTTTTTCACTGTTGTCTTTTGAAATTGCAGACAGTGCATTTATTATTTGTTCAAAGTCCTTGTTCAAACTGCGACAGGCCTCCTCGCGAGCAGACCAGCGTGTCTCTGACAATCTTTTTACAGTTAAAGTTCCTGGATCTGCATATAATTCTTTTTGTAAAACATCCCAATGGTTTGTGGAGTCTGTAAAAAACACATACAAATGCTGTAAAAGATCTAAGAAAGAACACACTTCCTTACAGCTCTCAGCTGCACATGTACCAATTAAAATCAGGGAATATAGACAGCAAGTAGGTTAATTTGCTTAATTCTTGCTTTCAGACCACTGTAGTGACCAGAGACATTGTTGGCATTGTCACATGACTGCCCAAGACAATTTCTGATGTCCAAGTCAAAATTCTTCAGTGTGTTAATCACCACTTCTGTCAGCCTTTCTGATCGATGTCCTGGATTTGGTATGAAGAGTAGAAAACGTTCCATAGGTGTCCCATCATCCTTTACATATCGTATTATAAAAGCAAGCTGGTCAACATGTGAAATATCAGGAGTTGAGTCCACATTGATTGAGAAATATTTCTCAGTTTTGATCTCTTTGATGATATTTTTTGTGACTTCATCAGCCATCACATTGATAAATTCCTCACATGTGGCAAATGATAGGTATGATGTGTTTCCTTTACACGGGTTCCCAAAACGAGTGATATGATCAGCAAAGAAAGGGTCATACTCTGCTATGACTTCCAGAAGCATTTTATAGTTGCCACTATGTTTGGAACCAAAGCGGTCAATACTCCCTCTGAAGGCAAGTCCAAGTGTACCAAGTGCTCTTACCACAGACACAACTCTTTTCAAAACATTTCTCCAATAATTTATTTCACAAGTCAATTCCTCAGTAAGCAGTTTATTTATTTTTCCCAGTGTGCTTCCCTGTGTATGAAAAGCAAGTACACATGTTTTATGCTCCATTGACTGCTCATGTTCATTTAGTCTTGAGGCACTATTTTTCCAGTCATTATAATCAACTCGTGCAATAGCTGCTTTGCCACCAAATAGTAGACATGGGGCACAAAAAAGCTTGCCTGTACTTTCAGAATATACCAGGTAGGGACATTCACTAGCTGTTTTTCAAACATATTTTTGGTCAGCATCCTGTACTTGGTGCCAAACTGCTTTCTGGATTTGCAGAAGTCAGCATCCATGTTTTGATTAAAGCCATTGATAGCCACATAATCTCTTGTAGCATTATTTAGCAGCCATTCTGCAGGATCATGACTACTCCCTGGAAGTACAGCTGATTCACTTATGGGGCCTTTACACATAGCGATATCGCTAAAGCGTCACCGATTTTGTAACACAGCAGCGATATCGCTAGCTATATCACTATATGTGATACTTACCTCCGACCGGCTCCCCCGCTGTCTGTTGCTGATCACGCGAGATTGTCCACGTCCATTTCTCACCGGGCGCTTCCTGCTGGGCTTCTTGCTGGCGCCGATGAGCAACGCGTGGACGCGGGCGGGAGGACATCATCATCGCCGCTTCTGAAAGGTAAGTAACGACCGCTGCTGTGTTGCTACATCGCTGTGAGATCTGCCTGTGTGGCAGCTCACTAGCGACCATTTAGCAATGCACCAGTGATTCTGACCGGGTTGTATCGTTGTCGGGATTGCTGGTGCATCGCTAAATGTAAAGGGGCCTTTACACTTGAAACATCTTCTGCAGTAGGATCACTCTCCTGATGAGGTCTGGTTCTCCCATGCTCCTGTCTGGTATCTTCACTGACATCAATAACTTCTTCTGTTATTTCTGGCACAGTGCTACTTGTGCTAGGTGTTCCAGGCTTCGAAGAAAAAGCATCAATTTTCACTGCCTTTTCTATCTCTTTTGCAGTTCTCAAAGTCTTTTCCTTAGCACGTTTACGATACTCGGCCCCGCTCAGCTTTTTCCTGCTATTGCTCATTTTTGAATCATAAAATTTCACTTAAAAAAATAAAAAAAGAAGTATTTGTTGGATGCTATGATACTGAGATATACAGCACTACAGTAAAGAGTAGCACACTGATAGGAAACCACTGAGTCATAAAAAAAAACCATGCAAGATAATTAGTTTTCCACGTGAGCCCAAGTGAATTAAGAAAAAAACTTAAGGATGTTCCCCATTATTAAGCAGTCATGGGTTTCAAGCAATATGGGAAAGAAAAGGGATCGCACTGCTGCCCAACAAAATGTTAAATAGTGCAATGTTTTGTACTAGGTATGAAAATATCAGATATTTCACAAAACATTAAGCGTGATCATTGTACAGGATCATTGCTCCCTGGCAGTCCTTCCGTGTGGTCCTGATGCAGCACACGGGTGGCACACTGATGCCAAAATTGTGCCACACATAGACACTGATATCTCCGGTACTGGTTTTACCGGTACCAGAAATATCAGGACGTGTGTAACCGGCCTAACACAGAAAACTAAGATAGTGGGAGGCAGTAACCATCAAAACAGCAGCTCTGGGAGTCAGTTCTGACATCCTGCAAAGAAATGCAAGCAGAAACTATCCAAAAACTCACAAGTTCAATAAATGCAAGAACTGTGAAGGTGATATGAAAGAAAGGTGATATGCTAACTTGTAACTTGGTCTGCTAAGCCTGCTTTCACACTTTTACACTATCATATTTTCCAATCTGTTTGAATCCTTGAATTTCCAAGACTCCCTGAACAGGAATTGATTTGTGCCAACGTCTGTCCACGGACCATTTAACTGATCCATCTTCAGTGACGAGAGATAGGGCTGGGAGAAGCTGTACCTTGCTTCTGAGCATGCTCAGTACAGCAAAATGGATCTATTTCACAGATCTGTTTTTTTCAGCTCCGTATCCATAGACATCCATGTTATTTGACTCTGAAAGCTACGTATCCATGTCTGTCCGTTTGTGGCAGCGTTTTTCAAGGCAGCCCCAAACCAGAGCAGTCTTCGATTCTGGGTGCTTGAAAAAAAATGACACAAATGGATCAGTGACAAAACGAATAGAATAAAACGAATAAAAAAAGAATAGACACGGATCAGAAACTTAGCAGTGTGAAAGCACCCTAAAATGTTTTTGATTGAAAAAGCATTTTAATTCAGTAAATGTGGCCTCTTAGACTGGAAACACAAGGTGTGAGATTCATGTGAGATACTTGTAGGAATCTTACATGACTCACCTGGGACGGTTGCAGGAGGGAGCATGTCAGCTGTATGAGTTTCTATGCAGCTGACGCACTCAAATTCAGAGAGCCTGCCGCTGTCCCGGGTGAGTTATGGGACACTCATGGGAGCATCTCATATGCCTCTCGGTCCGTGTTTCCAGCCTTATTGCTGCAAAATTAACAAATGACCATTGGAACATAGTGTATAAGTATGGTAAAATAGCAGTCATTATTCCAAGAAGCGCTACAACTCCTTCAGTCATCTGATCAGTGCTGGTGTCAATAATTATGGCCAATTATAAGGATAGGATACCAATATTAAATCATTAAATAAATCAATAAAAAACAGATGTTTAGTGCTTATGATGTGCATAGAAAGAGCTAATACACAATGCTGACAGCAAAAATTATTCTTGCATAGCTATTATGGCAGCACGGTGGCTCAGTGGTTATCACTGTACACGGTTGCTCTGTGGTTAGCACTGTATATGGTGGCTTAGTGCTTAGCACTATATATGGCGGCTCTGTAGTCAGCGGAACAGCTTTGTAGCACTGGGGTCTGGGGTTCAAATCCCAACAAGGATGACATCTGCAAAGAGTTTAGATGTTCTCCCCGTGTTTGTGTGGGTTTTCCTATCACACTCCAAAGACCTACTAATAGGATGTTTAGATTGTGAGCCCCAATGGGGACAGTGTTGATGATGTATGTAAAGCGCTGTGGCATTAATAGTGCAATATCAATGAATAAATATTATTCTTAATATTATGTCACAATACCAGGATCTGAGGATCTTCTGTTTCGAGGTCAAGAGCTCTCTGATGCGATGTTGGTGCCTGTCTCGCTGTCTTCCTCTTTTGACACTGCAGTGTGGTGGACAAGAAAACATTAACTGGTTAACAGCAAGAAGTACGGTGTCTGTACTAAGTGAACTATAAACTTTCCCCATACCATGTCCAGCAGACATTGGAGAATTACTGTATATACTCGTGTATGAGTCGACCCGTGTAAACTGGGAAAACTTATTGACTCATGTATAAGCCAAGAGTGGAAAAAGCAGCAGCTACTGGTAAATTTCAAAAATAAAAATAGATACCAATAAAAGTAAAATTAATTGAGACATCAGTAGGTTAAATGTTTTTGAATAGCCATATTGAATCAGGAGCCCCATAAAATACTCCATACAGTTCATGATGGGCTCCATACAAAATACACCCCATATAATGCTGTCAAAGGTTAACAATGGCCCCATAAGATGCTCCATAGAATAATATGCCCCATATGCTGCTCCATAAGATGCTCCATAGAATATGCCCTCATATGCTGCACCATAAGATGCTCCATTGAATATACCCTCATATGCTGCCCCCATAAGATGCTTCATTGAATATGCTTCCATATGCTGCCCCCATAAGATGCTTCACTGAATATGCCCCCATATGCTGCCCCCATAAGATGCTCCACTGAATATGATCCCATATGCTACCCCATAAGAAGCTCCATTGAATATGCCCCCATAAGATGCTCCATTGAATATGCCCCTATAAGATGCTCCATTGAATATGCCCCATATGCTGCCCCTATAAGATGCCCCATAGCTTATGCTCCCATATATTGCTGATGCTGCTGCTACTGCAGGTATTAAAAAAAAATTACAAAAAACCATTATCACCTCTTGTCACTGGGGGCCAGGTGCTGTTGTGCTGAGCAGGCAGACTTCGGCACGCTATGGGGGAAAGGTGTTGCCGCTGGCTCAGCACCCAGCACCTGAGATATTCACCTGTCCTGGTTCCACCGCTGCTCACTGCTGTCTGCCTGCCGGGTCCCTCTGTCAGTGACTGTTCAGGCAGAGGACGCGCACTGACTGCATCATCGCGCCCTCTGCTGCGTGAACGTCTGGGACAGGTGAATATAGCATATACTTACCTCCCCCTGGCATGGTCTCTGCAGCCCCGTGTGCTGCCTGGGTCTCTTGTGTGCTGTCTGGGGCTCCCGTATGCTGCCTAGGCGCCCTGTGCACTGCCTGGGGACACTGTGTGCTGCCTGGGGACACTGTGCACTGCCAGGGGTCCCTGTGCGCTACCAGGGGCCTCGTGTGCTGCCAGGGGCCCTGTGTGCTGCCAGGGCCCTGTGTGCTGCCAGGGTCCCTGTTCGCTTTCTCTGTCCCCCTGTGTGCTGCCTGGGGCACCTGTGTGCTGCCTGGGGCCCTGTTTTTGATGGTTCTCAAAAGCGTGAAAAATCTGATCTACAGCATCTGGGGTATATTCTTGCCCAAAGGGGTATAAACTGGCCTAGGCCGCTTCAACCATGGGTAGATTCTGGGCGAGGGGTTAATCTGGCCTGTTACATCGGCCGGCGCTCATTCTCCACCCGGCTCATTCCTCCCCCACCACTCATTCCCCCCAGCCCCCATTCTCCACCCGGCTCATTCCCCCCGGCCCCCATTCTCCACCCGGCTCCTTCACCCCGCACTCATTCTCCACCCTGCTGCTCAGTCTCCCCCGGCTCATTCCTCCTCACTTTTCAGTCTCTCCCCGGCCCCCATTCTCCCCCTGGCTCATTGCCCCCCGGCGCTCATTCCCCCCATGCTCATTCCCCCTGGTGCTCATTTCCCCCCCACCGCTCAGTCTCCCCCTGGCTCATTCCTCCCCGCTGCTCAGTCTCCCCCATTCTCCCCCTGGCTCATTGCCCCCGGCGCTCATTCCCCCCGTGCTCATCCTGCTGGCACTCATTTCCCCCCCACTGCTCAGTCTTCCCCCCTGCCCCCATTCTCCCCCCGCTGCTCATTCTCCATCCAGCTCATCTGAGTCGTGGCGCGGTCTGGTCCCTGCTCCTGCTGCATCATGTGATTGAGTATGACTCTTGTCTAGCAAGCGTCACTGGCGCCAGTATCTTTAGTTCTTCCTGTTTGTGTGTGAGCATGTGGTCACATGGTACCGCTCATTAAGGTCATGAATATGGGCGCCACACCTATGAGAGTGGAGTGGCGTCCATATTCATGGCCTTAATGAGTGGTACCACGTGACGGCATGCTCACACAGGAAGAGCAGATATTGGCGCAGGACCATCGGAGCTGCAGCAGGCACTGCTGGAGGAGGTGAGTATGATTGGGGGGGAGAACAAGGGGGAGGACTGACCCCCAGACTAAAAAAAAAAACTTTGCTCAGGTGCCGCATCCCTGCAAAGTCCCGCCCTAGGCACGTGCCCTCCAGTGCCTAATGGCAAATACGGCCCTGTATATATAATCTGTAGTGCTTTTTTCTAAATAAAGTTTTGATAATTTTATATGCAATCCACCGCATGCTCCTGCTTTCCCTCCTGGATTCAATAGTTTATTCTGAGCTTGTGCATTTCGTGTTGGAGTTTGGGTTGCTCTCCCCCATCTCCATGTTGCCTCTCATTATATGAGGAGTCTTCCACCAAGGAGCCAGAAAACTGCAGCGTCTGATTTTCCCTTACTCCTGCACAGATTCGAAGCACTTCATCTTGATATCAAATGGTGCAGGTTTCTTTAATTAGTTTAGAGGGCTAATCTGCTTAACTCTTGGAAGCTTGCCTGCAATAAGGCTCTCAGCTGTTCACTCTTAGCTACTGCCCTCTCCTATATATTTTGGACTCTGGCCAGCATTCATTGCCAGAGCAAGCTTCATTGCTGCATGGTTCAGAAGATGATGATTTGTTTTTTGAGAAGGTAGTTGGTAGATTTATTTATATATTTACATAAGACTGTTGTGAGGTTTTGGATGTGTGCTAAATGTAATATGTTGTTGTAGTGCAGTATAGCACAGCCTCCACCAGGGGGTGCTGGTGAGGGAAGAGAAGTTGAACACACAACATAGCAACACTGAGCAGCAGCACAGGTGTCACAGGTAACAAAAGAGTGGTCAGACAAGCCAAATAAGAAACTGTCAGGAGCAGAAGAAGCAAGAAGTCAGAGCCTACCGTGAAAGTGGTAACCAAAATGTGAGACGTAAGACATGGTTGGGGTACAAGCCAGATTCGAAGACAGTCGGGGAGCGTGGTATCAGAGATGGAAAACAGGAGGCGGAGTCCAGAGATCAGGTCGAGTCATACACAAGTACAGGTAGTCAGAGGCAGAAGGATCACTAAGGTATACAGGTAAGTGGCTCTAGCCTGGAAGTTTGGACTATAGCTGACACTGGCCCGTAGGCTGTAGAGGACTGAAATAGCCCAGCCAGCTCCAAAACAAAGTAGAGGGGATTTAACCCCCCGCATGACCATTCCAGACAGAAGACAGCAGAAAACAAACTCTGGACTGTATCATGACAGTTATCTCCTCCTTTTCCTCCTTTTGTTTTTTCATCATCCTTCCCTCTCCAGTGTTGTCATTGTTTGTGTAAGTATATTTGTATGATTGGTATTTTCCTTTATCCCTGTTTGTATTACCTGGTTAGTCTGGTTGGTTATAGTCATTCAGTACTACTCCCCTCTTCCCTAGGTAGGGGAAGGGTACAGAATGAGGGTGGATTCAGGAGCTCAGGCAAGGTACATGGCCCTGGCATCTTCACCATCAGCAGTAATCCAGGGAACCGGGTGTGCTAGTGCACCCTTAGGATTAGCGACTGGGAAGGAGCCCCTGTTCCCGGGATACTCGACGACATAGTAGTGACATATTTAATGTATATGCAGCAATGGGATTATTCTGTCCTAGGTGTAAACCTCACATTCATCAACATTAAATTTCATTTGCCAAGTGTTTACCTTTTCAGACATTTTATCCAGATCGTTTTGTAATATTTCAATATCAAGGTCAGATTTTAATATTCTACATAGATTGATGTCTTTAGCAAAGACTGACACTTTACTCTCAATCCCATCCACAAGGTTATCAAGGAAGAAGTTAAAAAGAATTTATCCTAGTATACAGTAGATCGTTGCGGTACCCCACTCTTGACTATTTCCCATTTACAGAATGCACTATTTGCAATGACCCTTTGTTTCCTGTCTTTTAGCCAGTTCCTTACCATCTGCATATAATTTCCCCTATTTCCTGCTTCCGGAGCTTCAATATTAGGTTGTTATGTGGTAAAGTATCAAATGCCTTTGCAAAAACATTGGAGGGGTGATATGTATCACAGCACTTAATGGCTTCAGTGATTTAAAACCCAGAGATTTTCCTCCAGCACATTAAGTGCTGCAAAGGGCTAGTAGTTGGGTTTTTTGTGGACAATCATAGAGTGGGTTGGAAGATGTCCATCTTATCTCCACACCAGGGAGTGGTCTGGGGCTTAAATAGCTGGCCTCCAGAGGCAGTCATTGTTTCAGCATGTGAAGAAAGAGTAACTCCAGGAAAAGTGTTGATCTCAGAGGTAAACTGAACGAGGAGGTTTTGCTAACCCGGAGCCGGGTGGATCCTTGCCACTGTAGGGACTGTGAGATTCCAAACTGAGACAGTTTAGCCCTGCAGATCGGGTGTTGGTGTTGATCCTGACTATGGAAAGTAAATTCCTGGCCAAGTGGCAAGGTCAATATGAGATGTTTGAAATGTTGAGAGACGTTAACTACAAGGTCCACCAACCAGGGAAAAGAAAACCATACCAAGTGTAACACATTAATCTGCTGAAACCGTGGAGAGACAGAAATCGGGTGGAAGCAACATGACTATGGGCCAATCCTGAAGCCAGAGTCGAGGTTGTCACAGTGGGGGAGACACTGTTGCCAACCCATAAGCAACAGTGCAGTGAGCTGCTTCAGTAGAATCAGGACCTGTTTATGGAGTTACCAGGAACCAGGATGTTCGCAGGTTGTGGTGCACAAAATCCTGACTGAACCGCATGAGAGGGTGAACCAAAGACCGTATCGGATTCCCAAAGCACAGCGCGAGGTGATCTTCAATGATGTGAGGAGAATGTTGAGCCAGGGTGTCAT
This sequence comes from Dendrobates tinctorius, assembly GCF_039654945.1. Classification (NCBI taxonomy): domain Eukaryota; kingdom Metazoa; phylum Chordata; class Amphibia; order Anura; family Dendrobatidae; genus Dendrobates; species Dendrobates tinctorius. The sequence goes on from NW_027361698.1 coordinate 48,505,187, forward strand.
CGAGGTGTCAAAGAGCAGCTCGCCCAGTCCTATTGTCCTTGTGACAAAACCGGAGGAACAGTGGCACTTCTTTAATGACTACAGGAATTAAATGGGGTGCCCAAGTTCGATGCAAGTGCCAAGGAGAAAATGGCCTTTTCTACACCTGATGGGTGCTTCCAGTATACCCAGATGCTATTCGGACTACAAGCTACTTTCCAGAGGGCCACTGACTGAATCCTAGCCTGTCACAAAAAGTATGCCTGGATGACATTGTGATCTTCAGACTGAATTAGGGAAGTCACCAGTACCATGAACATGAGAACTATCTCACACCTGCAGTAATGTCCGTCAGGTCATAGGAGTTCATTGCGAGAAACTGAGCAGTGATAGTACATGCTGCTTAGTGTCTCTGCTGGATGGCAGGCTGTATAAATGCATCATGCAGCAATGCAGGCTGCCATCTAGATATAGCAGGGCTAGACCCATCACAAGACCAATGGATTATAATCTTCTAGGCAGACAGGTAAGGAATTTTGTGGTTTATTATGATAATTCTGTTACAGAACACATTGCCTTCCGTGGACTGGGCGATGATGTGAGTATAGTTTAGTTTAGTTTCATTAAGGGAGTCTGTGTCATTCTTTCAAATAAAGGACTTTATTCTGGGTGTGTGTTTATTTATAATGTAACTATAGGTTTAGTAATGGATAGGTGTCTTATAGAAGCCTCTCCATTACTAAGCCGTGGACTTGATGTCACCGAACAAAACAAAGGTGATATCAACTCGAAAAATATGAACACCATTTTCCACCACCACAGGGAACAGCCGGGCAAAGAGCCAGAATTGGCGCATCTGTTAGTTACACTTTTTCTGGAGCAGTTGTGGGCTGCTATTTTTTGGCTGGAAAGGCCAATATCCGTGACCCTTTACCAGCCTGAAAATACCAGCCCCCAACTGTCTGTTTTAGCTTAACTGGTTGTCAAAAACAGGGGGGAGCCTACACTGTTTTTAAATTATTTATTTAAATAATTAAAAAAATACCCATCTATTCTTGATAACTAGCCTTGCTGAAGCTGACTGCTGACAGCTGAGGATTGCAGCCTGCAGCTGTCAATTTTGCCTGGCTAACGAATACTTTCATCAGCCACCTGCTCTCACTGTTAGCAGTTCAATACACCCGTCAACATTGTCCCCTGCTAGTGTGGATCGCTGCACTGGCAGGGGACAGTGATATAAGTTGTTTTCTCTTCAGCACCCAGTGCAGTGGAACACCACGACAGTACTGCTGATTAACATGTGCCTGTATGTGTCACACTAATTACACAGGGATGTTATCCGTGTGTCATCAGTGTGCACGTGTGTGAGACATTTTGCGGCCCGTGCTGCTACCAGAAATGCTGACGTCTGAAAGAGCCCTTAGTGAACTCAGTCATTTACCAAACTTTGGATAATTTTTTCAGAATTTTAGGAAAAAAGTTCGGGTATCTGAACACGAGTCCGAATATGGAACGTTCATGCCGAATTTGAGATTAGCGAATGTTTCGTTCCTCTCTAGTTATGTAAACCTTCTCTAGCTGTTGTAATCTGCTGCAATGTGTAAAAAGGCTGGAATTTTTGTGTGGTTTTCATGAATCTAAATTGTTAAAATTCGATACAAATTTGATTCAAATGGATTCACTTTTCACATTCACTACCTATAAATATATGATACAAATGTATTTATATGAATTGCTGCTGTGTATTAGGTAGGCCACATTCACACGTTCAATATTTGGTCAATATTTTAAATCAGTATTTGTAAGCCAAAATCAGGAGTGGAACAATCAGAGGAAAAATGTAAAAAAAAAACCACGTGTATCTCTTCTGCATGTTTCACCCTCTCCTGATTTTGGCTTACAAATACTGATGTAAAATGCTGACCAAATACTGAATGTGTGAACGTGGCCTTCGGACAGAGTCACACTGCCGCATTTCTCGTGCGAGAATCGCATGGTAAAACTCGCACTGGCTGTCTGCTCTCATGACCTGAGTTTGACAGCTGCATAGTAATCCATCATGCTGTCATGCTCAGGTCAGGAGAGGTGTCGGCCAGTCCAGTGCTATGCGATGCAATTATCGCACGAGAAATTCGACAGTGTGACTCCAGCCTTATAGTGATTTACTTCATGGATTTTATCAGTATACTATTTGTACAGATTATTGGGTGGCATTCAACAGTTATAACACGTCTTTTATTATTCTCAAAAAGGGTAATTCTTTCCACAATAGTGGAACCAGCTGGTCAAAGTTAATTTGTAAAACACAAGGCCAAAGTAAGTTGCATCAGACCCCTTTGTTGTGGAGGTGTCTGAAAGCCATGTGAACATATATTCGGATGTGTGTGCATATTATCTACCATAATTAGGAGTGGTTAAGTGTTCAAAGCATCTAGGTTTGTTGTGCATGTTTCTAAAAGTGAGGTCGCAATGAGTATTTTTGATGGGTTTTTGGAACAGACATTGAGCAAAAAAACCTCCAAATTTTCAGCTTTGTGTTTCTAAGGAGGATCATGAAGAGTTTCTACATACTCTTCCAATGATCTGTCTGCTGGTGTTTTAATGGTTGCTTCAAAAATAAAAAAATATTTAATCGATTTTAATCCATGAGGCTGGGTTTGAGATTTTTTTGTATTGCTTATGCTGGAGCTCTGAACAGGAGTGCATTCCATAGCTAGGATAAATGCAAAATCCACATCAGGTGAGCTGGTTTATACAACTATTTGTACATGGATTCTTGGTCAAAATTTTTACCCTGAGGAAGTGTTGGATGAAACACGCATCGGGGCTGAGGGATGGAGGAGAGACCAATTCATTACATATTGCTTGTAAGTCCACCCAGCAGGGATCTGCATCTATCTATATGAATTTGTGATATTTCAAAATCACTGCAGGTGTTGCGCTATCTTCATGTAATTTTAAGATGCTGCATACTACATTTATTCATTAGACTGCACAAATATTAACCAAGGATCCATGTGCAATAACATACGGCCATAATAGGGGTTTGTCCAATAATGAATTATAATCATGTTTTGAAATTTAATCTCTATCGGTAGGATAAGCACTAGCATGGAAACCATGGAAACAACAAAAACTCTCACTGTTGCCCTGATCCACTCCCGCCTGGACTACTGTAATGCTCTATTAATTGGCCTCCCTCTCACTCGACTCTCCCCTCTCCAGTCTATCCTTAATGCAGCAGCCAGGGTTGTCCATCTGGCTAATCGTTACTCAGACGCGTCCGCTCTTCGCCAGTCGTTACACTGGCTGCCAATTCATTACAGGGTACAATTCAAAGCACTTGTTCTCACCCACAAAGCTCTCCACAGTGCGGCACCCCCTTACATCTCCTCCCTCATTTCTGTCTATCGGCCTAACCGACCGCTGCGCTCTGCAAATGACTTTCGACTAACCTCTGCCCTAATCCGTACCTCCCACTCCCGACTCCAAGACTTCTCCCGTGCTGCGCCAATCCTCTGGAATGCTCTACCCCAAGATATTAGGATCATCCACAATTTGCATAGTTTTAGGCGCTCGCTCAAAACGCATTTGTTCAGAGCAGCCTATCACATTCAGTAATCAAAGTCATGTTATGTTTGTGTGTGTGTAGCCCATTCACTATCTCCATCTAACCCCCACCCCCTGAAGATGGCTGGACCGTCATTGTAAATACATCATTGTAAATACAAACCTATGCTTTGTATCTCCCCCACCTCATTGTAGATTGTAAGCTCCACAAGCAGGGTCGTCTTATTTCGCTTTAATTATTGTATTGTTAACGTTGTTACTTATGACTGTTGTGTTTGAAACTGTTCAACTGTAAAGCGCTGCGGAATATGTTGGCACTATATAAATAAAGATTATTATTATTATTATTAGCACTTCCGTCCATCACACTAGAGGTTTTGTAGTCTTTTGTATTACATGTTTATTTTATTCTAATTAAGTGTACTAATTTTGACCTACTCAGCGTTTCCACCTTTACTATTTTGCACGTAACTAATGCAATACAGAAGTGCTTTTTTTATCTACTATCCCTTCAAGTGACACAGTATTTTCATGGACTGACCCTTTAAATATAAACTGTTTGATTTAACTGTATACTAATATTTCTGATGAAGAAATGTAATAACTAGTTCCTAAAGTTACAATCTGAATGTAACACCTAAACTGAGAAAAATATGTGTTTCTCTTCAATTACCTGTTCAAACACTTCTCATTCCTGTCCCTGGATCCATATTTTCACTGACAATTACTTTTCCTACGTATTTATTCAGTGAGAAATGACCATGTGTACACTGTTCTTGCATCATAGATTTCAATGACATTTTAACAGCAGAGTATTACTTTGTTACATTTTTATTGGACAGATCAAATCATTGCAAACATATCAATTCTACATGTGGCTTTTGATATATCATATATTTCCGTAGTGTAATATCAATAACGTATAGCAGACTGACTTTTTCATGTTTCTAAAATATTTACTTGGATGCATCTGAACTATTTCTCAAGACCAAGATGATATTTCTCCTACTTCTCCATTTCCTGCACACTGTGCACAGCAAAATCCATAACCATAGCTATTGAAATACTTCTATGATAGAGATTAAAGCTTATGCCCAGTATTTACCAAGATAGCAATAAGAAAATTAGTATGTTAGTTGAAAATGATCAAGAAAACAAAGATCTAGTCCAAAGACAAATTTGTTTTACAGTGGTTCCGCATTATTAAAAGATTTTGCTCAACACATTTGAATTAGAAGCCTTGGCAGGTATGATGGAATTAGAACCATTAGAGGATGGACATCAAGACTGCATGTGGTTTTACAATGCTTTCAGGATTTCCTTAATATTACACAGGTGGTGGAAGTATCAGCATTAGTGATGAGCGAGTATACTCGGTGCTCGGGTGTCCTCCGAGTATTTTGGCGTGCTCGGAGATTTAATTTTCGATGCCTCAGCTAGATGATTTGCGACTGCTAGACAGCTTGAATACATGTGAGGAATGCCTGTTTGTTAGGGAATTCCCACATGTATTCAGCCTGTCTACAAGTCGCAAATCATGCAGCTGAGACAACGAAAACTATATCTCCGAGCACGGCAAAATACTCAGAGGACACATGAGCATGCTCGGGAAAACCCAAGCAACGAGTATACTCGCTCATCACTAATCAGCATGAATTCACTCACCTATGTAATACTATGGAAATCCTAAAAACATGACCTGTGGGGCGCTGTGAGGACTGGAGTTTGGGACACCCTGGTATAGATGAATATTCTGACTTCATGAAACTTACCTAAAAATATGAAATCTAAAGAAACACTCTAGTAATTCTATTTCCCTGCTTATTCATTTTTTCAACCCTTCTAATTTACATCTAATCTTTTGTTTAATTTATTATTGGATCATGTGAAATCTGGTCTTACAACCAGTCCAGTAGCACTAATGCATAGACTGAGGTATTCTCTGATTTTTTTGGATTATAGAATGACATCATCACCTATCAAATCTTTTGTGAAAGTTCTCAGACTTCTCCCTTGTTAACCAGCTGAACTCTCCAATGAAAATAAAGATGGTGATGAATTCTAAACTATCTGAAATAGAGGTAAAGCACAGGGTGTCAAAAAACATCTAAATGTTCCCCTAACCAAAGTAAGGCTAGTTTCACACTAGCATATGGAGGAGCTGCGTAGGGCTGCGGGCTTCCTCCGTGAAGCTCTGCCCCTGCTGTGCCTCCTCCGTTCAGCCCTGCCTCTGTCAGCATGCGGCCTGCGTACCCTATCTTTAGCATTAGGTACGCAGGATGTGCTGATGAATGCGGATGCCTCCGCATGTGTCTTGTTGACAGTGCAGCGACCTGCACCAAACGCAACATGTTGCATTTTCGTGCAGTCACCGCCTTCATCAGCATGGCCTGCGTACCTAATACTAAAGATAGGGTATGCAGGCCGCATGCCGACAGAGGTGGGGGTGAACAGAGGAGGCTCGGCAGAGGGCAGAGCTTAACGGAGGAAGCCCGCAGCCCTCCACAGCACCTGCATACGCTAGTGTGAAACTAGCCTAACTATGTTTACAACTGCAGTGGCATACACTATAGGCTAAATAGTGGGAAAAGAAGAACCTCAGCAGATGATCATGCTGTTACTTAATTAAAAAAAAAATTACTCCTCGTTGCGTTTATACACCAATGCTGGGCCTGCTGCTGCTGCTGCATGTGTCCCCATTACTGCACCTGTTGTGTGGCACAGAAACAATAACAGTTCTGTTGTGCTCCACATAGTAGTAATGCCCACCACCATGCCTCTTGCATTGTAAAATGCCCTTTGCACCCTGTAGATCATAAAACTGCCCCAAGAAAATACAGTATTAATACACTCTATGAGTAAATTAATAGGGCCCACATTTACCCCTTAGAAAATAATAATGTCTACTGTCAGCCCTTTAAATGATAAAATTGTCCCCTAGAAAACACAATATGAATGACTTCTGTGATCTCCATAAAAAGTAATAATTTTTCCTGTGCGTCTCTTTGAAAGTTTCAATACATTGATTGTGAAATGTAATAAATCGCCATTAAACAAGTAATAATGTCCCCTGAATCACCCCCTACATACAGTAAAAATGGGGTTGAGTCTCCTCAGAAATTGTAATAACACCTCTCAGCTCTTCAGCTCGTCCACAGAAAGTGATAGTGCAGCACAAAATACAAAAAATAAAAAATTATATATATATATATATATATATATATATATATATATATATCCACACACACACACATATATATATATATATATATGTGTGTGTGTGTGTGTTGTGGACAGGTGTCTTTTATATTGATAACAAGTTCAAACAGGTGCCATTGCTTCAGGTAATGAGTGTAGGACAGAGGAGCCTCTTAAAGAAGAAGTTACAGGTCGGTGAGAGGCAGAAATCTTGCATGTTTTTAGCTGACCGAATAATTATTTTCCACCATAATTTGCAAAATAAATCTTGCCAAACCAGACAAGGTGATTTTCTGGATTTGTTTTCTCATTTTGACATTTTGTGGCCTATCTATTAGAGTTGAGAGAAACGGGTCAAAAAATTTCAAAAGTCGCCGACTTTTGGCAAAGTCGGGTTTCATGAAACGAAACCCGACCCTAGGATGAGGTCGGCCACGAGGTCGGCAACTTAAGCGCCAAAGTTGCGTTTCAAAAGTTTGTTTTGCGCTCTTTTTCAGCCAATCAGGATCCACGGACACTGTGGGCAACGTGATGACATAGGCAGGGGTCACCACCATCTTTCAGAAAGGCATGCAAGTGATTGGCTTGCTTTGGTGGGCGTCACAGGGCACGCCGACCGCCATGTTACTCATGCTGATCTCAGAATAGGGAGAGCTGCTGCTGCTGCTGATTTTGTAGGGAGAGCGTTAGTCAGGGAAGAAGACACCAAAAACTGCTTCTGCTGCTAGCGATTTTGCCTGTACAACACACCAGTAACTGTGTGTGCAGTGCAAGTGGAGGCTATATTTTGCTGGATCAGCGGTGTTGGTTGTTAGGCTGCCTTCTAAGGCTTCCTGACGGCTGCATTGTTGTTTACCCACTGCTCTGCAAACTGCTTTTTTAAAAGCAATCCCAATTTTTTTTTTTGTCCTGGTGAGGTACTGAGCGTGCATTTTTTCACACCATACAGCGGTGCACACTCCTCACACAGTACCGTGTAACAGCTGTTATCACAGCCACAGTGAAGCTATCTGTGTGTCACTCTGTAAGAATAAGTCGAGGACATGTTCCGTTCTTACAGACCTGCACCTTCTAGTTTTGTCTAGCTTTCAAACAGTTAAATATATTTGCTGTTTGATCACATTCAAAACTATAGAGAGACAGCGTGTGTCAGTCCGTATACTTAAAAAACACGGAGCTTGACAATTTTACGTACACCGGACAGCCGTGTACGTGCACGCTCCTCTCTCAGTACCGTGTAACGGCTGTCATCACGGCCACAGTGAAGCTATCTGTGTGTCGCTCTGTAAGGATAAGTCGAGGACATGTTCCGTTCTTACAGACCTGCACCTTCTAGTTTTGTATAGTTTTCAAACAGTTAAATATATTTGCTGTTTGATCACATTCAAAACTATAGAGAGACAGCGTGTGTCAGTCCGTATACTTAAAAAACACAGAGCTTGACAATTTTACGTACACCGGACAGCCGTGTACGTGCACGCTCCTCTCTCAGTACCGTGTAATGGCTGTTATCACGGCCACAGTGAAGCTATCTGTGTGTCGCTCTGTAAGGATAAGTCGAGGACTTGTTCCGTTCTTACAGACCTACACTCTAGGGAGATTCCTATTCTGCACAATTCTATATACACCTTGTAGTTTGTCATACACTAGCCAATTTCTGCCTGTGACATAGCGCTGTGATATTCACTGGGCCTCACAAAATCCAAAAGTGTCCAGTGTCCACAAGTGTGTGCAGAAATTCAAAATCTCCATTATCCTCTAGTGACATTTTTCACACCTGCGACATCGAGCCTGTGACATAGTGCTGTGATATTCAGTGGGCCTCACACAATCCAAAAGTGTCCAGTGTCCACAAGTGTGTGCAGAAATTCAAAATCTCCGTTATCCTCTAGTGACATTTTTCACACCTGCGACATCGAGCCTGTGACATAGCGCTGTGATATTCAGTGGGCCTCACACAATCCAAAAGTGTCCAGTGTCCATAAAAGTGTGCAGAAATTCAAAATCTCCGTTATCCTCTAGTGACATTTTTCACACCTGCGACATCGAGCCTGTGACATAGCACTGTGATATTCAGTGGGCCTCACACAATCCAAAAGTGTCCAGTGTCCACAAGTGTGTGCAGAAATTCAAAATCTCTGTTATCCTCTAGTGACATTTTTCACACCTGCGACATCGAGCCTGTGACATAGCGCTGTGATATTCAGTGGGCCTCACACAATCCAAAAGTGTCCAGTGTCCACAAGTGTGTGCAGAAATTCAAAATCTCCGTTATCCTCTAGTGAAAGTTTTCACACCTGCAACATCGAGCCTGTGACATAGCGCTGTGATATTCAGTGGGCCTCACACAATCCAAAAGTGTCCAGTGTCCACAAGTGTGTGCAGAAATTCAAAATCTCCCCTGTCCTATAGACACCTTGTACCTTGTTTTACATTACTATATAGTTTGTTGGATTTTGTCTACATTTCTACCAAAAATGAGGAAGGCTGGTGGAAGAGGCCGTGGAATTGGGCGGGGGTTGGCAGCTGGTAATGATGGTGTTGGTGGTGGATCTGATGGTAGTGGCAAAAGCAAAATAGGACCGAATGCAGGAGGTGTTGAGCCTGCGTCATCGTCTGGCTCCACAAGGCCTCGAAGGCTTAGTTTTCTAGGAGTTGGCAAACCGTTTTTAAAGCCAGAGCTTCAGGAAAAAGTTTTGTCTTACATTGCTGACTCAGCCTCCAGCTCTATCGCCTCCTCTTCTGAAGTTGTAAAAAATAAAAGCACTGAGTCGTCATTGGAGGCTCATGTTCATGTGCACTACATTGTCCTCGCAGTGTACAGAGCCAGATTCTGACCCTGGTGAGACTAAGGTGCCCCTTCCCGCACACTATACCACCATACACGGTGACACAGAGGAAGGTGCACATGACATTGAAGAGGAGGTGATGGATGACCCAGTTGTTGACCCAGATTGGCATCCATTGGGGGAAGAGAGTGCTGCCTCCAATAGCTCAGATGAGGAGCATCCACAGCAGACATCGACATCGCAACAGCTGTTATCTGGCAGGCCTGGAGCACTCCAAAGACAGGTTCCAAAAATCAAAAGAGTTGCTGGACAGCTTGTCCAGAGGGTCAAAATATCACAGCGTGCTAGGCCGCAAAATGTCTGCCAAAGTAGGAAGAGTGCAGTGTGGCACTTTTTTTGAACAAAATCCTCATGATCAGGCCAAGGTTATCTGTAAGAAGTGCGCAAAGACCTTTAGCCGAGGAAAAAATCTGAAAAATTTGAATACCAGTTGCATGCTTAGACATTTAACCAGCATGCACTTGCAAGCGTGGACACAACACCAAACCTCATGTACCACATGTGCAACTGATCACAAAGAAGGTAGTCAGCAACGCTACATTGTTTCCCCCACTGTAAGCCCACTGGTTAGCACAGCAGCAAATGTTGAGGTGTCGCTGCAAGGCCACAGCAGTCAGGGAATCCCACTGTTATATCAACAAAAGACTGAATCTAGGCCATCAGAAAGAACACCAACTCCATCACCATCATCAACCCTCTCTCAGTCCGCCCTGTCCCCCGCTACTTCCACCATATGCAGCTCTAAAGTCCAGCTCACCCTCCCAGACACTATGAGTAGGTCAAGAAAGTACTCAGTCTCTCATCCGTGTACACTGGGTTTGAACACCCACATTGCCAAACTAATCTCTTTGCCCTATTGGTTGGTTGAAAGCGCAGCTTTCCGCGAACTCATGGCCTATGCAGTAACACGCTATGACCTACCCAGTCGCCACTTCTTCTCTCGCAAAGCCATCCCAGCCCTCCACCATCATGAGAAAGACCGCATTGTCCATGCACTCAAGCAGTCAGTGAGTGGAAAGGTGCACCTCACAACTGATGCATGGTCCAGTTGGCATGGTCAGGGTCGTTACGTGTCCATCACTGCGCACTGGGTTAATGTGGTGGATGCAGGGTCCACAGGGGACAGCGGTGGTGGGACAGTGCTGCCTAGCCCACGGTATAGGAAACAGTTGGCTGTAGGCGTTCGACCCTCCTCCTCCTCCAGAAGTGAAAGCTCGTCCACAGAGCGCAGTCGTACGAGCACTCCATCTGCAGCTGCCACTGTGGCACTCGAGGTGTCCCCCTATCGAGCAGCTAGTGGACAGCGTCAGCAGTCTGTGTTGCAGATGATGTGTTTGGGCAACAGACACACCGCCGAGGTGCTGGCCGAGTACTTTCAGCGACAAACTGAGTCATGGCTGGGCAGTGTACATCTTGAGGCAGGCAAAGTAGTTAGTGATAACGACGGTAATTTTGTGGCAGCCATAGCCCTTTCAAAACTCAGCCACATACCTTGCTTGGCTCACACCTTGAACCTGGTGGTGCAGTGCTTCCTCAATAATTATCCGGAGTTAACAGCCCTGCTCCAGAAGGTGCGAAGACTGTGCGTGCACATCCGCCGGTCGCCTGTACACTCCATTCGTATGCAGAAGCTGCAGCGATTGCTCCACCTTCCCAACCACTGCCTCATTATCGACATTGCAACAAGATGGAACTCCACCCTGCACATGGTTGAGCGGCTGTGCGAGCAGAGGCAGGCCATAATGCATTTGTGGGAGGATACACGGCCAGGCACTTTGAGAGCAGACATGGAGTTGACAGGTGTGCAGTGGTCGAAGCTGAAAGACCTCTGTAAAGTCCTTCAGTGTTTTGAAGAATGCACACGGCTGGTAAGTGCAGATGACGCCATCCTAAGCATGAGCATCCCACTTATGCGTCTGCTCATGCAAACTTTGACGCACCTTAAGGAGCAGGCGTCTGCAGCCAATGTTGATGAGGAGGAAGAGGTGGAGGGAATCCTTGATGACATTCAGCCATTGTCTGCTCAGGGACCTCTCCTGGACGAGTTGGAGGAGGAGGATGATGATGGGGATGATTACTTACGGGAGGAGGATGCATCTCGTGGGGCAAGTGAAAATGTTGGCGTGGCAAGGTCTGGTACAGGGTTTGTGCATGACTGGAGGGATGTGGATTTGCCAGAAAGTGCTCCTCCAACCAGCACTTGCAGAGCATCATTGACACCAGGAACATTGGCCCACATGTCAGATTATGCCTTGCAGATCCTAAAAAGGGGCCCCCGCATTGCCAAAATGATGAACGATGACGACTACTGGCTGGCCAGCATCCTGGATCCACGCTATAAAGGCAAATTACAAACCATCATGCCACAGGAGAACCTTGACCTAATATTGGCTAATAAACAAGTAACTCTGGTAAACCGGTTGGTTGAGGCATTCCCAGCACAGCAGCGGTGGTGGTTCTCACACGAGCCGTACGCGCCGGGGGCAGCTTGGCAGAGGTGTTCGTGGTGCACAAAGCAGAAGTGGCGTTGAAGACAGGGGTTTCATGACAATGTTGTGGACTGATTTTTCAAGTACCACTCACAGAACTGGTAATACTGCATCAATGGAAAGTGACAGGAGACAGCATTTGTCAACTATGGTTACAAACTACTTTTCCTCCCATATCGATGTTCTCCCGCACAGGTCATTCCCCTTTGACTATTGGGCCGCTAAACTGGACACCTGGCCTGAATTGGCACAATATGCCTTACAGGAGCTCGCTTGCCCAGCTGCAAGTATGCTATCGGAAAGAGTCTTCAGTGCAGCTGGATCAATCCTGACAGAAAAAAGGACCCGTCTGTCAACCCAAAATGTGGATGATCTAACCTTCATTAAAATGAACCATGCATGGGTTTCCAAGGATTTTGTCCCACCTTCCCTTGATGACACATAGGTTGCCAGAAAAATGGCTTGCTTTGGTCCTCCTCCTATTCCGCGAACTTGACCTATTTCGCCTTTTGCAGCAGCTGAATGACCCACATCTACATATGCCACTTTGTAAACCTCCCTATGCTTTCCTACATCCATGATCTTTTTGTTACTACCAAACTTTCCTTCCTCGCCATCACCGAAACCTGGCTCACCCCTTCTGACACAGCCTCTCCTGCTGCACTTTCATATGGTGGCTTCCACCTTTCTCACACCCCCCGCCCCAGCAGCAAACATGGCGGAGGAGTTGGTTTTCTCCTGTCAGATACCTGCTCCTTCACCCCAATCCCACTGCCACCCTCTGTTACCCTCCCTTCCTTTGAGGTGCAAAGTGCGCATCTACTCCCCCTCCAACCTCCAACTGGCTGTCATCTACCGCCCCCCAGGGCCAGCCACCACCTTCTTTGACCACTTCACCACCTGGCTACTTCATTTCCTTTCCGCGGACATCCCTACTATCATCATGGGCGACTTCAACATCCCCACTGACACTTCCCTCTCAGTTTCCACTAAACTTCTATCTCTCACTTCCTCCTACGGCCTCACTCAATGGTCTTCTACAGCCACCCACAAAGATGGCCACACACTGGACCTCATCGTCACCCGCCTCTGCTCCCTATCTAACCTCTCTAGCTCACCTCTTCCTCTCTCTGACCACAACCTTCTCACATTCTCTTCCCTCTCCACTCCATGTCTACAATCCCTACCCCACAAGCTTTCACACCCTCGCAGAAATCTTAAACACCTTGACCTACCCTCATGCTCTGAATCCCTCCTCCCTCTCACAGATATAAGTTCCTTACACAATGCGGATGACGCTGCTGCTCTATATAACACCACAATGGCTGTAGCTTTGGAATCTGCTGCCCCACTTACACATACCAAAGCTCGCAAAATCAACAGACAGCCCTGGCACACCAGCCTGATCAAAGAACTGAGGCGAGCTGAGCTTCCAGGGCTGCTGAGTGCAGATAGAAAAGAGCCCACTCCAACGAGCACTTCATCTCACTCAAACAGTCCCTCACTACTTTCAAGACCACACTCGCCACAGCTAAACAAACCTACTTCTCATCTCTCATATCCTCCCTGTCTCACAACCCTAAACAGTTATTCAACACCTTCAATTCTCTCCTCCGTCCCCCAGCACCTCCTCCCTCCCCACTCATCTCAGCTGAAGACTTTGCCTCATTTTTCAAGCAGAAGATTGATAACATCAGAGACAGTTTTGGTCAACAACCCCCAGAGCCTTTCCTCCCGACTTCCCTGCCCTCCACCTCCAAAACCAACTTCTCCACCATTACAGAAGATCGACTCTCCACTCTACTCTCAAGATCACATCTCACCACCTGTGCACTTGACCCGATCCCATCCCACTTCATCCCAAACCTCACCACAGTCTTCATCCCAACCCTAACCCATCTCTTCAACCTATCACTAACAACTGGTGTTTCTCCTCAAGCTTTAAACATGCCTCCATCACACCTATCCTCAAAAAGCCCTCTCTTGACCCATCTTCTGTATCTAGCTATCGCCCTATGTCACTTCTCCCCTATGCCTCCAAGCTACTGGAACACCACGTCTACCTTGAACTGTCCTCCCATCTCTCTTCTTGCTCCCTCTTCAACCGCTTACAATCTGGCATCCGGTCACACCACTGGACTGAAACTGCCCTTACTAAGGTCACCAATGACCTCTTAACCGACAAGAGCAAGCGACACTACTCTGTCCTCCTGGACCTGTCAGCTGCCTTTGACACAGTGGACCATTCCCTATTATTACAGACCCTCTCATCCCTTGGCATCACAGACTTGGCACTATCCTGGATCTCATCATACCTAACAGACCGGACATTCAGTGTCTCCCACTCACACACCACCTCCTCACCTCGCCCCCTATCTGTCGGAGTCCCACAAGGTTCAGTCCTAGGACCCCTGCTCTTCTCCATTTACACCTTTGGCCTGGGACAGCTCATAGAATCTCCTGGCTTTCAGTATCATCTCTATGCTGATGACACACAGATCTACATCTCTGGACCAGATATCACCTCCATACTAACCAGAATCCCTCAATGTCTGTCCACTATTTCATCCTTCTTCTCCGCTAGATTTCTGAAACTTAACATGGACAAAATAGAATTCATCATCTTTCCCCCATCTCACGTGACCCCCCCAACGAACCTATCCATTACAGTAAATGGATGCCCACTCTCCACAGTCCCACAAGCTCGCTGCCTAGGGGTAATCCTTGACGCTGATCTCTCCTTCAAACCACATATCCAAGCCCTTTCCACTTCCTGCCGACTTCAACTCAAAAATATTTCACAAATCCATTCATTCCTCAACCAAAAATCTGGAAAAACCCTAGTCCATGCCCTCATCATCTCTCGCCTTGACTACTGCAACCTCCTGCTCTGTGGCCTCCCCTCCAACACTCTCGCACCCCTCCAATCTATTCTAAACTCTGCTGCCCGACTAATCCACCTGTCCCCCCGCTATTCCCCAGCTTCTCCCCTCTGTCAATCCCTTCACTGGCTCCCCATTGCCCAGAGACTCCAGTACAAAACCTTAACCATGACATACAAAGCCATCCACAACCTGTCTCCTCCATACATCTGTGACCTCGTCTCCCGGTACTTTCCTGCACGCAACCTCCAATCCTCACAAGATCTCCTTCTCTACTCCCCTCTTATCTCCTCTTCCCACAATCGCATACAAGATTTCTCTCGCGCATCACCCCTACTCT
Organism: Dendrobates tinctorius; assembly: GCF_039654945.1. Taxonomy (NCBI): domain Eukaryota; kingdom Metazoa; phylum Chordata; class Amphibia; order Anura; family Dendrobatidae; genus Dendrobates; species Dendrobates tinctorius. The sequence goes on from NW_027361698.1 coordinate 48,520,494, forward strand.
GGAACTCTCTACCACAACATATCAGACTCTCACCTACCATCGAAACCTTCAAAAAGAGCCTGAAGACCCACCTCTTCTGACAAGCCTATAACCTGCAGTAACCACTCATCGACCAAAATGCTGCATGACCAGCTCTACCCTCACCTACTGTATTCTCACACATCCCTTGTAGATTGTGAGCCTTCGCGGGCAGGGTCCTCTCTCCTCCTGTACCAGTTATGACTTGTATTGTTTAACATTATTGTACTTGTTTTTATTATGTATACCCCTCCTTACATGTAAAGTGCCATGGAATAAATGGCGCCATAACAATAAATAATAATAATAATGTTTAAAGGGAATCTGTCATCTCATTTTCATGCTGTATGTAAATTAGTTGGGTCCGGCCGATGGACGGAGTTTTTGCTCTTCCCTCCACCCCTCCTTGGCCGCTGTATGCAATATATCAGGTAATTTCCGTAGTGCTCGTCCATATTTTGCGCGTGCGCATTGCAATCTTCACTCGCGAGTGCGCGGTATGCTTTGTCCAACTGCGGACAAAGCTGAAAAGAATTAGTGCTCATGCGCCGGTGAACTATGTCCCGGAACACAGAAATGGCAGCAAAATACTTGCGGGACATAGTACTTCCGGCGCATGCAAACTACTTTATTTCTGTCTTTGCCCGCAGTTGAGCAAAGCATAGTGCGCACGCACGAATGGAGATTGCAATGCGAACGCACAAAATATGGGCGAGCACTATGGAAATTACCTGAAATATTGCGTACAGCGGCCAAGGAGGGGTGGAGGGATGAGCAAAAACACTGCCCATCGGACTGGACACAGCTAATTTACATACAGCACAAAAATGAGGTAACAGATTCCCTTTAAGGTCAATTGGGATTACCATAATTATTAATATTTGCGAAATGACAGAATAATGAGAGAGAAAGAAAATGTTTTAAGGCATTTTTATTACTTACTGCAAAGTCAAACATTTACATACACTAAGATTACTATGCCTTTAAACAATTCTGAACTGCCCATATGATGATGTCATGTGTTTGAAAGCTTCTGAGAGTTTTTTGCAACATCTAAGTTAATTAGAGACACACCTGAGGCTGTATTTTAATGCACACCTGAAATACACTGCTTCTTTGTGCAACATCATGAGAAAGTCTAAGGAAATCAGCCGAGATATCAAGAAGAGAATTGTGGACTTGCACAAGCTGGCTCATCTTTGGGTACAATTTCAAGATACCTGAAGGTGCCTTGTTCATCTGCACAAACAATTATATGCAAGTACAAACAAGATGGGAATGTCCAGCCATCATACCGCTCTGGAAGGAGACGGGTTCTGTGTCCCAGAGATGAACATGCTTTGGTCTGACATATCTATATCAACGAAAGGACAAAAGCAAAAGACTTTATAAAGATGATGGCAGAAGCTGGTTAGATGTTGTCAATACCCACTGTGAAACAAGTACTGTATCAACATGGGCTGAAAGGCCACACTGCCAGGAAGAAGCCAATACTCCAAAAAAAACCTAAAAAAGGCAGATGTCAGGAACACCGCACTGCACTTGCTCACTGAGCCAGTGCGCGTGTCCTGAGTACAAAAACAGTGCTCAAAGATACCTGTGGAGCGGGGCAGCAGCGGTGATGATGCATACTTCAGACTATCAGGACCTGAAGCACGTGACTGCTGGGGGTGTGGCCTAAGCTCCACAGAGCTAGGAGCTCCAGGGAAACTCCTAGAAAGGTAACTACGGGACAAGTTACCAAGGGGCATAGACAGGGTCGTAAACCAGATCAAGCCGGGTCAAAGCACGAGATAGCAGGACAGTACCAAAGGGTTAGACAGAGCGAATAGTCAGGACGTAGCAATAGATCAGAAAACCAGAACGGGCAATGGACGGTACAATAGGGACAAACTGTAACAGAGTAACATTAGCCAATCCAGGAGGTCAGAACCGGAGAAGACAATAGTACCAAAATGAGAGACGGAGTACAGAGTGAGGGGACAGACCGGGTCATACACTGGAATCAAACAAGCAATGCAGTATACACGCACACCAAGGGGGTCAGACACACAGCCAGAATAACAGTATAGCTGACAGGGAATCCTAGTCTGGAGTGAGTATAAATACCCCTCCCAGATCCAAAGAGAGGCCAGCAAAAGTTAACTCTGTGAGAACAGGACATTAACCATGTCCTAACCATGACAGCAGATTAATACTTGCAAATGCACACAGCAACAAAGACTTTAATTTTTTGAGACATGTCCTGTGTTCTGGACATTTTTGGGCATAATGACCATTGTTACGTTTGGAGGAAAAAGGAAGAAGCTTAAGAACACCATCCCAACTGTGAAACATGGGGGTGGCAGCATCATCTTGTGGGGCTATTTTGCTGCAGTATGGACTGGTGCACTTTACAAAATAGATGGCATCATGAGAAAGTAAGATTTTGTGGCAATACTGAAGCAACATCTCAAGAAATCAGCCTGGAAGTTAAAGCTTGAGCGGAAATGGGTCTTCCAAAGGGACAATGACCGGAAACATACTGCCAAAATGGTAACAAAGTGGCTTATAATAAAATAATAAATGAATAATAAATAGGATAATAAAATGAATGTTTTGGAGTGGGCATAACAAAGCCCTGTTCTCAATTCTATTGAAAATTTATGGGCCAAGCTGAAAAGGCAGGTGCGAGCAAGGCGACCAACAAACATGGATCAGTTACACCAGTTTTGGCAGGAGGAATGCAGCCAAATTCTGACCAACTATTGTGTGAAGCTTGTGGGAGGTTATCAAAAAAGTTTGAGTCAAGACATTCAGTTTAAGGGCAATGATACCAAATGCTAATGAAATGTATGTAAACGTTTGACTTTGCAGTAAATAATAAAAATGACAACACATTATCTCTCTCTCATTATTCTGGCATTTTGCAAATATTAATAATTTTGGTAATCCTTATTTACCTAAAACAGGAAAGGTTTACTCTGATTTCGTGTCAGATGTTGAGAAAAACATGCATATGTGTCTTTTTATTTAATGTATGTAAACTTCTGGTTTCAACTCTATGTACAATATAATTCCTCACACATACTATGATCCTCCACAGACATTATGATAGCCCTCACAGCAGTTCCCACACAATACAATGACTTCAAAGTAGTCAACACACAGTATGATAACCCCACAGTAGTTCACACACAGTTTGTTGACCCATAGTAGTTACCACACACTGATAGCTCCCTGGGCAACAACTCAGCAGCAGGACCGCTACCTTCGCCTTTGTGCAAGTAGGAACAGGAGGAGCACTGCCAGAGTCCTGCAAAATGACCTTCAGCAGGCCTCAAATGTGCATGTGTCTGCACAAATAATTAGAAACCGACTCCATGAGGATGGTCTGAGTGCCCGACATCCACAGATGGGGGTTGTAATGGGGGTAGTGCTCCTGCTGCTGGGTTGCTGCCCTCCCACGGCCCCCTCCACATCTCCTGGTGTACTGGACTGTCTCCTGGTAGTGCCTCCAGCCTCTGGACACTATGCTGACAGACACAGCAAACCTTCTTGCCACAGCTCGCATTGATGTGCCATCCTGGATGAGCTGCACTACCTGAGCCACTTGTGTGGGTTGTAGAGTCCGTCTCATACTACCACGAGTGTGAAAGCACAACCAACATTCAAAAGTGACCAAAACATCAGCCAGAAAGCATTGGTACTGAGATGTGGTCTTTGGTCCCCACCTGCAGAACCCCTCCTTTATTGAGGGTGTCTTGATAATTGCCAATAATTTCCATCTGTTGTCTATGCCATTTGCACAACAGCATGTGAAATTGATTGTCAATCAGTGTTGCTTCCTAAGTGGACAGTTTGATTTCACAGAAGTTTGATTTACTTGGAGTTTGTTTAAGTGTTCCCTTTATTTTTTTGAGCAGTGTATATTTTTGCCTAAGGGCAATAGATCACTGTATGATTTTTTGATCGTGCTGTCCATGCTCTTTTTTTAGTGTATTACATATAGTTATGTACAGTATATACTTATTTTCCAATCCCATCCAATTCCAGTTGTGTTGATATGTAATTACTGCCAATTTGTTTTAATGATTACTAATGGTCAAAGAGGTCAAACTCTGTTCCTATTCTGATACAACTCCATTAATTGAGACCTGGGAGCATTAACTTAAATGCTACAGTAAATAGAGAAGTATATTGACCTGAACAGAAAGAAAGATTCATTTGATATGTTTGGGGGAATCGGAGAGGATAGTTGATTAATATTTGCATCCCAGGAAATTCTTCCAGATAACATTCCAGCATCCAAGACTTAATACTTGAAAGGTTATTGTTACCGTTGCACGTAGAGTACACTTCTGCCTACTTATTATTGAATTGTAAATTATGCTATTGTTTTTTATCGAATCTGATAAACTGTACTATACACTGTACATTTCAAAATATATCTTCTTACTTACTGGATATAGAAATCTAAAATTCATTATGGATGTTACAAGAAAAAATTAAGTTCTAACTTAGCAATAAATCCATAAATGTCTCAAAATGAGTAAGAAAGAAGAAAAATAATGTCTAGATGTATGGAAGTCACCGCAGGTGAGTAATTGTAATTGAACTGTTATCTGATGAGTAAGTGAGGACGAAAGGAGGACGGCAGCCTCGGGTGAATTTTACTTCTGAGTTTTGTCTACAATACAACAATTGTCATTGAGCAGTCTGTTTTCTATCATTTAACTACTATCGGGCTCTGGAATCAAGAAAACAATAGAGAGAAATGACAAGAAGATGATTCGTTCTGCATTGAAAAGTGGAGATGCTACAGTTTAAAAAGAGAGTCTCATTTTTTTTCTTCCACTCTTTCATACTTTTTAATTACTGGAAACTTAAATCTACAGGGAAAATTGTTTATCACTTACAATTCATTTAGATCTCCTGAATACTGTTGCATTAATTATTTTTCCTCTGCTAATTTGCATGATAGCAAGTTTACTGCCATTGTGACTCGAGGTAGCATCCTCACACCCAGGTGTCTTAGGTGTACTTGCTCAGTAACTCATTCAGTGATATTTATCTCACTAAGGAAAGAAAAGGGATATACATATGTGAGAGAAAGTCATCTTCTGTGACCTTGAATTTCTAGCAGTGAGGAATATTTAATTTCTCTTGATCAGAATACTTTCATTCATTTCTGTCTATGTAAATTAATGTATCATACTGCAAGAATAAGGCTTTTAAAAGATCATTGTAAGATAAAAGAACAAATTATTAATCTGAAATAAACTACTGTTTGAAGCACTGTGTGATGATCTTGATATCTGTTATGTGCATTATTTTAGTCTTGTCAATGTGCTCTCTTCAAAATAAACTTTTGTTGCCAACTAACTTTCAGATTCATGTAAAAATGTCTTCCTTCCTTCCTTGCTTCCTTCTTTCCTCTCTGTATTTTTCTCCTTCTTTCTTCTGCTTTTTATTTCTATTCTCCCTTACTTTCTCGGTCTTTTCCTTCTTTTCACCTTAATAAATAAACTGCTGTTTGCTACCCCCTTCAGTTTTATGCAAAAAAAAATCCTTCTTCTTTCATTCCTTACTTCCTTTAGTCCTTACTTCTGGCAAAAGCACAATAGCAGCTAAGATAGGAGGTGTTGAGCCTGCATCATCCTCTGGCCCAAGAAGGCCTGTAAGGTTGCCTTTTCTTGGAGTAGGAAAACCGCTTTTAAAGCTGGAGCATCAGGAACAGGTTTTGGTGTACATTGCCGAAACAGCCTCCAGCTCTATTGCCTCCTCTTCTGAACGTTCGAAACCTGCAAGCACGGCGTCGTCAGTGCAGTGTTCTGGTCATCAAAAAACCCTTTCCTTGTGTCCTTCACCCCCACCAAAAGTTAAGGATGCGGCAGCCCACACTTCAGATTACTCTATGGAGCTCTTTTCACATACCTTGCCTGGGTTATCCAGTCAAATCCTGAATTCCCAAGTCCAAGATGAATCTTACATGGAGTGCACTGATGCACAGTCACTGCTAGATGATTCTACAGGTACATTGACCCACAGCACTACATTACTACTGTCTATTGAGCCAGAATCTGACCCTGATGAAACCCAGGTGCCCCTTCCCGCATACTATCCCCCCTTACACGGTGACACAGAGGAAGGTAAAGAGGAATGTGCAGATGACTTTGAAGAGGAGGTGATGGATGACCCAGTTCTGTACCCGGATTGGCATCCGTTGGGGGAGGAGGGAGGCACTGGCAATAGTTCAGATAAGGAGAGTGATCCGCAGCAGGCATTGACATCGCAGCAGCAGTTATCTAGCAGGCCCGTAGCTGTCCTAAAACGTGGAACAAAAACTAAAAGAGTTGCAGGACAGCTTGACCTGACGGTCAACTTAGCACAGCGTGCAAGGCCAGAAAATGTTTACCATAGTAGGAAGAGTGCAGTGTGGCACTTCTTTGTCCAAAATCCTACTGATGAGGCAAAGGTTACCTGTAAGAAGTGCAGAAGGACCTTTAGCCAAGGTAAACAACTCAGAAATCTGAATACCAGTTGCATGCTTAGACATTTAATCAACATGCACTTGCAAGCGTGGACGCACTACAAAACCTCAGGTAGCACATGTGCGCCTGCTCCGACTGAAGGTAGCCAGCAATGCTCCACTGCTTCCCCCACTGTAAGACCACCGCCACCGTTAAGCACACCACTAGCACTAAATGTGGAGGTGTCGTCGCAAGGCCAAAGCACTCAGGGAATCACAATGGTTTTGCAACACAACACTGAATCTAGGTCATCACCACCAATACCATCACCAACCCCCTTTCACTTCATCCGGTCCACCGCTACTTCCCCCATATGCAGCTCTCCAGTCCAGCTCACCCTACCAGACACTCTGAGTAGGACAAGAAAGTACTCATCCTGTTATCCGCGTACACTGTGTTTGAACGTTTACATTGCCAAACTAATCTCATTAGAGATGATGCCCTACCGTTTGGTTGAAAGCGAAGCTTTCCGTGACCTCATGGCCTACACTGTCCCACGCTATGACCTACCCAGTCAGCACTTCTTTTCTTGAAAAGCCATCCCTGCCCTCCACTGGCATGTGAAAGACCGCATTGTCCATGCACTAAAACAGTCAGTGAGTGGAAAGGTGCACCTCACAACGGATGCATGGGCCATTAGGCATGGCCAGGGCCATTACGTGTCCATCACTGCACACTGGGTTAATCTGGTGGATGCAGGCTCCACTGGGGATAGCGGTGGCGGAACAGTGCTGCCTAGCCCACGGTATAGGAAATAGTTGGCTGTAGGCTTTCGCTCCTCCTCCTCCTCGTCTATCAGCAAAAGCTCATCCACAGAGCGCAGTCGCACGAGCACTACATCCGCAGCTGGCAGTGCTGCACACGAGGTGTCCCACTATCGAACAGCTAGTGGTAAGCGTCACCAGGCTGTGTTAAAGACGATGTCTTTGGGCGACAGCAGACACACCGCGGAGGTACTGGCCGACTACTTGCAGCGACAAACAGAGTCATGGCTGGGCAGTCTACATCTTGAGGCAGGCAAGGTAGTCAGTGATAATGGCCGTAATTTTGAGGCAGCCATAGGCCGTGGAAAACTCACACACATACCTTGCCTGGCTCACACTTTCAACCTGGTGGTGCAGTGCTTCCTTAATAATTATCCAGAGTTAACATTCCTGCTCCATAAGGTGCGAAGACTGTGCTCGCACATCCGTCGCTCAGCCGTATACTCCAGTCGTATGCAGAAGCTGCAGTGATTGCTCCACTTCCCCAAGCACCGCCTAATCATAGACGTTGCAACAAGGTGGAACTCCTCCCTGCACATGGTTGAGAACCTGTGTGAAAAGAGGCAGGCTGTAATGCATTTGTGGGAGGATACACGGGCAGGCAGTTTGAGGTAAGACATGGAATTGTCTGGTGTGCAGTGGTCAAAGCTGAAAGACCGCTGTAAAGTCCTTCAGTGTTTTGAGGAATGCACACGGCTGGTAAGCGCAGACGACGCCATCATAAGCATGAGCATCCCACTTATGCATCTGCTCATGCAAAGTTTGATGCATATTAAGGATCAGGCGTCTGCAGCAGAGGAGGAGGAGGAGGCACAATGGAAGAGGTGTTCGTGTTGCACACAGCAGAAGTGGCGTTGGAGACAGGGGTTTAATGACCATGTTGTGGAATGATTTCTCAAGTACCGCTCACGCGACTGCTAATACTGCATCGATTAAAAGTGACAGGAGGCAGCAGTTGTCAACTATGGTTACAAACTACTTTTCCTCCGATATCGATTTTCTCCCTCACAGGTCAACTGGACGCCTGGTCTGAATTGGCACAATATGCCTTACAGGAGCTCGCTTGCCCTGCTGCTAGTGTGTTATCTGAAAAGAGTCTTCAGTGCTGCTGGATCAATCCTGACAGAAAAAAGGACCTGTCTGTTGACCCAAAATGTTGATGATCTAACCTTCATTAAAATGAACCATGCATGGGTTTCAAAGGATTTTGTCCCACCTTCCCCTGATGACACATAGGTTACCAGAAAGCTGCCTCGCTTTTGTCCTTCTCTTCCTCGGACTTGCCCAATTGCGCCCTTTGCAGCAGCTGAATGTCCAGCCAACACATTTACATATGCCAATTTTTAAACCTCCCTAACTAGGCTGCCCACCCCTCCCCCAATGGCTGGGGTCAAGACCTGGCGCACCCGGGCAAGTGCCATTGCTCTGAACAGGTGGATGGGCCCACTGATGGCAGACGGCAAGGGCTCACTCGCCATCAGACACATCAGCATACTATGAGGGGCCCTGTGCCAGTAGCGTCAACCACGATTGTGCCCCCCTGCTTGGTCATGGCCACAGCACTTGCAAGTTGCAATACTTACCTCTCCCTGCTCCACTGCTGTGTAGTCTGGGCAGTTAAATCCTTCACAGTGACGGCCACTAGAAATTTGGTGTATTGATCAATGATGGTTAAGATGTAGCTATGGCCTGTCCTGCTGGCCCCTACCTTCAGATGATCAATGGCTACCATTTGAAATGGAAGTCAACTTACAAGCAGATGCAGTGGTGGTTTATGATCACCTTTCACAGTTGTGATAGTCACAGACATGTGACATTCCTACCACCATTTTTCAATGTCTCCTCTCATGCCAATCCAATAGAATTGCCTACGGCCTGTGGCTTCTGTCTTTTGCACTCCAAAATGACCAGACACATCACGATAGGCAGTGAGGACCATGGGTACATCTCTCCCTGTGATCACAATTTGATGGAGACGAGTAACGGTGATGTGATCCATGCTTCTGCGATAAAGCAATCCTTTCTTCACAAAGAACCTTTTTCGCTTTCTCCACACACACAGTAATTGAGTGTCTGCATCGCCTCTGCAACATCTACGGGAAGGTTTTCCCGCGATAAGTAATTCTACTTTGCGTCTATACTTGTATCCATGTAGTTTCCAGTAGCTGAGATTCTTGACTGACTTACTGAGATTGAAATATATACGAAGATTTAAAAGTACCACAACACTGTATACTGATGTACCCTTTGAATACCTTTCCCTTTTTCTACTTTTTTAATTCTGGTGTAATACGTAGTGAGTCTGTGAGTGTCTGTGTCTGACTCCGGAAGTATAGACGGAAATTTAACCCTAGACTGGACACACCTGGTATGTGCTGATACAGTACCTTGTTTCAAAAATTTGTATTAAGGTATCATCTGTAGGATAACCAACTGTGGGGGGGACCCTCTTCTTGCCACAGACAAACACGAGACTGAGACAGAGTTTGTATTGAACAGGTCCGTTTTTAGTGCCCATCCTCCTGTCGACAACAGCAATTCACCACAGCCATTTCACATTTCTCTGTACACAGGCCCGGGTACCTTCACTTCCTTTGTAACTAAAGTCATGGCATCCTCTGCGGCTCTTCCACTGTGGCTGGCCTAGGCCCAACCACCACAGTGCTGCACCAGTCTGAGCACACCGTCCGTATGATAGCCCCAGGCCGTCTTTGTCTGCGGCTACCATCCTCTGGGCCACCCCGCTGTGACCGCCTCGACTGTCAGTCCTCTCTGGAGCCTTTCCACTGTCTCTATTTCCTCAGCAGCACTTCCTTTTACTGTGCTCCCTTCGCTGACTGACTCTTCCAGAACCTTCCCTCTGTCTTTTATACTCCCAGCTCTGGTAACTCCGCCCACCATCACCTAACAGTTTCTCTGACAAATGGCAGTTATTCAGTCCCACTCCTACACTCTCCACTGCCCTCCAATGGGCAAGCTAAAACACTGCACCCTTTCTCTTTATCTTAGCGGTTTCACACTTACAGTGCGCTACACCACTGCTTCTCACTACAGGCTGGTTTGTCTGTCAGTCCACCTTCCCTACATCATCCATAGTGAGTGAGCGTGTGTGGGTTATGCCTTCTGTATATACGGTGAATCGGAGAAGCAAATTTTTACACTATACTCGATACAGCTTGTATCTTGTTATACAGTACCTTTGTTCGACATTTAGCATTATGGTCAAATCCATACTGTGTAAGCATCTGAGAGTGACTGCGGGACTATATATACGGAGATTTCAATTGTACCCTAAAAATATATAGTTGCTATCTTGTTATCCAGGACATTTTTTACAACATTTTTTATTATGGTCAAAACCAAACTGAGTGAGCATCTGAGGGTGACTACGGAAATATATACCGATATTTTCAATTTGGCCAACACTGTATACTGCAGAACGCTTCTGATACAGTAACCTTTTTTGCTATTTAGATTCTGGTGTAATCCATAATGAGACTGTAAACGTCTGTCTGTTGCTCCGGCAATATATTTGGAACTTTAAGATTACCCCAACACTGTATACAGCTGTACGCTTGTGTTACATAACCCATTTACAGCTTTTCATATTCTTGTGTAATCCATACTGGGCCTGAGAGCGTTTGTGTCTGCCTCCTGAAATGTATACAGAGAATCAGAATGTTTTCGCTATACTATATATACCTTGTATCTGGTGATACTGCACCCTTTTTCAACTTGTTATTTTATTGGGTAATCCATACTGAGCCTGTGAGCATCTGTGTATGCCTCATGAAATATATACGGAGATTTACTGTTATCCATAGATTGTATAGAGCTGTGCGCTTCTGATACAGTACTATATATCTGCTGGTATTTTGGGTCCATTTTCAAAAACATGAGGAAGTATGGTGGAAGAGGACGTGGATGTGGGCGTGGAGGGCCACCTGGTACTGATGGTGGTGGTGGTGCATCTGCTGGTAGTGGCAAAAGCACAATAGCAGCTAAGGCAGGAGCTGTTGAGCCAGCGTCATGGTGTAGCTCTGGAAGGCCTGTTAGGCTCCCTTTTCTGGGTGTAGGTAGACTGCTTTTAAAGCTGAAGTATCAGGAACTGTTTGTGGCTTACATTGCTGAAACAGCCTCCAGCTCTATCGCCTCCTCTTCTGAAGTTGTAAAAAATGCAAGCACTGAGTCGTAACTGCAGGCTTCTGGTCAGGAGCAACTCCTTTCCTTGTGTCCTTCACCCACACCAAAAGTGAAGGATGTGGAATCAAACACCTCAGATTACTCCATGGAGCTCTTTTCACATACCATGCCTGGGTTAATTAAAAATAGGGCCCATCATGTACTGGAGCAATGTAAATTGGGCAGATCATACACTGGAGCAGCATCTAAGGGGCACATTATGCACTGGAGCATTACAAATGGGGCCCATTATATATGGAGCATTATTGGAGCCCATCATACACTGGAGCATCATCCATGAATCCATGAGGCCCATCATGTACTGGAGCAATGTAAATGGGGAGGATCAGACACTGGAGCTGCATCTAAAGGGTACATTATACACTGGAGCATTACAAATGGGGCCCATTATATATGGAGCATTATGTGGAGCTCATCAGATACTGTATTGAACATTATATGTGACTAATTATTTGGTATGGAGAAATAAATGGGGCTCATTATTCTGTATGGCGCACAATGTAGTGGCCATAGCACTGTATGGAGTGATATACTGTCCAGTTTTTGAGCTACTGTACAATTTAAAATAGATCTGTCATGTCATGTAAGCAGTGAAGTATGTGTCATTGTACTATACCTATATTTCTGTGGCGTTTCGGAGCATCATGAGTTGTGGTATGTGTTAAAGGGGTGCACTGACACTCTTTGGCCCGGGGCACACGAAAACCTGGAGCCAGCCCATCCCCCCCACAACTTTAGCCAAATAACACCCAGTTTTCAATGCGTAACAATTATTAGGAAGTAAATTAAGGTTGACAAGCTTCAGTTATAAGAATTGATGTTTTTGGCATTGAAATGGGCACTGTAGGTGTGTTTACTGTATTCCACTCCCTGCCGACTTTGCTTCTCCATTGACTTGCATTGGGTTTTGTGTTTCAGTCGGCCTCTGACTTTTCCCTATAGTCAGCCGATTTCGTTTGACCCAACTTTTGCGAAAGTCGGGTTTCATGAAACCCGACTCGACCCGAAAAAAGGCTAAATTGCTCATCTCTAGTTCTGACCTTTAAACATAATTTATCCAATAAATAAATCGCCAAAAGCGGTATGATCTTGACTTTTATGCTCATCTATGTGTTTCCTTGGTTACACAGATTAAATTTTCAATCTGTTATTTACATGTCTGTTATTGAAACATTAAAAAGAATCAGATGAAAATCCTATAAGCTGTTAGTATAATTTACTATAGGTAAACCATATTTTACGTTGAAGGGTTTGGATATACTCACTAATTATTATGCACATAAAGTGAATTGCTTTAATATAATTTGTCCATGATGAAGAAAGAATTTCAGCCTTTAACCCTTTCGTGCCACAGCCTGTTTTCGCCTTTGTGGCCAAGCCAAATTTTACAATTCTGACCACTGTCACTTTATGAGGTCATAACTCTACAATGCTTCAACGTATCCCACTGATTGTGAGAATGTTTTCTCGTGACTTACTGTACTTCGTGATTGTGGTGAAATTTGTTCGATATAACTTGCGTTTATATCTGAAAATATCATAAATTTGGCGAAACTTTTAAAAATTTCACAATTTTCAAACTGTAATCTTTATGCCCTTAAACGAGAGAGATATGTCACACAAAATAGTTAATAAATAACATTTTCCACATGTCTACTTTACATCAGCACAAGTTTTGAAACATAATTTTTTTGTTACGAAGTTATAAGGGTTAAAAGTTGACCAATGATTTCTCATTTTTCCAGAAAAAATTTACAATACCATTTTATTCAGAAGTGACTTTGAGGGGCCCATATGACAGAAAATCCAAAAAAGTGACATGATTCTAAAAACTACATCCCTCAAGGTGCTCAAAACCACATTTAGGAAGCTTATTAACCCTTCAGGTGCTTCACATGAATTAATGGAATGTGGAATGAAAAAATGAACATTTAACTTTTTCCCACATGAATGTTACTTTAGCGCCATATTTTTCATTTTCACAAGGTTATCAGAAGAAACTGCATCATGTAATTTGTTGTGTGATTTCTCCTGAGTAAAACTACTGTTTGGGTGAAAGGCGGTGCTTGGAAGGGAAGGAATGCCATTTGACTTTTGGAATACAAAATTAGCTTGAATTAGTAGCCGATGCCATGTCGCATTTGGAGAGCAGTTGAGGTGCCGAGGGCTTGATATCACCTTAGGGCTTTAGAAACCATTGGTCATGGGGGGTGAAGTTACAGGGAACCGGGAAAGCTATAAATTTGACAGGAGGGTTCCAGAAAGTTCCAGTCCCCAGGGGGAGCTCAAGTGACAGGAAGACTGTGACAGTTGGGGCACTGTGAGGAGAACCCAACCAGGGGACTGAGGAGAGAGAAAGTTAGGGGGGGTGGTCCTGACATGAAGTACCGCAGTGTAGACGAGGCTCCGGGTGTGGGACACCGTATTGGGAATTATGATTGACCAGTAAAGTACTGTTGGTGTACAGGCCTAAGGCAACCACAGTGACGGAGCTGTCAGAGCGTTCCTAAGTGTAAAGGGACGGTGCGTATACAGTATATACGTCTCAGGTGATAAGTGCGTTGTGTCGAAGTGTGCTGTAACCGGAGAGCCTTGAAGAGGATTGTGGTGTGCTGCGAGGCCGTCAGGCGGACGGCGAGTGAATAAACTTGGACCTGTTGCACCCGAAATCTGCCTCCATCTTCTGTCTATACGTCACTGCGCGGTTTACAGAGGGACCACCCCCCCAGTCCGGCCCACGACCCTACACCTGCAGATTGGAATATAATTTCATTGTTCAATTTAACATTTGGAATTGGCTTATAATACATAGAAAAATAGGCTGGAGGCAGCTGAGGCATTTTTTCTTTATTTTGTCATCAGTTTTGGTCCATTCTTCTATACCAGACTCATAAAAACTGAGTCTAATGCAATGGCTATATGTAAAACTAGCCTTATAAGGATGCTTATCTACTCATTATTTAGCAAATACGCTTTTTCACACAAACCTAGAATCTTACACAGCGAGGCAACAAAATATATTTGAGAAACATTTATACATTTGTTTCTCATGCCATTTGACAGGATTCGCATTTTGTTTGGCGATTATGATTTTATTATATTTTAATCAACGTGTTTATATATTTATGGGCCAACATAAAACATAAAATCTTTACTCTCTATTTTTGTTCTTTAGTCCTATGGATTAACTTCATCTCTCAGGGAGTCCTGCATGTAACATAAGGCTGTGTTCATTTTCAGCTTTTAGTGAATAGAGTCTCAGAAGGCATTGATTCTCCTTGCTGAGTTTATCCTCTTACTGGATACGGAGTCACCACAGGGCTTGAACTTAAAAACTGACTTGACACATTTTTATTAGCTTTTCTTTGGATTTTCCCATACAATGGGTTTTTATAATACTATTTATATGTTTAGGGTTAAATTACCATTTATTTTCTGACATTTATCTAAGGAAATGTTAAATGATTTTTTTTTAACTTGCATTTTTCCGCACCTAAATCCATGTTAAAAGAAACTCCATATGAACATACCCTGTCTTTTGAGTAATGCCATTTCTATAAGAGGGAACCCAGTAGTCCATGAGAGTAAAGGCCCCGTCACACACAACGATATTGCCAGTGATATTGCTGATTTTGTGACGCCACAGCGATCTCGCCAGCGATATCACTGTGTGTGACATGTATCAGCGACCGGCCCCCCTGCCGGGTATCACTGATCGCGCTCAAACGTCCTGGGCCATTTTTTGATCATTGGTGTCCCGCTGGCCAGCGCGCATCGCTGCGTGTGACAGCAAGAGACCAACGATCAGCGACGCTGGGAGCTGGTATCCAAGGTAAACAGTGGGTATCTAAGAGCCACTCGTCTCTTAGATACCCGCTGTTTACCTTGGATACCAGCGTGCTCGCTGGTCCTGATCGCTGGAGGGGCTGTCTATGTGACAGCTCACCAGCGATCAGCTAACTATGTCCCAGCGATCCTATCCACATTGGATCGTTGGTGGGATCGCTGGGACATTGATAACGGGGCCTTTAGATTTACATGGCTCCATAGATCCGATTTTATTTTTAGGCAGGTGGCACACAAGCGTTCATTCTCTTTAGGCTATGGCCACACTATCAGTATTTGTTCAGTATTTTTTCTCAGCATTTGTAAGCTAAAACCAGGTGAGGAACAATAAGAGGACAAGGTATAATAGAAACAAGTGCACCAATTCTGCATGTTTGACCCACCCGGGTTTTGGCTTACAAATACTGATGTGAAATACTGACTAAATACTGATAGTGTGTTCATAGCCTTAATCAAACTCTGATCCGAGGATCAGCTTAATGGAATTCGATACTCCTGGATGAGAGAACCGTGACACACCGTGAGGAGCAGATGGAGAACAAAATTTCTCTATCTTCTACATTCTGTGAGTCGGTGGAAATCAGACAGCACCAAGATGTCATCCGAATTAGTATGATAAAAAAACACAGATGTGCACGGTCCCATATAATGACATTGGTCCGAGTGCCATCTGATAAAACAATGGATAGCTCTTGTACGATGTATATGCTTGTGTGTATGAGCCATTAAACTTACATTTACGAATTCATGGGAGGGAAGTATAAGGAATTCCTTATTGATTATCACTGAAGCTGCACAGATCCAATGGTCAGGCCAGTTTCACCGCAGCGCTTGTAAGTTCTATAGCAGAGAACTTGTAAGCAGCGCTCTCCTTGCCTAGAAGACTGGCCATTGCTGATAGACTACAGAGGTGGACAGTAATCAAAGCCACAGCCACTAAACTATAGAAACAAAAAACTCTGCATTCTTGAGAAAGGAGAGGATTTTCAATAACAAGTAAATTGCAAAGCTGCTTGTTTTTAGAAGTTGCAAATTTCTCAATATATATGACTACCCCTTTAACATTGAGAGTTATTTTAATATATTTTAGAGAGTTGCAAGTATTTTTTCTCCTGTATGATGGATCCATTATATATTTTCTTTAACAAGTTTCCTGCAAAAATGGCAAACTTACCCTTCTTGGTATGTCAAACATTTCTTCCCCACAGTGCTTTTGTGGGCAAGGGGCAATGTCCCCTGGGATAAATCTAAGATGAAGAAAAGGAAGTTTTCCTTGGTTCTCCAATACTTTTATATTGATGACCTATCCCCATAAGATTGGGGAGGATCAGCACTCAGCACCTCTGTGATCAGCCATTATCACCTTCCCCAATAGCTGGATATATACGGTCTATGGAGCGGAACACCACAGCATCCATTGTATAGTGAGTACTGCTGTGCACTGCAGATCAGATCCTGCTTTTACCTGCAGCTCCCGTTACATAGTATGCAGCTCTGTGGTGTTCTGCTCTATACACTGTCCTCATCCGCCCAGGGTGCCAGATGTTGGACCCCCCACTGATCTTACATTAATGACCTATCCTAGTGATAGGTCATCATTATAAAAGTAATAAACTACCCTGCTTAGTCCTAAAGCCTTACAAACAGGATGATCACTCTAGCACAAAGTACAAGTGTAAGTTTGTAGTTTGAACTTTATATGCTCTTTATAGACATTCTAAAGGTTGGAAAACATTTCTGTATCTTTCTGAAAGCACTGACATACCTATGTTATGTCACAGCAAGATACTAATTATCCTTTGAAATGAAAGAAGCTGCAATCAGAGGCAGTATTTACTCTGCCTAATGTTGCTGTAGAGACATGACGTACTTGCTGCTTTACTTATTTATTTATTTATAACTTTGCGGCATAAGCAATCATTTCAGGTAAGCTCATAATGAGCATGAAATTTTACTAACATATATTAAATACAGTGGAGAGAAATCTTGAACTTCTTTGTTACATTATTAAAGGGAATTTCTGATTATTCTTTTCTTGTGTACAAACATTATTAAAAAAAAACAACCCAGGGAAGTAGTCAAGCTCCACTATAGAATCTTGATCCTATATTTAAATAGTCCTCCAAACACCAAAATGCTGGTCAAATTTGAAATGTAATATATATATATATATATATATATATACAGTGCCTTGCAAAAGTATTCGGCCCCATGGAACTTTTAAACCTTTTCCCACATATCATGCTTCAAACATAAAGATGCCAAATGTAAATTTTTGGTGAAGAATCAACAACAAGTGGAACACAATTGTGAAGTTGAACAAAATTTATTAGTTATTAAAAATTTTTGTGGAAATTCAAAAACTGAAAAGTGGGGCGTGCGATATTATTCGTCCCCTTTACTTTCAGTGCAGCAAACTCACTCTAGATGTTCATTATGGATCTCTGAATGATCCAATGTTGTCCTAAATGACTAATGATGATAAATATAATCCACCTGTGTGTAATCAAGTCTCTGTATAAATGCACCAGCTCTGTGATAGTCTCAGGGTTCTGTTTGATGCACAGAGAGAGTCATGAAGACCAAGGAATACAACAGGCAGGTCCGTGATACTGTTGTTGAGAAGTTTAAAGCTGTATTTGGATACAGAATGATTTCCAAAACTTTAAACATCCCAAGGAGCACTGTGCAAGCGATCATATTGAAATGGAAGGGGTATCATACCACTGCAAATCTACCAAGACCCGGCTGTCCCTCTAAACTTTCATCTCAAACAGGGAGAAGACTGATCAGAGATGCAGCCAAGAGGCCCATGATCACTCTGGATGAACTGCAGATATCTACAACTGAGGTGGGACAGTCTGTCCATAGGACAACAATCAGTTGTACACTGCACAAATCCTTTATGGAAGAGTGGCAAGAAGAAAGCCATTTCTCAAAGATATCCACAAAAAGTATAATTTAAAGTTTGCAACAAGCCACCTGGGAGACAAACCAAACATGTAGAAGAAGGTGCTCTGGTCAGATAAAACCAAAATCGAATTTTTGGCAACAATGCCAAACGATTTGTTTGGCGTAAAGGCAACACAGCTCATCACCCTGAACACACCATTCCCACTGTCAAACATGGGACCGGCAGCATCATGGTTTGGGCCTGTTTTTTTTCAGCAGGGACAGGGAACATGGGTAAAATTGATGGGAAGATGGATGGAGCCAAATACAGGACCATTCTTGAAGAAAACCTGTTGAAGTCTGCAAAAGACTTGAGACTGGGACGGAGATTTGTCTTCCAACAAGACAATGATCCCAAACATAAAGCAAAATCTACAATGGAATGGTTCACAAATAAACATATCCAGGTGTTAGAATGGCCAAGTCAAAGTCCAGACCTGAATCCAATCGAGAATCTGTGGAAAGAGCTGAAAACTGCTGTTCACAAACGATCTCCATCAAACCTCACTGAGCTCGAGCTGTTTGCCAAGGAAGAGTGGGCAAGAATTTCAGTCTCTCGATGTACAAAACTGATAGAGACATACCCCAAGTGACTTGCAGCTGTAATCGCAGCAAATGTGGCGCAACAAAGTATTAAGTTAAAGGGGACGAATAATATTGCACGCCCCACTTTTCAGTTTTTGAATTTCCACAAAAATTTAAAATAACCAATAAATTTCGTTAAACTTCACAATTGTGTTCCACTTGTTTTTGATTCTTCACCAAAAATGTAAATTTGCCATCTTTATGTTTGAAGCAGGATATGTAGGAAAAGGTTGAAATGTTCCAAGGGGTCGAATACTTTCGCAAGGCACTGTATATATATATATATATATATATATATATATATATGAGCATGTGCCAACAGTTTATTCCTTTATGTATGGACTGTGACCAGGTGATGTTACAACTTCATACTCTACCCAGAATATGCACAGGTCATAATTACCCCATGAAGTCTACTGAATTAAATATTAGGCCTCTCTTCTTCTCTCATACTCTCAAAACAGAAGCAAAGTGGGCATGCCCTGTTACTAATGGCCTATGGACAATCACTTTCACAGCAAAGGATTTTATTCCATTTACAAGAGGTAACAATTTTAAATTGCCTATAATATCAGATCCAAAACATGTGATAAAATACCAATTCAGAGTTTCACCTGCAGGCTTCTTCACAGGGTATGGCCTCTGACATACAACTTCCTGTTTAAAAAAAATCTCATGATTTGCATAATAAAAATTTGCTTCATAATACATAAAAATTATAAATACATATACATTTTAATAATTATACGTAGCCAAAGGCGCTAAGCGCAAAACCTTAAAGTACAAAGCAAGTGATAGGACAATATACCACTCAATTTGTCCAAAAGGGTATAAGGTAATAACAGTATATACAATTAACTTGCACTAATTTATTGTACCCAGGTTACATATAGGAATGTATAGTAATAACAAATCTAGAAATGACCAGATAGAAGGATGGATTACCTTATACAGTGCTTGATTAGCAAAAGGGAAGTAGTTCTGGAGAGGAGAGTTTTCGGAAGCGGAATAAATAAATAGTCATGTCCAAA
Organism: Dendrobates tinctorius; assembly: GCF_039654945.1. NCBI lineage: Eukaryota > Metazoa > Chordata > Amphibia > Anura > Dendrobatidae > Dendrobates > Dendrobates tinctorius. Next base: position 48,540,405 of record NW_027361698.1, read on the forward strand.
GGTGAACAATGGCTCAGCGATAAAAGTTGTCTCTGGTGTTAAGGGTTACAATCTCCAAGCATACCGCTGTCCCGGCCGGTGACTAGCGTGCAGCTGGAGGGTGTTAAGGGTTGCAATCTCCAAGCATACCGCTGTCCCGGCCCAGAACTACTTCCCTTTTGCTAATCAAGCACTGTATAAGGTAATCCATCCTTCTATCTGGTCATTTCTAGATTCGTTATTACTAGAGTTGAGCGAAACGGGTCGAAAAAATTCAAAAGTCGCTGACTTTTGGCAAAGTCGGGTTTCATGAAACGAAACCCGACCCTAGGATGAGGTCGGCCACGAAGTCGGCGACTTACGCGCCAAAGTCGCGTTTCAAAAGTTTGTTTTGCGCTCTTTTTCAGCCAATCAGGATCCACGGACACTGTGGGCAACGTGATGACCTAGGCACGGGTCACCACCATCTTTCAGAAGGGCATGCAAGTGATTGGCTTGCTTTGGTGGGCGTCACAGGGGGTATAAAAGGGCGTGCACGCCGACCGCCATCTTACTTCTGCCGATCTTAGTATAGGGAGAGGTTGCTGCTGATTCTGTAGGGAGAGCGTTAGGCAGGGAAGAAGACAACAAAACTGCTTCTGCTGCTAGCGATTTGGCCTGCACAACACACAAGTCACTGTGTGTGCAGTGCAAGGGGAGGCTATATTGTGGTGTATCAGTGGTGTTGGTTGTTGGGCTGCCTTTTAAGGCTTCCTGACACGCTGGCATTGCTGTTTACCCACTGCTCCGCAAACTGCTTTTTTAAAAGCAATCCAATCTAACTTATCCTCTAGTCACTTTTGTCACAGCTGTGCCATCGAGCCTGTCACATAGCGCTCAGATATCAGTGGGCCTCACACAATCCACAAGTGTCCAGTGTCCAAAAGTGTGCGCAGAGATTCAAAATCTCCATTATCCTCTCGTCACTTTGGTCACAGGCAGCTGTGCCATCGAGCGTGTCACATAGCGCTCAGATATCAGTGGACCTCACACAATCCACAAGTGTCCAGTGTCCAAAAGTGTGCGCAGAGATTCAAAATCTCCATTATCCTCTCGTCACTTTTGTCACAGGCAGCTGTGCCATCGAGCCTGTCACATAGCGCTCAGATATCAGTGGGCCTCACACAATCCACAAGTGTCCAGTGTCCAAAAGTGTGCGCAGAGATTCAAAATCTCCATTATCCTCTCGTCACTTTGGTCACAGGCAGCTGTGCCATCGAGCGTGTCACATAGCGCTCAGATATCAGTGGGCCTCACACAATCCACAAGTGTCCAGTGTCCAAAAGTGTGCGCAGAGATTCAAAATCTCCATTATCCTCTCGTCACTTTGGTCACAGGCAGCTGTGCCATCGAGCCTGTCACATAGCGCTCAGATATCAGTGGGCCTCACACAATCCACAAGTGTCCAGTGTCCAAAAGTGTGCGCAGAGATTCAAAATCTCCATTATCCTCTCGTCACTTTGGTCACAGGCAGCTGTGCCATCGAGCGTGTCACATAGCGCTCAGATATCAGTGGGCCTCACACAATCCACAAGTGTCCAGTGTCCAAAAGTGTGCGCAGAGATTCAAAATCTCCATTATCCTCTCGTCACTTTGGTCACAGGCAGCTGTGCCATCGAGCGTGTCACATAGCGCTCAGATATCAGTGGGCCTCACACAATCCACAAGTGTCCAGTGTCCAAAAGTGTGCGCAGAGATTCAAAATCTCCATTATCCTCTCGTCACTTTGGTCACAGGCAGCTGTGCCATCGAGCCTGTCACATAGCGCTCAGATATCAGTGGGCCTCACACAATCCACAAGTGTCCAGTGTCCAAAAGTGTGAGCAAAGATTCAAAATCTCCATTATCCTCTCGTCACTTTGGTCACAGGCAGCTGTGCCATCGAGCCTGTCACATAGCGTTCAGATATCAGTGGGCCTCACACAATCCACAAGTGTCCAGTGTCCAAAAGTGTGCGCAGAGATTCAAAATCTCCATTATCCTCTCGTCACTTTGGTCACAGGCAGCTGTGCCATCGAGCCTGTCACATAGCGCTCAGATATCAGTGGGCCTCACACAATCCACAAGTGTCCAGTGTCCAAAAGTGTGCGCAGAGATTCAAAATCTCCATTATCCTCTCGTCACTTTGGTCACAGGCGGCTGTGCCATCGAGCGTGTCACATAGCGCTCAGATATCAGTGGGCCTCACACAATCCACAAGTGTCCAGTGTCCAAAAGTGTGCGCAGAGATTCAAAATCTCCATTATCCTCTCGTCACTTTGGTCACAGGCAGCTGTGCCATCGAGCCTGTCACATAGCGCTCAGATATCAGTGGGCCTCACACAATCCACAAGTGTCCAGTGTCCAAAAGTGTGCGCAGAGATTCAAAATCTCCATTATCCTCTCGTCACTTTGGTCACAGGCAGCTGTGCCATAGAGCCTGTCACATAGCGCTCAGATATCAGTGGGCCTCACACAATCCACAAGTGTCCAGTGTCCAAAAGTGTGCGCAGAGATTCAAAATCTCCATTATCCTCTCGTCACTTTGGTCACAGGCAGCTGTGCCATCGAGCCTGTCACATAGCGCTCCGATATGAGTGGGCCTCACACAATCCAAAAGTGTCCACTGTCCACAAGTGTGTGCAGAAATTCTAAATCTCCCCTGTCCTATAGAAACCTTGTACCTTGTTTTACATTACTATATAGTTTGTTGGATTTTGTCTACATTTCTACCAAAAATGAGGAAGGCTGGGGGAAGAGGCCGTGGAATTGGGCGGGGGTTGGCAGCTGGTAATGATGGTGTTGGTGGTGGATCTGATGGTAGTGGCAAGAGCAAAATAGGACCGAATGCAGGAGGTGCTGACCCTGCGTCATCGTCTGGCTACATAAGGCCTCGAACGCTTAGTTTTCTAGGAGTTGGCAAACCGCTTTTAAAGGCAGAGCATCAGGAAAAAGTTTTGTCTTACATTGCTGACTCAGCCTCCAGCTCTATCGCCTCCTCTTCTTCAGTTGTAAAAAGTAAAAGCACTGAGTCGTCATTGGAGGCTCATGTTCATGAACCACACCTTTCCTTGTGTCCTTCACCCCAACCAAGATTGAAGGATGACGCAGGCCATACTACTGATTACTCCATGGAGCTGTTTTCACATACAGTCATGGCCAAAAGTATTGACACCCCTGCAATTCTGTCAGATAATATTCAGTTTCTTCCTGAAAATGATTGCAAACACAAATTCTTTGGTATTATTATCTTCATTTAATTTGTTTTAAATGAAAAAACACAAAAGAGAATGAAGCAAAAAGCAAAACATTGATCATTTCACACAAAACTCCAAAAATGGGCCGGACAAAAGTATTGGCACCCTCAGCCTAATACTTGGTTGCACAACCTTTAGCCAAAATAACTGCGACCAACCGCTTCCGGTAACCATCAATGAGTTTCTTACAATGCTCTGCTGGAATTTTAGATCATTCTTCTTTGGCAAACTACTCCAGGTCCCTGATATTTGAAGGGTGCCTTCTCCAAACTGCCATTTTTAGATCTCTCCACAGGTGTTCTATGGGATTCAGGTCTGGACTCATTGCTGGCCACCTTAGAAGTCTCCAGTGCTTTCTCTCAAACCATTTTCTAGTGCTTTTTGAAGTGTGTTTTGGGTTATTGTCCTGCTGGAAGACCCATGACCTCTGAGGTAGACCCAGCTTTCTCACACTGGGCCCTAAATTATGCTGCAAAATTTGTTGATAGTCTTCTGACTTCATAATGCCATGCATACGGTCAAGCAGTCCAGTGCCAGAGGCAGCAAAGCAACCCCAAAACATCAGGGAACCTCCGCCATGTTTGACTGTAGGGACCATGTACTTTTCTTTGAATGCCTCTTTTTTCTCCTGTAAACTCTATGTTGATGCTTTTGCCCTAAAAGTTCTACTTTTGTCTCATCTGACTAAAGAACATTCTTCCAAAATGTTTTAGGCTTTTTCAGGTAAGTTTTGGCAAACTCCAGCCTGGCTTTTTTATGTCTCGGGGTAAGAAGTGGAGTCTTCCTGGGTCTCCTACCATACAGTCCCTTTTCATTCAGATGCTGACGGATAGTACGGATTGACACCATTGTACCCTCGGACTGCAGGGCAGCTTGAACTTGTTTGGATGTTAGTGGAGGTTCTTTATCCAACATCCGCACAATCTTGCGTTGAAATCTCTTGTCAATTTTTCTTTTCCGGCCACATCTAGGGAGGTTAGCCACAGTGCCATGGGCTTTAAACTTCTTGATGACACTGCGCACGGTAGACACAGGAACATTCAGGTCTTTGGAGATGGACTTGTAGCCTTGAGATTGCTCATGCTTCCTCACAATTTGGTTTCTCAAGTCCTCAGACAGTTCTTTGGTCTTCTTTCTTTTCTCCATGCTCAATGTGGTACACACAAGGACACAAGACAGAGGTTGAGTCAACTTTAATCCATGTCAACTGGCTGCAAGTGTGATTTAGTTATTGCCAACACCTGTTAGGTGCCACTGGTAAGTTATAGGTGCTGTTAATTACACAAATTAGAGAAGCATCACATGATTTTTCGAAAGGTGCCAATACTTTTGTCCACCCTCTTTGTTATGTTTGGTGTGGAATTATATCCAATTTGGCTTTAGGACAATTCTTTTTGTGTTTTTTCATTTAAGACAAATTAAATGAAGATAATAATACCAAAGAATTTGTGTTTGCAATCATTTTCAGGAAGAAACTGAGTATTATCTGACAGAATTGCAGGGGTGTCAATACTTTTGGCCATGACTGTACCATGCCTGGATTATCAAGTGAAATGGTGAATTACCCAGGCCAAGATGAATCTGACATGGAGTGCACTGATGCACAGCCGCTGATGGATGATTCTGCTGGTACATTCACTCAGAGCACTACATTGTCCTCGCAGTGTACAGAGCCAGATTTTGACCCTGAAGAGACTCAGGTGCCCCTTCCCGCACACTATACCACCATACACAGTGACACAGAGAAAGGTGCACATGACATAAAAGAGGAGGTGATGGATGACCCAGTTGTTGAACCAGATTGGCATCCATTGGGGGAAGAGGGTGCTGCTTCCAATAGCTCAGATGAGGAGCATCCACAGCAGACATCGACATCGCAACAGCTGTTATCTGGCAGGCCCGGAGCACTCCAAAGACAGGTTCCAAACATCAAAAGAGTTGCTGGACAGCTTGTCCAGAGAGTCAAAAGATCACAGCGTGCTAGGCCGCAAAATGTCTGCCAAAGTAGGAAGAGTGCAGTGTGGCACTTTTTTGAACAAAATCCTCATGATCAGGCCAAGGTTATCTGTAAGAAGTGCGCAAAGACCTTTAGCCGAGGGAAAAATCTGAAAAATTTGAATACCAGTTGCATGCTTAGACATTTAACCAGCATGCACTTGCAAGCATGGACACAACACCAAACCTCAAGTGCCACATGTGCAACTGATCACAACGAAGGTAGTCTGCAACGCTACATTGTTTCCCCCACTGTAAGCCCACCGGTTAGCACAGCAGCAAATGTTGAGGTGTTATTGCAAGACCACAGCAGTCAGGGAATCCCACTGTTATATCAACGAAAGACTGATTCTAGGCCATCAGAAAGAACACCAACTCCATCACCATCATCAACCCTCTCTCAGTCCGCCCTGTCCACCGCTACTTCCACCATATGCAGCTCTCAAGTCCAGCTCACCCTCCCAGACACTATGAGTAGGTCAAGAAAGTACTCAGTCTCTCATCCACGTACACTGGGTTTGAACGCCCACATTGCCAAACTAATCTCGTTTGAGATGATGCCCTTTCGGTTGGTGGAAAGCACAGCTTTCCGCGAACTCATGGCCTATGCAGTACCACGCTATGACCTACCCAGTCGCCACTTCTTCTCTCGCAAAGCCATCCCAGCCCTCCACCATCATGTGAAAGACTGCATTGTCCATGCACTCAAGCAGTCAGTGAGTGGAAAGGTGCACCTCACAACTGATGCATGGTCCAGTCGGCATGGCCAGGGCCGTTACGTGTCCATCACTGCGCACTGGGTTAATGTGGTGGATGCAGGGTCCACAGGGGACAGTGGTGGTGGGACAGTGCTGCCTAGCCCACGGTATAGGAAACAGTTGGCTGTAGGCGTTCGACCCTCCTCCTCCTCCTCCAGAAGCGAAAGCTCGTCCACAGAGCGCAGTCGTACGAGCACTCCATCTGCAGCTGCCACTGTTGCACACGATGTGTCCCCCTATCGAGCAGCTAGTGGAAAGCGTCAGCAGGCTGTGTTGCAGATGATGTGTTTGGGCGACAGACACACCGCCGAGGTGCTGGCCGAGTACTTGAAGCGACAAACTGAGTCATGGCTGGGCAGTGTACATCTTGAGGCAGGCAAGGTAGTTAGTGATAACGGCCGTAATTTTGTGGCAGCCATAGCCCTTTCAAAACTCAGCCACATACCTTGCTTGGCTCACACCTTGAACCTGGTGGTGCAGTGCTTCCTCAAAAATTATCCGGAGTTAACAGCCCTGCTCCAGAAGGTGCGAAGACTGTGCGCGCACATCCGCCGGTCGCCTGTACACTCCGTTCGTATGCAGAAGCTGCAGCGATTGCTCCACCTTCCCAACCACTGCCTCATTATCGACATTGCAACAAGGTGGAACTCCACCCTGCACATGGTGGAGCGGCTGTGCGAGCAGAGGCAGGCCATAATGAATTTGTGGGAGGATACACGGCCAGGCACTTTGAGAGCAGACATGGAGTTGACAGGCGTGCAGTGGTCGAAGCTGAAAGACCTTTGTAAAGTCCTTCAGTGTTTTGAGGAATGCACACGGCTGGTAAGCGCAGACGACGCCATCCTCAGCATGAGCATCCCACTTATGCGTCTGCTCATGCAAACTTTGACGCACCTTAAGGAGCAGGCGTCTGCAGCCAATGTTGATGAGGAGGAAGAGGAGGAGGGAATCCTTGATGACATTCAGCCATTGTCTGCTCAGGGACCTCTCCTGGACGAGGTGGAGGAAGAAGAGGAGGAGGAGGAGGATGATGGGGATGATTACTTAGGGGAGAAGGATGCATCTCGTGGGGCAAGTGAAAATGTTGGCGTGGCAATGTCTGGTACAGGGTTTGTGCATGACTGGAGGGATGTGGATTTGTCAGAAAGTGCTCCTCCACCCAGCACTTGCAGTGCATCATTGACACCGGGAACATTGGCCCACATGTCAGATTATGCCTTGCGGATCCTAAAAAGGGACCCCCGCATTGCCAAAATAATGAACGATGACGACTACTGGTTGGCCAGCATCCTGGATCCACGCTATAAAGGCAAATTACAAAACATCATGCCACAGGAGAACCTTGACCTAATATTGGCTAATAAACAAGCAACTCTGGTAAATCGGTTGCTTGAGGCATTCCCAGCACACAGCAGCGGTGATGGTTCTCACACGAGCCGTACGGGCCGGGGGCAGCTTGGCAGAGGTGTTCGTGGTGCACACAGCAGAAGTGGTGTTGGAGACAGGGGTTTCATGACAATGTTGTGGACTGATTTTTCAAATACCGCTCACACAACTGGTAATACTGCATCGATGGAAAGTGACAGGAGACAGCAGTTGTCAACTATGGTTACAAACTACTTTTCCTCCCATATCGATGTTCTCCCACACAGGTCATTCCCCTTTGACTATTGGGCCGCTAAACTGGACACCTGGCCTGAATTGGCCCAATATGCCTTACAGGAGCTCGCTTGCCCAGCTGCAAGTGTGCTATCGGAAAGAGTCTTCAGTGCAGCTGGATCAATCCTGACAGAAAAAAGGACCCGTCTGTCAACCCAAAATGTGGATCATCTAACCTTCATTAAAATGAACCACGCATGGGTTTCCAAGGATTTTGTCCCACCTTCCCCTGATGACACATAGGGTGACAGAAAAATGGCTTGCTTTGGTCCACCTCTTCCTGGTACTTCACCTATTTCGCCTTTTGCATCAGCTGAATGTCCAACATCAACATATGCCACTTTCTAAAACTCCCTAACTGTGCTGCCTCCCCCCCATGGCCGGGGTCACCACCTACCGCACGACACCGTGCGAGTGCCGTTGCCCTGGACAGGTGGGTAGGCCGACTCTTCGGCGCGGGCACTGGCACAGGGTCCCTCATAGTGCAATCAAGTGTCTCTGACGGTGGTGGTGCACACCCTGCCGTCAGACACACCGCTGTACTATGAGGGGCCCAGTGCCAGTACCGACGCCCACGAGTGGGCCCCCCTTGCTTGGGCAGGGCCCCAACATTTGCAATCTTTACCTCTCCCTGCTCCTCCGCTGTGTAATCTGGGCCGTCAAATCCATACTGTGCCTGACACCGTCTGAGCCTGCCTCCTGAGACATATATTTTGAATGTGTACGCTATCCATACATGTTATCCAGGGATACGGTACCCTTTCTAACCTTTGTGCAATCACGTGCAATCCATACTGGGCCTGACACCGTCTGAGCCTGCCTCCTGAGACATATATTTTGAATGTGTATGCTATCCATACATGTTATCAGGGGATACGGTACCCTTTCTAACCTTTGTGCAATCACGTGCAATCCATACTGGGCCTAACACCGTCTGAGCCTGCCTCCTGAGACATATATTTTGAATGTGTACGCTATCCATACATGTTATCAGGGGATACGGTACCCTTTCTAACCTTTGTGCAATCACGTGCAATCCATACTGGGCCTAACACCATCTGAGCCTGCCTCCTGAGACATATATTTTGAATGTGTACGCTATCCATACATGTTATCCGGGGATACGGTACCCTTTCTAACCTTTGTGCAATCACGTGCAATCCATACTGTGCCTGACACCGTCTGAGCCTGCCTCCTGAGACATATATTTTGAATGTGTACGCTATCCATACATGTTATCCAGGGATACGGTACCCTTTCTAACCTTTGTGCAATCACGTGCAATCCATACTGGGCCTGACACCATCTGAGCCTGCCTCCTGAGACATATATTTTGAATGTGTACGCTATCCATACATGTTATCCGGGGATACGGTACCCTTTCTAACCTTTGTGCAATCACGTGCAATCCATACTGGGCCTAACACCGTCTGAGCCTGCCTCCTGAGACATATATTTTGAATGTGCACGCTATCCATACATGTTATCCGGGGATACGGTACCCTTTCTAACCTTTGTGCAATCACGTGCAATCCATACTGGGCCTAACACCGTCTGAGCCTGCCTCCTGAGACATATATTTTGAATGTGTACGCTATCCATACATGTTATCCGGGGATACGGTACCCTTTCTAACCTTTGTGCAATCACGTGCAATCCATACTGTGCCTGACACCGTCTGAGCCTGCCTCCTGAGACATATATTTTGAATGTGTACGCTATCCATACATGTTATCCAGGGATACGGTACCCTTTCTAACCTTTGTGCAATCACGTGCAATCCATACTGGGCCTGACACCGTCTGAGCCTGCCTCCTGAGACATATATTTTGAATGTGTACGCTATCCATACATGTTATCCAGGGATACGGTACCCTTTCTAACCTTTGTGCAATCACGTGCAATCCATACTGGGCCTGACACCGTCTGAGCCTGCCTCCTGAGACATATATTTTGAATGTGTACGCTATCCATACATGTTATCTGGGGATACGGTACCCTTTCTAACCTATGTGCAATCACGTGCAATCCATACTGGGCCTAACACCGTCTGAGCCTGCCTCCTGAGACATATATTTTGAATGTGTACGCTATCCATACATGTTATCCGGGGATACGGTACCCTTTCTAACCTTTGTGCAATCACGTGCAATCCATACTGGGCCTAAAACCGTCTGAGCCTGCCTCCTGAGACATATATTTTGAATGTGTACGCTATCCATACATGTTATCCGGGGATACAGTACCCTTTCTAACCTTTGTGCAATCACGTGCATTCCATACTGTGCCTGACACCGTCTGAGCCTGCCTCCTGAGACATATATTTTGAATGTGTACGCTATCCATACATGTTATCCAGGGATACGGTACCCTTTCTAACCTTTGTGCAATCACGTGCAATCCATACTGTGCCTGACACCGTCTGAGCCTGCCTCCTGAGACATATATTTTGAATGTGTACGCTATCCATACATGTTATCCAGGGATACGGTACCCTTTCTAACCTTTGTGCAATCACGTGCAATCCATACTGGGCCTGACACCGTCTGAGCCTGCCTCCTGAGACATATATTTTGAATCTGTACGCTATCCATACATGTTATCCAGGGATACTGTACCCTTTCTAACCTTTGTGCAATCACGTGCAATCCATACTGTGCCTGACACCGTCTGAGCCTGCCTCCTGAGACATATATTTTGAATGTGTACGCTATCCATACATGTTATCCGGGGATACGGTACCCCTTCTAACCTTTGTGCAATCACGTGCAATCCATACTGGGCCTAACACCGTCTGAGCCTGCCTCCTGAGACATATATTTTGAATGTGTACGCTATCCATACATGTTATCCGGGGATACGGTACCCTTTCTAACCTTTGTGCAATCACGTGCAATCCATACTGGGCCTAACACCGTCTGAGCCTGCCTCCTGAGACATATATTTTGAATGTGTACGCTATCCATACATGTTATCCGGGGATACGGTACCCTTTCTAACCTTTGTGCAATCACGTGCAATCCATACTGTGCCTGACACCGTCTGAGCCTGCCTCCTGAGACATATATTTTGAATGTGTACGCTATCCATACATGTTATGCAGGGATACGGTACCCTTTCTAACCTTTGTGCAATCACGTGCAATCCATACTGGGCCTGACATGTCTTAGCCTGCCTCCTGAGACATATATTTTGAATGTGTACGCTATCCATACATGTTATCCAGGGATACGGTACCCTTTCTAACCTTTGTGCAATCACGTGCAATCCATACTGGGTGTGAGAACGGCTGGCGAGCTGTTAAGCAAGCTACAGCACCTGTCCAGACAAGTACAGGGATTCCCTAGCGAGGAGACTTATTTGATTGTTTTCAATGTTGGGACAGCAATTTTTGGGGAGCACTATACTCTGGAGAATGATAGATGGGGCCCACCATACACTGGAACATTCCAAAGGTGGACATCAGACACTGGAGCAGCATTTACAGGGCCCATTATACACTAGAGCATTAGAAATGGGGCCCATTATGTTTGGAGCATTATTTGGGCCCATAAGACAGTGGAGCTTCATCCATGGGGACCAACATATACTGTAGCATTATGTGGAGCTCATCATATACTGTTTCAAACATTATATGGGACCAATGATTCTGTATGGAGAAATAGATGGGCCTCGTCATGAGATGTAAAAAGTGAGGTATTTTTCATTGTACTATACCGCTATTTATCTGCCGTATCGGAGCATGATGAGTTGTGGTATGTGTTAAAGGGGTGCTCTTTCGCCCAGGGCACATGAAAACCTGCAGCCAGCCCTCCCCCCCACAACTTTAGCCAAATAACCCCCATTTTTCAGTGCGTAACTTGTATTATGAAGTTAATTAAGGTTGACAAGCTTAAGTAAGAAGAATTGATGCTTTTGGCATTCAAATGGGCACTGTAGGTGTGTTTCCTGTCCTCCTCTCACTGCCGACTTTTATTCCCCTTTGACTTACATTGGGTTTCGTGTTTCGGGACGACCCCGACTTTTCCCTATAATCGGACGATCTTGCTCGACCCGACTTTTGGAAAAGTCGGGTTTCACGAAACGAAACGCGTCCCTAAAAAACCAAAAGTCGCTCAACTCTAGTTATTACTATACATTCCTATATGTAACCTGGGTACAATAAATTAGCGCAAGTTAAATGTTTATACTGTTATTACATATACATTTTGCACTGATCATCGAATACATTCATATAAAATAGAAAGCTATAGTCACTTTTAATAAATAACTTTTACTTTATTTGTGTATAAACATACTTTCAAATTCACCTAAATTCACATAAAAACAAGTCTATCCATCCAATTTCCTATAGTAAAATATTATTTTTTTAACCTGGTATTACTTAAACATAACTTAAATATAAAGAGAACCTGACAGCTGATACATGCTGCCCATTTTGTGAACCGAAACTGGGCAGTAGACTAGTTGGACAGGCGGGCTCCCAGTGACTCCTTCCTGCCTGCTGCCCTGGATTGACAGATCTCTGCCTATGTCTGCTTGTATGCAGAGACCTGTCACTCCTGGTCAGCAAGCGGGGAGAAGCCACCAGGGATCAGCTGGTCTGACAAGTCTGTAGTGCTGTCTCGGTCCCTGGTGACTTTTAAAGTATTTTTTTCTCTGAAACCTCATAGCGTTGGTCTGTCAAACAGATTGGACAGCATGTATCAGTTGTCAGGTTCTCTTGATGGACTTAAGGAGAGACAGAGTCCAACAGCACATTTTAAATGCTCCCCCACCCAACAAGTCATCTTGTCCTGTGATGACTGGAGCAGTGCAGAGAATGGTGGTAAAATAAGACAGAGGTCATTCATTCAGTACAGTGATTTTTCACTAATTTTTCAGACTATGGAACATACCGTTACTATAAGATATACCCCAGGTTTACAAATCAGAAAATGGGAAAAATAGTGTCTACAAATTAAAGCTTTCCTGGTGGAATAAATAAGTGGAGGGCTAAATACCACTAATTTTAATTTTCTAAGACAAGACATAGAAGTAATAGTTAACAGTAAGCTCCTATTTTCATTTCTATGGAGCATGTGAACTATACATACACGCACAACTCTGCAGAATCAACTTTATGTCAAAAAGCTACTCTGAATTTAGGCACAAATTTCCACAGTACTTCTGCCTGCACAGTGGACGCACATTCAGCTCTGGTGGAGTTCTGTAGTATCACTATGTAATGCTGTAGTAAGTTTAAAGGGAATCTACTACCCGACTTTTAGACCCCAAACTATCATCATCTATCAAAGCAACTGAAATGTTGAATATGGCTCTACCTTTGTATTATAAGTGTGTTTCTCCATTTTCTAGAAATCTATTGAATGTTTATGGAAATGAGCTCGGAAGTACATGTGGTTTGTCTTGCACTTACAGCTCTCTCCCATTTACTCCTCCTGCTGCCAGTCTCCTGTTAGTGACTGACATGTCACTCTTCTCTGATCTGCTTCCCCCCTGAGTTCATGCTCAGCAAGATCTTGATGACGTTAAGAGAGCTGTACTATCGATGTATGCATTTACCGCCCCAGTGACTGATGGCACCAGTGTGATATTTTGGGTGGTGATGCAGGTCACAAAGGATAGTCACTGATCGGAAGCCAACTTCAGGAGGAGAAAGAGGGAGTGAGGTCTTAAGCTATATGTACAGGCCAAGCCCCATGCACTTTCAAGCTCATTTGCATAAGTATTCACCGATTGATTTATAAAAGTGGAGAAATCATTTATAACACAAAAGTTTAGTTATTATTAATATTTTAGGGGCTTTACATAGTTTAGGGTTACATGTTAGTTTAGGGTCTAAAAATCTGGTCTAAAAATCAGGACAAAAACATTGCATTGAGTAGACACCCATAGAGGACCAGGAGACGCACCAATAAGTCGCCAATAGCTGCTGCTGTGCAGGCGCTGCCGGCTCCATCTTGGATAAGGAATTTTTTTTTCTCTAGCAAGATGGCGCCTCCGACGCATGCACAGTAGCAACTATTGGATCACTGATAGCTTCTACTGTGCCATTTTCATGCGGAAAGCACCACAAGAAGACCCCTTCACCCTCACTCCGGAGCACAAGCATATCATTAACTCAAAAGTGAAAATAAAGATTAAACAACAACTACAAGATGGATTTCATCAACCAAGGTTTCTCTACAGTAATAAAAGAAGAAATGATCCAGCTGAAGTGCTCTGGTGATTTATTGAGTGCTGTTCAGACAACAGAACATTGTTTACGCGTTTCTGGCTAGACGCCCTGGTTATGATTAAGTGCGTCTAGCAAGAAACGCGTAAACAATGTTCTGTTGTCTGAACAGCACTCAAAAAATGACCAGAGCACTTCAGCTGGATCATTTCTTCTTATATTACTGCTTTGCGGCCAGGGCAGGGCCGGATCCGAGTCTGAGGTGCAGTGAGGTCAGACGTGGGTGAGCTGTTCTTTCAAACCAAGGTATCACTACACTCAATATAATGGCGATGACCTGACACTGTGTGTAGGTTCCTGTGCACAATCCTGCTGACAGGTTTCCTTCAACAGTCAAAAGCCACTTAAGTTATGTGATTTGAGGAAGAATATTAATACATATGAGATAGGTGACACTTCTATGGATTCTGGTCAGTATGCCAACAGTGTTGATGCAATGAATGGAAGAGCTTCATAATAATGTTTACATCATAATTATTAGAGCTAAATTATTTTTCATGCATCAGTGATTATAACTTGCAAATGATAAGTGCTTTAATGGGGTTGAAATTCTCCCCCTTTTTCGCAAATTTATTCATGACTAATTGGGAGGCACTATTTTTATTTAACAGGGATAATACATTCATTGGCCATATTAAATGATATGGAAGATTGATTGACAATTGGTTTCTAATTTGAAGTGGTAATGAGGATGTATTTTTCACATTTTGGCACAGGCATAAATACTGTAGCATTGATAAGAATTTAGAAGCCATAATATTATGATGTTAGACTAGTTAGTCCTCTTTCTATGTTACCATGCCCCTGTGTGTTGCTCATTTCGGGAGCGCCACTCTGCCTCTGAAGCCAGGAGTACACTTCCCAACTTTAAAGGCACACTGCACATGACGGGAAGTTCAGAATACGCCCCTTAACTAGTCAAAGCCCTAATTAGCATAGGAAAAGAAGACCTTATAAAAGCTTTTGTTAAACATTAAAAAAACTGAATAACATTATACAGGGCTGGTTAGGCAGGGAATTTAGTCATATGTAAAGCTGGTTCTCACAAAATTAGAATATGTCAAAAAGTTAATTTATTTCAGTTCTTCAATACAAAAATGAATCTCATATTATTATAAACAGAGTGATCTATTTTGAGTGTTTATTTCTGTTAATGTTGATGATTATGGCGTACAGCCAATGAAAACCCAAAGGTAATTATCTCAGTAAATTAGAATACTTTATAACACCAGCTTGAAAAATGATTTTAAAATTCAAAAAGTTGGCCTACTGAAATGTATGTTCAATAAATGCCCTCAATACTTGGCCGGGGCTATATTTTACTATAAAATGTTTAGAAAACTCTGCTGTGCATCATAATTTGGAACAGTGCATTTTAGGGGTTTTTTTAGTTTTGAAAAACATATTTTTATCATTGAAATTTGTCTATGATTTCAGAATTAACTCATTTGCATTGACCATTTAGGAAAATAAGAGAAAAATAGCATTTGCATAATTTGGAACACAGTGTATATACAGTATATTATTGTATATATTTTTCTCTCTTTTCCACTGTCATTGTGAATCATCTGTTTATTACAACAGCATTATTAAAGGGAAGTTGGGAGTTTGGGGGTTTGTGTAAGTAACAGCAGGTACGCAGGATGCAGTGACAAGATGCGAGACTTGGTTGAACTTTGACTAAAGAAAATTTTATAAATTTGAGCCGCTAGGGCTATGCTAAGCAACCAAGCCAAAACAATTAATTATTTAATTTATGTATTTTTTTATCTTGTACAATAAACCCAAAAAATCTTTTGCTTTTATGTCATTATATTCTAAGAGCCAGGTTATTTTTTTCTTTTATTAGCTCTATATTTGGTTATATACTACTTTAGGCCCCTTCACGTGTCCATGTTTCTGGTACGTATGTAATCTGTTTTCACACAGGGCACACGTGCACACGCATACCCATTATAATGTACAAGGCTTCACACATGTCTATGTTTTCAAACAGACCATGTGTCCATTTAGCCCACACATAGCTAGTTTTTTCGGCACATGGAATTTAAAGATTTGAGGTGTTCAAGATGTGAAAATATATAGATAGGTAGATAGATAGATAGATAGATAGATTAGTGCCTTGCATTTGCAGCTTTCTGAAAAAATGAAAAAAAATACATGGGCTGGTTTTGGAAACCAGAAAAGGTAAAGCAGACAGCTTTGAGCTGATATTAACAGGCTAGGAAGTTCCATGGTTATTGTGCCCTTCCCAGCCTAAAAGTACAAGCCACAGCTGCCCCAGAAGAGGAGCATCACATGAGATTTTCCAATTCTGGTTCTTCACCTTCGCTCTTCCCGATTACTCTAGTGTATTGACTATCATGGTAATGAAGCTTTGAGTTGATGTCAGCTGTGAATTGTTCAATCTGGAGTGGGCTGGGCTGCTAGTTTTATTTTCTAGTGACAGTCCAGTCATCTCATCTGATCCAGGGGAGTGCTGGGTGGTCAGCATTTTGACTGATTGCCTTGTTGCTCAATCTGCTCTAGTCTCCCGGTGCTTTCCCAGGTGCCTCCCATTATTAATCATTTGCAAGGTATTTAGCTGCCTAGCCATTAGTAGTAAGTGTCAGTTGTAGCCTTGCTTAACCCCTTAACGACCGCCGATACACCTTTTAATGGTTATGGCTAAAGGGAATCTGTCACCTACTTTTGGTGGGCTATTTAAATGAGGTCTGTCCGGTCCGATGGGCGGTGTTTCTGATCTTTGCCGCCTCCCCATCCTTGGCCACCGCCCGCAGTTTTTTCATGAATAGGAGTAGGTGTCCGCCATTTTTCACGTGTGCGCTAAGCATTCTTGGCTCGCGCATGCGCAGGTTAACTAGGCCCCGGAACACAGCAAAATACTTCCGGGGCTTAGTTAACCGACGCATGCACAGTCAGGCTTTTCGGCATTGTCCGCAGTTGGGCAAAGCATACTGCGCGTGCGAAAGAATGCTGAGCGCACGCACGAAAGGTGGCGGACACCCTCTCCTATTCATGAAAAAACTGTGGATGGTAGCCAAGGATGGGGAGGTGGCAAAGATCAGAAACACCGCCTATCGGACTGGACAGACCTCATTTAAATGGCCCGCCAAAAGTAGATGACAGATTCCCTTTTAGGGTACTTAAACCACAGCGCCGTTGACGGTGCTGTGGAAAAAGTGTATAGTGACCCCCAGAGTCGGATTCTCTCTAGGGTCTCAGCTGCCGGGGGTAGCCAAGACCCCAGAGAACATGATTCGGGTCGGTTTTTACTGACCCCGCTTTTGCGATCGCCGTTATTAACCGTATAACGGCAACCGCAAAAAAAGCGACAATTTTGCTTTCACTTTCTCTCTCCTCTGATGTGATCGCACATCAGAGGAGAGAGAAATAGGGTCCCCATTCCCCCCAGCTACCTCTTGGTGGTCCTCGGGCCCTCCTGCCTCCTCCAGTGTGTGCCGCCATCTTGGTCCAGGAAGAAAATGGCCGGCAGATTCCATTCATTCATTCATTCAATGTACATTTTGATCACTGTGATAAACCCTATCACAGTGATTAAAATAAAAAAAGTAAATAACCCCCCTTTATCACCCCCTTAGTTAGGGAAATATAATGAAATAAAGAAAATATATTTATTTTCATTTTTCAATTAAGGTTAGGGTTAAAATTAGGGTTAGGGTTGGAATTAGGGTTAGGGTTGGAATTATGGTTAGGGTTGGAATTAGGGTTGGGATTAGAGTTATGATTAGTAGAGTTGAGCGACTTTTGGTTTTTTAGGGTCGAGTTTCGTTTTGTGAAACCCGACTTTTCCAAAAGTCGGGTCGAGCAAGATTGTCCGATTATAGGGAAAAGTCGGGGTCGTCCCGAAACACGAAACCCAATGTAAGTCAATGGGGAATAAAAGTCGGCAGTGAGAGGAGGACAGGAAACACACCTACAGTGCCCATTTGAATGCCAAAAGCATCAATTCTTCTTACTTAAGCTTGTCAACCTTAATTAACTTCATAATACAAGTTACGCACTGAAAAATGGGGGTTATTTGGCTAAAGTTGTGGGGGGGGGAGGGCTGGCTGCAGGTTTTCATGTGCCCTGGGCGAAAGAGCGCCCCTTTAACACATACCACAACTCATCATGCTCCGATACGGCAGAGAAATAGCGGTATAGTACAATGAAAAATACCTCACTTTTTACATCTCATGACGAGGCCCATCTATTTCTCCATACAGAATCATTGGTCCCATATAATGTTTGAAACAGTATATGATGAGCTCCACATAATGCTACAGTATATGTTGGTCCCCATGGATGAAGCTCCACTGTCTTATGGGCCCAAATAATGCTCCAAACATAATGGGCCCCATTTCTAATGCTCTAGTGTATAATGGGCCCTGTAAATGCTGCTCCAGTGTCTGATGTCCACCTTTGGAATGTTCCAGTGTATGGTGGGCCCCATCTATCATTCTCCAGAGTATAGTGCTCCCCAAAAATTGCTGTCCCAACATTGAAAACAATCAAATAAGTCTCCTCGCTAGGGAATCCCTGTACTTGTCTGGATTCCTCGTCGTCCCCATCTTCCATCTCACTGCACAGTATTTCAACTTTGCAAGTGCTGTAATCCTGAGCAAGCAGGGGGGGCCCACTTGTTGGCGACGGCACTGGCACAGGGCCCCTGATAGTACGGTGGTGTGTCTGATGGCGGGTGGGCCGAACCTGCACTTTCATCTGCAGCTTCCTCTTTGTCACCATGTAAGATGGAACTGTATATGGGAAGGGTAACCTGAGTTTCATCAGGGTCAGAATCAGGTAGTGTAGCGTGCGAGGGGAATGTAGTGGTCTGGGTCAATGTACCAGCAGATTCATCGAGCAGTGGCTGGGCATCAGTGCACTTGTGTCGCCCCCAGGAGTACGGTCGCCACAGTGGCATTACCTTCTTCCTAGGGAGTGTGATGTCATGCTTGGGAGCAACGAAGGATCTCTCTAGCAGGTTAACTGATTGGGCGGCGTTATTCCCACGAGTCATGACCCTCCAAACAGCGTTCATGAAGGCAAAGTGTTTGTTTTACGTGGGCAGTATGGTTGCAAAGCTGAACCTTAAAGGAATGTTCAGAAGGGCACCACCAGGAGTGGAGCCTACGGTTAAATTCGACTCCACCTGGGAAACCTCAATCATGCCAGCTACAGAACAGATGCACACATTGCAAGCTTAATTCCGTTAATGAACGAGACTCCGTCATGCCCCGCGGTCCGAGTCCGGCTTACTAGAGGGACACGTGAGGCTCTGGCACATGAGATTGGCCAATAACTGGTGTGTCATGCCCTTACATGTCCGTGGCTGCATGTGCGCTACACTGAAAAGGCCAGCGTTTGTCGCTTACAGGTGCAGATAACCCGCTGAACAACGTTAGTGATGGGGATCACTGATTACAATTATTACCCGCGAACAATGATTTCCCAGTAAGTGCAGGTCAACCGCAGTTCCGGAATTAGGCCTAACCGTCATTCCTGAAAAAATGAAAAACTTACGTGTGCAAACCACAGGTGCTGTAGCTTGCTAAACAGCTCGCCAGCCGTTCTCACGCCCAGTATGGATTACACGTGATTGCACAAAGGTGAGAAAGGGTACCGTATCCCCAGATAACATGTATGGATAGCGTACACATTCAAAATATATGTCTATACATCAGGAGGCAGGCTCAGACGGTGTTAGGCCCAGTATGGATTGCACGTGATTGCACAAAGGTTAGAAAGGGTACCGTTTCCCCGGATAACATGTATGGATAGCGTACACATTCAAAATATATGTCTATACATCAGGAGGCAGGCTCAGATGGTGTTAGGCCCAGTATGGATTGCACGTGATTGCACAAAGGTGAGAAAGGGTACCGTATCCCCAGATAACATGTATGGATAGCGTACACATTCAAAATATATGTCTATACATCAGGAGGCAGGCTCAGACGGTGTTAGGCCCAGTATGGATTGCACAAAGGTTAGAAAGGGTACCGTATCCCCAGATAACATGTATGGATAGCGTACACATTCAAAATATATGTCTATACATCAGGAGGCAGGCTCAGACGGTGTCAGGCACAGTATGGATTTGACGGCCCAGACTACACAGCGGAGGAGCAGGGAGAGGTAAAGATTGCAAATGCTGGGGCCCTGCCCAAGCAAGGGGGGCCCACTCGTGGGCGTCGGTACTGGCACTGGGCCCCTCATAGTACGGCGGTGAGTCTGACGGCGGGTGTGCACCACCACCGTCAGAGACACTTGATTGCACTATGAAGGACCCTGTGCCAGTGCCCGCGCACAAGAGTCGGCCTACCCACCTGTCCAGGGCAACGGCACTCGCACGGTGTCGTGCGCTAGGTGGTGACCCCGGCCATGGGGGGGGAGGCAGCACAGTTAGGGAGTTTTAGAAAGTGGCATATGTTGATGTTGGACATTCAGCTGATGCAAAAGGTGAAATAGGTCAAGTCCCAGGAAGAGGTGGACCAAAGCAAGCCATTTTTCTGTCACCCTATGTGTCATCAGGGGAAGGTGGGACAAAATCCTTGGAAACCCATGCGTGGTTCGTTTTAATGAAGGTTAGATCATCCACATTTTGGGTTGACAGACGGGTCCTTTTTTCTGTCAGGATTGATCCAGCTGCACTGAAGACTCTTTCCGATAGCACACTTGCAGCTGGGCAAGCGAGCTCCTGTAAGGCATATTGGGCCAATTCAGGCCAGGTGTCCAGTTTAGCGGCCCAATAGTCAAAGGGGAATGACCTGTGTGGGAGAACATCGATATGGGAGGAAAAGTAGTTTGTAACCATAGTTGACAACTGCTGTCTCCTGTTACTTTCCATCGATGCAGTATTACCAGTTGTGTGAGCGGTACTTGAAAAATCAGTCCACAACATTGTCATGAAACCCCTGTCTCCAACGCCACTTCTGCTGTGTGCACCACGAACACCTCTGCCAAGCTGCCCCAGGCCCGTACGGCTCGTGTGAGAACCATCACCGCTGCTGTGTGCTGGGAATGCCTCAAGCAACCGATTTACCAGAGTTGCTTGTTTATTAGCCAATATTAGGTCAAGGTTCTCCTGTGGCATGATGTTTTGTAATTTGCCTTTATAGCGTGGATCCAGGATGCTGGCCAACCAGTAGTCGTCATCGTTCATCATTTTGGCAATGCGTGGGTCCCTTTTTAGGATCTGCAAGGCATAATCTGACATGTGGGCCAATGTTCCCGGTGTCAATGATGCACTGCGAGTGCTGGTTGGAGGAGCACTTTCTGGCAAATCCACATCCCTCCAGTCACGCATAAACCCTGTACCAGACCTTGCCACGCCAAAATTTTCACTTGCCCCACGAGATGCATCCTCCTTCCCTAAGTAATCATCCCCATCATCCTCCTCCTCCTCCTCTTCTTCCTCCACCTCGTCCAGGAGAGGTCCCTGAGCAGACAATGGCTGAATGTCATCAAGGATTCCCTCCTCCTCTTCCTCCTCATCAACATTGGCTGCAGACGCCTGCTCCTTAAGGTGCGTCAAAGTTTGCATGAGCAGACGCATAAGTGGGATGCTCATGCTTAGGATGGCGTTGTCTGCACTTACCAGCCGTGTGCATTTCTCAAAACACTGAAGGACTTTACAGAGGTCTTTCAGCTTCGACCACTGCACACCTGTCAACTCCATGTCTGCTCTCAAAGTGCCTGGCCGTGTATCCTCCCACAAATGCATTATGGCCTGCCTCTGCTCGCACAGCCGCTCCACCATGTGCAGGGTGGAGTTCCACCTTGTTGCAATGTCGATAATGAGGCGGTGGTTGGGAAGGTGGAGCAATCGCTGCAGCTTCTGCATATGAACGGAGTGTACAGGCGACCGGCGGATGTGCGTGCACAGTCTTCGCACCTTCTGGAGCAGGGCTGTTAACTCCGGATAATTTTTGAGGAAGCACTGCACCACCAGGTTCAAGGTGTGAGCCAAGCAAGGTATATGGCTGAGTTTTGAAAGGGCTATGGCTGCCACAAAATTACGGCCGTTATCACTAACTACCTTGCCTGCCTCAAGATGTACACTGCCCAGCCATGACTCAGTTTGTCACTTCAAGTACTCGGCCAGCACCTCGGCGGTGTGTCTGTTGCCCAAACACATCATCTGCAACACAGCCTGCTGACGCTTTCCACTAGCTGCTCGATAGGGGGACACATCGTGTGCAACAGTGGCAGCTGCAGATGGAGTGCTCATACGACTGCGCTCTGTGGACGAGCTTTCGCTTCTGGAGGAGGAGGAGGAGGAGGAGGGTCGAACGCCTACAGCCAACTGTTTCCTATACCGTGTGCTAGGCAGCACTGTCCCACCACCGCTGTCCCCTGTGGACCCTGCATTCACCACATTAACCCAGTGCGCAGTGATGGACACGTAACGGCCCTGGCCATGCCGACTGGACCATGCATCAGTTGTGAGGTGCACCTTTCCGCTCACTGACTGCTTGAGTGCATGGACAATGCGGTCTTTCACATGATGGTGGAGGGCTGGGATGGCTTTGCGAGAGAAGAAGTGGCGACTGGGTAGGTCATAGCGTGGTACTGCATAGGCCATGAGTTCGCGGAAAGCTGTGCTTTCCACCAACCGAAAGGGCATCATCTCAAACGAGATTAGTTTGGCAATGTGGGCGTTCAAACCCAGTGTACGCGGATGAGAGACTGAGTACTTTCTTGACCTACTCATAGTGTCTGGGAGGGTGAGCTGGACTTGAGAGCTGCATATGGTGGAAGTAGCGGTGGACAGGGCGGACTGAGAGAGGGTTGATGATGGTGATGGAGTTGGTGTTCTTTCTGATGGCCTAGAATCAGTCTTTCGTTGATATAACAGTGGGATTCCCTGACTGCTGTGGCCTTGCAACGACACCTCAACATTTGCTGCTGTGCTGACCGGTGGGCTTACAGTGGGGGAAACAATGTAGCGTTGCTGACTACCTTCGTTGTGATCAGTTGCACATGTGGCACTTGAGGTTTGGTGTTGTGTCCACGCTTGCAAGTGCATGCTGGTTAAATGTCTAAGCATGCAACTGGTATTCAAATTTTTCAGATTTTTCCCTCGGCTAAAGGTCTTTGCGCACTTCTTACAGATAACCTTGGCCTGATCATGAGGATTTTGGTCAAAAAAGTGCCACACTGCACTCTTCCTACTTTGGCAGACATTTTGCGGCCTAGCACGCTGTGATCTTTTGACCCTCTGGACAAGCTGTCCAGCAACTCTTTTGATGTTTGGAACCTGTCTTTGGAGTGCTCCGGGCCTGCCAGATAACAGCTGTTGCGATGTCGATGTCTGCTGTGGATGCTCCTCATCTGAGCTATTGGAAGCAGCATCCTCTTCCCCCAATGGATGCCAATCTGGGTCAACAACTGGGTCATCCATCACCTCCTCTTCTATGTCATGTGCACCTTCCTCTGTGTCACCGTGTATGATGGTATAGTGTGCGGGAAGGGGCACCTGAGTCTCATCAGGGTCAGAATCTGGCTCTGTACACTGCGAGGACAATGTAGTGCTCTGAGTGAATGTACCAGCAGAATCATCCATCAGCGGCTGTGCATCAGTGCACTCCATGTCAGATTCATCTTGGCCTGGGTAATTCACCATTTCACTTGATAATCCAGGCATGGTATGTGAAAAAAGCTCCATGGAGTAATCAGTAGTATGGCCTGCGTCATCCTTCAATCTTGGTTGGGGTGAAGGACACAAGGAAAGGTGTGGTTCATGAACATGAGCCTCCAATGACGACTCAGTGCTTTTACTTTTTACAACTGAAGAAGAGGAGGCGATAGAGATGGAGGCTGAGTCAGCAATGTAAGACAAAACTTTTTCCTGATGCTCTGGCTTTAAAAGCGGTTTGCCAACTCCTAGAAAACTAAGCGTTCGAGGCCTTATGTAGCCAGACGATGACGCAGGCTCAACACCTCCTGCATTCAGTCCTATTTTGCTCTTGCCACTACCATCAGATCCACCACCAACACCATCATTACCAGCTGCCAACCCCCGCCCAATTCCACGGCCTCTTCCCCCAGCCTTCCTCATTTTTGGTAGAAATGTAGACAAAATCCAACAAACTATATAGTAATGTAAAACAAGGTACAAGGTGTCTATAGGACAGGGGAGATTTTGAATTTCTGCAGACACTTGTGGACACTGGACACTTTTGGATTGTGTGAGGCCCACTGATATCTGAGCGCTATGTCACAGGCTCGATGGCACAGCTGTGACAAAAGTGACGAGAGGATAAGGGAGATTTTGAATTTCTGCAGACACTTGTGGACACTGGACACTTTTGGATTGTGTGAGGGCCACTGATATCTGAGCGCTATGTCACAGGCTCGATGGCACAGCTGTGACCAAAGTGACTAGAGGATAAGGGAGATTTTGAATTTCTGCACACACTTGTGGACACTGGACACTTTTGGATTGTGTGAGGACCAATGAATATCTGAGCGCTATGTGACAGGCTCGATGGCACAGCTGTGACCAAAGTGACTAGAGGATAAGGGAGATTTGCCACACTTGTGGACACTGGACACTTTTGGATTGTGTGAGGCCCAATGAATATCTGAGCGCTATGTGACAGGCTCGATGGCACAGCTGTGACCAAAGTGACTAGAGGATAAGGGAGATTTTGAATTTCTGCACACACTTGTGGACACTGGACACTTTTGGATTGTGTGAGACCCAATGAATATCTGAGCGCTATGTGACAGGCTCGATGGCACAGCTGTGACCAAAGTGACTAGAGGATAAGGGAGATTTTGAATTTCTGCACACACTTGTGGACATTGGACACTTTTGGTTTGTGTGAGGCCCAATTTCTGAGCGCTATGTGACAGGCTCGATGGCACAGCTGTGATCAAAGTGACTAGAGGATAAGGGAGATTTTGAATTTCTGCACACACTTGTGGACACTGGACACTTTTGGATTGTGTGAGGCCCAATGAATATCTGAGCGCTATGTGACAGGATCGATGGCACAGCTGTGACCAAAGTGACTAGAGGATAAGGGAGATTTTGAATTTCTGCACACACTTGTGGACACTGGACACTTTTGGATTGTGTGAGGCCCACTGATATCTGAGCGCTATGTCACAGGCTTGATGGCACAGCTGTGACCAAAGTGATTAGAGGATAAGGGAGACTTTGAATTTCTGCACACATTTGTGGACACTGGACACTTTTGGATTGTGTGAGGCCCAATGAATATCTGAGCGCTATGTCACAGGCTCGATGGCACAGCTGTGACCAAAGTGACTAGAGGATAAGGGAGATTTTGAATTTCTGCACACACTTGTGGACACTGGACACTTTTGGATTGTGTGAGGCCCAATGAATATCTGAGCGCTATGTGACAGGCTCGATGGCACAGCTGTGACCAAAGTGACTAGAGGATAAGGGAGATTTTGAATTTCTGCACACACTTGTGGACACTGGACACTTTTGGATTGTGTGAGACCCAATGAATATCTGAGCGCTATGTGACAGGCTCGATGGCACAGCTGTGACCAAAGTGACTAGAGGATAAGGGAGATTTTGAATTTCTGCACACACTTGTGGACACTGGACACTTTTGGATTGTGTGAGGCCCAATGAATATCTGAGCGCTATGTGACAGGCTCGATGGCACAGCTGTGACCAAAGTGACTAGAGGATAAGGGAGATTTTGAATTTCTGCACACACTTGTGGACACTGGACACTTTTGGATTGTGTGAGGCCCAATGAATATCTGAGCGCTATGTGACAGGCTCGATGGCACAGCTGTGACCAAAGTGACTAGAGGATAAGGGAGATTTTGAATTTCTGCACACACTTCTGGACACTGGACACTTTTGGATTGTGTGAGGCCCAATGAATATCTGAGCGCTATGTGACAGGCTCGATGGCACAGCTGTGACCAAAGTGACTAGAGGATAAGGGAGATTTTGAATTTCTGCACACACTTGTGGACACTGGACACTTTTGGATTGTGTGAGGCCCAATGAATATCTGAGCGCTATGTGACAGGCTCGATGGCACAGCTGTGACCAAAGTGACTAGGGGATAAGGGAGATTTTGAATTTCTGCAGACACTTGTGGACACTGGACACTTTTGGATTGTGTGAGGCCCAATGATATCTGAGCGCTATGTCACAGGCTCGATGGCACAGCTGTGACAAAAGTGACGAGAGGATAAGGGAGATTTTGAATTTCTGCACACACTTGTGGACACTGGACACTTTTGGATTGTGTGAGACCCAATGAATATCTGAGCGCTATGTGACAGGCTCGATGGCACAGCTGTGACCAAAGTGACTAGAGGATAAGGGAGATTTTGAATTTCTGCACACACTTGTGGACACTGGACACTTTTGGATTGTGTGAGGCCCAATGAATATCTGAGCGCTATGTGACAGGCTCGATGGCACAGCTGTGACCAAAGTGACTAGAGGATAAGGGAGATTTTGAATTTCTGCACACACTTGTGGACACTGGACACTTTTGGATTGTGTGAGGCCCAATGAATATCTGAGCGCTATGTGACAGGCTCGATGGCACAGCTGTGACCAAAGTGACTAGAGGATAAGGGAGATTTTGAATTTCTGCACACACTTGTGGACACTGGACACTTTTGGATTGTGTGAGGGCCACTGATATCTGAGCGCTATGTCACAGGCTCGGTGGCACAGCTGTGACAAAAGTGACGAGAGGATAAGGGAGATTTTGAATTTCTGCAGACACTTTTTGGACACTGGACACTTTTGGATTGTGTGAGGCCCACTGATATCTGAGCGCTATGTCACAGGCTCGATGGCACAGCTGTGACAAAAGTGACTAGAGGATAAGGGAGATTGGATTGCTTTTAAAAAAGCAGTTTGCAGAGCAGTGGGTAAACAGCAATGCCAGCCTGTCAGGAAGCCTTAAAAGGCAGCCCAACAACCAACACCACTGATACACCACAATATAGCCTCCCCTTGCACTGCACACACAGTGACTGGTGTGTTGTGCAGGCCAAATCGCTAGCAGCAGAAGCAGTCATTTTTTCTTCAAAGCAGGACAAAAAAAAAAGATTGGGATTGCTTTTAAAAAAGCAGTTTGCGGAGCAGTGGGTAAACAGCAATGCAGGAATGTCAGGAAGCCTTAGAAGGCAGCCCAACAACCAACACCACTGATACACCACTATATAGCCTCCCCTTGCACTGCACACACAGTGACTGGTGTGTTGTACAGGCCAAATCGCTAGCAGCAGAAGAATTTTTTTTTCTTCTCAGCAGGACAAAAAAAACAATTGGGATTGCTTTTAAAAAAGCAGTTTGCGGAGCAGTGGGTAAACAGCAATGCAGGAATGTCAGGAAGCCTTAGAAGGCAGCCCAACAACCAACACCACTGATACACCACTATATAGCCTCCCCTTGCACTGCACACACAGTGACTGGTGTGTTGTGCAGGCCAAATCGCTAGCAGCAGAAGCAGTTTTTGTGTCTTCTTCCCTGCCTATCTCTCTCCCTACAGAATCAGCAGCAACCTCTCCCTATACTGAGATCGGCAGAAGTAAGATGGCGGTCGGCGTGCACGCCCTTTTATACCCCCTGTGACGCCCACCAAAGCAAGCCAATCACTTGCATGCCCTTCTAAAAGATGGTGGTGACCCCTGCCTATGTCATCACGTTGCCCACAGTGTCCGTGGATCCTGATTGGCTGAAAAAGAGCGCAAAACAAACTTTTGAAATGCGACTTTGGCGCGTAAGTCGCCGACCTCGTGGCCGACCTCATCCTAGGGTCGGGTTTCGTTTCATGAAACCCGACTTTGCCAAAAGTCGGCGACTTTTGAAATTTTTCGACCCGTTTCGCTCAACTCTAATGATTAGTGTTAGAGATTAGGATTAGGGTTAGGGTTGGGATTAGGGTTGGGATTAGGGTTAGGGTTGGGAATAGGGTTAGGGGTGTGTTGAGGTTAGGGATGGAGCTAGAATTGAGGGGTTTCCACTATGCAGGCACATCAGGGGATCTCCAAATGTGACATGGCGCCACCATTGATTCCAGCCAATATTGATTTCAAAAAGTCAAATGGTGCTCCCTCCCTTCCGAGTCCAGACGTGTGCCCAAACAGTGGTTTACCACAACACATGGGGCATCAGCATACTCAGGACAAATTGCACACCAACTTTTGGGGTCTTATTTCTCTTGTTACCCTTGGGAAAAAAAATTGCATGCTAAAAAAATCACTTTTGTGTAAAAAAATGATTTTTTATTTTCAAGGCTCTGCGTTATAAACTTCTGTGAAGCACTGGGGGGTTCAAAGTGCTCATCACACATCTAGATAAGCTACCCCACATATGGGGTATTGGTGTACTCAAGACAAATTTCACAGCAACTTTTGTGGTCCAATTTCTCCTGTTACCCTTGTAAAAATAAAAATTTGAGGGCGAAAAGATCATTTTTTTGGAAAACAATGATTTTTTATTTTCATGGCTGTACGTTAAAAACTTCTGTGAAGCACTTGGAGGTTCAAAGTGCTCACCACACATCTAGATAAGTTCCTTAAGGGATCTAGTTTCCAAATTGGGGTCTCTTGTTAGGGGTTTCCACTGTTGAGGCACATCAGGGCTTTCCAAATGCAGCATGGCGTCCGATCTCAATTCCAGCCAATTCAGCGCTGAAAAAGTCAAACGGTGCCCCTTCCCTTGCGAGCTTTGCCGTGCGCCCAAAAAGTGGTTTATCCCCACATTTGGGGTATAGGTGTATTGAGGAGAAATTACACAACACATTTTTTGGTTCATTTTCTCTTTTAACACTTGTGAAAATAAAAAAATTGGTTCTGAAATAAATTTTTTTGCCAAAAAAAGTAAATGTTAATCTTTTCCTCCCACATTGCTTCAGTTCCTGTGAGCACGTAAAGGGTTAATAAACTTTTTGAATGTGGCTTTGAGCACCGTGAGGGGTCCAGTTTTTAGAATGATGTCACTTTTGGGTATTTTCTGTTGTATACACCCCTCAAAATTACTTTAAATATGATGTGGTCCCTAACAAAAATGGTTTTGCAAGCTTTGTTGTAAAAATGAGAAATCGCTGGTCAATATTTAACCCTTATAACTTCCTAAAAAAAATTTTGTTTCCAAAATTGTGCTGATATAAAGTAGACATGTGGGAAATATTATTTATTAAGAAATTTGTGTGACATACAGTGGTGAAAAAAAGTATTTAGTCAGTCAGCAATAGTGCAAGTTCCACCACTTAAAAAGATGAGAGGCGTCTGTAATTTACATCATAGGTAGACCTCAACTATGGGAGACAAACTGAGAAAAAAAAATCCAGAAAATCACAATGTCTGTTTTTTTTTTCATTTTATTTGCATATTATGGTGGAAAATAAGTATTTGGTCAGAAACAAAATTTCATCTCAATACTTTGTGATATATCCTTTCTTGGCAATGACAGAGGTCAAACGTTTTCTGTAAGTCTTCACAAGGTTGCTACACACTGTTGTTGGTATGTTGGCCCATTCCTCCATGCAGATCTCCTCTAGAGCAGTGATGTTTTTGGCTTTTCGCTTGGCAACACAGACTTTCAACTCCCTCCAAAGGTTTTCTATAGGGTTGAGATCTGGAGACTGGCTAGGCCACTCCAGGACCTTGAAATGCTTCTTACGAAGCCACTCCTTCGTTGCCCTGGTGGTGTGCTTTCGATCATTGTCATGTTGAAAGACCCAGCCACGTTTCATCTTCAATGCCCTTGCTGATGGAAGGAGGTTTGCACTCAAAATCTCACGATACATGACCCCATTCATTCTTTCATGTACCCGGATCAGTTGTCCTGGCCCCTTTGCAGAGAAACAGCCCCAAAGCATGATGTTTCCACCACCATGCTTTACAGTAGGTATGGTGTTTGATGGAGGCAACTCAGTATTCTTTTTCCTCCAAACACGACAAGTTGTGTTTCTACCAAACAGTTCCAGTTTGGTTTCATCAGACCATACGACATTCTCCCAAAACTCCTCTGGATCATCCAAATGCTCTCTAGCAAACTTCAGACGGCCCCAGACATGTACAGACTTAAGCAGTGGGACACGTCTGGCACTGCAGGATCTGAGTCCATGGTGGCGTAGTGTGTTACTTATGGTAGGCCTTGTTACATTGGTCCCAGCTCTCTGCAGTTCATTCACTAGGTCCCCCCGCGTGGTTCTGGGATTTTTGCTCACCTTTCTTGTGATCATTCTGACCCCACGGGGTGGGATTTTGCGTGGAGCACCAGATCGAGGGAGATTATCAGTGGTCTTGTATGTCTTCCATTTTCTAATTATTGCTCCCACAGTTGATTTCTTCACTCCAAGCTGGTTGGCTATTGCAGATTCAGTCTTCCCAGCCTGGTGCAGGGCTACAATTTTGTTTCTGGTGTCCTTTGACAGCTCTTTGGTCTTCACCATAGTGGAGTTTGGAGTCAGACTGTTTGAGGGTGTGCACAGGTGTCTTTTTATACTGATAACAAGTTTAAACAGGTGTCATTACTACAGGTAATGAGTGGAGGAAAGAGGAGACTCTTAAAGAAGAAGTTACAGGTCTGTGAGAGCCAGAAATCTTGATTGCTTGTTTCTGACCAAATACTTATTTTCCACCATAATATGCAAATAAAATGAAAAAAAAACAGACAATGTGATTTTCTGGATTTTTTTTTTCAGTTTGTCTCCCATAGTTGAGGTCTACCTATGATGTAAATTACAGATGCCTCTCATCTTTTTAAGTGGTGGAACTTGCACTATTGCTGACTGACTAAATACTTTTTTTCCCCACTGTATCTCTCTGATTTAAGGGCATAAAAAAATAAAGTTTGAAAATTGCTAAATTTTCAAAATTTTTGCCATATTTCCATTTTTTTCATAAATAAACACAAGTCATATTGAAGAAATTTTACCACTAACATGAAATAAAATATGTCATGAAAAAACATAATCAGCGGGATCCTTTAAAGCGTTCCAGAGTTATAACCTCATAAACTGACAGTGGTCAGAATTGTAAAAATTGGCCTGGTCATTAAGCTGCAAAATGGCTCTGTCACTAAGGGGTTAAATAAGGTGTTTATTAGCCCTGTTTTTTCTTTCCTCTGACCTTGTTGCTGGATCTAGAATTTGTCTCAACTATTCTTTGTGGACTATCCCTCCTGCTATTGACACTCTCTGATTTCAGGTATCTAACCCTGCACTTGGCTTCTGACTTTTTGTTTGTTTTAATTCCATGTCTTGATATACCCTTATATGGGGAATTTATTGTTGATGAGATTAAAGGATTATTGGGATTTATTAGAACATGTTTGTTTTCCAACAACTAAGGGGTGCCTGATTTATGGATTTATCCTATGATCTGTAAATATTTTAGATAGTTTGGATACTTGTAAGTGATAGTCAAGATGCTATGTATACTAATTTGGATTATGCTTTACGAGTGGGAGCCTACTGGGACATCCTTATATAGATCTATTATTATGGGGTTAACTATTAAGATTAAAAAATCTGGTTTAGTTTTTTTTTAAAATCTGTTATATAAGAAACCATAGTTTGGATTACCCAGTACACTCTGACTTAATTTAAGTCCGAAGGGGTTTTATCCTGTTATATATGCAAATTAGCTCATTTGATAATGCATCTTTTGCTAAATTTTAGTGATTTGATGTCTAGTAAGGTACATTGAATTTAATTGATCTCTCTTGTACATGACATTCTCTTTCTATATATATTATGCTTATGTTGTGTGCATTAAATTAAGTTAACGCGCCGGTTATGGAACGCTGATGTATTGACCTGTATCTGCAGCTAATGGGTTAAAGGCGTTTGACCGAACGCACTGAGTATGGCATTGTTGACTGTCTCTATAGTTACTTGAGGCCTGACTCTGGAAGTAACATGATACACGGAGTGAGTGGAGAAATCTATAGCCAATGAACTTGAGAAGCCGGGGCATGTTCAGTATTAAGCTTGAGAGAAGAGATCTGCAACTAATCATGTGGAGATGCCAGAGGGTGCGTAGAAAAGACTGCCTGTGGATTGGTGTTTGCAGAGGATGGACGGATAAGATTGCTTAGGAGGACTGAGCCTTTCTATGACAACTAGAATGCCTTGCTATGTTTGGTTAATGCTTTATTATGGTTTTAATATGCCGTGACTTTCTAGTACTTTGATCTCCCTGTACGAGACATGATAAGAGCGATCAGAGGTGACGTTTAGAATGTGATTAAGGTACGCTCTCAATTGATGATCAGATGGGGTGTTTAAATATGTTGTTTGTGATTTATTTACATGATTATTTTTGAATGTTACTGATTGGTGTTTTGTTAATGAAGGGGTGGTGCATATACTTTTAAATGGGGTAAATGTGTGTTGTATAGTGCTTGATAAAGATCTATATAGATCGAAACGTTACAACAGATGGCAGAATAAAGTGATTGAATTTCACCAACCTGGGAAGCACTGTCCTCACTTTTTTTACATTGCATAATCTGGTCTAGTCTGCCGGCGTTTCCCCAGGTGCCTCCCATTATTAATCATTTGCAAGGTATTTAGCTGCCTAGGCATTAGTAGTAAGTGTCAGTTGTAGCCTTGCTTAATTAAGGTGCTTATTAGCCCTGTTTCTCTTTCATCTGACCTTGTTGCCGGATCTAGGATTTGTCTCGACTATTCTTTGTGGATATCCCTCCTGCTATTGACAATCTCTGACTTCAGGTATCTGACCCTGGACTTGGCCTCTGATTTTTCGTTTGGTTTACTTCCTTGTCTTGATATACCCTTCTGGCTTTTGAACCCAAACTGTTAAATGACCAAACCTTTGTCTTGCTCTTCTCTACTATGAGCCCTCCTAGTATCTGACTTTGGACCTCCTGACTACCCTGTTTTATGGTTTATTCATGAGTGACTTAATGTCACATTACAGCTCACCAGAGTCACCGGATCTTGTCTCATGATCCATCGATACTGATGAGCAGTAACATTAATGATGTCACCGCTATTCAGACCTGCAGGGTCTCACTCAGAGCAGTATGACACAGCAGTGGCTGCTTGCAAAGAAAATGGAGGGAAGATTCGATAGACTTCACTGGATTCACTTGGGCTATGTAAGATTTACAGACTACAGCGGACCTGTGTTTTTTTTTTTTTACAAATTAGTGCACCAGAGAAAATGTTAGGGAGTGTTTATTTAAATAAAGTATTTTTTGTGTGTGTGTGTGTGTGTTTTATTACTGGGTTAGTAATGGTGGTGTCTGATAGACACCTCTCCATTACTAACACCAGGGCTTGATGTCAGCTCTGTTTTTGGACAATTCTCAGCTGACTTCAGCCACAAACCCCATTTCCCCAATTGCCAGTTCACTAGGGCATCAGGAAAAGTGAAGGTGAAACAACACAATTGGAGAATTTCATGTGATGCTTCTCTTCTGGAGGGGCTGAAGTATAATAATAATAATAAGTTTTATTTCTATAGCATCGACATATTCCGCAGCACTTTACATTTCGGAGGGGATTTGTACAGACAATAGTAATTACAGCATAACAATAATCACATAGATTATAACAAATACCAAGAGGAATGAGGGCCCTGCTCGCAAGCTTACAATCTATGAGTCAAAAAAGGGAGACACGAAAGTTGGGTGGTAACAGTTGCCCTGATTGTATGGACCAGCCATAATGTTAAGTGTGTATCAGTACTGACACAGAGGGCTAATGGATGCATAAAGCATGTGGGAACATGATGCGGGGAACCTGGTTATGGTAAAACTTTTGGCTGTGCCACACAGGGATAGATTAGGTTAATATGTTGAGGCGAAGGCCAGTCTGAATAAATGCATTTTCAGGGCACGCTTAAAATTGTGGGGATTGGGGACTAATCGTATTGACCTGGGAAGTGCATTCCAAAGAATTGGCGCAGCACGTGTAAAGTCTTAGAGACGGGAGTGGGAGGTTCTGATTATTGAGGATGCTAACCTCAGGTCATCAGCAGAGCGGAGGGTGTGGATAGGGTGGTATACTGAAACAAGGGAGGAGATGTAGGGTGGTGCTGAGCCATGGAGGGCTTTGTGGGATTATATTTTTAGGCTGAAAAGGGCCCAGAAAACAAGGACCTTCTCAGCCTGATAATATCAGCTCAAAGATGTCCGCTTTACCTTTGCTGGTTACCAAAAATGAGGGGGACCCCACATCAGTTTTATAATTTATTTATTAGGTTAATACATATACAGTAAAGTTCACATGCAATGCCCAAATTATATATCTCATGGATATCTATTTTTTATCTATTACACAGGTCTCCAAAAAAGTTCAAGATTTTTTGAATGGATTAAAAATCCCATCCATGAAAATAATGTATTCCCCCAATGCGACTTGTATGCGATAACAAATGCAATAGCTTTTGTTATTTTGGTCTGTCTTCTGACTCTTTTTACAGTGTCTTGTGTACTGAAATATTCCATAAAATTATCTTGTATCCTGAATTTCATTTTGTAGGCTTTGCAATGCTGTAAAAGCAACTTGAGGTCAGAATTCTACTGTAATCAATTAACTAAATAACTAGAAACTAGAGCCAATATGTCAAAACTGAAGTCATATTCTTAATCAGCATCATAATCTTAATATAAAACTGTTCAGACAATATTTACCCCATATCTATCTATCTATTTGCACATCTTTAACACCTATATATCTGTCATTTTATTCTACATTCTATTCTGGTACATGTCGTATGGATGGCAAACGGATGTCACATGGATGGTACATATGTATACACAGATGGCGCAAGGATGGTACACATGTGCGGCAAACAGATAACCAAATGGATAGTAAAAAAGGACCATCTCATGAGTCCCATTTTTTAAGCAGACATGTGAACATGTGAAGGGGGCCTTAACAACACCTTATGCAGTTGCTAAACCCTTAACAACAGGAACACATGTTCACCAAATAAGCCAAAAATGATCATTTTACTTATTGATTGCAAAACAAAGCATAATTTACTCCTCCTTATTCTCTTCCAACATATCAAAGATAGAATAGCATGTAAGTTAGCATCATACATAAAAAAAAGACAGAGCCAAGTTAAAACAGATAAAAATATTCAGATTCCTACAATGAAACAGAAATACAGTTGTGTGAAAAAGTTGTATCCCCTTCCTGATTTCCAATTATGTTGCATGTTTGTCACACTTAACTGTTTCAGATCACCAAACAAATTTAAAGATTAGACAAAGATTACACAAGGAAACGAGATTTTTATTATTAAACAAAACAGAAATCCAAATCTACATTTCCCTATGTGAAAAAGTGATTGCCCCCCCCTTAAAACATAAATTAAACGTGGTCTATCACATCTTTTGGAAGTGTACTTCAAATTCCCTAGCCACACCCTGGTCTGATTACTTCCACACCTTTTCTCAATCAATAAATCACTTTAATAGGAGCTGCCTGACAAAGTGAAATAGACCAAAAGATCCTCAAAAGCTGGATATCATGCCCAAATGCAAAGAAGTTCTGAAACAATTAAGAAACAAAGTACATTATTTTATGGATTATAAGACGTACTTTTTTTCCCCCAAATTTGGGGGGGAAATTGGGGTGCGTCTTAAAGTGCATATATACCTTACCAGTACCGTTGCTGCAAGCTGGGATGAGGGGGTGCCTGGCGGTGCTGCTGGGTGTCCGGCACTGCTGATGGGGTCTTTGGCGGTGCTGCTGGGGTCTCTGGCGGTGCTACGGGGTCGCCGGCATTGTCAGTGGCTCTGCCGACATTTTGTGAAAGGCCAGAGCCCACTGCAGTGGTTTCCTGTGCGGTGGACTTCGGGAAAATGGCAACAGGGAAGCCGCATATGCACAGATGGAGATCTCAGAATCAAGATCTCGGGAAATGCGATTCCAGCAGCACCGCCAGACACACCACATCATCGTTGGGCACCCGCAGCACCAGACACTCCTGCAGCACTGGATACCTGCAGTACCAGATACCTGCAGAGGCGAACAGCACATCGGACACATTCTCACCTCAGCTTGCGGTCTGCAGCATCACCCACTCCTGCCACCTCCAGCAGCGACCCTGGGACCACGCTTCATTGCAGCCACCACCCCTGGTAAGCAATAAGATGCATGGATTATAAAAAGCACCACCCTTTCATTAAAAAAAAGTTTTCCTATTTTTCTCCTCAAAATTTAAAACACGGTAATTGAGATCTATAAGTCTGGAAAAGATTATAAAGCCATTAATAAAGCTTTTGGACTCCAGTGAACCACAGAGAGCCATTAACCACAAATTGTGTAATCATGGAACAATGGTGAACCTTCCTAGGAGTGGCCAGCTGACCAAAATTACCCTAAGAGCACAGCAAGGACTCATACAAGAGGTAAGAGTTCCAATAAAAACCACTGCTGAGCAATAAGAACATAAAGGCTCTTCTAAATTTTGCCAGAAAACATTTTGTTGATCCCCAAGGCTTTGGGATGAATTCTCTGCGGACTGATGAGACAAAAGTTGAAATTTTCATAAGGTGTATGTCCCATTACATCTAGAGTAAAAGTAATACAGCTTTTCAGAAAAGGAACATCATACCAACAGTAAAATATAGTGGTGGTAGCGTGATGGTCTGACGCTGTTTTGCAGCTTCAGGACCTGGAAGACTTGCTGTGGTAAATGGAACCATGAATACTGCTGTCTACCAAATAAACCTGAAGGAAAATGTCCAACCATCTGTTTGTGACCTCAAGGTGAAACGTACATGGGATATGTAGCAGGACAAAGTCCACCTCTGAATGGCTTAAGAAAAACAAAATGAAGACTTTGGTGTGGCCTAGTAAAAGTCCTGACCTTAATCCAACTGAGATGCTGTGGCATGAGCTTAAAAAGGTGGTTCATGCTCAGAAACCCTCCAATGTGGCTGAATTACAATAATTCTGCAAAGATGAATGGGCCAAAATTCCTCCAGAGCATTGTAAACTACTTGTTGACAATTATCAAAAACTCTTGATTGCAGTTGATGCTGTGAAGGATGGCTCAACCAGTTATTAGGTTTAGGCAATCACTTTTTCACACAGGACCCTGTAGGTTTTGATTTCTTTTTCCCTTAATAATAACGACTTTCATTTAAAAACTGCATAAGAATAAGGAAGGGGGAAACACTTTTTCACACAACTGTATCTAGGACAAAAAGATTTGTTTTTTTCCCATTAGTTATTCTCTCATATAGAATTTGAAAAAGTGAAAGCAATCATATAACGCCTAGTTGTTAGAGGTTAAGCCGCAATAAATTTCTGACATATACTGCAGAAGCCTTTGGTTATTTTTTCCTCATCTAATAAAGTGTTTATTCAATCAAATCTACAACAAATCTCAACTTTACTTTTAACCAAGGAGAGAGACCACCTATGCAAAATACTTTGCAGTTGGCCACTGCCCAAACATAGTATATTTTTGGCAGGTTGTTCACCAGATTGTTCTCCTGTAATGTTGAAATAATTTATGATGATATCATGCAAGATTTGTTATTCACTTGTTCCAGCTTCTACGCTAGTTTTGCTTTCTTCCACTGTGTTCAGCTCCATCTCTGCTTCTCTAATCTTGCAACCTGGCCTGCCCAACTGATATAATCAGCCTATACTATTTAAAACTGGCTCAGGTGGACCCTTGCTGCTTAATTATTGAGGTAGTGTCTGCGCATGTTGCTCCACACTCTTTAGTGATTTGAATTACTGTCATCCTTCTATTCTTATCACTGCAAATTGGCATGATGCCCGGTAGGTTTTTTAATGCTGCATTATTGTCTGTGGTCCTAACTGTCCCCCCTGACATATGGCTTAGATAATTGGAGAATCTACCTCCAGGTAAGTATTAAACATAATATTTCAGAAATTGTCATACAATCTGCCATATTTCTTAATCTTTGGAGTCCATGACACAAGCATAATTCACACAATTCCCTAAAGGTGACATTTTTGACTGTCCTGAGTAGTATTATATGGGTCATGAATTTACAATTGTCATCAGGTCCCATGGTGTTAATTTTAAGAGTGTCATCAGAACACTTTATGTCTTTATGTCTAAAGAAAAGTTTTGTCAACCATTAATTTGGACCAGCAGAGACGTCCAAACATTTAAGAACCTTAAAGTGAATCCATCAGCAGTTTTTTCTATTTAACCCCTTTCTGACATCGGACGGAATAGTACGTCCGATGGTCGAACCCCCTCTTTGATTTGGGCTCCGGTGGTGAGCCCGCATCAAAGCTGGGACATGTCAGCTATTTTGAACAGCTGACATGTGCCCGCAAATGCTGTGGGCGGAATCGCGATCTGCCTGCGGCTATTAACTAGTTACATGCCACTGTCAAACTCTGACA
The DNA here is from genome assembly GCF_039654945.1 of Dendrobates tinctorius. Classification (NCBI taxonomy): domain Eukaryota; kingdom Metazoa; phylum Chordata; class Amphibia; order Anura; family Dendrobatidae; genus Dendrobates; species Dendrobates tinctorius. Next base: position 48,578,671 of record NW_027361698.1, read on the forward strand.
GCTGCATTTAACTAGCGCTCCCTCACCAGTGACCTCCGTCACGTGATCGGGGTCATCGGTTTGTCATCATGACAACCAGAGGTCTCCTTGAGACCTCTATGGTTGTTGATGCTGGATTGCTATGAATGCCACCCAGTGGTTGGAGTTCATTGCAATGCAGTAAATCTGCTGCAAGAAGCAATCTGTGCATCGGTTCTATGTAGCAGGGGCGATCGAGTTGTGGCAGCTTCTAGCCTAAAATGGAAGCTACAGAAGCATACCAAAAGTAAAAGAAAAGTTCTAAAAAATATGAAAAGAATAAAAAACCCTAAAAGTTCAAATCACCATCTCCATTCAAAATAAAATAATAAAAAAATCAAACATAGACAAATTTGGTATCATTGCATTCAGAATCGCCGATCAATAAAAAAAAAGGATTAACCTGATCGTTAAACAGTGTAGCAAGAAAAAAAACACACAAATCGCCAGAATTACGTTTTTTTGGTTGCCACAAGATTGCATTAAAATGTAATAACGGGCAATAAAAAGATCATATCTGCACAAAAATGGTATCATGGTATCAATGGTATCAATAAAAACATCAGCTAGGCACGCAAAAAATAAGCCCTAACCCAAAGTTTTTTTAGCAAACTTTGTAATTTTTTTTTTTACCACTTAGATAAAAAATAACCTAGACATGTTTGTGTCTATGAACTCATAATGACCTAGAGAATCATAATGGCAGGTCAGTTTTAGCATTTTGTGAACCTAGCAAAAAAGCCAAACAAAAAAAAGTGTGGGATTGCATTTTTTTTGCAATTTCCTCGCACTTGGAATTTTTCTCCAGTTTTCTGTTACAAGACATGGTAAAACCAATAGTATCATTCAAAAGTACAACTTGTCCCACAAAAAATAAGCCCTCACATGGTCATATTGATGGAAAAAAAATAAAAAATTGTGGCTCTGGGAAGAAGGGGAGTGAAAAAACGTAAACGCAAAACCAAAACAAGCTCCGGTCATTAAGGGGTTAATCTGAGTGCACCATAATGTTGGGGCAGTGGGCCTTAATCCAGCAATGAGTTACTTGCTCAGCAGCTTGTTGTAATTTCATTAAAATCAATCTTTTATCAGAAAGAAATTATTCCCAGAGGACTACATTTTATGTGCAATAGAGACCAGCTATTCTGTGTAACCCCGCCCCCCTCTGATAGATAGATAGAATAGATAATCCTTTAATCGTCCCACCATGGGGAAATTCAGAGTATTACAGCAGCAAGGCAGGAACAAGTACAGATACAGATGCATAAAGGCATTACATTGACAGTAGGTAGGTACACATACGAAAAAAAAAAAAAAAATTGTAACCGGACTGTCACAACTTTGGATCTATCAGTTCTCTGTTTGGGTCGTTCTCCGTTTTGGACAGTGCTGGTTATACAGCCTAACTGCAGCAGGAAGGAAGGACTTTCAATAGCGCTCCCTCTCACATTTAGGATGAAGTAGCCAGTCACTGATAGTACTGCACATCTTTGTCACGGTCTCATGCATGGGATGGGAATCATTCTGCACCATGTAGCTCACCTTGGCCAGTATCCTCCTGTCGCCTACTTCCTGAACTGGGTCAAGGGGGCATCCCAGGACAGAGCTGGCCCTTCTAATCAGTTTGTCCAGCCTATTCCTGTCCCTGGTTATATGCCACTACCCCAGCACGCCACACCAAAGAAGATGACTGATGCCACAACAGAGTTGAAGAAGGATGCAAGGAGTGCCCCTCTAACTCCGAAGGCTCTCAACCTTCTGAGCAGATAAAGCCTGCTTTGGCCCTTCCTGTACACTGCATCCAAGTGATGGGCCCAGTCAAGGTGGTTCCTCTGACTCCACTCCACAAAAGCTTGGTTAGTATCTCTGTACTCTCTTTCATCTCCTCCTGTGATGAGGCCTACTATTGCAGAGTCATCAGAATACTTCTGCAAGTAGCAGCTAGGTGAGTTGCACCTAAAATCCGCAGTGTACAGTGTGAAGAGAAAAGGGGCAAGAACTGTACCTTGAGGTGACCCTGTATTGCAGATCACTGTGTCTGACACACTGTCCCGAACCTTTACAAACTGAGGTCGGTTTGTGAGGTAGTTAAGGATCCAGGTGGAGAGTTGGAAGTCCACACCAACAAGGCCCAGCTTGTCTCTCAGTAGACCTGGCTGTATGGTGTTAAAAGCACTAGAGAAATCGAAGAACATTATTCTCACAGTGTTCCCAGGTTTCTCCAGGTGAGAGAGAGTCCTATCTAGAAGGTGGATAATGGCATCATCCACACCAGTGCCCAGCCTGTAGGCAAACTGTGATTATCAGCTTACTGACAATGCACAATGCACACTGGAAGCTGCCAATTAGGGGTATGTATGGGGTTATACAGATTTCAGAGGTCAGAGAAAACAGGGATTTTATCAAAACTCCACCAAGCAGTCAAATAAGTTATATATTGCTGTCATCACGATCTCTGCTCATTCATTATGCAGCTCTCAGAGTCTATAGCAAAACCATGCTGAAAGATTCTCTTTAAGAACCTTTTAGTGAGTGACTGTGAGATTCTATTGTAAAAAAAACTTAATACTGTGTCAGCAAAATATTTGAGCTGGGCATAAAGGATTTTGTTTCCTACTAGATTTAGGAAATTTAGATGATGCTTCCTAATAAGATAAAGTTTTAAGCAGTTTATTCAAAAACTGGACACTATCAAATAGCCACTTTGTGTCAGCTCAGAAAAGGAAATCTATCAACAGTTATTTTGCTACCTTATCTAAGAGCAGCCTGATGTAGGGAAAGAAGCTGAATTCATTGATCTATCACTTAGTTTACTGCGTGCAGCCATTCTGACATAATCAGAGTTTTTAGATTTAGCAATGAAACAGAACTGAGGAAGCTAACTCCTCTCACACCAGGCTCTGTATATACAATGTCCATAGACATTGAGCTGCTTATCACAGAAGGGGGCGTGTTGGACCAGGAGGCACCAAATTGCTGTGTACAAGCAATGGTAAGCTGGTGTTAAAACAACCTTTGCTAGCAAATGACAGAACAGAGCTTGATAAGAGAGGCATTGTTGAAATCTGTGTTCTATCTCCTATAGCATGCTGCCTTTAGCTTACATAGCAAAATACTGCTGACAGATTCCCTTTAAGCATTTTGGAGGGTTTACCAACTAAGAATCTTTGATTTCCCAGGAATGGGAATAAATTATTTTTATATATATCAAAGTGGCACCAATTTCTAGAATATCTTCATGCCACAATGGTGGGGTTATTTCGTAGTACAACATATTAATACTTTTATGTGCAGCAACACAGGAAAACTAATAAGGCTGCAAAATCTGGCATAAACCCTTTACATTGATATTTAATTACCAATTGCTGAATCAATTAAAGACTCTAAAGACTTATTATATGATAGCCGCCAGATTATTCTAAGACTTATAAGTTTTAACTTTCTCAATCAACTTTTCTCTATCAGGACTTATTTTTTTTGTATACTAATTTAGTTTTTATTAGTGCCATTTTGTCTTACATATGACTTTTTGACCACTTTTTATGTCAGGATACGCTATCAGAATCTAATGGAAATCTGTATATGAAATAAGGCTATTTTTAGGCCTCTGGCTGCAATAGCAAATCATTGGGACCCAACAATCATGCAGATAAAATATTCTCCCTTGGGCTGGAGTCACACTTAACGTATAAAAAAATTGGTCCAATTTTGACGGCTGAGACTCGCACAAATGTTCGCTGAACAGTGATCCATTTGTCATCCGTGTGCAATGGGAGGATGCGATTTCCTCGCATGAAAGTATCCGTGTGAGATCCGTATGGCATCCGTGTGGCAAGATGTTATCGCAGGCTTGCAAAATGGACATTTAACTGATCCAGGGCCTCAAATATTCGTCAAAACATATATACAGTAAATAATAATATCAGTGAGACAAGTGAGACAAGTGCTAAGCATCTCTGGGAACTCCTTCAAGACTATTGGAAGACCATTTCCAGTGACTACCTCTTGAACCAGTAATCAAAGCAAAAGGTGGCTACTTTGAAGAACCTAGAATATAAGACATATAAGTAAATAATAATATCAGTGAGACAAGTGAGACAAGTGCTAAGCATCTCTGGGAACTCCTTCAAGACTATTGGAAGACCATTTCCAGTGACTACCTCTTGAACCAGTAATCAAAGCAAAAGGTGGCTACTTTGAAGAACCTAGAATAAAAGACATATTTTCAGTTGTTTCATGCTTTTTTGTTATTTATATAAGTCCACATGTGTTAATTCATAGTTTTGATGCCTTCAGAGTGAATCTACAATTTTCATAGTCATGAAAATAAAGAAAACTCTTTGAATGAGAAGGTGTGTCCAAACTTTTGGTCTGTACTGTATATATATATATATATATATATATTTATGTCTTTATATTTCATACAGAGCTAGATAGCAGAAAAGCCATTAATTCATTTGTTGGCTTCTGTAAAATCATTGCAGAACCCGGCAGGCTAGGAGACATGGTATACATACAGTAAACTATTGCAGAAAAATTAGATTTATATATATCAGTGACTAATAGTGTAAGTAATATGTGTGTGTAAAATTTGGGACCTGTAGGTATTTACTAAAAGAATGTATTCATGGGAAAAACTGGCATGGGCTCCCATGCAATTTTCTGCACCAGAGAGGGAAAGTCAGTGACTAAGGGCAGATATTAATAGCCTAGAGAGGGACCATGGTTATTGCCGTCCCCCTGGCCAAAAAAAATCTGCCCCCAGCCACCCCATAAAAGGCGCATCTGTAAGATGCACCAATTCCGGCACTTAGCCTCTCTCTTTCCATTGCCCTGTAGAGGTGGCATATGGGGTAAAAAGGGGTTAATGTCACTTTTGTATTGTAAGGTGACATTAAACCTGACTTAGTAATGTAGTGGTGTCAATAAGACACCTCTCCAATACTAATCCTGAAGTTTGTAAAGGGTTAAATAAACACACACACACCAAGAATAAAGTATTTTAATGTTATTTCATTAAACACACAGTTTTGCCATATTTATTCTTCTTCTGCTAAATCCAAACAAAACCCTTGTTTTCCTGTAAAAAATCAAAAATCAAAAACAAACAACATCCCATACCTCTCCCGTGTACAGTCAGTCCCACGGCGTAAATCCATATCTGGGGATTAAATAGTTTACAACCGGGAGTGGTGCTAATGCTACCAACCCAGCTGTAAACCACAGAGGTTATTAATATTTGCCCTCAGTCACTGGCTTTCCCTCTCTGGCACAGAAAATTGCGTGGGAGCCCACGCCAGTTTTTCCCGTGAACAGATTATTTTATTTAATACCTACAGATCCCAAATTTTACACACATATACTGCTATACTACTAGCACTATTAGTCACTGACAAGTATAAATCTAATTGTTCTGCAATGGTTTACTGCATGTAAATCATGTTCCTATCCTGTTGGATTCTGCAATGATTTTTCAGAAGCCGACAAATGAATTAATGGCTTTTCTACTATGTGTCTCTCTGTGAAAGATGAAGATATATACTGTATATATGTGTGTGTCACTGACATATCCATATATATACACCTACTGTATGTGTATACATGTATTCTATATTTTCTATTATAACATGTCAGTGTGATTTTACTGTATAGCCGCATAAGAATTGCTGGCTTTTAAAAGGACACCGGTGAGTATTTGTCGCAAGTCACACTTATGGTCCGTGTGGTATCTGTTTTTTCCTTGCACCCATAGACTTGAATTGGCAAGTCTTGGGTGAGTTACGGTGCAAATCGCAGCATGCTGCGATTTCTCTTGCACGTATAATACGGCCGAGAAAAATAACGGATGATGAGAGCTGCTCCATAGATTAACAGAGTGCTATGCGATTTTTATATCAAAGCACTCATCCGCATTCCTCTCTAGTGTAACTCCAGCCTTAGTCAAACTCAGTTGTCAAGGTTATTGACTGCAGAACTTTAAGAGTAAAACTATGGGGATCAGTGGTCTCACATATCCCTCCAGCTTCATCAGGAGCCTGCCAATGTATATCAGAAAATAAACTCACAATGAATAACAGAAAGAAGAGAGGAGATAAAGAAATAATAAAAGAAAATGAAGCACAGACATTATTATAATCTGGGAAAACAGATGAGGGGACCAGAATATAACTCAATGAGCAATGGATTTTGTCACCCACTTCTCTAATTTTAATGAGTAGAGTTAAAAAGATCTGGGAAATAAATTCAACATTCTGGAAAATACACATTCTTGCTTGTGAAAGATTTTAGCTTTTTGGTTTTGGATGAATTTTATGTGGTAGATCTGCTCACTTGGCTGCATAGAGGTAAACACAGGAAGACTGTCTCTTTTAAATCTTCCACTGGTTTATTAAAAATCCTGCATAAATCAGTGCAACATTAGCAAAACAAACCCGGCCTTCCTGGCATAACAGGAAATCAAAACATGACACATGGCTCAGTCCTTGTTGGTATCAGTAACAAACAACAAATGGTTCAACTTACCTTAACATGCAAACACAGCTCCAGAGATTGCATCTCCATTCTTACCCCAGACCCCAGAATTCTGGGTATTTATCCTCTGGACTTGTACTCTACTGCTGTTCAATCAAACTAGCGCTAAACATGGCTGACTAACCCCTTTCAGAACAAGGTGTGCTGGAGCATTTGTTAGGTTGCTATCACTGAAGCTAACAGCCTTACTGAAACATACTTCCTCTCTAGTACTTTGCCAGTGACTTTGCAACACTTGCTTTACATTTTTACTGCAAAAGCATTAGACAGAATTTTTTTATAGCTTCAAAAATGCAAATGCAAACGTAAGTCAAAAGACTTAAGTAAAATTAGAATTTCACTTGCTTTGATTTTTCAAAGGACAGGTATGATAATTTATACACACTGTAAACATATTATTTTGCAACAGTTTACGTGGTGTTTTATGCATAAGCCATCCAATCAGTATAGAACTGCACAGAAAAAAATTATGAAATGTGGACAAAGCCCTGCTCCTAGGTACGATGTAGATGGGACAATATTTTTATCATATAGCCATATCTGAATTTTGATTTGTGTAAATGTTTATTTTTTATTATTTATTTCCCAAAATATCAGTAATCTTAGAACATTTTCTAGTGTTTGATGTATCTTTCCTTTGATTAAAATATTTTCTGTTGATCTATTTGATGAGAATGAAGAAAGGGCTTAGAGGTTCAAGTCGACCAGAGTCTTATCTTTCTAGAAGTAAATAAGAAAAAACTAAAATATTCCAAATTTCGTTCTTTTATAGTTGAATGTAAAACACAACTTTTTTGAGCTTGAAATACAAACATTTTTATATCACAGAGTGCCACCTATACAAATTAAATTCGCAAAATAGAATAATATTACTGACCAGGGTGAATTATAATGATGAAATATAACCTTTATTATAAACCTTAAAATGTGATAATCCAATTCCACCGTGATATGTGCTGGTCTAGCTAGCATAAATAATTATTCACAGGACAGTGCTTAAGTATTCCCTTAGGGTACCGTTACACGTAGCGATGCACCAGTGATCCCAACAACGATATGGATCGCTGGTACATCGCTAAGTGGTCGCTAGAGAGCTGCCACACAGGCAGATCTCACCAGCGACATCGCTGGGGACGGGAGTCGCTACTTACCTTTAGAATCAAATATAAGATTGAATCCTCCAGAGTGACTGAGGACAATCTGTTATGCTAGATAATAATGGGGGAGACTGATAACATGAAATGCCCAACTGAAATGTTGATTAGGGGATTCTAATATTATGCATATAGCATATAACAAATCCAATGGAATTGGATTATCACATTTTAATGTTTATAATAAAGGTTACATTTCATCATTAGAATCCACTCTGGTCAGTGATTATCTGTGGCCCACATGGTCAGGACATAGAAGAAGTAGCTCTCTTCTTTCCACCATGCAGGTTGGAGCAGTGGTGAAGTCTGCACTGTAGCTCAAAATCTAAAATATCACATGCTTACTCTACTAAGTACTGGCTGCCTTCTACATTCACACAGCCAGCGTTTAACAGATGGGGCAGAGAAAGCACAGGGAGCTGATGATATATTGACATCTGACACGATGCAGTGAGCGGTAAAAAGAGGGGCAGCGTCAACACGAGGAGTATGTGCCATGTTTGAGAGTGAGAAATGCATACAGTGATAGAAGTGAGCCTGCACAGACAGTGAATGCAGTGATAACAGTCAGTCTGCACAGTGAATGCAGTGATAACAGTCAGCCTGCACAGACAGTGAATGCAGTGATAGCAGTCAGTCGACACAGCGAATGCAGTGAATGCAGTGATAGCAGTCAGCCTGCACAGTGAATGCAGTGATAACAGTCAGTCTGCACAGTGAATGCAGTGATAACAGTCAGCCTGCACAGTGAATGCAGTGATAACAGTCAGTCTGCACAGACAGTGAATGCAGTGATAGCAGTCAGTCGACACAGCGAATGCAGTGAATGCAGTGATAGCAGTCAGCCTGCACAGTGAATGCAGTGATAACAGTCAGTCTGCACAGTGAATGCAGTGATAACAGTCAGCCTGCACAGTGAATGCAGTGATAACAGTCAGTCTGCACAGACAGTGAATGCAGTGATAGCAGTCAGTCGACACAGCGAATGCAGTGAATGCAGTGATAGCAGTCAGCCTGCACAGTGAATGCAGTGATAACAGTCAGTCTGCACAGTGAATGCAGTGATAACAGTCAGCCTGCACAGGGAATGCAGTGATAACAGTCAGCCTGCACAGTGAATGCAGTGATAGCAGTCAGCCTGCACAGTGAATGCAGTGATAGCAGTCAGTCTGCACAGTGAATGCAGTGATAACAGTCAGCCTGCACAGTGAATGCAGTGATAGCAGTCAGTCTGCACAGTGAATGCAGTGATAACAGTCAGTCTGCACAGTGAATGCAGTGATAGCAGTCAGTCTGCACAGTGAATGCAGTGATAGCAGTCAGTCTGCACAGTGAATGCAGTGATAACAGTCAGCCTGCACAGTGAATGCAGTGATAGCAGTCAGCCTGCACAGTGAATGCAGTGATAGCAGTCAGTCTGCACAGTGAATGCAGTGATAGCAGTCAGTCTGCACAGTGAATGCAGTGATAGCAGTCAGTCTGCACAGTGAATGCAGTGATAACAGTCAGTCTGCACAGTGAATACAGTGATAGCAGTCAGTCTGCACAGTGAATGCAGTGATAACAGTCAGCCTGCAAAAAAATTGAATGCAGTGATAGCAGTCAGTCTGCACAGTGAATGCAGTGATAACAGTCAGCCTGCACAGTGAATGCAGTGATAGCAGTCAGTCTGCACAGTGAATGCAGTGATAACAGTCAGTCTGCACAGTGAATGCAGTGATAGCAGTCAGTCTGCACAGTGAATGCAGTGATAACAGTCAGTCTGCACAGTGAATGCAGTGATAGCAGTCAGTCTGCACAGTGAATGCAGTGATAACAGTCAGCCTGCAAAAAAATTGAATGCAGTGATAGCAGTCAGTCTGCACAGTGAATGCAGTGATAACAGTCAGCCTGCACAGTGAATGCAGTGATAACAGTCAGCCTGCACAGTGAATGCAGTGATAACAGTCAGCCTGCACAGTGAATGCAGTGATAACAGTCAGTCTGCACAGACAGTGAATGCAGTGATAGCAGTCAGCCTGCACAGTGAATGCAGTGATAACAGTCAGCCTGCACAGTGAATGCAGTGATAACAGTCAGCCTGCACAGTGAATGCAGTGATAACAGTCAGTCTGCACAGACAGTGAATGCAGTGATAACAGTCAGTCTGCACAGTGAATGCAGTGATAACAGTCAGCCTGCACAGTGAATGCAGTGATAACAGTCAGCCTGCACAGTGAATGCAGTGATAACAGTCAGTCTGCACAGACAGTGAATGCAGTGATAGCAGTCAGTCTGCACAGTGAATGCAGTGATAACAGTCAGCCTGCACAGTGAATGCAGTGATAACAGTCAGCCTGCACAGTGAATGCAGTGATAACAGTCAGTCTGCACAGACAGTGAATGCAGTGATAGCAGTCAGACTGCACAGTGAATGCAGTGGTAGCAGTCAGCCTGCACAAACATTGAATGCAGTGATAGCCATCAGCCTGCACAGTGAATGCAGGGATAATAGTCAGCCTGCACAGACAGTGAATGCAGTGATGGCAGTCTGTCTGCACAGTGAATGTAGTAATAGCAGTCAGCCTGCACAGTGAATGCAGTGGTATCAGTCAGCCTGCACAGACAGTGAATGCAGTGATAACAGTCAGCCTGCACAAACATTGAATGCAGTGATAGCCGTCAGCCTGCACAGTGAATGCAGTGATAGCCGTCAGCCAGCACAGTGAATGCAGTGATAGCCGTCAGTCAGCACAGTGAATGCAGTGATAACAGTCAGCCTGCACAGACAGTGAATGCAGTGATAGCCGTCAGCCTGCACAAAACATTGAATGCAGTGATTGCCGTCAGCCTGCACAGTGAATGCAGTGATAGCCATCAGCCTGCACAGTGAATGCAGTGATAGCCGTCAGCCTGCACAGTGAATGCAGTGATAGCCGTCAGCCTGCACAAAACATAAACACAGTGATTGCAATTAGCCTTTGCAAACAGTGAATGCAGTCAACAAGCACAGAGAACAGTGAACTCAGTGAGCCAGAATGTTTCTGTGGTTCCATGTTTGACTCAGAGCAGCTACAGCCAGTACTTAGAAACCACACAGATCACACGACACTCATGTATAGATCAAGAAGTGCTATCACAAGCATTGATTAAATGTATTTGTTGGTTAGTAATGAGTCTCATAAGTGTCCAACATGAATATTAGCTGAACCCCACTGAGAGAAAACCAATGCAGCAGTATTTGATACGGTGAAAGTATAATACTATCAATTAATATATTTTTTTCATATAAAGCTACATAAGGTGCCTCCTCCATATTGTGGCACTGTCAACACTCAAAGTTGGTGTCTGCCTATATTTCATGGCTCAAAGCACATTGTGTTGCTTTAAATATATTCGTAACGGATGCAGTCAGTGCTCAGAGTCTAGGTGCCTGCCACATTGTATTGCTTTGCATATTTCATTATCTGGTCTTTAATGTGTGTATACTTGCGTTTCCTTTAACATTAATGCTATACTTCATAGAATAATTACATGACCTTCATGCTAACCTTGTGACATCTGTCATTCAGCTGTTCTCCCTTGCGTATGGTTTGAGACACCTTATTAGAATATTTGTCTATGACTTTATGTTGAAACAATAAATACTTATTTTTTTAATGATACTGTTTATGAATAACACTTCTTGATTTATAGATGACTTATGTGTCGTGTGATCTGTGTGGTTTCGATTGTTACGCAGTGTTGCCCTCTCCCGAAGGGAGAGAAGGTGGTTTGGTAGTCAGTAGTTGGCAGAGGGAACTGTCCATCTTGGACTCTGAGGTATGGCATAGCTCTTTTAGACCCTTTGCTCAGAAACAGCTCTGTTGTAGCCCTACAACCAAGAGTCAACTCTCTTAGCCGACTATCCTGGGACAGCTCTCTTATAGCCTGGTCAGTCCGAGCACTGCAGTCCATGCTTATACCATGTTACATGGACATCTGCTTGAGCCTTACAATTTCAAGTGGTCCCTTGAAGGCAACTATAATGAAGCTGTGGCCCTCGGTGAAAATGAGTTTGACACCCTTGTTCTACCATAATGTATAATGCTTACTTTTGTAAGAATTGCATGTCTGTATTCTCTGGCAGTTGATTTCTATTTTTATTCAGTTTCCTTTTTTGTATTTTCTTTAACCCCTTTCAGAAATGCGGCGTATATACAGCATTGCATGAGCTGCTTCCCCACAAAAAGCAGTATATATACGGAATCATGATCACACGCACTCATGCTGTCTGCTGCCGCAATCGAGTGTGGATGTCAACTCTATGTGAGAGCTGACGCCCTGCAGAGATGCCCACGATTGGTGCTAGCGTTTAACCCCTATGATGCCACTGTCAATAAAGACAGCAACATTGAGGGGCATCGCAGAAGCAGGGAGCTCCTTCTGTGCTCCCATTGGCACAATGCGATGTGATTGCATTGTGTCAATGGTCTCCATGGTGACTCCGGGCCCAAATATAACCGCGGGATCACCCAAGAGATGGTGGTCTGTCAGTTCATACTCCAAGCAGAAGCTGACATGCCTCCTCCCTACATGTCAGATGCTGCTCTAATGCACTGCAGTGAAGAAGCATTTGCAAGTATTAGATCAGCGATCTGTCAGTTTGAGATTGATGGCCCATCCTGGAACAATATAAAAAAGTAAACAAAAGCTAATAAAAAATGTAAAAATATTTTTTTAAAAATCACAAAATAAAGAACATAAAGAAAAGAAAAATATTAATACAATAAATAAATTTATTTATGTAAAAAAAGAGATAAAGTACACATAAATGGTATTGCTGCATCCAGAAAGTCCCGAAATATAAAACTGGCCAGATAGTTACCCCTTCAGTAAATACCTTTTAAAAAATAAACAACAAGGCAAAAACTATGCTTTATCATCATACTGATGAACAAAAAGTAGAATAAAATGCTATAAAAAAGCCCAATCTCAATAAAAATGGAATCTCTAAAAATGTCATCTTGTCCTGCAATAAACAAGCTGCCTCGCAGCTCCATCGGTGGAAAAATAAAAAACTTATAGCTTTCAGAATAAAGAAATGGAAAAATAATTATTTTTTTCTACAAAATAGTTTTAATTGTGTAAAAACATCAAAACATAAAAAAATATAAATGTGGTAATTGTGGTAATTGTACTGACAGGAAGAATAAAGTTCCCTTAACAATTTTAACAAACGTGGAAAAAAATGTAATAATAATTCCTGAACTCATAGTTTTTGTTCATTCTGCCTTCCAAAAATCAAAGGTCTGGTCCGAAATGCGCATCGGAGTTCCGGCGCCACTCATCTCATTCAGCACATCACCTCCTCTGCTATGGTCATTATTTAAAATCCTGTTTTACCTCTTCCATTCAGTCCTGAACAGGCTATGTTTAAACAGGCTATGTAATTATGTATAGCTCCATTGGAAAGTCTACCTACTGCTACCAAACCTTTAATACTATGATTGGGCATAAACAAAGATTTTTGGGCCAATATACCATGACGGTACTTAAAATCATGAAGAGATCCAGTATGAGAATAAAATATCACATTTTATTGAAAAAACATTAAAAATGTTATAAAATTACACAGACAAATGTGAATCCTTGCACATAAGTAATTATAAATAATTTCCAACAAGAGTATAATATCTCTATAAATGTAGAGAATATTCACACCACAGTATTAAAAAATATATTGAATATAAATCAGGCCCGATATATGTAACCTAATTAAATAACCTCAGTGTCAAAATAACTGAATATATCGTGACTGAAAAAAAAATACTGTGTGGAAATAATCTGTGACAACACTACAGGCAACTCACTCTGAATGTAATAGAGACACACATTAAATTGCACCTGAGTGAAGGTAACCCAGTCTGATATATGCGGCAGGTAAAAGTAAATGACCTCAATGTCAGCACGATTAAATAATATCATGGGTGAGAAAGTACTAGAGGATTGCTGCATAAATCCACAAAGGTTCAAAATAAAGGTAAAAAAGGGTAATACCTATGAAAATGCTAGTACTTTCTCCGCCGTGATATTATTTAATCGTGCTGACATTGAGGTCATTTACTGTTGTAATATATATATTAAAAGAAGTATTTAGCCAGCCACCAATTGTGCAGGTTCTCCCATTTAAAAAGATCAGAGAGCCCTGTAGAGGACATCATAGGTAGTCCACAACTTTGAGAGTCAAAATGAGAAAACAATTCCAGAAAATGACTTTGTCTGATTTGGCAAGATTTATTTTGCCAATTATGGCAGAAAATAAGTATTTTGTCACCTAAACTGTGTAGGATTTCTGGCTTTCACAGACCTGTAACTTCTTTAAGAGGCTCCTGTGTCCTCCACTCATTACCTGTAGTACTGGTTCACCTTCTGTTAGGGACGGCGGAACGCACTAAATATAAAATAACGTAAAGTGCGTTCGCCGCCCGGGGTCCACCATGCAGAAGGTGTTAACATTGCTGCTAGCTAATGGCAGACGTACAATATGGCGGTATTATGCACGCTGGTTGAACGTCACCAAGGTGCGCTGAGTTATCTCTGTTTACTCACAGAGATGCCTTAAATGAAAAGCACAAAAAGGCTGAGCCTGTTAGCTTCACAGGTCTCAGAGAAGTGCGACTGCGGACGCCAAGAGGAGCTGCAGACTGCAGAGCGGCGACAGACACTGCCGCTAGTCGACAATGCCCGGAAGCAGGTGCACTGTCGGACGCTACACTGTAGAGGATGAGAGGATGCTGTAGTGGCTTGTAGCTTGCCACTGGCTGGCGCTGACTCTATAGCTAAGTCCCTATACACACTCGTAATATCAGAGGGAGGGGATCTTATTGAGTAATTCGCAGGTTCATGCATCCATCACCATTCACACAGTAGCTACTAGAGACTATACTAGAGCATGGCCGAGCGACCATGCGAACCTTTTATAGCCAGGACCTTCCGGAAGCTTCCAGATACCTGAGATGGACCAATCAGATCTGGAGAAGGACCTGGACATGTGGGTCCCGATCTCCAATGGGAGATTGTCTCATGAGTACGCTTAGTGGAGCGACAGAAGGACTTAGCCTCTGGAGCGATTTGCTGCTGAGCAGCCTGCATTGCCATTCCTGAACCAAAGGTGGCAGCAATAGCCAGCCCCACAGAGCAGGTCTGGGCAGAGCATCTGGGAAGCCAGGATTGCTGAGCAATCTCCTCTGCAGTCAAAAGACAATGGGAGACTGCAGAATGTGAGGCTCTGGATTCCTGTTAAACCGCTGCAGGAACCCGAGGCCTAACACCTTCTAACAAGACAATGACCCTGAGCACACAGCTAAAATAACAAAGGAGTGGCTTCAGAACAACTCTGTGACCATTCTTGACTGGCCCAGCCAGAGCCCTGACCTAAGCCCAACTGAGCATCTCTGGAGAGACCTGAAAAGAGCTGTCCACCAATATTCACCATCCAACCTGACAGAACTGGAGAGGATCTGCAAGGAAGAATGGCAGGGAATCCCCAAATCCAGGTGTGAAAAACTTGTTGCATCATTCCCAAGAAGACTCATGGCTGTACTAACTCAAAAGGATGCCCCTACTCAATACTGAGCAAAGGGTCTGAATATTCATGACCTTGTGATATTTCAATTTTTCTTTTTTAATTAATTTGCAAAAATTTCTACATTTCTGTTTTTTTTCAGTCAAGATAGGGTGTAGAGTGTACATTAATGAGAAAAAAATGAAATTTTATGAATTTACCAAATGGCTGCAATGAAACAAAGAGTGAAAAATTTAAAGGAGTCTGAATACTTTCCATACCCACTGTACATATGTTTGTGTCACTGACATCTATATATCTATCTATTCTATGTGTATATATCTATCTATTCTATTCTAACCTATCACTCTGTGTTTTTACTGTATGCGGCAGATAAATTGATGGATTTTCAAAGGACATCAGTGCGTAAAAATCGGATAGCATTCACATGGTCAGAGAGCTGTGCGATTTTTATCTCACAGTCATAGGCTTGCAGTGGCGAGTCTTGGCCAAGTCTCGTTGACAATCGCAGCATGTTGTGATTTTGCATGCCAGTCGAAAATGCCTGAGGAAAAAAACGCTGATTTGAGCTGCCCCATAGATTAACAACACTGGGCCAAGAGCTATGCGATGTTTCCTCGCATACCATTCGTCCGTATTCTATGGTCATGTGACTACGGCCTTAGTCATGCTATTTATTTGCATCTCGGAATGCAAGTTATTTGAGTTTCATCTTTATTATAATTAAAAACTACTTTATGACAAGATAAATTAATTGTATTCGGAACATTTATTTATAATAGAGCTGTAAAAATTTGCAAAACTTGAGTAGCATTATTAAAGTGTACGTGCAAAATTTTCCTGCAACTGGTGTTTCACAATTGAATTAACCCCTTTATGAAACATGACATACTATCCCATCCAGGTGACCCGGGCCCATATGATCGTGGACAGGATAGTATGTCATTACGATCATCTGCACTCACCGGGGAAGCGTAGCTGATCGCGGCCTGGTGTCAGCTGATTATCACAGTTGACACCTGGCACTATGTGCCAGGAGTGGTCAGGGCATATAGTCAAACAGTGCTCCTTCCCATCCGAGCTCTGCCATGTGCCAAAACAGTGGTTTACCCCCACATATGGGGTATCAGCACAAATTGCACAATAACTCTTGGGGGAAAATTTCTTCTGTTACCCTGGGGAAAATAAAAAATTGGAAGCGAAAATATCATTCTTGTGGAAAAAAATATGATTTTTTTTATTTTTATGGCTCTACATTATAAACTTCTCTGAAGCATTTGGGGTTCAAAGTGCTCACCACACATCTAGATAACTTCCTTGGGGGTTTAGTTTACAAAATGGGATCATTTGTGGGTATTTCCACTTGTCATGGTTAGGACATGGTTAATGTCCTGTTCTCACAGGGTTAACTTTTGCCAGCCTCTCTTTGGATCTGGGAGAGGTATTTATACTCACTCCAGACTAGCATTCTCTGTCAGCTATGCTGTTATTCTGGCTGTGTGTCTGACCGACCCTCCTGGTGTGCGTGTATTCTGCATTGTTTGATTCCCGTGTATGACCCGGCCTGTTCTCTCACTCTGTACTCCGTCTCTCATTTTGGAACTATTGTCTTCTCCGGTTCTGACCTCCTGGCTTGGCTATTGTTACTCCGTTGCAGATTGTCCCTATTGTACCGTCCATTGCTCGCTCTGGATTTCTGATCTATTGCTACGTCCTGACTATTCGCTCTGTCTAACCCTTTGGTAATGTCCTGCTATCTCGTGCTTTGACCCGGCTTGATCTGTTTTACGTCCCTGTCTATGCCCCTTGGTAACTTGTCCCAGAGTTACCTTTCTAGGAGTTTCCCTGCAGCTCCTAGCTCTGTGGAGTTTAGGCCATGCCCCAGCAGTCACATGCTTCAGGTCCTAGAGCATGCATCATCATCGCTGCTGCCCACTCCACAGGTATCTTTGAGCACTGTTTTTGTACTCAGGACATGCGCACTGGCTCAGTGAGCAAGTGCAGTGCGGTGTTCCTGACATTATAGCTGACCATTTCAGTTTTTTTTCCTCTGAAGGAAAAAAAAAAAAAGCGTGTTATCCTCATGGTTCCCATACAAGCTTTGGCTGAAAAGGTCAAGCACCTGACCCAAATGTGCCACAAACTTAATGTGGAACAGCGCGCACGATGTCTCGTACCCAGCAACAGTTGGTGGATACTGTGCAGGGGGCAGTCACTGCAGGGGCCTCTAGTGCTGGGGATAGAGATGTGTCATTGGCATCTCCCAAATCTCCGGTCAAATTGCCAGACCCTTTCTCAGGGGATAAAAGGGAGTTCAGGTCGTTCAGAGAAGGATGCAAGCTTTTTTTTTCTCTGAGGCCCCGCTCCTCCGGAGATGAGTTCCAGAGGGTGGGGGTCATCATTTCTCTACTTCGGGGGGCTCCACAGGCATGGGCTTTCTCTCTCTCTTCCTCTGCTCCTGAACGTATGTCTGTGAATTTGTTCTTTGAGGCTCTGGGGCACATTTATGATGAGCCTGATAGAGTGCATCTGGCAGAGGATATGGTGATGAGTGTGACACAGGGGAGGCACTCTGCTGAATGGTTCTGCTCAGAGTTTAGACGTTGGACCACCGAAGTATCCTGGAACAACGCCGCCCTGAGGGGGTTGTTCCGCAGGGGCCTGTCTGACCGTCTGCAGGACGCTCTGGCATTACATCCTCCCCTTGATACCCTGGAGGATGCCATGATGCAGGCAGTCTGTATGGACCGGAGACTCCGTGCTAGAGGAATGATGCAACAAGAGTCTCCCTTGTACCCCAAATTGTGTGACACTGCACCTGTATCTGAGCCCATGGAGGTTGGGTCAGTCTCGGTTAAGGAGAAAGAGAGAAGGCACCATAGAGACAACCTGCTATGTTTTACTGTGGAGCCTCTGGACATTGGAAAAGGAATTGCCCCTCCTGCCCTGGCAACAATCGAGGAGGTTGTCCAGACTCCCAGGTACAATTTTTCTCATGTACAAAGATGGTGCTCCAGGTTGAATTGGAACTTGCTGGCGGCCCTGTAATGACTACCACCTTTGTTGACTGTGGTTCCTCCATTAATCTGATTGATGCCCAAGTTGTGACTGTTAATAAGATAGGGACAGTCAGGTTAAAAGACCCTGCTAAAATTGTGGCTGTTGATTCATCCCCTCTTACCCGGGATAGAATTTGCTTTATGTCTGAAGTTTTTTCTATGAAAATGGGTTCCACTCATGTGGAGAAGTTAAGTTGTTTTATTATGAATAATCTGCCTGCAGGACTGGTATTGGGGATGCCCTAGATGCAGCACCACAATCCTCTCATTTATTGGGTGAAGGGGGAGATCATCCGATGGGGATGTAATGATAATGGTCTGTGTTGTAACCCTTTTCCTTTTGTCAATCCGATAAGATCTGTATCTGTGTCGTCTGTCGGTCTGGAGGGTATTCCGGAGTACCTGAGAGACTTTGAAGACATATTTTCCGAAAGAGAGGCTGAGGCGCTCCCACCACATAGACCATTTGATTGTTCTATCGATTTAGTACCTGGGGCCAAACTACCCAAGGCTTGTTTGTTTAATTTGTCCTGGCCTGAGCGCCAAGCTATGAAAGAGTACATCAAAGAGAGCCTTCGCAAGGGGCATATTCGGCCCTCGGTCTCACCTGTGGCAGCGGGGTTTTTCTCTCGTTTTGGTACTATTGTCTTCTCCAGTTCTGACCTCCTGGCTTGGCTATTGTTACTCCTTTGCAGATTGCCCCTATTGTACCGTCCATTGCCCACTCTGGATTTCTGATCTATTGCTACGTCCTGACTATTCGCTCTGTCTAACCCTTTGGTAATGTCCTGCTATCTCGTGCTTTGACCCGGCTTGATCTGGTTTCTGTCTCTGTCTATGCCCCTTGGTAACATTGTCCTGTAGTAACCTTTCTAGGAGTTTCCCTGCAGCTCCTAGCTCTGTGGAGCTTAGGCCACGCCCCAGCAGTCACGTGCTTCAGGTCCTGGAGCATGCATTGTCACCGTTGCTGCCCGCTCCACAGGTATCTTTGAGCACTGTTTTTGTACTCAGGACACGTGCACTGGCTCAGTGAGAAAGTGCAGTGCGGTGTTCCTGACACCACTGTTTAGGCACATCAGGTCAGGGGGTCTCAAAAGGAGACATGGCGTCCGATCTCAATTCCAGCCAATATTGCTTTGAAAAAGTCAACTGGCGCTCCTTCCCTTTCAAGCTCTGCCATGCACCCAAACAGTGGTTTACCCCCACATATGGGGTATCAGTGTACTCAGGACAAATTGCAGAATAAATTTTGGTGTATAATTTCTCCTGTTACCCTTGGGAAAATAAAAAAATTGGAACTGAAGTAATTTTTTTGTGGAAAAAAGTTAAATGTTCATTTTTTTAAACATTCCAAAAATTCTTGTGAAGCACCTGAAGGGTTAATATATTTCTTGAGGCTGTGTGCCCACTTAAGCATTTTTTTAGTGTTTTTAAGCATTTTTTTCCATGCAAAAACGCTTTAAAAGGCATACATTGAGCATTCCATTCTTATAATGCATTCCGCAATTTTTGTGCACATGATGCGTTTTTTTTCCACAAAAAAAACGCATTGCAGAAAAAAACACAGCATGTTCATTAATTTTGCAGAAAAAATGCATTTCCAACTATATTCAATGAGAATGTGGATGCTCCGGAAAAAAACGCACAAAAAAAGGTGACAAAAAAGCGAAAAATAAAAATGTGAATTTCCTGAGAAAGAATCAGGTTTTGCTCAGGAAATTTCTGCTTAGGTGGGCACATAGCCTTAATGTTATTTTGAGCCCCTTGAGGGGTGCAGTTTTTAGAATGGTGTCACTTTTGAGTATTTTCTATCATATAGACCTCTCAAAGTGACTTCAAATGTGTTGTGGTTAGAGTTGAGCGAAACAGGTCGGTCAGGTTCAAAAGTTGCTGACTCTCGCCAAAGTCGGGTTTCATGAAACGAAACCCAACCACAGTACAAACTTGGCCATGCGGTCGGCGACCCAAGCGTCAAAGTTGGGTTTCGCCGAATGCTTGCACGTGACTTTTTTCAGCCAATAAGTATAGCGGAGCATAGCGGGAGCGTAGCTGGAGTGGGAGTGGGAGAGAGAGAAGGAGAGAGAGAGGGATAGGGAGAGAGAGAAGAGAGAGAAAGAGATTTTGCCGCCTCTGGGGTTAAAATTCATGACAGGTGTGTTTACAGTCCTCCAACTCACTGCCGACTTTTCTCCCCATTGACTTGCATTGGGTTTCGTGTTTCATGACTTTTCCCTATAGTCGGCCGATTTCGTTCAACTCGACTTTTGAGAAAGTCGGGTTTCATGAAACTCGACTTGACCCTAAAAAAGGCAATGTCACTCATCTCTAGTTAGTTGTGGTCCCTAAAAATTGGTGTTGTAAAAATGAGAAATCGCTGGTCAACTTTTATCCCTTATAACTTTAAAACAAAAAAAAAAATTTGTTCCAAAATTGTGTTGATGTAAAGTAAACATGTGGGAAATGTTACTTATTAAGTATTTTGTGTGACATATCTCTGTGATTTAAGGGCAGGAAAATTCAAAGTTGGAAAATTGCGAAATTTTTAAAATTTTTGCCAAATTTCCATTTTTTTTCACAAATAAACACAAGTCATATCAAAGAAATTTTACACCTATCATGAAGTACAATATGTAATGAGAAAACAATGTCAGAATCACCAGGATCCATGTAAGCATTCCAGAGTTATTACCTCATAACATAAAGGGATAGTGGTCAGAATTGTAAAAATTGTCCCGGTCATTAATGTGCAAACCACCTTTGGGGGTAAAGGGGTTAATATTTTAACTCTGACCTATGGCAATTTGTTTGTGTAAAAAAAAAAGAAAGGGTCACTCATGTTAACTTCAATGTGTAAACTGCGGTGACTACATAACTACAGTATTTTACTAATAATTAACAGACAATATATTTACTATACTTATAAATAATAATCTTTATTTTTATATAGCGCTAACATATTCTGCAGTGCTTTACAGTTTGCACACATTTTCATCACTGTCCCCGATGGGGCTCACAATCTGAATTCCCTATCAGTATGTCTTTGGAGTGTGAGAGGAAACCGGAGTGCCCGGAGGAAACCCACGCAAACACGGGGAGAACATACAAACTCCTTGCAGTTGTTGTCCTTGGTGGGATTTTAACCCAGGACCCCAGCTCTGCAAGGCTGCAGCGCTAACCACTGAGCCACCGTGCTGCCCTACTTATACTGTATATATGACCAAACACATAAACTGCACAATAACAAAGCTAATATGAAAATCAAAAGCAAAAAAGCACAGTGATCATGTTCTAATGTCCATAGTTGTTGAGCAGAGTTTAACATCTCATATATTTATAATATCCTATTAAAAATTAGCCATAAAATGACAGCGCATTTTTAATGGCAAGTTAGGAACGAAAACAGACAAATGAAAACTAGGCATTATATAAAACCATGATAAATTAATTTGAAGCCAAACAATCTTGCTGCCATCTGCTCTGGTAATTCATTGATTGCACAGACATCTGGATATTCTATTTTTAATGTACAGTACACTGACATTCTTTGTGAATTATTGCATCTCTTTCATTCATTTTACTCTTTCATAGCGTTTTATGTTACATTTTTCACCATCATTTTCCATTACATTTGATAGCAATGTGAATTGTATTTAAGGCTACCTTCCTGGGAACAGAAATACTTTAATTTGACCCATCTATTCTCACAGCTTTTGTTAAATGGAATCTATCAAGCTGTTTATTTTGTCATGTTGCTCTGTGAAAGATAATGTCAACCACACCTTTATTCATGCAATACAGTATGTTGCTGCCAAACTGAAAAATCACTGTTTTATTTTAAACGCAAATGAGACTTAAGTGCTCTGGGAGTGTCAAAGCACCTCCTAAGTCATTGCC
Organism: Dendrobates tinctorius; assembly: GCF_039654945.1. Lineage (NCBI taxonomy): Eukaryota > Metazoa > Chordata > Amphibia > Anura > Dendrobatidae > Dendrobates > Dendrobates tinctorius. Next base: position 48,600,873 of record NW_027361698.1, read on the forward strand.
TTCTTGACAGGTGACAGCTCGCTGGTTGTGTAGTCAAACAAATAAGCTTGTTATTCAGGCAGAGGAAGCTAGGCGGGGAAAAGTTCTAGGAAGGTAGAGATTTGGGAAGTGCTTTGATACTCCCAGAGCACTTCAGCTTAATTTCAATGCATTCAACAAAGAAAAGGATGATCATAGGATCATCTGTGGGAAACAATTTGAAGAGGTTGCCGTAAAAAAACTCTTAAAAATCAGGGAACGAGAAAATAAATAGAGATCTTTGACCGCCAAAAAAGCATCAAATGGTGCGGCATGTGAAAATGATAGGCCTTTCTCTAAGATAGCCAAATCAGTAGGGGTGAATACATGGGTGCTCAAATTAATTGGAAAAGAAGTGTCCAGCTCCACGATGTAGTAAAAAAGAAGAAAAGAAGAAGAAAGGGAAGGAAGCATAGGAACATCACGAATAACGCAAAGATATCATCTGAGGAATCCACGTTAGGTGACTTTGATGTTATTAATTTCTCATCATTGAATCTGACTGCTGATCAACGTGAGTTACTTTCATTTGGACTTTCTTTTGTTCCTAGTTGTAATTTTAATCTTTTCTCTACAATATGTGATGTTAATAGATTTATTAGGAATATTACTATGAAATTGCATTTTGAAGATAATCCTGATATTATTGTGGAAAATGATGTGATTTTTGAAAATACTTATAGTAATTGTTCCTTTCCAGAACAAATGTCTATTATCAATTTGCAGGCCTTACAAAACGAAAGCATGCCAAATGTTGATACTGCTGCTTCTTTAACAAAAGGCATGAGTGTTCCTAATCCAAACTATTATCCGGTCAAAGCAAGGAGACCTGTGATGGATAGGTTTCAAAGTGCTGTTGAAAATGATCATGATCTATGGGAGCTAAATATTCCCCTTCCCTAGCAAATCTCGTTATGAGTTGGTGGGAAGTGTATATCTACAATCTTGATAATCCTTACACTGATTGTATACAGTTTTACGGTAGATACATTGATGATATTGTCATTATTTGGAAGTCAGATATAATAACAGTACAGAAGTTTGATGCATATATCAATTGCAATTCTCTGAATCTAAGATTTCTAACACGACATGAAAAGTCCACTATTGATTTTTTTTAATTTAAATTTGACTGGCATACCCAATAAATCCGTCATTACCCGCACATATCGTAAGGAGACAGCTGGGAACACAATTCTCCATGCAAAAAGTCATCACTCCAGGCACACAATTAAGGGTATACCTGTGGGTGAAATGACGCGTGCTAAGAGAAATTGTAGTTGTCCTTCTGATTATAAAAAAGAAGTTCTCGATATTAGACAACGGTTGGGTAGGAGAGGTTATGATCGATGGAGTCTAGACAGGGCTGAAAAGATTGTTTCAAAAAAATCTCGTTTTAAAGACTCACATAAACTGTCCAAAAATTCTGCCAATCCTATAACAATGGTGTTACAATTTAGTAATCAGTTTTCCAATATTAAAAAAATAGTTGAGGATAACCTGGCAATTTTAAAAGAAGATCCAGATATTGAAAAAATAATAAAAAAAGGACTAAGGATAGTTTCTAGAAAAGCACCATCCTTAAAAAATAGTTTATCACCAAGTTTTCTTTGTACTCGGCAAGAACATGCGGGCAATTGGTTGAAAACTAGAGGTTTTTTTAAATGTGCTGCCAGTCAGTGCAAGATGTGTACCTATACCAAAAGGTGTGATAAATTTGGAGATTTTGATGATAGTAATTTATTTGACATCAAAGATTTCATAAACTGCAATACCAAAAATGTAGTTTATATCATGGAATGTACTTCATGTCAACTAAAATATGTGGGTAGCACAAAACGGACATTAAAAACTAGGATTAGAGAGCACATTCTCGATATAGAGAATGCTAATATGAATAGAAACATATCGCAGCTCTCTCGACATGTTATTGAGACTCATAGCAAAAAACTGGACTCATTGAAAGTATATGGGATTGAGAAAGTCCACAATCGGATTAGAGGTGGGGATTTAGAACCTGTGCTTAGGAATAGGGAGGCGTGGTGGATTTTTAAATTAAACACCAGTATGCCACGAGGCTTGAATAAAAGAAAAGACACCATGCTTTTTTTATTAGATTAGCACTTATTATCCCTTTCCTTTTTGAAGTATCTAGTTTATTACACATATAATGAATTCTCATGTTTTGATCAAATAAATATTAAAACATGTGGGAATGTGGCAGTTTTTTGCAAGGTTTTCCATAGGGTTACTTTTATGTGCACCGAACTGCATCTTTATGCCGCTTTTTGGATTTGCATATTCAATACATAAAAATCAAAATGTTTGACATATTTTTTTGTGTTGATTAGTTACTCAAAAAATACTTCATCTATTTGGAAAAGTCTACGATAATAACCTTTGAATAAATGCATCAGAACGTTTTTTTATATTCCGTGCATGAAGGGGAAATGTAAGAACTAAATGCTTTTTTTGGTTGTAAATATAAACAAAAAAATTAAATACAACGAAAAAAATTCTTTAGATTAGTGCAAATTGAAGTTTTCCATCTTCTTTTTTTGAGAAAGTTTATGATAACAACTTTTCAACAAATGTATCAGAACGGCTTTTTATAATTGGTGTATGAAGGGGAAATAAAATAATTAAATGTTTTTTCTGGTTGTGTATACAAACAAAAAAATCATATATACCGGAAAAAATTCTCTGGAGTAGTGCAAATTGAAGTTTTAAATCTCCTTCTTAAATGATTATATTGTGGCTGTGTGCACACTTGGTGTGTTAATAGGAAATAGTTCCAAAAATTTTTTTTTAATTTATCCCTCTTTTCTTTTTACGTTCCCTTTTTCTCTTTTCTTTGTATACATGTGCATACTAAAGAAATGGGTTTGTTGTGCTAATATTAATATTGCACACAAAAGAAATAAAAATTTGACATGTAACTGAAAACTGCATGTATATTGAAAAAATTGCATGTATGTAGATTTTACTGTTGTGAATGGTTGCAACATTGAGATTTGTCATGTTTCTCTTCTATTTCAGAAGTTTGCCTCATTTTTTCATGGATAATAACAAGAGAATAAAGAATAAAAATTAAGAAATAAAAAAAGATAAACACTACTGAAGGCGATAATATTGTATTTAAATGATATTGAATTAATCAAATTGTTATATTTAATTGTGATATTCTGTTGAAAATTATAATTATTCCTTTTTCCTTTTTTGGTTTTATATATGTTTTAATTAATTATTTAACCGGTGTGTAGACCGGAGAGAGTATATAAGATCTACTCATGGACAAAGCTGCGTATCATGATTAAGAGTGCTTAGCCACTCGAAACGCGTAGATCGATCGCATGCCTTGTAACTCATGCTGGCTTTTAAACCTCATTTCTATTGAGTGAATAAAGAATATTTTTCACTACATCGTGGAGCTGGACACTTCTTTTCTCATTGCCTTGGATTGTGCGCTTTGACACAGCGGTCTCGTGCTCCGATGTTGGAATGCTATGTCTGGTGAGCTGGATTTGTATCCTGATTTATTGCTCAAATTAATTACCTTATTATTGAACTTGGTGCCTGCAGGTGAATGATTCTGACGCCTATATGGGTGATAGACATGTGTCTCAACAAACCAGACCGAGTAGCCATGGATGAACCAGAGACATCTGATATATCACTCATAGATGACACCGATGTTTGAGAGGGAGTATGTCCAAGTTGCTGGCCCTGTGAGGGAAATTTCCTCCACAGGTATACCGTATTGCTCTCATAATCCCGTCAATCACGGTTCAATTTATTCAATTGTCGTGGTCTTAAATTTCTTGACCACCGTCTCCAATGTTTTATCCATCTGATTATGGAAGCTATTCCATTTTATTGGTTGTCCCAAGAGACTTTAGTTCATCCTCTACTGTCTTAATAGACCCATCTAATTCAGAAATAATCGCACCATTATGCTCACTTAAGATTTGCATAAACTCTTGAGAAAGGAAGGTCCGAAACGGAAGTCGGGGTGGATGCACTTCATCTGGGCACTGATACAGCCGCTACCTGCTGACATCCACAGGTAACTGTATAATCATTGTCCCTTCCCACTGTGGGTAATAGTATGGCTATGGGAGGTTGGTAGTGTGGCTGTTTTGATCCTCTTCCCACACATAGGCTAATGTGCTTATATATAGGATTAACTATGGGAGTACTGGGCATTGTGCCATATGAATAGAATTGAGGACACATGTGTAAGCCTATTTACATACTGTATTTGTACTGTTTTATTGTTATTTGCATAGGCTGAGACATTCATTTGATATTCATTTATTCTATGCCCGGATCAGTGCATCCCTTTGTGTGTGCATGTGGAACCGCACTAATAAGTGTTTTCTATTCTGTCTCTCTTAATGTTGGTGGTATGAATTTTTTAACTCCGTTATAACTTAATAAAATATTTTTGATATTATAATCTTGGCCTTTTGACCATCCTTTTCTTTGTTGAATGCATATGATAGTTTGATGATAGGCATTATTAATCCTATAATACAGGTGGAATATATTCAATACATATGTTAAACCATGTGGCTACGTCATACCTCGTGGTGTTTAGCCTAATTTCAATGTGAAACTAGATGTGTATTTCCTGAAGGAAGTACAGATAGTGCTTTGACATGGTGCCTGGGCTGCCCCTTTAAGAGAGACTAGCCTGCTGCCCCTGCAAGACTTTCAACTCAGGATCCGTTTTAACTGTGGGTGCCTCTCAGGGGCCACTTTGGCCTGTGGGGCCCCTCAGGGTCTGATTTGGTGGGTGGGGCCCCTCAGGATCCTATTCGGTGGCCTGGGCTCCTCAGGGCTTGAATTGGTGGACGGGATCCCTCAGGGTCCAATTTTGTGGCCGGGGCCCCTCAGGGTTTGATTTGGTGGGCGGGGCCCCTCAGGGTCCGGTTTGGTTGGCAAGGCCACTCTGGGTCCAATTTGGTGGGCGGGGCCACTCTGGCTCCGATTTGGTGGGCGGGGCCACTTTGGGTCTGATTTGGTGGGCGGGGCCCCTCAGAGTCCGATTTGGTGGGCAGGGCCCCTCAGAGTCTGATTCAGTGGGCGGGGCCCCTCAGAGTCCGATTTGGTGGGTGGGGCCACTCTGGGTCCGATTTGGTGGGCGGGGCCACTCTGGGTCCGATTTGGAGGCCAGGGTGGCTCAGCCTCCGATTTGTAGGCCAGGGTCGATCAGATTTGCATTTGTGCTTTGGGTTTCGCTTTAAGAGCTGATATTATCTGGCAAGAAACTGTGTCCTGGTGGGGTCATGTAAAGTTTGTAGGCGTTGGCATAGTAACTGGGTGTGCCTGAGCATGTCAATGAGCTTAACTGCCATTTGAATCACCTCACGACTGCCCAATGTATTCCTATGGCAAAATTTTCCCATTGAAATGCATTGAGACAATGCATTCCAATACTTAGCACACCACTCGTGGACGCTGGCTTCGAAACAACGCCTCAACGGAGTTTGTGCGTGTTGCGGAAATCAACCGAATAATAAGAATACTGTATTTTTCGCTTTAAAAGACGCACCTGATTATAAGACGCACCCCAAAATTTGGTGAAGAAAGAGAAAAAAATGTTTTTTTTTATGTTAAATGGAGGTGTGTCTTATAATGCCAGTGTCCGTCTTTCAAATCATATACCGTATATGTCCCTCATCCTGGTATTTATATAACCCCCGTCCTGGCACATTAAGTTAGCAGCGTTCGGATTACAAAGCACTATAATTAGTGATTTTTCATCCTTGGAGTAACAAATTGCAGGAGCAAGGCTGTGTGCCCACGTTGTGTTTTTGTAAGCATTTCCGGAGCGTTTGAGCCAGATCAGATGCTGCAGAAACGCTTAAAAGAAGCTTCCCATTAAATTGAATGCATTTTTGGCTTTTTGTGCCAATGCATGCATTTTTAAACGCTCAGAAAACGCTTAGCGGCTATAAACGCAGCATGCTCATTAATTTCCACATTGTTCTGCGTTTTTAGCCATTTCCAATGTTCCCAGAAACCGCGCAGAAAACCGCATCAAAAACGCGCGGTTTTTGCGCAAAAAACGCGCAAAAACGCTCGGAAATAAAGCGCGCGGTTTCTGGGAAGGAGTCTGGTTTTCTGAGCTTTTAAAAATGCTAACGTGGGCACATAGGCTGGAGGTGTGGATGACATTATTTTTTAGAGATCAACACAATCACATAAATAGCTAGTTTATGTGGTGTGGGCATTGTTTATTTTGACAGAATTTCTTTAAGTGCTCACAAGATTCTTAAAATTGAGAGTCTGTATCCCATAAAAAAGATGATATTCTAAGCTTCCAGTGATTTTAACTTACAAGTGGCATCATCCGCTAAGGAGTTATTATTATTCCTCTTATTACATTTATAAATAGGGGTGGAAAATATATGCCCAGAACGTCAGAAAGGCAATGTTCGGAGGAACAGAAATTAAATGGGTTGCTTGTAATAGCATATACCAAAATATTTTTTCCCGGTCATAGCGACACTTGGCTGTTGCAGACAATCAATAACCACAGTACTGTAGCATTGGTATCTCAAACTAGGACCCAGGCAGCACTGTGGAGGAGTGGGGAGTACCAGGAAGTATTTTTCTGCTGTTTATTTTTAATCCATGCTGATACAATTGTTAGAAAAAAATGTGCTATACAATACCTTTAATTTTTTTTTTGCATTTGTTATCATGGTATGGGAATTTTAAAAATTATGGTAATCAAAATAAAAAATCATATAATATTTACACAAACTTCGAAATATTTAGTACCTACTCTCATGCTGTACAGTATATAGTGCTATACAAACGTTTTTGGTGGCTGTGTAAAAATGCTACAAAGTAACAATTCTTTCAAAAAATGGAAGTGTTAATAGTCTATTTTTATGAATTAGCAATATGAAAAGTGATTGAACATAAGAGAAATCTAAATAGAATCAATATTTGATGTGACCTCTCTTTGCCTCTAAAATAGCAGTGAAGCAATTCTTCTAGCTTTACTTGTACATAGAGGTTGCTCCAAACATCTTGGACAACTAATCATAAATCCTCGTGTCTATTCTTGTAATCCCAGAATTACTTAATGTTGAGATAAATGCTACGCCCAATATCAACCCTTCCAATAATCCATATTCTGTATTCTATAATCTATTATTTCTAACAATATACGATTTATGTTTGGGGTCTTTGTCGTGCTGTAGAACAAGCTTGGAGCCAATCAGGTAGTTGCCTGATTGTTTTGCATGATGGATAAGTATCTGCCTGTAGTTCTTAAAAATGATGACACCAATAAATTGGCAATGTTCAGGACCACAGATGAAATGATTGGCCCAGGAAACTTAGTGCAGAAAATGAAGGACACATCATTCTTACTTTCCTTTAAAATCAAAAGATGTCCAGCCGTGGCATGAGCTCAGAACTGGCAACAACCAGTGTAGCTGAGCTACACCTATTTGCCGTTTGTGGAAGTCTGGCCAGAAGATGTCCCTAATTGAAATATTACGGTTAAAACAACATGTAACAAGGACAAGTGATTCAACTATGTACAAAACATAGGAAATGTGGTGCAGAGAAATGGCAGCAGGTGCTCAGGACTGATGAGTTAAATTGTGAATTATGAGTCTGTAAATGATGGCAGTTTATTCAGAAAAAAGACAGGAGAGTGGTGGAATAATGAGTATCTACATGCAATAGAGAAACATGGTGGAAGTTCCTTACAGGATTGCAACTGTTTTTTAGCTAAAGGAGTTGGGTACTTGCTCAAAAATAATGTTGTCCTCAATCCCAACAAATTAAGGGAGATACATATTTATCATGTAATACCATCATGGAGGCTTTTGATTCGCTCTAAATTTATACTGTGGGGGAACAATAATTCTAAAAGTTCAGCCAATATCATTAGCAACTGTTTTGAGCATAAAGAAAAAGGAATTAATGATATGGACCCCACAAGCCATGATTCCAACGTCATCAAGTCTGTCAGGGACTACACGAAGAGATAGAAGAATTATGCAAGCTTTCATCCAAAGAATATCTGTGATTAATTCTGCAATATATTTACAACAACCTGCCTGACAAATTATTTAAAAAACAAATGTATCTGGAAGAATTTATGCTTTAACATGGACTTGAAAGCAAAGGGCGGTTTCACCAAACATTAATTTGATTGAGATTTTTCTTGCATTCACTCTTTGCATTTTATTATATATATATATATATATATATATATATATAGTATATATAAAGACAGCACTAAGAGGTTCATTTCTTGCACCTGGGTCCAGGTTGCGGGCAGCTATGAGAGATGGGCTGGTCTGGCTACCCACATACTTCACAGGAAGCTCAGGTCAGAGTCTAAAACCGGTCAGCCAGAGTGAGGCAGTTCAATCTGGGAGACCAAGTTCTTGTACTAATTTCTACTGTGGAGAGCAAGTTCTTGGCCAAATGGAAAGGGTCATATGAAGTGGTGGAGAAGCTTGGTGAGGTAAACTATAAGATTCACCAGCCAGGAATACGGAAACCATATCAGATCTGCCATGTCAACCTCATCAAGCCATGGCAAGACAGAGAGCCGGCTGAAACTCCTTGCTTGCTGGGCAAGTCAGAAGGTGAGGTTGGAGGTGTCGCCATAGTGTTGAAGGTCCAGAAACAGCAGTGCTGGGAATTGCTGCAGAGGAAGAGAAACCTGTTCTCGGAATTACCGGGGTGCACAACGATTGTAGAACATGAAGTTCTGATGGAGCCACATGTGCGCATCAACATAAAGCCTTATCGGATTCTGGAGGCCCGTCCAGAAGTGATCTCCAAGGAAGTGGAGCGTATGTTAATGCTCAGGGTTATTGATGAGTTCAAGAACGGTTTGTCGAGCCGGATTGTTCTGGTCACAAAGCCCAATGGTGAATGGAGGTTCTGCAATGACTATCGAAAGTCAAATGAGGTCTCTAAGTTCGATGCATATCCCATACCACGTGTCGATTAGCTTATCGAGAGACCTGGGCCGGCAAGTACATAACCATCATGGATTTGTGGCACCGGGAGCCAAGGATAAGACTGCATTTTCTACCCCGGACAGATGATTTCAGTATGTCCGGATGCCACATGGACTGTAGGTGGCCTTGGTGACCTTCCATAAAGCTATGTATAAAATCCTGCCACCCCATAAACAATACGCCCTGCATACCTGGACTACATTGTTATCTTTAGTCCAATCTGGGAGAGTCATCTGGAAATGGTCCAGGTGGTGTTTGATGCTCTAAGGAAGAAGGGGTTTTCAATAAACCCAAAGAAGTGCGCCTTGGGGAACAAAGAAGCCAAGTACCTGGGACATGTAGTGGGTCGAGACGAGATTAAACCCCAAATCAGTAAAGTGGAAACAATTCAAACATGGCTGTGACCGCTGTCCAAAAAACAAGTTCGAGCTTTCCTGGGGATTGTAGCATATTACAGGAGGTTCATTCCGAACTTCACCATGATGGCCATGCGCCTGACTGACCTACTTAAGTGGACAAAATCATATTGGTAAAATGGTCGGAAGAGGCAGAAACAGCCTTTCAAGAAATGAAAAGGGCTCTGTGTAAGCAACCGGTTCTGGTGGCCCCTGACTTTAAGAAATGGTTCATATTCCAAACAGATGCCTCAGATTTGGGGTAGGAGCAGTCCTTTCCCAGGAGATACACGGGGAGGAGCACGCTGTTTTCTACCTTAGTAGGAAGCTATCCTCATGTGAGAGGAATTATTCAGTCATAGAGAAGGAGTGTTTGGCCATAAAGTGGGCGGTGGACACATTACGGAACTATCTGGTAGGATGTAAGTTTAGATTGGTATTTGACCATGTCCCACTCAGATGGATGAGAGAAGCAAAGGATAAAAATGCTAGGGTTCTTAGCCCCGCAAGATTTCAACTTCCATGTGGAACATAGAGCAGGGAAGCTACATGGTAATGCCGATGCCCTCTCGAGAATCCCTTGTCTGGTAGGAGAAAGTGCCAAGCCCCATGGCTTTAGGCAGAGGGGGAGGTATGTGGTCACATAGTCAATGGGAGATATGTGTCACAGAGATGGCTTGTTTCTGTGATGTAACACAGAGTATTTTTTCTCTACTGCAAGAAAGCAACAAGAGGTTTGTTTGTTGCATCTGGGTCCAGGTTGTGGGTAGCTATGAGAGATGGGCAGGTCTGGTTACTCACATACCTCACCTCTGGGTGTGGTTACAGCCTATTTAATGGAGGCTGTTGTTTGTCACATGGTCTGTGTGTTAGCAGGGTGAAGGTCAACTGGGCTTTGGCTCCAAACCAAGCCTGAGAACTGGACACTAACCCAGACCTGTGTGCTCATAGGCCTGAGGAAGCAGAGCCCTGCTAAGGAAATTTTGTGTTGTGTTTTGCCTGATCTAAAGGCTGTTCATTTTCTGTTTTGCTTCTGGGGTTTAAGAAGCAATAAACCCCCATAAGCAAGCCTACTGTTTTCCTCCTGCCGCACCCGAGTGAGTGAAACCCCTACAATATACTGTATGTGTATATATATATATATATATATATCAATATGGCCACCGGACGAGTCCTTGAGGGGAAATATGTGTCAATGGGGCTATTAGCGGTGATGTGAGCTCGGAAGCATGCGCCAGGACATATAGTGCTGCAAGAGTTATTTGGCCTTTGAAGGTCATGGTTTTACGAGCAGTCATAAGAGATGGGTGGGAATGACAGACATATCCCAAACCACAGGGGCGAGGTTTTGCAGATAAAATGGAGGCCAAGTCTCTCATTAGTGTCTGTGGCTGGAGTGGCTCCAGTATGTGTTGTATGTATTGCTAAAGCAACAGTGTGTGTTGCTAAAGGCACTGACCTGAGAGGGAGGACCCGCAAATCTACAGTGGGGCAAAAAAGTATTTAGTCAGTCAGCAATAGTGCAAGTTCCACCACTTAAAAAGATGAGAGGCGTCTGTAATTTACATCATAGGTAGACCTCAACTATGGGAGACAAACTGAGAAAAAAAAATCCAGAAAATCACATTGTCTGTTTTTTTTTCATTTTATTTGCATATTATGGTGGAAAATAAGTATTTGGTCAGAAACAAGCAATCAAGATTTCTGGCTCTCACAGACCTGTAACTTCTTCTTTAAGAGTCTCCTCTTTCCTCCACTCATTACCTGTAGTAATGGCACCTGTTTAAACTTGTTATCAGTATAAAAAGACACCTGTGCACACCCTCAAACAGTCTGACTCCAAACTCCATTATGGTGAAGACCAAAGAGCTGTCAAAGGACACCAGAAACAAAATTGTAGCCCTGCACCAGGCTGGGAAGACTGAATCTGCAATAGCCAACCAGCTTGGAGTGAAGAAATCAACTGTGGGAGCAATAATTAGAAAATGGAAGACATACAAGACCACGGATAATCTCCCTCGATCTGGGCTCCACGCAAAATCCCACCCCGTGGGGTCAGAATGATCACAAGAACGGTGAGCAAAAATCCCAGAACCATGCGGGGGGACCTAGTGAATGAACTGCAGAGAGCTGGGACCAATGTAACAAGGCCTACCATAAGTAACACACTACGCCACCATGGACTCAGATCCTGCAGTGCCAGACGTGTCCCACTGCTTAAGCCTGTACATGTCCGGGCCCGTCTGAAGTTTGCTAGAGAGCATTTGGATGATCCAGAGGAGTTTTGGGAGAATGTCCTATGGTCTGATGAAACCAAACTGGAACTGTTTGGTAGAAACACAACTTGTCGTGTTTGGAGGAAAAAGAATACTGAGTTGCATCCATCAAACACCATACCTACTGTAAAGCATGGTGGTGGAAACATCATGCTTTGGGGCTGTTTCTCTGCAAAGGGGCCAGGACGACTGATCCGGGTACATGAAAGAATGAATGGGGCCATGTATCGTGAGATTTTGAGTGCAAACCTCCTTCCATCAGCAAGGGCATTGAAGATGAAACGTGGCTGGGTCTTTCAACATGACAATGATCCAAAGCACACCGCCAGGGCAACGAAGGAGTGGCTTCGTAAGAAGCATTTCAAGGTCCTGGAGTGGCCTAGCCAGTCTCCAGATCTCAACCCTATAGAAAACCTTTGGAAGGAGTTGAAAGTCCGTGTTGCCAAGCGAAAAGCCAAAAACATCACTGCTCTAGAGGAGATCTGCATGGAGGAATGGGCCAACATACCAACAACAGTGTGTGGCAACCTTGTGAAGACTTACAGAAAACGTTTGACCTCTGTCATTGCCAACAAAGGATATATCACAAAGTATTGAGATGAAATTTTGTTTCTGACCAAATACTTATTTTCCACCATAATATGCAAATAAAATGAAAAAAAAACAGACAATGTGATTTTCTGGATTTTTTTTTCTCAGTTCGTCTCCCATAGTTGAGGTCTACCTATAATGTAAATTACAGACGCCTCTCATCTTTTTAAGTGGTGGAACTTGTACTATTGCTGACTGACTAAATACTTTTTTGCCCCACTGTATATGGACTACATATTTGCAGTTTTTTTCACTTTGTGCCAGAAAAGGCTCTGTTTTTTTACCATCCGGAGCAATTTATTAACTTTAAATAAACTTACCTGGACATTGCAGCAACATCGCGTCCTGTGCCTACCTCAAAAGCAGCTGACTGAGTACAAGCCTCTACAATATATTGCATTTTAATACACCAATATAAATATATAATGATGCATTAAAATTCAATAAATTATGCAAGAATAAAACATAATAAAATTCACAAATAAATGTGAGCATAGTTAGTGCATATCTACATTTGTGTTACATACTCTCAGTAGTTCTTACTTCTGCAGTCAATACACTTGATACATTTTCATCTTGCATATGAAACTATGTATGATTTTGTACTGAAGACTTAATTAGACCATTGCATCCTCAGAAGACCACTATATGTCATTTTTTAGTCAAGCTGTGCCTGTAGATGATATGCAATGTGATCAAACTAATGAAATAGTCTGTCAACTTTTACAACTGCCTAAGGCTACATGAGGCTGTTTGAAAAAAGAAATATATGTTTTTCTCTGCCAATGACTAATTTCAGTTTCAAAAAGAGTTTTTATTTTAATCAACTCTCTGTGTTTGCTTTTTACTGAAACAGGTGCTGAGTATGTTGTGCACTCTTTTAAAAAGGGAAATCATCTGTTAGCCAAAATATTTAACTGATATTTTGCCAGTATCTGTACTGCTGGGAAGCAGAGACTACTGTACGTAACATACATGTATTCTTAATCCAGATCGAAAAATTTACATTATCAGCATTTTATGCTTGATAGATTTCAGATCAAATAAGCTGTCTTTTGCAATACATAATAGTGAAGATAATTATGTTTCAACTTACACGATATAAACTTGATTTGTTATAATCTGCTTTTAAAAAGCTAAAATAATATTAACAAGATACAAAGTGACCTCTTTAATAACATGTCAATCATTTTTTAACATTTACTATGAAAAACATTCTTTAGGTGATTTTATAATTTACTACAGTAACAGAGGCACTTACTTTGGGTATACTGTGAGACAAGACAGTCTTAGCAATGTCAAAGTGACCGCAACATAGATGGTCATGGGGTATGAGCAAACAGATGTTAACTGTTCTTCACGTTTGTGCTGTCACACACGTGCTGTTTGTGCTGTCAATCCTCTGTAGAATTTTGATCACTCTTTTAGAGCTTTTGCTATCTATCTACTAAGCTGTGAGTCATGACATGTTCTTAATATCCATATTCAGCAAAAATTGATGCAAACTATGTAAAATTTTGGAGGAAAATGGGGGGGTGCATCTTATAGTCTAGATGTAGCTGCTGTGTATAGGTGGGTGGGGTACGGCAGCAGTCAATGTTGACTGCTGCGGTTAACACCTGGGCCAGCTGTTACATAAAATGAATATTCACTGCTCCCCACACCCATAGTCCCTCACACCTCTATCCATTGAAGTCAGTGCTGAGAGGTGGGAGGGACTATAGACATGTTGAGCAATGAATATTCATTTCTCTTTAAAAGCAGGCACACTCGCCGGCTTTCTGCAGCTGCTCTGCAATCATGTGTGTCCGCTATTAAAGAAAATTAATATTCACTGCTCCCCATGCCCATGGGGATGAGGGGGCCATAAACACCAGGATGGGGATGGGGGCCACATATACCAGGATGGGAATGAGTGGGCCATATATACCAAGATGGGGTTGAGGGGGTCATGTGTGCCAGGATGGGGGCCATGTATATCAGAATGAGGATGAGCTGTTCTTGTATACCAGGATGGGAACATATACTACCAGGATGAGGGACATTAGTACAGAATTGGGCGGCATTACCCCTATAACAGTGTCAGCAGCAGATTGACCCCCCCACCCCTCATAACAGAGTGTCATGACCACATTTTTTGCTTCAATCTTTTTTCTATTTTTCCTCTTGTAAAACCTAGGTGCGTCTTAGTCCAAGAGATATGGTAATCATATGGTATGGTAATCAATGTGCTTAAAACTGGTCATATTCATATGTGGTTGTGATGTTATACTTAAACACAGTATTGGCACTTTCCTTATCTGGAGTTTGCATTCAAGCTTCTATTTGGTTTTTGCAAGGTAATGGCATCATTATTTGCTAAGCAACAGGAATAACTTTTTGATGTTCCTGCTGTTTTTAATAAAATGCTTTTTTCAGAACTTTGTGTATAGTTAGTTCACGGTCTCTTCCTCTTTTGGTACTATTTGCAGATAAGGTCTCCTCAGATATAAGAAAAATTAATCTTGAAGAATGGTATTTGTGTAATGGAAAGCTCTCTATCCTCATTCTCCCTTGCATCTCTGAATGGCCATGAACTCAAAGAGGCATGACAGTATATGGTGCAATTTGTTCCACTGAAGCCATTCCCTAGATTAATTAATGTATTCTCCCCCCTTTTCGCATTCTTCCCTACCCCTTAACCTATAATAGTGATACACAGGAGACCTTCTTTTTTGGATATAATTGGCCACAGTGGCCCTTTATTAACAAAAAACAATAACCAATTACAGAATTGGGGGAGGTCCTTGTGGCTCCAAAATCTGACACATATATAACAAAATATTTTCATATAATTATTTTACCCTCAGCCGTAACCCCACGCTCGAGGGCACCACACCACAATCAGTGGTAAAAGAACACCATCACTGGCTCCCAGGGGATATACTCCCGTCAAGAGCCCCACTAAGTGCCAGATCACCCGAACATCCTGAAGAGAACCATTACTGTAAATTCCCCCCATAATAAATTCCACCAACCCCAAGGACCCCCCACCACCACAGCAAACGCACTCTGACAACTCAAGGGGGTGAGCTCCCCACCAATTCCAACCACATTAAGATGTACCCCATCACTTCTCCCAAAATTCCTCTCGCATTTTTCCAAATCGTGATGTTGCACACAAACATCCTCCATTACGTGTTACAAAATCCACAATGGCCTTATTCAACTTTACCCGCACCCGATTAATCCCTTTTTGGGATCTGGCTTCTCTCCCAAGGCACAATGTCTGACCACACTACCACCGCTTTTGGAGACACCAACCAAAATTTTAGAAGATCAAAGCAAATGTCTTATCAATTCCCTAACCGCTCTTACACCTAAATCATTTCCACCTGCATGCAGAACTATTATATCCGGCATCCTATCTTAGCACGTGGCCCTATGTAATTCAGGTAAGACCCTGTGCATACCGTACCTCTAAATCAAATCCATCTAACAATCAGGGCATCTCTCTGAAAACCTAGCTGCCTTCCCTCGGGTCTGATATCCGCATGGCAGGCCCCCCAATAAACATACGAGTGTCCAAAAAGCCAGACTAAACATGGACCGCCATCTGTAATAGAAAAAAAAACAACACGCTTTGAATCATCAAACAATTTTTCCTGCTTACCTTTAACAACCACTACCGGCCACACATCTTAACAACGAACATGAAACATATACCGAACAGGGCTCCACCTCCCTATTTGTTGTATTTGTTTGGGTTCCTCTGTTTGCCGCTTCAGTTGCTGCACCTATTTGAAAAGAATGGTAGGCAAAACAAGATTAATCCAATACCAACTTCAATAAACACTTTCTTACGACAGCCGTAAATTGGTACCGCGAATGATACAACCCATCTTCATGATGCAGTAGGGGACCTTTTTTTGTCACTCACAAGCTGTTGGTATTCTTGAAAACAATACAAAGGGCACATTGATGAACCAGCCACTGGCCTCAACACCACCATTCTGCCTCGCCCCACCTGATAAGTTTTTGATCTCCTAATCCAAAACTGCATTGTTCTATTGGAACAACAAACATCCTCCTATACCAAACTTCCTACTTTATTCTTCTTTGGTGACACTAATTCCCTTACTCTCAGTGCCCCGAAAAAGGCTAATGAGAAAGTTAACTTAAATAGTGCAGTCTCGAACCTAGAAATTAAACAGAAAACAACTGCCCACCTATTCGTTCTAAAACATCAAATGAAACTGGACGCCGGTTGTCTTTTGTCTTTTAATACTTGACCCTTTCTATATCCCTTTAAGGCCTGATTGACCATAAATTCTGCTGTCACATCTTTTTGTCCCCAAAGTTTAAAACCAAAAGCCAACGCCGACACCAATCTATTAATTTTAGCTACTGACAAGTGCAATTCCCCTGCCCTTCCAATGAAAAACAACACTGCAAGCATTCTATCTTTATCAGACATAACCTCACCCCAATATATTAACCAACTTCCCCATACCCGTCAAGCTGATTCATAACTTCCCACATACGGGCAGCCACCGAACCCTGAATCTGTCGCCTTGCTCCTCGATAACCAGCCTCCACATGTGCATCAGGCACTCCAATCCTGATTCCTGCCAATCTCAGGCCAACGTGCAAAAGCGCTCCCACTGAAATCAAGACTTAGAATCTGCAATAGAATTCTCAATTCCCAGAACATGTACTACTGCAATACAAGCATTCAGCTCTAGGCAACACAAGACAAATTCCCTGAGCAATTTTATCACAAGGATGAAGCCGTTAAACTGTTAAATATAGCTACCACCCCCATGTTATTACAATGAAACCTGATTTTGCGGTTCTAAAATTCTTCTCCCCAAATGGACACAGCTACTACAATTGGGAATAGCTCTAACAATACCAAATTCTTCACCAATCCTTACTCTTTCCACTCCCTAGGCCATTTGCTGTGCACCACTGCCCCTTACAGTAGGACCCAAAGCCTGTACCCCCAGCAGCATCCGTATAGATCTCGCAATCCACATTAACCAGCACCTAATTTTGAATTATAGTCCGGCCGGTGTAATTTTTCAAAAAAGTACTCCATACCAACAAATCTTCTCAGTGTTCCTTTTTCAAGTGCTTGTAAGGATAAGCCGCTAACCTTCTACAAAAAATTCTGCTCATAGGCATAATTCTACAGGCGAGATTTAATTTACCCAATAGTGACTGCAACTCTCTCAATGTCAGTTTATGCAAACGCTGTGCGCTGTCCACTTCCCGTTTTAGCGATGCCAACTTGTCTTCAGGTAACCTACACTCCATAGCCACTGAGTCTATCAAAAGACCCAAAAAACTCAACTGTGTAGTAGGGCATTCCATTTTTTCTCCAGCTAATGGTACCCTGAAACACTTCATCATCCAAAGCATAGTTCCTAATAAGTTCTTACAAACTAATAACTCGGGCGGACCTATAAGCAAAAAATAATGAATAACTGACTGAATATTAGAAACATCTCTCATCACCCATTCCAAAAATGAACTAAATGCGTCCAACAGCGAATAAGAAATTGTGCAGCTCATCGGCAAACACCTAGCAAGGTAAAAACACCCTTCCCAATAACAACCCAATAAACGTATACTTTCTAGATGTACTGGAAGCAGGCTAAAAGCCGATTCAATGTCAGTTTTATCTAATATCGTACCCTTTCCATAACATCTCACCCATCTGACAGCCTCATCCACTGATGTGTAAGTCACTGAACACAAATCTGGGTCATTTCCATCGCTAACTGACAATCCTTTCGGATATGAAAGCTGATGGATAAGGCAAAATTTATTTGGCTCCTTTTCTGGTACCACTCCTAACAGTGATATAATCACATCCTCCCCTGGGCTGTTTTAAAAAGGGCCCACCAAACGCCAAAGCTGTACCCCTTTTTTTATTTTTTCCATAACCACGCATGGATGTTTAAACACAGACCTTAAATACTTTATCAAAAATGGAACTTGATGGTTTGGAGGGGGAATTTTAAAACCTTCCTTAAAGCCTTGAAACATACAATCAGATGTCTGGAAATCTATTTTGAAAGGGGGCCATCGTGGGAAGATTCATCAGGGTCTCCCCTTTTTTATTAACATTACCAGCTTTTTCCTTCCCTTTTTTAAAATATCTGGCTGCCCCATGGGATGACCCATTGCGATGTGAGTAGACATAGCTAAATTTACAACTGGACCCATATTTACATTGCCAACATGCTCCCAATTTTTATTTTCCTCCCTGTGACCTCTGACCACTTACTCCCCAAGATCCATCATGGTTTCCCCCATTTGCTCCCCCAAGAAAGGACTGCTCTTATCTATAAGGTGCCATAACCTTTAACCATAGTCCAATATCCTTTTGGTCCCATCTAATGCAAGGGCGTACCACCTTCCTTTGCCTAAATTGTTCATCATAACGAAGTCAGGCTTATTGCCCATAAGTCCTATGTGCTTCCCCTATAGCATCCATATAGCAAAAAAGGGGGAACATTTCTTCAGAGACATTTTGCTGATTACGCTTGCTAAATTGCAAATGCCTAAAGCCAGTTTATAAAAGTCTGCGGTATCAAACGCCATCTTCGTTTTTCTCCTCTTTTTTGCTGTCGTCCTTTTCCTTTATCAAGATTAAACTTCTCTAATGGTAAGAGGGAAACTATTTCCACATACTCATCCTTCCAAATGTTTTCTTTTATTTCCTTTTTTAAATGAGCTCCCAGTGGCCCCTCGAAACACATGCATACCTCCCCTTTTGCTTTATCATCTAATTTCACCGTATCTGATTTTTCCCCTTCCGTCTGAATGGACACCAATACCCCTCCTTGCCCCGACTCACTTCCTGCGCATGCGCTCCTGGCGACGCTTCCTATCCCTGCCGAGCTAACCTGATCCGCTAACCACGCTGTTGTTGGGAATACTCTATTTTCCATTACCGATCTACACTGCAAACGTGATAATAGCTCTTTCACATTACTTAATAAATCCTTAACACCAGAACTGTCTATTTCACTCCCTCATCCGCTTGGAGCCACCGAAAAGGGCCCCACCTGACCCACTGCCCCCAAAACTGACAAGCTAACATTTTCAAATGGACAAAACATAGATCCATACTCACCAAGCTACACACATGCTGTAAGCTTGCCAGCTGTAGATCCTGCATTCAGCTGCTGTCTGATCGGTGCACTTATTAATGATGTCTCGCTATTGCTTCTTTCTTCCATCCTCCCCTCACCCCCCATCTCTGTGGTGGCCGGGAGTATGTGTAATTCCAAAGCCGATTCCTCATTGTCCAGGCCAGTGTACTGCTGTCCTGCATTTGCTGCCTGGCTGATGACTTCTCCTCATGACTCGTCTTGTCCTTTCTTGGACCCCATCTTTTCTCCTCGGTCTCCGTCTCTTGCTCCTAGCAGGCCCTGTACCAGGAACTCTCTTAGCAGGACTTGGCCTGATCTCTCTTTCCTTGTAGTCTGGATTTCACAAGCAGGCCCTGTGACAGGGTCATCACTGGCAATGCCTGCCATCCAGGAAATTACTTCTGGTCTTCTAGGAAAAGCAGCCCTTGCGACCAGCTCACGCTTCGGCCTGACTCCTCCTGCTGCCCCATGCTGCCTTTTAGGATTCCTCCCAGGATGTAAAGGCCATCCGGATGCAGTCTGCAGGTGCCCGCTGCATGAAGGGTCTTCAGAGGGGTTCCGGAGCCGACGCCTGGAGTGAGGGGTCATATCAAGGCTCAATCTCTCCGGCGGCCTTGTCATCCTATGTCGCTGAATGAACCCCTCAGGCTGAGACTATGCCTCTCCTCTCCCAGCAGCCAAGATACCTGCTTCTCCAGCCAGGTCTCACCTCTGTCTCCTGCGGCAGCCCTGACCTGGGCCAGAAGGGCCTCTGTATTGGACATAATGAAGGTATGAATAAGTTTGTGTGTGAGGTCTCTCATTAGTGATATCCCCCACCAGAAAGACCCCCCCTTTTGGCAATTTTCCTTTTTTCTTCTCTTTATAGTTCCCTCCCAATCTCTCATGATCCAATCCCTTAGTCCACATTCCCACTTTAATTTCCTTCCCTGTCACAATCATTATCATGTGGGCCTCTGCCTACAAGTACAGCTCCGGCCCTTTCTATTGTTTTACTGGGTGTGGGATTTGTTCTTCTTGTGGCATGCAATTTCCACAGCATTCCTACTTTTCCTCTTTATATTATTATTATTTATTATTATAGCTCAATTTATTCCATGGCGCTTTATATGTGAGGAGGGGTATACATAATAAATACAAGTACAGTAATCTTAAACAATACAAGTCACGACTGGTACAGGATGAGAGAGGACCCTGCCCACGAGGGCTCACAATCTACAAGGGATGGGTGAGGATACAGTAGGCAAGGGTAGAGCTGGTCAAGCAGCGGTTTGGTGGATTGGTGGTTACTGCAGGTTGTTGGCTTGTCGGAAGAGGTAGGTCTTCAGGTTCTTTTTGAAGGTTTCCCTGGTAGGTGAGAGTCTGATATGTTGTGGTAGAGAGTTCCAGAGTAGGGGGGATGCACGGGAGAAATCTTGTATGCGATTGTGGGAAGAGGAGATAATAGGGGAGTAGAGAAGGAGATCTTGTGAAGATCGGAGGATGCTTGCAGATAAGTACCGGGAGACGAGGTAACAGATGTATGGAGGACTCAAGTTGTTGGTGGCTTTGTATATCATGGTTAGGGTTTTGAGCTGAAGTCTTTGGGTAATGGGGAGCCAGTGCAGGGATTGACAGAGCAGTGAGGCCGGGGAATAGTGGGGGGACAGGTGGATTAGTCGGGCAGCAGAGTTTAGAATAGATTTGAGGGGTACGAGAGTGTTAGAGGGGAGGCCACAGAGCAGGAGGTTGCAGTAATCAAGGCAGGAGATGATGAGGGCATGGACTAGGGTTTTTGCAGATTCTTAGTTGAGGAATGTACGGATCTGTGAAATGTTTTTGAGTTGAAGTCAGCAGGAAGTGGAAAGGGCTTGGATATGTGGTTTGAAAGAGAGATTAGTGTCACGGATAACCCCGAGGCAGGGAGCTTTTGGGACTGGAGAGAGTGGGAAGCTGTTTACTTTAATGGATAGGTCCATTGGGGGGGTCACGCGAGATGGAGAAAAGATGATGAATTCTATTTTGTCCATATTAAGTTTTAGAAATCTAGTGGAGAAGAAGGATGACACAGCAGACAGACATTGAGGGATTCTGTTTAGTAGGGAGGTGATATCTGGTCCAGAGATGTAGATCTGTGTGTCATCAGCATAGAGGTGATTGTTATGAATGAGTCACCGTAGGAGGCAAAAGCAGAAATACAAGCTAAGTCCAGAAAACCAGAGAAGTTGGCAACTATCAGATTGCAGACCCCTGAACCTATCAACACAACTAGCAGTAGCCGTGGGGGGTTCCTACGATGCCCTAGACCCCTCGATCACAGCCGGAGAAATACATAGGCCTAAAGAAAGAAAGGGGAAATCTAAACTGCCCCAGAGCAGACCCCAAAGCAATAGGCAGCCCCCAACATATAATGACGGTGAAGCTAGATGAAAATACTAACACAGACAGAAAGATAGACTGAGCAAAGACGGGGCCCCAAAACTACCTAGATAGGAAAGGACAGGAAGGCTGCTGTCTGCAATCTGCCAAAACCCTATCAAAGACATAAGCCAACCAGCTGATATGAAAAAGGCCCTGAAGCAGCTAGGCTTCAAAAACTGAATCAGCACTCAGGTATTTTCAGAAGACAGAGCTAAATGAATTCAGCACACCCAAGCAGGGAATGGCAGAAATCCTGAAAAACAAAGCAAAAACAAAGTCAAAGCACAAAAGCAAAAGGCCGAGCAGCAAACTTAGCTTTGGAGGAGCAGGAATTCAGACTGGTCTCCAAGGATCCCACAGAGAAATCACCCGCAGGGCAGAAGGGCGTCGGCAGCATTATATCCAGTCCGTAACTCCACTCAGCCAGTCACAATCATCAGCCTCAGGTGTTTGACAATCAGGCTCACTACCTTTCTTTACCAGAAGAGGGAGTTCCTCGGGCCTCAGTAATGAAGGGGAAAATGAACTCACAACAGTACCTCCCCCTTGAGGAGGGGTCACCGAACCCTCAACTATGCCACCAGGGCGATCAGGGTGAGCCCGATGAAAGGCACGCACCAATCGTTTGGCATGAATATCAGAGGCGGAGACCCAGGAATTATCCTCCTGACCATAACCCTTCCACTTAACCAAATACTGGAGTCTCCGTCTAGCCAGACGGGAATCCAGTACTTTCTCTACCTCATACTCCATGTTACTTTCAACCAATACAGGGTCTGGAGGTGCCACCCCCGGAACAACAGGTTCAACAAACCTCTTCAACAAAGATTTATTGAAAGGAAAAATACAGGGCGCGTCCACTGTGTGAAATCCGTATCAAAAAACACATTAACAGAGATAAAAGGAAGGTGCTCACCTATTGGGGTTGTGAAGAAGTCACAACGCCCATAAACGCATGAGAAGCAGCAGCAAGTCTGCACAGGGTCCTAGGACAAATTTGCAAAAAGCGGCGTGAAAGTGCAATGAGGACTGCGCTTGCTTCTGGTGGAGTGCAAAGTTCTTTATTTAGCCAACGCGTTTCCTGAGCCTACTGGCTCACTTCATCAGGGCAGATTACATTGAAAGATAGTGAGACATTCTTATAGAGGAAAGGAAAAAAAAAATTGGCGCCAAAACAAGGTTAAATGACATCAGCAAAGGTCAAAGAAAAAAAAAAAACTCAAAAACAATGAAATTTTATTACAAACATAAAAACACTACAATAAAAGTGTATTAAAATGAGAAAAAATATATAAAATTATGCAAAAATAAAAATAGAACAGAGTGCCATGGATCACGGGGTAAAAAGTGGCTAAGGTTAATGTAAAAAAAATGGGGGGGGGAGGGGTGAGACCTCAAGGAGTATTAGAACCTGGCTCATGAAGTGCAGATGTATGCTATAAAGTGCAAGTACCAGGTATTAGTCCACTAAACCATTAGATTTAGCTGAAGTGTTTTAAGAAAAATTTTTTAGAAATTATTGGTTTTATAGAAATCGAAATTCAGCAAAATAACTTGAAGTGGTATTAGAACCTGACTAATAAAGTGCAAGTGCAGATTGAAAAGTACAAGGTATTAGTCCACTGAACCATTTAGAATAAACAGAAGTGGTTTGAAGAATATTAGAGGAATTGTTTGTCAATTTATTATATAGGAATCAAAATAAAAAAAAAAAAAAACAACTTCAAATGGTATTAGAACCTGGCTTATAGCAGTCTATAAGGTGCAATTACAAGGTATTAGTCCACTCAACTATAAGACTGTAATGATGTTTTTTTGTAAAAAAGAAAAAAAAAAAAAGGAGGGGCATGAAATTGGGTAAAATGTAATAAAAATGTATGAAAATCACAATAAGGAAAAAATCAAATAAAAGCATCATTAATAATATTGAGGCCATAGGAGCCAATTGTCTTCAATTTATAAATCCAATAGACCTCTTTTCTGTTTAATGCTTGGGTTCTATTGGAAACGTGTTCAGGGATGTGTTCTATAGGAAAAATGATGGCTTTAGAGAAATCTCTTTGGTGAAATGAATCAAAGTGGCGTGACAGACCATGTTGTTGATATCCAATTTTAGTGTTGTGTCTATGTGAGTTCATTCTACAATGAAGGGGTTGTGTGGTTCTCCCAACATACAATTTAGGACAAGGACACAGGATAACATAGATCACAAAGGCAGACACACAGGACAGGTGATTAGTGATGGTGAATTTTTCTGATGTGAAAAGATGAAAGTATTATGGGCAATATTACTGCAAAGGCCACACCTGGGCCTCTGGCATCTAAAAATGCCTGGTGTCAAGCCGGTATGATTGTCGGGAGTGTATTGGCTCAATCTGCTAGGGGCCAGATGATTTTTTAGTGATCTGGCCTTCCTAAATGTAACCGTAGGTTTGTCAGGAAGAACTTTATTAAGTACAGGATCTTTTTGGATAATGTACCATAGGTCCCCTAGTATATTTTTAATCTCCTTATGTTGGGAGTTGTAGGTAGTGATAAAATTGGCCTGATAGTTAGCATGTGTATCTTTTTCTTTAGGTCTCCCACTTAAAAGAATTTGCTGGTTAAAATTTTTTGAAACATTATTAAAAGTAGAATGGACCAATTGGGAAGGGTATTTTTGAGCCAGGAATCTTCCCTTGAGGACCTCAGCCTGATTATCTGATAAAAATTTTTATCTGCCCATCCCCCAGAACCCCATCCCCCAAGCTACTGTTTTTTACAATGATTTCATCAAAAAGGCGCATGATTCTGGGGTTCTTAATGACCATGAAAGGAAGTTTTTAATAGTTAAGAACCCCTCTACTCCCTTCCTGTACCATTTACCCAAAATGCATAAAAAGCACCATTAATCCACCAGGAAGACCTATCATTTCTGGTATTGACTCTCTCACCAGCAATTTATCATTTTATATAGACAGAATCATGCAGCCTCATGTCCTACAGCTCCCCAGTTTTTTAAAGGATTCTACACAATTGATCAACCTAACTAACAATATACCTTGGAAAGATTCATATGTTTTTATTTCATTTGATGTATCTGCTTTGTATTCCAATATTCCAATATTGATCACCAACTGGGTTTGAGCTGTTTTAAAAAATTTCTACTTACTGACAGTTGATTGTCTGATCCTCAAAAGGATTTTATTTTTAATGGGATGGATTTTATTTTACATAATAACTTTTTTACTTTTCTGGGGGATTTTTATCATCAGATCAGAGGCACCGCTATGGGATCACGGGTCGCGCCAACTTATGCTAATCTTTTTATGGGGGTCTTTGAGAATACTTTTATTACCATTGATTCATTTTTAGAGGGCGTGGTTTTATATAAAAGATACATTGATGATTTATTCTTAATCCTTGATACCAGTTTTATTCCAGTTGCTGTCTTTACTTCTTCTATACAGAACAACACATGGGGTTTGGAGTTCACCCCCCACATTAGTAATACCCAGATGGACTTCCTTGATATCACCTTCTATATAAAAAACTCCAAAATCTATACCAAAACCTTTTTTAAGAAGGTAGACTCTAATAGTTATGTCTATTTTAAGAGCAGCCATTATTCTACATGGCTTTTTAACATTCCTCATAATCAATTTCAGAGAATCCGAAAGAACTGTACAGAAGATGAGGATTTTAATAATCAGGCTGAGGTCCTCAAGGGAAGATTCCTTGCTCAAAAATACCCTTCCCAATTGGTCCATTCTACTTTTAATAATGTTTCAAAAAATTTTAACCAGCAAATTCTTTTAAGTGGGAGATCTAAAGAAAAAGATACACATGCTAACTATCAGGCCAATTTTATCACTACCTACAACTCCCAACATAAGGAGATTAAAAATATACTTGGGGACCTATGGTACATTATTCAAAAAGATCCTGTACTTAATAAAGTTCTTCCTGACAAACCTACGGTTACATTTAGGAAGGCCAGATCACTAAAAAATCATCTGGCCCCTAGCAGATTGAGCCAATACACTCCCGACAATCATACCGGCTTGACACCAGGCATTTTTAGATGCCAGAGGCCCAGGTGTAGCCTTTGCAGTAATATTGCCCATAATACTTTCATCTTTTCACATCCATTCACTTCAGAAAAATTCACCATCACTAATCACCTGTCCTGTGTGTCTGCCTTTGTGATCTATGTTATCCTGTGTCCTTGTCCTAAATTGTATGTTGGGAGAACCACACAACCCCTTCATTGTAGAATGAACTCACATAGACACAACACTAAAATTGGATATCAACAACATGGTCTGTCACGCCACTTTGATTCATTTCACCAAAGAGATTTCTCTAAAGCCATCATTTTTCCTATAGAACACATCCCTGAACACGTTTCCAATAGAACCCAAGCATTAAACAGAAAAGAGGTCTATTGGATTTATAAATTGAAGACAATTGGCTCCTATGGCCTCAATATTATTAATGATGCTTTTATTTGATTTTTTCCTTATTGTGATTTTCATACATTTTTATTACATTTTACCCAATTTCATGCCCCTCCTTTTTTTTTTTTTTTCTTTTTTACAAAAAAACATCATTAAAGGCTAATGGTATAATGGACTAATACATACAAAAAACATCATTACAGTCTTGTAGTCGAGTGGACTAATACCTTGTAATTGCACCTTATAGCCTGCTATGAGCCAGGTTCTAATACCATTTGAAGTTGTTTTTTTTTTTTTTTATTTTGATTCCTATATAATAAATTGACAAACAATTCCTCTAATATTCTTCAATCCACTTCCGTTTATTCTAAATGGTTCAGTGGACTAATACCTTGTACTTTTTCAATCTGCACTTGCACTTTATTAGTCAGGTTCTAATACCACTTTAAGTTATTTTGCTGAATTTCGATTTCTATAAAACAAATAATTTCTAAAAATTTTTTCTTAAAACACTTCAGCTAAATCTAATGGTTTAGTGGACGAATACCTGGTACTTGCACTTTATAGCATACATCTGCACTTCATGCGCCAGGTTCTAATACTCCTTGAGGTCTCACCCCTCCCCCCACCTTATTTTTTTTTCATTAACCTTAGCCACTTTTTACCCCGTGATCCATGGCACTCTGTTCTATTTTTATTTTTGCATAATTTTATATATTTTTTCTCATTTTAATACACTTTTATTGTAGTGTTTTTATGTTTGTAATAAAATTTCATTGTTTTTGAGTCTTTTTTTTTTTTTTTCTTTGACCTTTGCTGATGTCATTTAACCTTGTTTTGGCGCCTATTTTTTTTTTCCTTTCCTCTATAAGAATGTCTCACTATCTTTCAATGTAATCTGCCCTGATGAAGTGAGCCAGTAGGCTCAGGAAACGCGTTGGCTAAATAAAGAACTTTGCACTCCACCAGAAGCAAGCGCAGTCCTCATTGCACTTTCACGCCGCTTTTTGCAACAAAGATTTATGGAACACATTATGGATTTTAAATGTGACAGGAAGAGCCAAACGAAAAGAGACCGGATTAATAATCTCTACAATCTTGTAAGGTCCAATAAATCTAAGCTTAAACTTAGGAGAAGCCACCTTCATAGCAATATTTTTTGATGATAACCACACCATATCACCAACCTTAAACTGGGGACCAATGGTCCTATGTCGGTTGGAAAACCGCTGGGCCTTCTCCTGGGAGAGAGATAACTTATCCACCACTTGGTCCCAGATCTGGTGCATTCTCTCCACCACAGTGTCAACACCTGGGCAGGCAGAGGGCTCCACCTGCCCTGAAGAAAATCGAGGATGAAACCCAAAGTTACAAAAAAAAAGGTGACATCAAAGTGGCAGAACTAGCTCTATTATTCAAAGCAAATTCGGCCAAGGGCAAAAATGAAACCCAATCATCCTGATCAGCAGAAATAAAACATCTCAAATATGACTCCAAGGTCTGGTTTGTTCTCTCTGTCTGCCCATTGGTCTGAGGGTGAAAAGCAGAGGACAAGGACAACTGAATTCCCAGCCTGGAACAGAAAGTTCTCCAAAATCTAGACACAAACTGCACTCCTCTGTCAGATACAATGTTCTCAGGAATCCCGTGCAAATGAACCACCTGTTGTAAAAACAGGGGCACCAACTCAGAGGAAGACGGCAACTTAGGGAGTGGTACAAGATGAACCATCTTAGAGAACCTATCACAAATCACCCAAATAACAGTCATCCTCTGAGAGACAGGCATATCAGAGATGAAATCCATTGAAATATGGGTCCATGGCCTCTTGGGGACAGGCAAAGGCATCAACAACCCACTAGAGCGAGAACACGATTTAGACCGGGAGCACGTCCCATAGGACTGCACAAAATTCCTGACATCACGAGACAAGGAGGGCCACCAAAAAAACCGACTCAACAGATCTCTAGTACCAAAAATACCTGGATGACCAGCCAAAGCAGAGCAATGAACTTCAGACATCACTCTCTTCTTCCACTGGTCAGGAACATACAACTTTCCACTGGGACAACGCTCAGGTTTGTCCTCCTGGAACTCTTCCAGAGCACGTCTCAAATCAGGCGAGATGGCAGAAAGAACTACCCCTTCGCCTAAGATGGTAGCAAGCTTGGTCACCACAGGAGAATCAGCAAGGAAGCTCCTAGAGAGGGTGTCTGCCTTGACATTCTTTGTTCCAGGAAGAAAAGAATCCACAAAATCAAAACGTGTAAAAAACAAGGCCCACCTAGGGTTCAAGCGCTTAGCCGACTCTAGGTAAATCAAATTCTTGTAGTCAGTGAGGACCACGACTTGATGCTTAGCTCCCTCCAACCAATGTCTCCACTCCTCAAATGCCCATTTCATGGCCAACAGTTCCCTATTCCCCACATCATAGTTACGTTCAGATGGAGAGAACCTTCGGGAAAAGAAAGCACAGGGATTCATTTTAGATGTTACAGGATCCTTTTGGGACAAAACAGCTCCTGCACCAATCTCAGAAGCGTCCACCTCTACCTGGAATGGAAGTGAGACATCAGGTTGCCGCAAAACCGGGGCGGAGGTGAATCTTCGCTTCAACTCCTGAAAGGAAGAAACAGCCTCCGGAGACCAATTTAACACATCAGCACCCTTTTTAGTCAAATCAGTCAATGGCTTGGCAATACTAGAAAATTTTGCTATAAATTTCCGATAAAAATTAGCAAAACCCCAAAACTTCTGGAGGGCCTACAAAGAAGTGGGCTGAACCCAATCGTGAATGGCCTGTACCTTGGCCGGGTCCATTTCAATAGTTGACGGGGACAAAATAAATCCCAAAAAAGAAATCCTCTGTACTCCAAAAAGGCATTTAGATCCTTTGACATACAGGGAATTCTCCCTCAAGATCCGGAACACAGTCCGAATATGTTCCACATGAGAATCCCAGTCCTTGGAGAAGATCAAAATATCATCCAGATAGATAATCAAAAATTTATCGACAAAATCTCGGAAAATATCGTTCATGAAGCACTGGAAGACAGAAGGGGCATTAGTGAGCCCAAAAGGCATCACCAGGTACTCAAAATGTCCCTCCGGAGTATTAAACGCCGTCTTCCATTCATCCCCATGCTTAATGCGAATAAGATTATACGCCCCCCTGAGGTCAAGCTTGGTAAACCAGCAAGCACCTTTAACTCTGGAGAATAGATCAGAAATCAGGGGTAACGGATACTGATATTTAACAGTAATTTTGTTGAGGGCACGATAATCAATACAAGGTCTTAATGATCCATCCTTTTTGGCTACAAAAAAAAAACCGGCACCCAAGGGTGACGAGGATGGTCTAATATGACCCTTCTCCAACGCCTCCTTAATATAGGATCGCATAGCCTCGTGCTCGGGTACAGATAAATTGAAGAGCCGACCCTTGGGAAATTTACACCCCGGGCTCAGTTCAATTTCACAGTCATAACTCCTATGAGGAGGCAGAGACGCAGACTCATTCTCACTAAATACATCATAAAAGTCTGCCAAATAATCAGGAACATCATGCGACTGAGGAGAGGTGGAAAACACCGGAGCCTCACTAAAGGGCACACCGACAACCCCAACTCACCACAGACACAGATTTCCAATCCAAAACTGGATTATGAATCTGTAACCAGGGAAACCCCAGAACAACAGTATCATGCAGATTATGCAACACCAGAAATCTGCAATTTTCTTGATGGTCTGGGGCGACCCGCATTACCACCTGGGTCCAAAACTGGGGTTTATTTTTAGCCAAAGGAGTAGCATCAATTCCCCTCAAAGGGATAGGCGTCTGCAGAGGTGTCATCGGAAATCCACAACGTTTAGCAAAATCCAAGTCCATTAGGTTTAGGGCTGCTCCCGAATCCACAAACGCCTTGGCGGAAAATGTGGACAGGGAGCAGATCAGAGTAATAGCCAGAAGAAACTTAGGTTGAACACCCCCAACAGAAAACGTGTGTGCAAAGCGTTTCTCTCTTTTGGGACAGACAGAAATAATATGCGAGGCATCTCCACAGAAAAAACACAACTTATTACGCCTTCTGAACTCCTGACTCTGCTCTCTGGAAAAAACTCTATCACATTGCATTGGTTCAGACATTTGTTCAACAGGTGGCAACACCTCTCGTGCAGCTTTGCGTTCGCGCAAACGGCGATCAACCTGAATGGCTAATGACATAGAATCGTCAAGACCAGAGGGAACAGGAAATCCCACCATAGTATCTTTTACGGCTTCTGACAACCCCTTCCAAAAGAGAGCAGCCAAGGCATTATCATTCCAGGTAGTAAGTACTGCCCACTTTCGGAATTTTTGACAGTACAATTCTGCAGAATCACGACCCTGGCTCAATGCCAGCAGGGTCTTTTCAGCCTGATCAATGGCATTAGGTTCGTCATACAACAACCCCAAAGCTTGAAAGAATGCGTTCACATTAGTCAGAATAGGATCATCTGGTTTCAAAGAAAACGCCCAATCCTGGGGATCGCCACGCAGCAAAGAGATGACAATTTTAACCTGCTGCGCGGAGCTCCCTGACGAGTTAGGCTTCAAGGCAAAAAATAATTTACAATTATTTTTGAAATTCAAAAATTTAGACCGATCCCCAAAAAATACATCAGGTGTAGGAATCTTTGGTTCAGCAGCATGTGAATGAGCAAGGTAGGCGGAAATTCCCCGCACTTCCGCAGCGAGCTGCTCCACATGATCAGACAATTGCTTTATCTCCATTGAGAGAAAAAAAAAATTCCCCCTACGGCCTCAGAGATATAGAGGAAAAAATATACACACTTTTTTTTTTTTTTACAATTCTTTCCTGCTATTGAGTACCCTAGAATCTGCGGTATGGCGGGTGATTCTGTTATGAATGAGTCACCGTAGGAGGCAAAAGCAGAAATACAATCTAAGTCCAGAAAACCAGAGAAGTTGGCAGCTATCAGATTGCAGACTCCTGAACCTATCAACACAACTAGCAGTAGCCGTGGGGGGTTCCTACGATGCCCTAGACCCCTTGATCATGGCCAGAGAAATACATAGGCCTAAAAAAAGAAAGGGGAAATCTAAACTGCCCCAGAGCAGACTCCAAAGCAATAGGCAGCCCCCAACATATAATGACGGTGAAGCAAGATGAAAATACTAACACAGACAGGAAGATAGACTGAGCAAAGATGGGGCCCCAAAACTACCTAGATAGGAAAGGACAGGAAGGCTTCTGTCTGCAATCTGCCAAAACCCTATCAAAGACATAAGCCAACCAGCTGATATGAAAAAGGCCCTGAAGCAGCTAGGCTTCAAAAACTGAATCAGCACTCAGGTATTTTCAGAAGACAGAGCTAAATGAATTCAGCACACCCCAGCAGGGAATGGCAGAAATCCTGAAAAACAAAGCAAAAACAAAGTCAAAGCACAAAAGCAAAAGGCCGAGCAGCAAACTTAGCTTTGGAGGAGCAGGAATTCAGACTGGTCTCCAAGGATCCCACAGAGAAATCACCCGCAGGGCAGAAGGGTGTCGGCAGCATTATATCCAGTCCGTAACTCCACTCAGCCAGTCACAATCATCAGCCTCAGGTGTTTGACAATCAGGCTCACTACATTTCTTTACCAGAAGAGGGAGTTCCTCGGGCCTCAGTAATGAAGGGGAAAATGAACTCACAACAGGTGATACTGAAAGACGTGATATTCAATGAGCTGTCCGAGGCCAAAGGTGTAAATGGAGAAGAGCAGGGGCCCTAGGACTGAACCTTGTGGTCTCCGACGGATAGGGGGTGCGGTCTGTTAGGTATGACTGACGCGACCTAAGATAGGGCCAAGTCTGGGATACCAAGAGATGAGAGGGTCTGCAGTAATAGGGAATAGTCCACTGTGTCAAAGGCAGAGGGCAGGTCCAGGAGGAGGAGGACAGAGTAGTGTCGCTTGGCCTTGGCGGTTAATAGGTCATTGGTGACCTTAGTTAGGGCAGTTTCAATGGAATGGTGTGGCTGGAAGCCAGATTGTAAGTGGTCAAGGATGGAGCAAGAAGAGAGGTGGGAGGACAGTTGAAGATGGATGTGTTGTTCCAGTAGTTTTGAGGCACAGAGGAGAAGTGATATAGGGCGATAGCAAGATACAGAGGATGGGTCAAGAGAGGGCTTTTTGAGGATAGGTGTGATTGAGGCATGTTTTAAACTTGAGGGGAAAACACCAGTTGTTAATGATAGGTTGAAGAGATGGGATAGAGTTGGGTTGAGGACTGTGGTGAGGTTTGGGATGAAGTGGGATGGGATCGGGTCAAGTGCACAGGTAGTGAGATGTGATCTTGAGAGTAAAGTGGAGATTCGCTCTTCTGAAATGGTGGCGAAGTTGGTTTTGGAGGAGGAGGGCAGGGCAGATAGGAGGAAGGGCTCTGGGGGTTGTCGATCAAAACTGTGTCTGATGTTATCAATCTTCTCCTTGAAAAATGACACAAAGTCTTCAGCTGAGATGAGTGGGGAGGGAGCAGATGCTGGGGGTGGAGGAGAGAATTGAAGGTGTTGAATAGCTGTTTAGGGTTGTGAGACAGGGAGGATATGAGAGATGAGAAGTAGGTTTGTTTTGCTGCAGCGAGTGTGGCCTTGAAAGTAGTGAGGGACTGTTTGAATGCGATAAAGTCCTCATTGGAGTGGGATCATTTCCATCTCCGCTCAGCAGCCCTGGAAGCTCGCCTCAGTTCTTTGGTCAGGCTGGTGTGCCAGGGCTGTCTGTTAATTTTGTGAGCTTTGGTATGTGTGAGAGGGGCAAATGATTCCAAAGCTACGGCTATTGTGGTGTTATATAGAGCAGCAGCGGCATCCGCATTGTGTTGGGAACTTATGTCTTTAAGAGGAAGAAGGGATTCAGACAGTGAGTGTAGATCGAGGTGTTTAAGATTTCTGCGAGGGTAATAGTAATATCTTCCTTTCTTTCCCTTTTAGATTGCTGAGGGCTTATAGAGTACAAGTCAAAACATTCCCTACAGCTTATTTTTTCAACATTCCAACAGATATTTAGCACCATTGAACTTTCCCTTCCATTTTCCCACAATCAATATGGCGATTCGGGCATTTCCGATACCGGAAGTAGCGAGTGCGCATGTCCTGGACTGTTTTGCAGTCAGAGCATCACGCCCAGCATCCTTAAAATGACTGCTGCAGGTATGTGACATCAATGGGGAGTTCCCCGTGACTCGTCCAGTCATGGACCGCCGGATGTGATGCAGTCTCTGGCGCATTACAGCAATACATGCGCCGCTGATTGCTACAGGTGGACATACTTGTGGAGTATATCTATAGTAGCATGGACACATCTAGGACACGGCCCCCCGAGGATGCCGATGCGAAACGCGCATTGGGGCTGCGTTTTCCAGGTTCTGGAAAGAGGGACTATGGGTGAGATTGGCTTCTTTTGCTTTTTACCTATCATGTGAAAATTTAGGCTGCTTTTGCACTCCTTTTCGCAGCTATTAAATTTCTATTCAATTATTTATACTCATTATAATGAGTGATGTTAGCAATATGTGCACTTTACTATTAACCCCTATGTAACAGTACCAACTGGTTATATTTTGACATTTGGGATTTGTTTTGGCTGCAATGTTGATATTGCTATTATAACTGCCATCCTCCCACCTCTGTATGCTTAACTAAAGACCCATGATACATATTTTGTTGTTTGTTCCTTCCCCTCCTTTTCATGAACCCTTAATGTTTTGTCTATACATGTGATTTTATGTACTGCTATTTATGTGAATAAAATTTATTTTTTACCTCTATATTTTTTGGATTTGCACTCTGTTTGATTTGTATACCAGTAATTGGTGAGTGTTCCAAATAGGAAAGTAACTTTTCCATGGTCCGTTTATTGGTACATTTATTTGGGGGACCATATATAATGTAAGAATAATGTATTTCATCCTAATATGTATAAGAAGTGTTGCATTCTGTGTTTTCACAGCTGAGAGTCTTGAACAGATGGATTATCGTGAGCGCGAAAAGGCGTGGCTCAAACAATTGGATAAGGTGTTCAATGAGGGTCGGGCAGCAATAATAATCCTAAAACCAGGGACATTTCTGATCTCAGTAAAAAATACAAGGATTTGCTCAGTAAATGTACCCGCCTATTTTGGAATAGAACATTCCTAGAAAAATATATTTCATGTGGTCTCATACCTAGAGGGTTGAGAGTCCAGGTATTTCCCTCATTCCCGGTCATGGAAAAGGAATTTATTAAACAGTGGGAGAATGCTGCTTCATTATGCTCTAGATCATTTATGGAACTGCTGGTTAAATCTAATACTGCCAAGATTGATGAATTGGACATCGAATTGAGCTCTACCCAAGCGAAATTAAATAAACAATCTATCACTGATATGATGGGTAAATTCAAGTGGGAAGTTGAAAATGATCTCCAAAAATGGGAGAAAGATATTATAAAAAATAAAAGTAAAAAATACCAGCGTGATATGTCTGATTTTCAAAATAATCGTATGTACAAATGGAAACACAATGCTGGTTAAGGAAGATCACAATCTCGGGCTCGGTTGGTGTCTTTTTCATCTGTGTCCTCAGCTGAGGAAAAATCTACTACGCCTGAAAATTTTAGGTCCTTATGGGACAGAAGGGATTTCTTCCGCTCTAATAGAGGGAGGAATAAGCCAAAGCGCATGATGACCATGTCTCCACAGCGTGATAAAAAAGCGAAGACTAACCCCTTGGAGGTAATTAACCTGTCGTCGCATGTGATCTCGGAGGTACAGAGGGAAGTTTTGGGTTTGGGTTTATCCTTTTCCCCTTGTAACAACTTTGATTTTTTCACAGCTGTAAAAGACCTCCATTTATTTTCAAGAAAGCTTGTATTAATAAATTGCATTCAAAATCTACTGATTTAAATAACTTGGAAAGAGAAGCACTCCGGACTCTGGAAGAGTTGGAGTTGGAGTCTAATCCGGAGATTACAGGTATTTCTCCACCTCCTATTACATCTCCTTAAACCACTTTCTCCTCCCTGTCTTTATGTCCACAGGTAGGAATCTTCACTCGTTTAGTGGAGGAGGATTTTAGAACTATTACTAACAACAAAGGAAGGGATAATCTTACCCATCTCCAATGTTCTGCTTTGGAGGAAATTAGGGCTTGGGAGGATGTGGTCATCAAGCCAGCAGACAATTGGAGGAATGTGGTTGTTTGGTCAGTGGAGAAATACGAGCGGGAGGCTTTTAAACAGCTGCGGGATAAGGAGACATATACCCAACTGAATGAGAACCCGTTGCTTACTTTTCAAAGCAAACTCTCCCTGATACTTGAGGTGGCATGTGAGAGAAGTATTATCTCCAAGAAAACATTAGGGGGCCTCACGGTTAAATTCCCTGTGATTCCGACCTTCTACCTTTTGCCCAAGGTCCATTAGAATCCTGTTTGCCCCCCAGGGCATCTGATTGTCTCTGGCATGGGAGGGCTTTTTGAACCAGTATGCAAATTTATTGATTACTATCTCAAAACACAGGTTGAAACGCTGCCCTCCTATGTCAGGGACACAATGGACATGCTGAGGAGATTGGATGGCTTATCCTTGCATTCTAACATGTTACTTGTTGCAGCCAACGTAGGGTCACTGTATACAAGTATCTGTCATGATGATGGACTGGAAGCTGCTGCTTATTTCTTAGAAGCTAGCAATTTAGATGCAGATTTGAGGGAGCTGGTGTTGGATCTTTTGAGGTTCATACTGACACATAACTTTATTACCTTCAAGGACTGGTACTACCTCCAGAGGTGTGGCACAGCCATAGGGGCGGCGTGTGCACCGTCATATGCAAATTTTTTCCTTAGTTATTGGGAAATAAAGATCTTCCCTGACAGCGCACACGCTTCTTCCCAGATGCTGGGGTGGTATCGGTTCATTGATGATATCCTGTTTATTTGGCAGGGTACTGTAGATGAGCTTGATGCTTTTATGTCAGTTTTGAACCTCAATGATTGCAACATCAGACAACCTATGTATACAGCAGGGAAACCATCTCGTTTTTGGATATTGAAATTAAAGTGAAAAATGATGGTTACCTATGTACATACAGTGGGGAAAAAAAGTATTTAGTCAGTCAGCAATAGTGCAAGTTCCACCACTTAAAAAGATGAGAGGCGTCTGTAATTTACATCATAGGTAGACCTCAACTATGGGAGACAAACTGAGAAAAAAAAATCCAGAAAATCACATTGTCTGTTTTTTTTTCATATTATTTGCATATTATGGTGGAAAATAAGTATTTGGTCAGAAACAAGCAATCAAGATTTCTGGCTCTCACAGACCTGTAACTTCTTCTTTAAGAGTCTCCTCTTTCCTCCACTCATTACCTGTAGTAATGGCACCTGTTTAAACTTGTTATCAGTATAAAAAGACACCTGTGCACACCCTCAAACAGTCTGACTCCAAACTCCACTATGGTGAAGACCAAAGAGCTGTCAAAGGACACCAGAAACAAAATTGTAGCCCTGCACCAGGCTGGGAAGACTGAATCTGCAATAGCCAACCAGCTTGGAGTGAAGAAATCAACTGTGGGAGCAATAATTAGAAAATGGAAGACATACAAGACCACTGATAATCTCCCTCGATCTGGTGCTCCACGCAAAATCCCACCCCGTGGGGTCAGAATGATCACAAGAACGGTGAGCAAAAATCCCAGAACCACGCGGGGGGACCTAGTGAATGAACTGCAGAGAGCTGGGACCAATGTAACAAGGCCTACCATAAGTAACACACTACGCCACCATGGACTCAGATCCTGCAGTGCCAGACGTGTCCCACTGCTTAAGCCTGTACAAGTCCGGGCCCGTCTGAAGTTTGCTAGAGAGCATTTGGATGATCCAGAGGAGTTTTGGGAGAATGTCCTATGGTCTGATGAAACCAAACTGGAACTGTTTGGTAGAAACGCAACTTGTCGTGTTTGGAGGAAAAAGAATACTGAGTTGCATCCATCAAACACCATACCTACTGTAAAGCATGGTGGTGGAAACATCATGCTTTGGGGCTGTTTCTCTGCAAAGGGGCCAGGACGACTGATCCGGGTACATGAAAGAATGAATGGGGCCATGTATTGTGAGATTTTGAGTGCAAACCTCCTTCCATCAGCAAGGGCATTGAAGATGAAACGTGGCTGGGTCTTTCAACATGACAATGATCCAAAGCACACCGCCAGGGCAACGAAGGAGTGGCTTCGTAAGAAGCATTTCAAGGTCCTGGAGTGGCCTAGCCAGTCTCCAGATCTCAACCCTATAGAAAACCTTTGAAGGGAGTTGAAAGTCCGTGTTGCCAAGCGAAAAGCCAAAAACATCACTGCTCTAGAGGAGATCTGCATGGAGGAATGGGCCAACATACCAACAACAGTGTGTGGCAACCTTGTGAAGACTTACAGAAAACGTTTGACCTCTGTCATTGCCAACAAAGGATATATCACAAAGTATTGAGATGAAATTTTGTTTCTGACCAAATACTTATTTTCCACCATAATATACAAATAAAATGAAAAAAAAAACAGACAATGTGATTTTCTGGATTTTTTTTTCTCAGTTTGTCTCCCATAGTTGAGGTCTACCTATGATGTAAATTACAGACGCCTCTCATCTTTTTAAGTGGTGGAACTTGCACTATTGCTGACTGACTAAATACTTTTTTTTCCCACTGTATGTATATCTTAAACAAACATCAGTTAATGCATTATTGCATGCTTCATCAGCACATCTTAGCTCCACCATCAAGGCCATTCCAAGGGGCAATTTCTCCGTGCTAGACGAATATGTACATCAGATGTCCTGTATGAAAATCAGGCTATGGACCTTGGGCAAAGATTCAGGGATCGATGTTACAGTAGGAGGAGTATCAAGCAGGGTTATTTGCTTGCCAAGAAGGCTGTGAGGAAAGACCTCTTGGTCTACCAGAAGAGACCACAGAAAGAAGTGGGGATCCGCTTCATTTCAACGCTCAACAAACAAAGAGACATAAAGAGGACCATTCTGAGGAGGCATTGGTCTGTGCTTTTGACTGACCCCCTACTTTCAAAGCATGTCTCAAAAGGCCCACTTATGATGGCAAGTCATAGTAGAAATCTCAGGGACATTCTGTGTAGAAGTCACTATGTGGGAAACACTAGGCAGATGTTACCAGTCGGGAGACCAAGGGTTGGATTTTTCCCTTGTGGGGATTTTCTCGCATACAAAAACCATAAGAGGGCGAATTCCTTTATGTCATTGAATGGTCAGAGAGAATTCCAAATTAGATATCATATTACCTGTAGAACATCTAATGTGATATATCAGAACCAGAGCACTGAGTGGAACGGTCCAAACTTCCATACAGGGGATCCCTTTAAGAGAGGCTTGGCATCAGAACCAGAGGGCTGAGTGGATTTTCCCTGACTTCCATACCAATGATTCCTTTAATAGAAGCCTGGGGTCAGAACCACAGCGCTGAGTGGAACGGTCCTAACTTCCATACCAGGGATCCCTTTAAGAGAGCCTGGGGACAGAACCTGAACACTGAGTGGAATTCCCCTAACTTCCATACCAGGGATTCCTTTAAGAGGGGCCTGGGGTCACTACCAAAGCGCAGAGTGGAATTGCCCTAACTTCCATACCAATGATCCCTTTAAGAGACCCTGGGGCCAGAACCACAGCACTGAGTTTAACGGTCCAAATTCCATACAGGGGATCCCTTTAAGAGAGGCCTGGGGTCAAAACCAAAGCGCTGGATGGACTTGCCCTAACTTCCATACCAATGATCCCTTTAAGAGAGGCCTGGGGTCAGTATCAGAGCACTGAGGGATTTGCCCTGACTTCCATGCCGGAGATCTCTTTAAGAGGGAAGATGTGCCTATGGGATGGAGGATGTGTGATGTGTATATGGGCACGGGAGGGGGTGATTCATTTCTGTCATGTGCGCTCTGCTCCTTTCTGGGGAGCAGACAATGGCTGGGATCTTATGTTCCCAGGGAGGCTAGATTTCTCCCACCAGATCAGTGTCTGCTGAGGTGTTGTCGAGTGGGAAAACTGTTGCTCATAGCAACCAGACACAGCTCAGCTTCTATTAAACATCTCTGGTGAAATGAAAGATGCTTAGTGATTGGTTGCAAGGAAAACTGTTGCTCATAGCAACCAATCACAGCTCAGCTTCTTTTAAACATCTCTGGTGAAATTAAAGATGCTTAGTGATTGGTTGCAAGGAAAACTGTTGCTCATAGCAGCCAATCACAGCTCAGCTTCTTTTAAACATCTCTGGTGAAATGAAATATGCTTAGTGATTGGTTGCAAGGAAAACTGTTGCTCATAGCAACCTATCACAGCTCAGCTTCTTTTAAACAGCTCTGGTGAAATGAAAGATGCTTTGTGATTGGTTGGTGATATACACACACAATCAATTTTATATATTTAGATTTTTTTTAAATACATCCTTGTCATGAAAAAGGAAGGCGGAGGACGAGAGCAATACAACGTATTTCGAATGGTGGTGTCGCCTTCGAAACGTTTTGCATTTCCCTTTCTTTCCTCCCCCCTTTCCATTTTTTTCATGACAAGGATGTATTTAAATATATATATTTTTTTTTTTTTCAAATAAACGCATTGGATTTACCAGGAGCTAGACTTTCCTCTTGGTTTCTATTATTTCATAGACCCATGCTTGCAAGTTCTCAATTATTTCGGTCCACAATTGTTATGCACAATAAAGATGAGCATTTCTCACTTCAATGCAGTTAATATTATGCTATACTTGATACCATACACTGCAGCTCACTAAAGCCTCTCCTTGTCTAATCTATGACAATGGAGCAACACGCTGCATGAGTATTTTGGAACTGTGACTCATGGCTATCTAATATACCAAAGTGTGTGTGGACTTCGTGTGAGTGTTATGGGCCATGATTGCTTTTTCATTAATTTTTTACTGCATTTATGAACTTCCAATTCTTTCATATTCCTAACACTCTCATAAATGTGACTTCACACCTTGTAACAGAAAATCTTCGTTTAGAAGCCACAAATAAAATGTAACATGGCAAAGTCCCAAAGAGATCTTTAATTTGTTTTGATGGGGTGCAGGTGATTCTATTTTGCAGCATTCTAATTTTATTGAAGTGATAGCTTGCTTACCTTTTACCATACACTTTTTTTTTCTCATCAGAGGAGACCTAGCCAGTTTCTTTGCAAGGAATTGTTAATCTATTTATGAAAAAAATGTTTTATGCTGAATTCACACATGATTGTTGCCGATTTCCAGTGCTGATTTCCACACTCCATATCAACAGCAATTCATTGTACAACAGGAGTGAATTCTGTTCTAAAGAGCATATATTGTGGAAGAATCTTATCTTTTTGTGAATTTAGCTTTGTGAAATAACAAGTTGAGTACACTAATAGCTAATTTGTTATGAAGCAAGGGGCGGGAATATTACTAAT
Source organism: Dendrobates tinctorius (assembly GCF_039654945.1). Classification (NCBI taxonomy): domain Eukaryota; kingdom Metazoa; phylum Chordata; class Amphibia; order Anura; family Dendrobatidae; genus Dendrobates; species Dendrobates tinctorius. The sequence continues at coordinate 48,641,623 of NW_027361698.1, forward strand.
GGGAATAGAAAAATTGTGGAAAAAATAATAAATATTGGTCAGCCTTTTGTGTTGTATGGCAAAATCCAGCACCAGGCAGAACTGCCTATCAGGCCATTCTTTCTTCTCGTTTTGCTCTATGGCAGGCGTCTGTCGCTTCTTCCTATGCCACGCTGCTATAGCTCATCCTGCTTCCCGCTGACCTTTCTCGACAAGATTACATGACAGCACACAATAGGACTGGACCATAGTAGCAGATGAAAAATGGCTTATGGACTAATAGACTGGTTTGATCACGTGCCCCTCCACCAGCAGCCACTGTGTGGACAGTAATGCTGTTCATTTTGTGAGGAAAATGGCAATAACAAGAGAAAGTGGCCATTTTCTAATTGAGAATTTGTCAGTGAGCTTATTCTGACAGTCTAAGGCTATGTGCGCACTTTGAGGATTTGCCTGCTGAAATTTCTGCGTGGATTCTGCATCTCTTGGCAGAAAACGCAGTGGAAATTTCACGCATTTTTTGGGTGGATTTCATGCGGGTTTGATGTGGATTGACATGCGGATTTGTATGTGGCTTTGTCTGTGGGTTTGTTAGCTCAATAAAGATGTACTGCTGTAAAAAAATGCCTTTTTCAAGTCCTACCTCCATTGTTGATGTGTTTCAATCTGTTTTTGATTCTCCACCCATGCACTCTTCCCCCTTCTGATATATTTCCATTGTAAAAATCCGCTATGTTTTTTCCAACAAATTTGCATGAAATCCACAGCAAATCCGCATCAAATCTGCAAACATTTTTATACCTGCGGATTTGTTGCGGATTTGAGTGCCTCAATGGAAGTCAATGGAAAAAAACGCTGCAGATCCGCAAAAAGAATTGACATGCTGCGGAAAATAAAATGCTGCGAATCAGGAAGGAATTTTCCACAGCATGTGCACACCAATTCTGGATTCCCATTGATTAACCTTGCTACCTTGCTTGAGCAATCATTTGCAGATTTTGTGCAATTTCGTGCAGAAAAAAATGCTGCGGATACGCAACAAATTCGCAACATGTGCACATAGCCTAGTAGAAAAATTTGTACCACTTTTTTTGTTTGTCTTTTACTCAGCTCCTCTCAGCTGATTTATGGCCATAGACTATACTAAAGTTGAATGTGCATGGAAACAAAGAGCCTGTTTTAGCAAAACATAGTAAAATTTGTAATGAGTTCCAAGCACAAAAATTATTTTTCAACCATAATACAGTGTGTCCGTTAAGTCATGGTGCACACTTAGGCAGGAGTTCTGTGAAGACATGGCCACCACGATCCCCAGGTCTGATGCCCTTAGACTTTTACTTTTGGGGTTATGTGAAGCAACATGCGTACATTGAACATATCAATGACATTAATCACTTAAAACAGAGAATCACAGACGTTATTCACTCTGTTACACCAGACGTCCTTACCCGTGTGTAGCAAGAACTTCACTATCACTTGGATGTGTGTAGGGCAACAAATGGAGCCCACATCGAACTGCACTGAATAGTTATGAAACTGGGAGAGTTTTCTTTTATTTGGAGCAGATTTCACATTTCTATAGTTTTATGTTGCTTTCCAGTGACTAGTCAAACGTGCACCATGATATATGGACATACTGTATATGCATTTGTGAAAAAAATGACCCCAAAGGTGGACAACCCCTTTAACACTGCTACACTCATTAGGACCATGGGAGAGTGCTCTTCCCATCCTGCCACTTTTACCACACATTAACTCTAGGAAATATAAGCTTTGCAGCTCTTCTCAATTGATTAATAATTACTATTTTAGGCTAGAATGTATAATTTCTAAGCACATGATTGGGTATACGTCACTAGGTTTTGCTTTAAATTGTGGAAGGCTGGACCTTCATTGTAAATACACACTTGTACTTTGTATCTCCCTCACCTCATTGTAGATTGTAAGCTCTCACGAGCAGGGTCATCTTATTTCATCTTATTTTGCTTTAATTATTGTATTGTTAACGTTGTTACTTATGACTTGTGTTTGGAAACTGTTAAACTGTAAAGCACTGCAGAATATGTTGGCACTATATAAATAAAGATTATTATTAGAGATGAGCGACTTTGCCTTTTTTGGGTCGAGTCGGGTTTCATGAAACCCGACTTTCGCAAAAGTCGGGTCGAACAAAATCGGCCGATTATCGTGAAAAGTCGAAGGCCGACTGAAACACGAAACCCAATTCAAGTCAATGGGGAAGCAAAGTGGGCAGGGAGTGGAGGACAGGAAACACACCTACAGTGCCCATTTTAATGCCAAAAACATCAATTCTTATTACTTAAGCTTGTCAACCTTAATTTACTTTATAATAATAGTTAGGCATTGAAAACTGGGGGTTATTTGGCTAAAGTTGTGGGGGGGTAGGGCTGGCTCCAGATTTTCATGGGCCCAGGGCCAAAGAGTGTCAATGGGCTCCTTTAACACATGACACAATTCATGATCCTCTGATAGGGCAGAGAAATAGCGGTATAGTACAATGAAAAATACTTCACTTCTTACATCACATAACTGATATCTATTTTAAATTCTCCAATAGCTCCAAAAACGGACAGTATGGCACCGCATAGTGCCCTATAACTAGTAATGAGGCCCATATATTTCTCCATACAGAATCATTGGTCCCATATAATGTTCTATACAGTATATGATGAGCTCCACATAATACTACAGTATATGTTGGTCCCCATGGATGAAGCTCCACTGTCTTATGGGCCCAAATAATGCTCCATATATAATGGGCCCCATTTCTAATGCTCCAGTGTATAATGGGCCCTGTAAATGCTGCTCCAGTGTCTGATATCCACCTTTGGAATGCTCTAGTGTATGGTGGGCACTTTCATCTGCATCTTCCTCTTTGTCACCGTGTAAGGTGGTATAGTATGGGGGAAGGGGAACCTGAGTTTCATCAGGGTCAGATTCTGGCTGTGTAGAGTGCGAGGGGAATGTAGTGGTCTGGGTCAATGTACCAGCAGAATCATCTAGCAGTGGATGGGCATCAGTGCACTTATGGTGCCCCCAGGAGCATGGTCACCACAGTGGCATTACCTTCCTCCTAGGGAGTGTGATGTCATGCTTGGGAGCAACGAAGGACCTCTCTAGCAGTTAAACCAACACACAACACAGTTCCCACTCCAGGCCAGCAGGGAGAGCTCTGAACCTGACTGCTGAGGAGCTGCTCTCTGTGGTCGGGAGGAGGGAAGTTAGGGCAGTCTGTGAAGGGAAGGGGAAGTGTGTGGATGTGAGAAGGGGAGCTGGAGGATGAGCAGAGTTAAGGCTCACTCCTAGCTGGAGTGCATGGTACTGATTCCGGTCTCCGAGTTTGTAGGGACGCTGACGGTCCTGCAGCAGAAACCGGTGGAAGTAGCAGCTGTAAATGCTCTGTTCCCAACTAAGGCTTGGAGGTCACAGCAGCGACTTGTGTGAGCCAGAAGGAAAAGGCTACGGCTGCCTGCCACACGCGAAAGTTTCAAAAGAGAGTCAACAGGGGCAACTTCAGTGAACGCAGTACTGCGAGTACCTCAGATAAGTGCTAGAACAGAGGCCACACTACCTATCTGCAGAGACAGAATTCCTAATTTGCTTCCAGGCTGACCAACTCCTTCTCTATCTGTACTTTGGGTCCTGTACGGCACTTACCAAGTACAGGTAAAGGAACTGTGTCTGTCATCTTTCTCCTGCGCCTGGCACATGGCTCTGGTACATCCTGCTCTGCACACCATCTATCAACTCCTTCATCTGCCCTGCGACTATGGCCCTATCTGTGCAGGGTGCAGGGCTTCTACATCTTAGCTGCACCACAACATCTGTCCCAGAGAAGCGACACTGCAGTGCTGGTCAATCTGATCAGAAACCACAGGTGGTGTCACGTATCATTCACTTATAAACGTTATTCACCCCTTTGCATGCCCATGCCCACGGACCGGGTCACCACCACCGTGACACATGCCTCTGAGACACCGGCCTGGTACCGATTAACCCCATTGCCCTGTCTGGCCACCCACACTCGATTTCAGATTCATCTTGGACTGGGGAATTCACGATTTGACTTGATAACCCAGGCATGGTATGTGGGAAAAAGCTCATGGACTAATGTGAAGTGTGGCCTGCTGCATCATTCACTTTTGGTGGGGGTGAAGGACACAAGGAAAGAGGTTCTTCCTGACCTGGAGCCAGCACTTGATGACTCAGTGCTTGCATTTTTTGAAACTTAAGAAGAGGAGGACATATTTGCTGGAGTCTGTTTCAGCAATGTAAGCCAAAACCAGTTCCTGATGCTCCGGCTTTAAAAGCGGTTAACCTACTCCCAGAAAAGGTAGCCTTCCAGGCGTTCCAGAGCCAGACCATGACTCAGGCTCAACACCTCCTGCCTTAGCTGCTATTGTGCTTTTTCCACTACCAGCAGATGCACCACCACCATCAGTACCAGCTGGCCCCCCCACGCCCACGTCCGCGGTCTCTTCCACCATACTTCCAAATTTTGGAGAAAATGTACCCAAAATAACATCAGATATATGGAACTGTATCAGAAGTGTCCAGCTCTATACAGTCAAAGGATAATTGTCAATCTCCCTATAAATTTCATGACTCACACAGAGATGCTTGCAGGCTCAGTATATAAAAAGTAGAAAAAGGATACAGTATCATCAGATAGCAGGTATATATAGTATAGTTTAAACATTGTAAATCTCCATATGTATTTCAGGAGGCAGACACAGACGCTCTCAGGCTCAGTATGGATTACAACACAATATAAAAAGTCATAAAACGGTAATGGATCTGAAGCGTTCAGCTGTACACAGTGTACGGGTCATTGTCAATCTCAGTATTTATTTCCACAGTAAGAAACAGACTCTCACTTGGTCAGTTTGGATTAGACCACAATATAAAAAGCAGTAAATGGGTAATGTATCACAAGCGTAGAGCTGTATACAGTATTGGGGTAATTTTTAAATCTACATATAAATTGCAGGAGTAACCCACAGACTCTCACACGCTCAGGATGGATCACACCACAATAGAAAAAGAAGATCCGCAAGAAATAATCACACATGTGGGTCAATGTTCCAGATGTCAATGATACACTTAGAGTGGTGGGTGGAGGAGGACTTCCTGGCAGAAAGGGTACAGTATCACCAGATACCAGGTATATATAGCATAGTTTAAACATTAAAAATGTACGTCTATATATCAGGAGTAGTGTTCAGCCACCCCGCTAGAGTTTGGTTTGGTTCGGCGAACAGGAGGCAAGTTCATTGAATGTTCGTCGAACGTTTGACGAACACCGTCGAGCCCCATTGAAAACAATGGCATGCAAACACAAACACATACAAACACATAGAAAACAATTACAAAACACCTTAAAAGGTGTCCCAAAGCAGACACAATGCTCAGAAGACAAAAATAACATATGGAAAAGGGCAACTACATATAGAAAAGAGGTGGAGGAGTAAAAGGAGGAGGTGGAGACACAGATATAGGCATGTCATGCCCTTATAAAGTCAAGAAAAGCTGGACTAAAAATCTAAAATAAAAAAAATCTAAAATTCTAAAATCGAAGATAATAATATACCGTTGGACTTCCCACCATAAATTATGCCAACTGCTGATTGGGCGGCATTATTCCCACGACCCTCCGAAGAGCGTCCATGAAGGCAAAGTGTTTGTTTTCCGGGGTCAGTATGGTTGCAAAGCTGAACCTTAAAGGAATGTCCAGAAGGGCACAACCAGGAGTGGAGCCTGCGGCTTAATAGGACTCCACACGGGCAACCTCAACCATGCCAGCTACGGAAAAGATGGACAGATTGCAAGCTTTGTTGATTCTGTGGGTGGTGGTGGATGTCCATTTTTAGTTGTGCTAGCGATTTGTCAGCTTAATTCTGTTAACGAACGAGACTCCGGCATGACCCCGCGGTCCGTGTCCAGCTTACTAGAGGGACACGCGAGGCTCTGGCACGCGAGATCGAGCAATAACAGGTCTGTCATGCCCTTACATGACCGAGGCTGCATGCGCGCTACACTGAAAGGACCAGCGTGTGACGCTTACAGGTACGGATAACCCGCTGAACCCCGTTAGTGATGGTGATCTGGGATTCCAATTCTTCCCCGCGAATGAGGATATCCCAGTAAGTGCAGGTCAACCGGAATTCCGGAATTAGGCCTAACCGGCATTCCAGAAAGAATGTGAAAAAATTAATTGTCCAAACCACAGGTGCTGTAGCTTGCTTAACAGCTGGGCTCCTCTGCTGAGTAGCACGCAGTTCTTACATAAACAGGCGGCATAGCTTGGTTCACGGGTGGGCAACTCTGCTGAGTAGCAGACAGTGCTTACATAAACAGGCGGCATAGCTAGGTTCACGGGTGGGCTCCTCTGCTGAGCAGACACATTTACTAGGCCCAAAGTATTGACTGGGCTAAATGGAGTTAAAAAATGGTTCTTACATAAACAGGCGGCACAGCTTGGTTCACGGGTGGGCTCCTCTGCTGAGTGGCGGACTCAGTTACTACCCCCAAAGTATTAACTGGGCTAAATGCAATCAAAAACTGGTTCTTTCATAAACAGGTGGCATTGCTAGGTTCACGGGTGGGCTCCTCTGCTGAGTAGCGGACAGTGCTACAAGGCCCAAAAGGATTTTCTGGACAAGATGCGGTAAAAAATTATTAGAAACACACACGGTGTAGCTCCTTGACAGGTGTACTACACCGCTGGCTACCAGACACCGCTACTATGCCATGAAACTGTCTATTAACATTAAAAACCATTATTAATGTGAAAATAAAGTTACGCTTTTGGTGAACGAACCGTTCTCGAACGGAACCTCGAACAGCCAAATTTTAAGCAAAGTGTTCAAGTTCGACGAACGGCTCGAACACCGCCCAAAACAGCTCGAATTTGAACTTGGCGAACAGGTCGACTCGAACACCGCTCATCTCTAATCAGGAGGCAGACTCAGATGGTATCAGGCCCAGTATGGATTCGACAAGATTGTAGAAAGTTGAGAAAGGGTACAGTATCACCGGATAACAGGTATATATGTAGCATAGTTTACACATTAAAAATCTATGTCTATATATCAGGAGGCAGACTCAGATGGTCTCAGGCCCAGTATGAATTCGACAAGATTGTAGAAAGTTAAGAAAGGGTACAGTATCACCGGTAAACAGGTATATATAGCATAGTTTACACATTAAAAATCTATGTCTATATATCATGAGGCAGACTCAGACGGTCTCAGGCCCAGTATGGATTCGACAAGATTGTAAAAAGTTGAGAAAGGGTACAGTATCACTGGATACCAGGTATATATAGCATAGTTTAAACATTAAAAATCTCCGTGTATATTTCCGGAGTCCGACAAAGACACTCACAGCCTCAGTATGGATTAGACAAGAATCTAAAAAGTAGAAAAATGGTAATGTATTCGAAGCGTACACCAGTATACACTGTTGGGGTATTTTTCAATCTTCATATATTTCTGTCTCAGTAAGACAGTCCAGACTCTCTGCAAGAGGAAACGAGATGGATACAAGTAGAGACGGAAAGTCGAGTGATTGCAGAAATGTTGGAATTACTAATCACGGGAAAAACTCCCCGGAGAATTCTCAGAGGCGATGCTGACCCTGAATTACTTTGTCTGTGGAGACAGCAAAAACAGTTCTTTGTGAAAAAAGGTTTGCTGTATTGCAGTACCGTGGAACCCATCACCGTTACTCATCTCCATCAAATTTTGATCACAGGGAAAGTTGTAGACATTGTCCTCACTGCCTATCATGCTCTGTCAGGTAACTTTAGAGTGCAAAAGACAGAAGCCACAGGCCGTAGGCGATTCTATTGGATTGGCATGAGGGGACACATTTAAAAATGTGGGCAGGAATGTCACACGTCTGTGAGTATGAAAACCGTGAAAGCTGATGTTAAACCACCACTGCATCTCATTGTGAGTCGACGTCCAAAACAAATGGAAGCCATTGATCATCTGAAGATAGAGCCCAGCAGGACAGGGCATAGCTACGTCTTAACCATCATCTATCAGCTCACCAAATTTGTAGTGGCAGTCCCAGTGAAGGATTTAACAGCCCAGACTACACAGCGATGGAGCAGGGAGAGGTATGCATTGCAAGTGCTGGGGCCCTGAGCAAGCAGGGGGGCCCACTCTTTGGCGGCGGTACTGGCATAGGGCCCCTCATAGTACGCTGGTGTGTCTGAGGGTGGGTGTGCAGAGACACTTGATTGTACTATGAGGGACCCTGTTCCAGTGCCGTCGCCCAAAAGTGGGCCCACCCACCTGTCCAGGGCAACGGCACTCGCACGGGTGCGTGCACCAGGTGGTGACCCCGGCCCTGGGGGGAGGCATCGCAGTTAGGGAGGTTGAAAAAATGGTATATGTTGATGTTGGACATTCAGCAGCTGCAAATGGAGGAATTGGAGAAGTCCGAGGAAGAGGAGGACAAAAGCGAACCATTTTTATGGCAACCTACGTGTCAGCAGGGGAAGGTGGGACAAAATCCATTGAAACTAATGCATGGTTCATTTTAATGAAGGTTAGATCATCAACATTTTGGGTCGACAGATGGGTCCTTTTTTCTGTCAGGATTGATCCAGCAGCACTGAAGACTCTTTCGGATAGCACACTAGCAGCAGGGCAAACGAGCTACTGTAAGGCATATTGTGCCAATTCAGGCCAGGTGTCCAGTTAACAGGCCCAATAGTCAAAGGGGAATGGCCTGTGAGGGAGAACATCGATATGGGAGGAGAAGTAGTTTGTAACCATAGTTGACAACTGCTGTCTCCTGTCACTTTCAATCGATGCAGTATTACCAGTCGTGGGAGCAGTACTTGAAAAATCAGTCCACAATATGGTCATGAAACCCCTGTGTCCAACGCCACTTTGGCTGTGTGCACCACGAACACCTCTTCCATGTTGCCCCCTATGGCTCGTGAGAGAGCTATCTTCACCGCTGTGTGCTGGGAATGCCTCAAACAAACAATTTACCAGAGTTGCTTATTTGCTAGCCAATATTAGCTCTAGGTTCTCTTGTGGCATGATCTTTTGGAATTTGCCTTTATAGCGTGGATCCAGGATGCTGGCCAACCAGTAGTTGTCATCGTTCATCATTTTGGCAATGCAGGGGTCCCTTTTTAGGATCTGCAAGGCATAATTACACATGTGGGCCAATGTTCCAGGTGTCAGTTTTGCACTGCGAGTGTTGGGTGGAGGAGCACTTTCTGGCAAATCAACATCCCTCCAGTCACGCACAAACCCTGTACCTGACCTTGCCACGCCAACATTTTCTCTTGCCCCCTGAGAAGCATCCTCCTCCCCTAAATAATCATCCCCATCATCCTCCTCCTCCACCACTTCCACTTCTTCATACACCTCGTCCAGGAGAGTTCCCTGAGCAGACAATGGCTGACTGTCATCAAGGCTTCCCTCCTCCTCTTCCTCCTTGGCTGCAGACACCTGCTCCTTAATGTGCGTCAAAATTTGCATGAGCAGACGCATAGGTGGGATGCTCTTGCTTATGATGGCGTCATCTGCGCTTACCAGCCGTGTGCATTCCTCAAAACACTGAAGGACTTTACAGAGGTCTTTCAGCTTCGACCACTGCACACCAGACAACTCCATGTCTGTCCTCAAACTGCCTGCCCGTGTATCCTCCCACAAATGCATTACAGCCTGCCTCTGTTTGCACAACTTCTCAACCATTTGCAGGGTGGAGTTCCACCTTGTTGCAACGTCAATAATTAGGCGGTGCTTGGGAAGGTGGAGCAATCGCTGCAGCTTCTGCATACGACTGGAGTGTACAGGCGACTGGCGGATGTGCGAGCACAGTCTTTGCACCTTATGGAGCAGGGGTGTTAACTCCGGATAATTATTGAGGAAGCATTGCACCATCAGGTTCAAGGTGTGAGCCAGGCAAGGTATGTGTCTGAGTTTTGAAAGGGCTATGGGTGCCACAAAATTCCGGCCGTTATCACAAACTACCTTGCCTGCCTCAAGATGTAGACTGCCCAGCCATGACTCAGTTTGTCGCTGCAAGTAGTCGGCTAGTATCTCCGCGGTGTGTCTGTTGTCGCCCAAACACATCATCTTCAACACAGCCTGCTGACGCTTACCACTTGCTGTTCGATAGTGGGACACCTCGTGAGCAACACTGGCAGCTGCGGATGGAGTACTCATGCAACTGCGCCTGTGGATGAGCTTTCGCTTCTGGAGGAGTAGGAGGAGGGTCAAATGCCTACAGCCAATTGTCTTCTATACCATGGGCTAGGCAGCCCTGTCCCACCGCCGCTGTCCCCTGTGGACCCTGTTTCCACCACATTAGCCCAGTGCGCAATGATGGACACGTAATGGCCCTGGCCATGCCTACTGGACCATGCATCTGTTGTGAGGTGCACCTTTCCACTCACTGATTGCTTGAGTGCATGGACAATGCGGTCTTTCACATGCAGGTGGAGGGCTGGGATGGCTTTTCGAGAAAAGAAGTGCCGACTGGATAGGACATAGCGTGGTACTGCGTAGGCCATGAGCTCGCAGAAAGCTTCGCTTTCAACCAACCGGTAGGGCATCATCTCTAACGAGATTAGTTTGGCAATGTGGGTGTTCAAACACTGTGTACGCGGAAGAGAGGATGAGTACTTTCTTGTCCTACTGAGAGTCTCTGGTAGGGTGAGCTGGACTGGAGAGCTGCATATTGTGGAACTAGCAGTGGACATGGCGGACTGAGAGAGAGTTGGTGATGGTGTTGGTGGTCTTGCTGATGGCCTAGATTCAGTCTTTCGTAGCAATAACATTGTGATTCCATGACTGCTTTGACCTTGCGACGACATCTCAACATTTACTGCTGGTGGTGTGCTAACCGGTGGGCTTACAGTGGGGGAAGCGATGTAGCGTTGCTGACTACCTTCATTCGAGCAGGTGCACATGTGGTACGTGAGGTTTGGTAGTCCGTTCACGCTTGCAAGTGCATGGTGGTTAAATGTCTAAGCATGCAACTGGTGTTCAAATTTCTCTGATTTTTCCCTCGGCTAAAGGTCTTTGCGCACTTCTTACAGATATCCTTTGCCTGATCATGAGGATTTTGATCAAAAAAGTGCCACATTGCACTCTTCCTACTATGGAAGACATTTTGAGGCCTTGCACGATGTGCTAATTTGACCGTCTGGCCAAGCTGTCCTGCAACTCTTTGGGTTTTTGTAAACCATTTTTGAAGCCCGATAACAGCTGTTGCGATGTCGATGCCTGCTGCGGATCCTCCTCCTCCTCTTCTGAGCTATTGGCAGCGGCACCCTCTTCCCCCAATGGATGCCAATCTGGGTCAACAACTGAGTCATCCATCACCTCCTCTTGAATTTCATGTGCACCTTCCTCTGTGTCACCGTGTAAGGTGGTATAGTATGCAGGAAGGGGCACCTGAGTTTCATCAGGGTAAGATTCTGGCTCAGTACACTGCGAGGACAATGTAGTGCTCTGAGTGAATGTACCAGCAGAAAAATCTAGCAGTGGCTGTGCATCAGTGCACTCCATGTCAGATTCATCTTGGACTGGGGAATTCATGATTTGACTTGATAATCCAGGCATGGTATGTGAAAAGAGCTCCATGGAGTAATCTGTAGTGTGGCCTGCCGCATCCTTCACTTTTGGTAGGGGTGAAGGACACAAGGAAAGGTGTTGTTCCTGACCAGGAGCCTCCACTGACGACTCAGTGCTTTTATTTTTTGAAACTTCAGAAGAGGAGGCGATAGAGCTGGAGGCTGTGTCAGTAATGTAAGCCAAAACTTGTTCCTGAAGCTCCGGCTTTAAAAGCGGTTTACCTACTCCCAGAAAAGTGAGCCTTCGAGGCCTTGTGGAGCCAGACGATGACGCAGGCTCAACTCCTCCTGCCTTAGGTGCTATTGTGATTTTGCCACTGCCAGCAGATGCACCACCACCCCAACCACCATCAGTATCAGCAGGCAACCCCCGCCCACTTCCACGGCCTCTTCCACCATACTTCCTAATTTTTGGAAAAATGTACCCAAAATACCACCAGCTATATGGTACTGTAAAACAAGGTACAAGGTGTTTATATATTGGGGAGAATTTGAATCTCCATAGAGATTTTAGAACTATTATCTCAGGCCCACTATAGATTACACATCAATTTAACAGGATGAAATTGGCTGGTGTATTGTCAAAGTACAAGGTGTGTATATAGTATTGGGGAGAATTGGAAGCTCCCTAGAGATTTTAGGAGACTGAACTATTATCTCAGGCCCACTATAGATTACACCTCAATTTAACAGGCTGAAATTGGCTGGTATATGACCATGCACAAGGCTTGTATATAGTATTGGGGAGAATTGAAAGCTCCCTAGAGATTTTAGGAGGCTGGCAATGATGCTCTCAGTCCAAGTATGGCAGCAGGCAGCCTAATAAGCAGGACTGCTGCACACAAAAGTGTGGAAAAATGCACGTTTGGTAACTGTGCAGAAAAGAGGAAGAAAAGTATTTTTGCTTTTAAAAAAGCAGTTTGCACAGCAGTGTGCAAACAGCAATGCAGCTATCAGGGAGCCTTATAAGGCAGCCTAATAACCAACAGAGCTGATGCACAAAAAATATAGCCTCCCCTGTCACTGCACACAAACTGTTGTGTTGTACAGTGGAAATCGCTAACAGCAGAAGCAGTTTTTTTGTTCTTCTTCCCTGCCTAACGCTCTCCCTTATTCAGAATCAGCAGCTGCAACCTCTCCCTAATGCTAATATCCGCAGAAGTAAGATGGCGGTCGGCGTGCACGCCCTTTTATAGCCCCTGTGACGCCACACAAAGCAAGCCAATCACTTGCATGCCCTTCTCAAAGATGATGGTGACTGATGCCCATGTCATCGCGTTGCCCACAGTGTGCGTCCTCCATCATTGGCTGAAAAAAGGCGCTGGAAGCATCATTTGAAACGCCACTTTGGCGCTCTGGTCGCCGACCTCATGGCCAACCTCACGCTATGGTCGGGATTCGGTTCATGAAACCCAACTTCAGCGAAAGTCGTCGACTTATGAATTTGACCGACCCGTTTCGCTCAACTCTTATTATTATTATTATTATTAATATTAACTAGGTGATCTACTGTGTATTTCATCATTGCTAGGTTATGTTGAAAATTTTAGTCAGAGTTCGGAATCCAACTCTTTTATCACTTCTTTAAACTGTTAGAATTACAGTGGCAAGCCAACCCATTTCCCTCTGGATTGAGGTTGTATTCATATCCTTAGGCTGGGGTCACACTTGCAACTGCAATGTGAGAAACTCATGTGAATCTCTCGCATCAATAGCTGGCACTGCCGCCAGCATTCGGGACCGGAGCGCTTAGCTGCATAGAAATACATGCAGCCGCACACTCTTGTTCCGAGTGCTGGCGGCAGTGCCGGGTATTGAGGCAAGAGACTCGCTCGAGTATCTCACATTGCAGTTGCAAGTGTGACCCCGGCCTTAGACACGATACCCAGAGGTATGAGGGAGTGAACAGCTTTGCAATTGTCAAGAAACCTGACTAAATCCTCTGACATCATCAATCTAGGCTATTTAGATCCTGTTCACTCATAGGGAAGGTGTTAAGTACTAAGAAGCATTGTCACCAATTGCCCCATTTGTCAGAAGCTTTCTTTTTATTCATTTGGCTCAGCTCCTACCAGGTTCCTATAATCTCTTCTACATCTTCTTACTTGAATGCTACCCACTTTATTTTCAAACTTAGTCCAGCTAACAAGGTGTTGTCCAAAGGTACAACTGATCAGGCAAGTTATCAACTTCTTACTTACAACTTTCTTTGGTGCAGTTCTTACCTTGTCTCTGCAATCAAAATAATGTATCTCAGCAAATGCGTCTCCTAACTTCCAATACTTCATTGCTAACCTGCAGGTTACAATTTCCTTGCTGCAAGTTCCAGTTTATATGCATCACTAAACTAGAAAGCAAAGAAACAAAAGTAGGAGTAAAAATTCTCTAAAAGAAAATCTGCTTTGGGCTTTTATTTTTGAAATAGACTACAGGATGGTACTTGGGCAGTCCATTTCCTTCTTGGCTGGGTTTTCCATGTGGCCTACGGCCAAAGGTTCCTTGTAAAAACCCCTGAAGCAGAGGGTTGGGTGTGTCAGCTTGGTCTTGCAAGCGGCAGAGCAGAAGGCTCTGCAGAGGTCCACCTGTGTGAAGCAACAATGGGCCAAGTGGAGCCAAAATACCTGGCACCCCTCAGCATGCACGAGTCTCGGAGGTGGACTGTCTTGTTTTCCCGGCTGCGATCCGAAGGATATCGTGAGCTGTTTATTTCTGTGAGTTGGACATTAAATACGTTTTGCTTTGAACTTGGCTGGATCACTGCCTTATCACTGCACAGTGTGGATACTGCTGCACTACACTTCTTATTGGCCGAAAGCATGTTTTGCAGTTCAAGGACCCAGAGGGTGTCTGTACTGCAATACATTTAAGCTGAATGTGTGTCCTTGGATGTGTGTCACCCCTCCAGCTGAAATATGAGCTGCAGTTGGCAGGCCTTCCTCCTGCACTGGCCACATCATGGTCGAACCCTCTGCGACAGCAATCGTTACTCCCCTGACAGATATATTTGGGCACACAAGTCATCAAGATCCACTGCTGGCAGCTCCCTTTGAGATTGTCAACCAATTATATTCCAGATACACTCAATGATAGTCAAGTCTAGAGGGACTGCAAATCATGTTAGGAAGTTTAGATATGCAAACAGCTAAAATTAGTATAGGCAACTTGTATCTTGTTAAGGGTTAATGATAAAAAAGATGACCTACATCATCTTTTTAAAACAGATGAATAAAAAAGGATGCAATACTGATTAAAAAATATGGCACATGTTAGGGACGAGCGAGACTCCATTTTGGATTTATTAATTCAGACACAATATATTATCCAGAGATTTCCCTCAACTCCTGAAGTGGCCCCGCCACCCTTGGGAAAAGTGCACAGATCACCACAAGAAGAGAACTTAACCATTTGGCCAGAGAATTAGAGACCATGTGTTAATGAAGGCAAGGTGGAGCAGAGCTAGGAGCCCATACTCTCTTTTGTGCAAGGTGGACAAAATCAATTAGCTATCAAAGGAAGCTCTAGACTGAGCGTCACCAATACCCAGAGATGAATTATGAGAGTACCGTGAAACTCAGGGTTAAGTCCAATATACCACCTGAACCTTGGGAGCCCTCCGCATGCACCCCAGCGTCTCATATTCCTCTAGCAGTCCCGGGTACTTAGCTGTCAAGACTGGCTCTCCAGAACCACTTAGTCGACCCATGTTTGGACTCTCCACACCAGTCCAGCCCCAACAAACCCATTCAGACATCAGTCATCCCATTTGGACCTCCCACTAGAAAGTTATGACCCATCCTAGATATTGGGAATCATTTCATCTAGGAGGTCAAGGGAGGAGAATTCAGTCCAACTCAGAGGGGCAGTGCCAAGTATGAGAGGGGGTGAGCTAGGTGTTAAAAGCTAGTTACAGACATTTATCCATTGTCTTTGTTCTGCCATGGAAGCCTCATCACGTCATGTGTGGAGACGGACCAGAAACTCAGAAGGTGCCTGTGGATACGAGAGCTTCCTTCATCCACAAGTGATAAGAACAGTAACATAGCTTTCATGGACATGGTTTGTAGAACCACTGTGCCATGAACCGTGGAGAGCCTGAAGGGGTGTGACTAAGTGAACACCTGACTGTTCACTAGAGCCTCTGATGGTGGGGAGGTACATTGCAGCAGGTTGGTCTCTGGGTAACTATGTACATCGTATGATCTACACTCACTGGCCACTTTATTAGGTACACCATGCTAGTAAGGGGTTGGACCCCCTTTTGCCTTCAGAACTGCCTCAATTCTTCGTGGCAGAGATTCAACAAGGTGCTGGAAGCATTCCTCAGAGATTTTGGACCATATTGACATGATGGCATCACACAGTTGGCGCAGATTTGTCGGCTGCACATCCCTGATGCGAATCTCCCGTTCCACCACATCCCAAAGATGCTCTATTGGATTGAGATCTGGTGACTGAGGAGGCCATTTGAGTACAGTGAACTCATTGTCATGTTCAAGAAACCAATCTGAGATGATTCGAGCTTTATGACATGGCGCATTATCCTGCTGAAAGTAGCCATCAGATGTTGGGTACATTGTGGTCATAAAGGGATGGACATGGTCAGCAACAATACTCAGGTAGGCTGTGGCGTTGCAACGATGCTCAATTGGTACCAAGGGGCCCAAAGAGTGCCAAGAAAAAATTCCCCACACCATGACACCACCACCACCAGCCTGAACCGTTGATACAAGGCAGGATGGATCCATGCTTTCATGTTGTTTACGCCAAATTCTGACCCTACCATCCGAATGTCGCAGCAGAAATCGAGACTCATCAGACCAGGCAACGTTTTTCCAATCTTCTACTGTCCAATTTCGATGAGCTTGTGCAAATTGTAGCCTCAGTTTCCTGTTCTTAGCTGAGAGGAGTGGTACCCAGTGTGGTCTTCTGCTGCTGTAGCCCATCTGCCTCAAAGTTCGACGCACTGTGCGTTCAGAGATGCTCTTCTGCCTACCTTGGTTGAAACGGGTGGCAATTTGAGTCACTGTTGCCTTTCTATCAGCTCGAACCAGTATGCCCATTCTCCTCTGACCTCTGGCATCAACAAGGCATTTCCGGCCACAGAACTGCCGCTCACTGGTTTTTTTTTCTTTTTCGGACCATTCTCTGTAAACCCTAGAGATGGTTGTGCGTGAAACTCCCAGTAGATCAGCAGTTTCTGAAATACTCAGACCAGCCCTTCTGGCACCAACAATCATGCCACGTTCAAAGGCACTCAAATCACCTTTCTTCCCCATACTGATGCTCGGTTTGAACTGCAGGAGATTGTCTTGACCATGTCTACATGCCTAAATGCACTGAGTTGCCGCCATGTGATTGGCTGATTAGAAATTAAGTCTTAACACACAGTTGGACAGGTGTACCTAATAAAGTGGCCAGTGAGTGTATGTACATTATGTATTTTTTCCCTATTATCATGCATTTTCTTTCATGCTTTTTGGGTTTGTGACTATGATGTGCAAAGAAATATTTTTACTCTGAAAGCTCTCAACATCTTTTATATGCTATTTATGAACTTTATGGAGTGTTTTTTTATTGAATTATCTTCAACCCAGTTTAGTCCTGCAAGATACGTTTAGTCCTGGTCTATTCACACTGCTATGTGATCCACTGAAAAGCATTTTTGCTTCTAATTATTTACTTTTGATCTTGTAAAAATTTCTTTTGGATCGTTATTTATCTGTGATGGACTGAATTTATCCCTCTGCTCAATGTTTGCTGTTTTGTCACTTTTTTGTGTATGGTCTTCCTTTTTTAAAGATTTTTAGACATGGTTCAATAAAATTTCTATTTTTCTAATAATTTATTGGAGGATTTTTTTTCTCTTTGTCTTTCTCTGTTCTCACGGTCCTCCATGTTTAATTTTGGGGCATTTATGTGCTTTCCTCTGATGAAGAGGTTAGACTTGGCTCCCAATGAACACCATTTGTCACTCCAGGACAGACCAATGGACATGCAGCAGCTGGACCCAGAGGACAAGCTAGAGTGAGCAACTGGCAGAGTTTGTATTAGAATGCAGCAGAGTTTGCATCAGAGTGCAGTAGACAGAGTTCTCATCAGAGTGCAGCAGACAGAGCTTGTATCAGCATGCAGCAGGCATTGTTTGTATCAGAGTGCAGCAGGCAGGATCTGCACCAGAGTGCAGCAGGCAGGATTTGCACCAGAATGCAGTAGGCAGGACTTGCACCAGAGTGCAGCAGGGACTGGTATGCAACTTTACACAACTTAGACTGTAAAACAAGAAGGCTACTCAGGCATGTCCCCAGTGGACAGGAAGCAATATATACATAATGCCTCTCAACCATTGGCTGGGGAGGAAATAGCAAGTGCACGAGCTGGCCCTTTTTACGATCGCAGGAGTGAGTGCGCGTGCCCTAAGGACACGGCTGGAATTGCTGCTAGGAGCTTGCAGAGCATGAGGAAGAGAGGTACCGACCACAGCGCAGGTGAGTGAAATGACATGCCAGAGACCCTGCCAGTAAGAGCAGGGCTCCGGCTTGGTGCTAACAGTGACACATACAGCTAACTGCGATCCCCAGCTATACCCTACTTTTACTTGTATCTCTGTATATATTTGTAGCATCTAGTGCACCCATCTGCATTTAAAATATCAATTAATTTTGGTCTGCTGTTTTATCTCGAACCTCGATTTCCCATGTCCCTTGAGTCCGGTTAGTAATCATACGAAACCTGGGGTTGGTTTCTGACCCGATATAAGCTTGTTAAAGGACCAGGCTTATATCTAATGAGGAACTAGAGGCAGCCTACCATTCTGGTGTTATTGGGGGATCCTGGCAGTGATGGATTGGAGGTTTATATATATACTCTCGGCCTGGGACTGGTGATATATATATTGCCCTCACTGCAGAGTGCCCCGATAACCAGTACGTGACAGGGCAGCCTCTCCGGTGACTACTTATCCTAGGTGCAGTTCCCTGTCTGTCCTGATGGTAAGAGGGCACCAAAGAGCTGCAACTGTGTATGCTCCATCACAGATTGATGACGGCCGGGTGATATCCGTATACCTTGGCTCCCCTGTGCGTGTGTGTTTTCATTAAAGCACATGAACGAAAAACAACCCATTTTTCATGGATATAAAAAAGCTTTTGAGAGCTTTATGTAGAGGTATTGGCAATTTTGCTATATTGCAGTATGCAATTTTTCTCAAGTGTTTTATGCTGTTCAGGAAAGATATATATCTTTGTACCATGTTAGCCAGTAGTCAAAGGTTGTCATAAGTCTATACTCCCAGACTCTCCTGTCTCTCTGAGATTTGAAGTTAACTTTCAATAAAAGTAATTTCAGGTCTATGGTGCTGTGATCAGGCATAAAAAAATGTTTTGCCACAGTTAGATCCATTCTTTTTTTTCTTATTGTGTGGCAGTGAGAATTCTTCCCTGTTCTAAGCTTTTGCCCTGTCTCCCCTACATACAGACCCTCAGTTGGACATTTAGTACAAATAATTAAGTACACCACATTAGATGTGATGCAGCTGAAAGTACCTGAGATCTTGTAGTCCTGATGTGAATTGGGGATCTTTATCTTGCCCATGGTCATTATAAATGGACAGGTTTTATATTTTTCTGGTTGCAAGGAAAGGACACCAGAAACAAAATTGTAGCCCTGCACCAGACTGAGAAGATTGAATCTGCAATATTCAAGCAGCTTGTTGTGATGAAATCAACTGTGGGAGCAATAATAAGAAAATGGAATCCTACAAGACCACTGATAATCTCCCTCCATCTGGGGCTCCAGGCAAGATCTCACCCAGTGGGTTCAAAATGATCTCCAGAATGGTGAGCAAAAATCCCAGATCCAAATGGTGGGACTTAGTGAATGACCTGCATAGAGCTGGGACCACCGTAACAATGGCTATTGGGAGTATTGGGAGAATGTCATATGGTCTCATGAAACCAAAGTAGAACTGTTTGGTAGAAACAAAATTCATTGTGATTGAAGGAGACAGAATGCTGAGTTGCATCCAAAGAACACCATACCTACTGTGAATCATGGAGGTGGCAACATCATGCTTTGGGGCTGTTTCTCTGCAAAGGGACCAGGATGACTGATTGTGAGATTTTGAGTCCAAACCTCCTTCCATCAGCAAGGGCATTGAAGATGAAATGTGGATGGGTCTTTCAGCATGATAATGATCCCAAGCACACTACCAGGTCAATGAATGAGTGGCTTCATAAGAAGCATATGAAGGTCCTGGAGTGGCCTAGCCAGTCTCCAGATCAGAAAACCTTTTGATGCATTTGAAAGTCCATGTTGCCCAGCGACAGGCCCAAAACATCAATGCTCTAGAGGAGATATAGATGGAGGAATGAGCCAACAGTGTGTGCTAAACTTATGAAGACTTACAGAAAACGTTTGACCTCTGTCATTGCCAATGAAGGGTATATAATAACACAATATTGTGATGAACTTTTGTTAATATGCAAAACACAAGCCGCAGAGACAACATCACGTTTCTCAATGCAAGCAATGACTGGCCAGGTCTTTCCCTGGGAAGGAACAACCACAGGAAGGGCAGTCTCCAATGAAGGAAACCACCTATGCCAAAACATGGTATCCATCCACAGACAGCTGTTTCGGGGTATTGCTCCTCATCAGTGTGGAGTAGGAAACTGGCCAGTAGGAGCAATGCCTAGTAGAATACTGTGAAAAATGAGGATGAATGAACTCATGGAGATCAACATCCAACACTGTGGAGACACCATCACATGTTTCTCAACACAGTGATTCTAGAGCAATGCCCCCATCCCTTATGGGAAATATGTAAAAACATGCAAAACACATGTGAAGAAACATGTGATGGTGTCTCCTCTGTGTTGGATATTGATCTCCATGAGTTCATTCATCCTCATTTTTCACAGTATTCTACTAGGCATTGCTCCTACTGGCCAGTTTCCTACTCCACACTGACGAGGGGCAATACCCCGAAACAGCTGTCTGTGGATGGATACCATGTTTTGGCATAGGTGGTTTCCTTCATTAGAGACTGCCCTTCCCGTGGTTGTTCCTTCCCGGGGAAAGACCTGGCCAGTCATTGCTTGCGTTGAGAAACATGTGATGGTGTCTCCGCGGCTTGTGTTTTGCATGTTTTTACATATTTCCCATAAGGGATGGGGGCATTGCTCTAGAATCACTGCATTGAGAAACATGTGATGGTGTCTCCGCAGTGTTGGATGTTGATCTCCATGAGTTCATTCATCCTCATTTTTCACAAACTTTTGTTAATGACCAAATACTAATTTTCCACCATAATTTCCAAAATAAATCTTGCCAAATCAGGCAAGGTGATTTTCTGGATTTGTTTTCTAATTTTGACTCTTATAGTTGTGGTCTACCTATGATGTCATTACAGGCTTCTCTCATCTTTTTAAGTGGGAGAACGTGCACAATTGATGGCTGACTAAATACTTTTTTCCCTACTATATGCCTAATCACAGCACCATGGACCTGAAATTACTTGTATTGAAAGGTAACTTCAAATCTCAGAGAGACAGGAGAGTCTGGGAGTACAAACTTATGGCAACATTTGGCACTCTCAGTGCAGGAATGAATGTGTTGCATGGATTTATGTTATTTTTACATAAATTAAGGAATTTGCTCTTCAGACCATGTGGGGGCATCACAACACAGAACCAGACCCCAATCAGAGGACAATAAAACTTTCACTCCTTATCTACTAACTGTTCCAATATTTATGGACACAACTGTTATCACTCTCTCATAATGACAATTATGTGCCGTGTTGTGTATAAATATGTGATTCTTCAGATTTTGTATTTGTTTATATGCCTGATGAAGAAACCTGAGTAGTTTTGAAAGCTTGCAATTTGATACCATCTTTTCAGTTAGCCATTAAAAGTTATAAACCACTGAGGACTCTGAATTGCAAATATTTTTTTATACTGTGCAGAAATATCATCAGCCCCACATTATCTCTTAGCATTCTGTAGGCTGCATTCACGAATCATATAATATGCATCATTTACAAATGTTGAACCTTAACTAGCAAAATAGTGAGATATATTTTCTTTGGCCATTGTGTCCTAATTTGACCTTTTAAAATGCTGGGTCATTTCTTTGCTACATTTCTTTATTACACTGATGATTTTCTATCCATCAACTACATAAAATCATGGTATTACATTTATTTATTACATTTCTTTATTACACTGACCATTTTCTATCCATCAACAACATAAAAACATGGTATTATAAAATGATGACTAATTATCTGATCTGCTTGGAGGAATTTTCTGTATCATTCCAAGTGTTACATGCTGGCAGGAAGCAAAAACTGTCAAATGTTTTGGCAGCACAGAGATTAGAAATTTCCTTACAGTTCGTTATGCTAAAAAAAAATAAAAAAAAAAGCTGTCTGGCTGATTTATTGTAAGGCAGCATAGAGATGCTTATATACTAGGAGAAGAAGCTATTTTTCTTCAATGCAGATTTACATTCACACCTTCAAATAAGTCAAAGATGCAGCATTCAGAAGGTAGGGTTACGTCACTTAGGATAATATATCTGTACATTGCTACACTATATTTATGTGAGCTAAATATATGTCACAGGATTCAGTATACCACATTCATCTGTCTATCTGTCTAGATCTGAAATCTGTGTAAATATGTGTGTAATATGTTGTAAATAAAGCATAAACAAGTAAAATAAAATAGTATCTAAACAGAAAGTAATGAAGAGGCAGCATACTAAACAATATGGCAAAAATACAAAAAGCAGTGGCTTATTAGCACATGCTGGCAGTGGCAACATTTTAGTTCTAAGTGAGAACCGTTCTCAGGCAGTAATAGAAAGGCAAAGTGGTTAGGAAGGTGATTATACAATGTTATAAAAATACATAAACAAAGTGAATATACAAAATACAGATATATGATTATGTGCATATACATTAAAATTACCTGTAAGTGAAGGTGTTATGGTATCAGAGTGTACAGAAAAAGTGCAATAGTCCTTAATTATGCAGGTAAATACCAGGTGAAAATAATAATAAATAGTATATAGTAATAGTAATAGTAAAAAATGCTCAGATGACTCACCCTTTAGGTAGAAGGGACATCTATATGTAAAAACCGCTGTATTCAGTGTCCTAATTAACTCACTGCACATGTCAGAACAAAAGGCAGGTGTGCAATGTGATTTTGCACATGCACAATGACTACTGAAGTCACCTGAGCCATCTTGGAAAAGGTTAGTAAGTGCTAAGCACATGTCCGCCCTCATTCAATGACATGAAAGGGAATGACATTACAATGTGTAAAGGAAGCCAGATGCATTGAGGTACTTTAACCCCTTTGCCTGGAAGCCTGTTTTCACCTTCCTAACCAGGCTGATTTTTTACAATTCTGACCAATGTAATTTTATGAGGTCACAACTCTGGAACACTCCAACGGATCCTGGAGATTCTGAGATTGTTTTCTTGTGACATATTGTACTTTGCGATAGTGGTAATATTTCTTTGATATGACTTGCATTTATTTGTGAAAAAAACAAAAATTTGGCAAATTTTGCAATTTTCAAACTTTAAATTTTATGCCCTTAAATCAGAGAGTCATATCGCACAAAATAGTTAATAAATAACATTTCCCACATGACTACTTTATATCAGCACATTTTTTTTTTAAGTTAGGTGGTTATAAGTGTTAAAAGTTGACCAGCGATTTCTCATTTTTACAACAAAATTTGCAAAACAATTTTTTTTAGGGACCACCTCACATTTGAAGTGATGTTGAGGGCCCTATATGACAGAAAATACCCAAAAATGACACTATTGTAAAAACTGCACCCCCCAAGGTACTCAAAACCACATTTAAGAAGTTTATTAACCCTTCAGGTGCTTCACAGGAATTTTTGGAATGTGGAAAAAAATAATCATTTACTTTTCTTTCACAAAAATCTTCCTTTAGAGCTACCATAATTTTTTTCACTTTAGCAAGGGTAACAGAAGAAATAGACCATACATTTTGTTGTGTAATTTCTCCTGAGCATGTCGATACCCCATATGTGGGAAATCTACTGTTTGGACGCATGGCAGGGCTTTGAAGGGAAGGAGCGCCATTTAACTTTTTGAATGTAAAATTTGCTGGGATAATTAGTGGACATCATGTCATGTTTGGAGAGCCCCTGATGTGTGTAAACAGTGGAAACCCCCAACAAGTGACACCATTTTGGAAATTAGACCCCTTATGCAACTTATCTAGATGTGTAAACAATCCACATTGAAGAAAAGAATATCCGGCACCGTTCTGTAAATACGCTACTACAATGATTTGCACACGTAATTCTCAGTCCACAATAACAAAAAACACCTTAATCCCTTAATGAACGGGTGCTCAATCCTATACTAGAAAAAGCAACAAACTTCATAATTATTAGAGGGAAAAATAGGATGGCACTCACCGTTCATCAAATCACTTTATTTATTGTTCATCGGGCATATGCATTGGCACGGGAACAATGTGCTGAAAGGCGGATAACAGCCGTTTCACGCTGAATGCTCTTCAACAGGTCCTAACAATAGGACACAGATGCCCAATATGTAGGGGAATACTACTGTTTGTATGCACTGCAGGGCTTGGAAGGGAAGGAGCTCCATTTGACTTTTTGAAGCAAAATTTGATGGAATAATTAGCGATGCCATGTCATGTTTGATGAGCCCCTGATGTGCCTAAACAGTGGAAACTCCCACACTGACACCATTTTGGAAACTAGACCCCTTTGGTACCTTACCTAGATGTGTATTGAGCACTTTGAACCCACAGGTGCTTCACAGAAGTTTATAACGTTAAGCCGTAAAAATAAAAAAAATCACATTTTTCCCACAAAAATATATTTAGCTACAAATTTTGCATTTCGACAAGGGCAAAAGGAGAAAATTGACCCCCAAGTTTGTTGTGCAATTTTTACTGAGTTCACCGATACCCCATATGTGGTCAAAAACTACTTTTGAGGAACAGTGCAAAGCTCAGATAAGAAGTAGCACCATATTACATTGCAGATTTTGCTACACTTGTTTGAGCGTGGCATGTTACATTGGCAGAGCCCTTGAGGTGCCAGAACAGCAAAATCCCCCATAAGTGACCCCATTTTACCAATTAAACCTATCAATGAATTAATCTAGGGGTGCAGTGATTATATCGACACCACAGTTGTGTCATGCACTTTTATACCATTTGGTAGTGAAGAAAAAATTATTTACATTTTTACAGCCAAGATTGTGTGTTAGCCCCAAGTTTTACATTTTCACACAGGGAAATGGGTAAAAATAGCACCAGAATTTGTCCCACAATTTCTGCTGAATGAAGAAATATCCCATATGTGGCTGTACAGTACTACTTGGTCTCGGGAGGGATGGAGTGCTATTTGCTTTCTGAAGAGCAGATTTTCCTAGCCTCTAAATGCTAGAAAAGCAGAATCCCCCCAAGTGACCACATTTTGGAAATCATAACCCTTTGGGTACTTAGCTACAGATCTGGTGACAATTTTGACTCCATCAGTCTTTCCAGAAACAGGCACCAGTGGATGTTGCTGAGTGAAAATTACAAACTGCCGTTGTAGTGAACAGTACATTGCAGTCACCAGTACATTATGCCCAGCTCATGCTTCTGGAGACATGCACCTGTAAATTAGGTGGGCTCTCATCACTACATAAATGCCAAACATATGGACGCTAAATGTTGTTTAGGCACACTGGGGCTTAGAAGGTAGGTGGGCATTTGGATTTGGGAATGGAGAATTTTCTGAATTTCTTTTGGAGAGCGAGAAGCCACTTTGCTTTTCCAGAGCCTTTGTGCTACCAGTAACGTGGAAGCCCCCTATATTTCTGTTAACAGATGATGGACCTGAGCTT
Organism: Dendrobates tinctorius; assembly: GCF_039654945.1. NCBI lineage: Eukaryota > Metazoa > Chordata > Amphibia > Anura > Dendrobatidae > Dendrobates > Dendrobates tinctorius. The sequence goes on from NW_027361698.1 coordinate 48,667,158, forward strand.
GCTTTTTTTGTGGATTGAGTTAAAGCTTTTATTGGGAACATTTTACAGAACGTTTGGGAGAACATTTATCTGGCACTCTATGCTGATGACTTACTTTGGGGTTTCCATCTAAATCTCAGATGTGACAGAAAAAAACCCCAAGGGATCAATTCATTATAATAAGGCAGCAGATTTACTCTGGACTCCGTCTGGCCTCTGTTCATTGGTGACCTTTTCAGAAGTGCACAGGACTGCAATCCTAAAAAGATGGACACCACCAGATCACAGGTCCTATGGCATTCACAGTGACTTCATCTGCCTCATTATAGGGTATTTTCCACCGGGGCTTCTGTCTGAATAACATATTTTAGATATTTACATGGTAAGTGCTCAGTGCAAAGTGCAAGATAAATGTGCACCAAGCCTTACTGCGATCTTTGGGAAGCAGAATGAAAAAATTCAACAGTAGGTGAAGAATTGGTTTTATTTATTTTATCGTCCTTCCTTGGTGGTGTAAGTGATTAGTCAACCTTATTCTTCGGGTCTGTGCAATTACAGCGATACCAGATTTAGAGCGGGTTTTTATGCTTGGCTGCAGGCACACACTAAAAGAAGCTATTTATTGTGAAAACTAGTTTTTGCATCAGCATATTTTGACAGCTCTAATTTTTTCATATTTTGGCTGACAGAGTCATGTGAGGGCTTGTTTCTTGCGGGACGAGTTGATGTTTTTATTAGTACCATTTTCGGGCACATGAAATTTTGTGATCGCTTTCTATTCTGATTTTTGGGAGACAGAATGAACAAAAACCAGAACTTTCCGGAATTGCTTTTTGTTTTTCTTTTTTTATACCGTTCTGCGTTTAGTAAAATTGGTAAGACAGCTTTATTCTTCAGGTCAGTACGATTACGATACCCTATTTATTTTTTTATATTTTGGCACTATTATACAATAAAAACTATTTTATGGGAAAAATAATTATATTTGCATCGCTTTTTTCTGAGAGTTATAACTTTTTTATTTTTCTGCTGATAGAGCTCTATGGCACTTGCTTTTTGCGGGACAAGATGATCTTTTCAGTGGTACCATTTTTATTTATAACTATCTTTTTGATTGTGTTTTATTGCACTTTTTGCTCTGCAGTATGATGTTAAAGCATTGTTTTTTGCCTCGTTTTTTATTTATTTTGTTACAGTGTGCACTGAAGGGGTTAATTAGTGGGACAGTTTTATACAGCGGGTCATTAAGGACACAGCGATACGAAATATGTGTACCTTTTTATTTACATAAATAAATTTATTTATTTATTGGAAAAATATTTAATTCTTTTTTTTTCTTTATTTATTGAATTTTTAAAAAATATTTTTGCCTATACTAATTTTTTCAACTTTTTCATTGTCCAAAGATGGGACTTTATTATATCAGATCGCTGCTCTGACACTCTGCACTGCAGAGTATCAGATCAGGATCTGACAGGCAGGGAAGGAGGCATGCCGGCACCTGCTCTCAGAAGGCTCTCACAAGCCACCCTTCCCTGCAGGATCCAGAAGGACTTCGCGGCCACCTTGGCACTGGGGGGCTCCACGGAGACCATTAGGAAAATGTGATCGCAGCATGTTGACCTGATGGATGCGAGCAGGGAGCCCCCTTCCTGCGCGATGCTTCTCTATACTGCTGTCGCTACTGACAGCTAAATCAGAGGGAGAATATACCCTTGATCGGTGCTAGCATACAGCTTACATGCAGCTGGCACCTGCACCCAATTGCCGCGGTGCTCAGTGTGAGGCCATGCGATCGGTGCACCGTAATAGCACTGCTGTTTGTGGAAATGAAATTTCCACAGACCAGTACTAGTACGGCGCATGTCAAGATGGGGTTGAATGGTGTTAAAAACAGGTGAGAATCCATTAGGTCTTCACTATCAAAATAACATTTATTTTAACTCCTAAATAAAGGTATACGGTTTGAACATCTTGTGAAAAACTTGTTCCATCTTCATTTAGGAAAGAATAAAGCTTTTGATACTATTCAAACAATGATAACTGTTTTACTGCCTATATATGAACGTTAGCAAGGCAGTAATTTAGGACTATAAAGCAAAAAAGCAATTTGCCAAAATTGACATATACAGGATTCACCAAAGAAAAATAGAATATACAGCAAATGGTGAAATTTAAAACGTAACTTTTACTTTGTTCAATAAAAGATTTGAAAAATGCGTGTCACCAAAAACATTTAAAATTGTCGATCTGATAGAGGTTCCTAATAATGCAACAAAAATCAGGCCCTAAATCGACCCGTTTAAGGATAATTGTCACCTAAATACAATTAGATAACAGATTAAGTAATTGGATATGGCGACTTAGGTTCATTATATATACACTCCATAGCTCAAATGCACATACATATTAAATACAAATATTGAAAGCACATAATGCTGGCTATACATATGTATGAGGAAATGAGATCATATCAATGACAAGAAAAATTGGAACAATCTCACCAAAGAGTTGAAAAGAAGGACGGGAGTCTTCAGGTATCATATAATAACAGAATTCCCTGGAGCAATAATGAACCTAAGTCACCATATCCAATTACTTAATCTGTTGTCTAATTGTATTTAGGTGACAATTATCCTTAAACGGGTCGATTCAGGGCCTGATTTTTGTTGTATTATTAGGGACCTCTATCAGATCGACAATTTTAAATGGTTTTTGGTGACACATATTTTTCAAATCTTTTATCGAGCAAGGCAGTAATTTACCCTTAAATTGTAGCATTTGTAGATCATTTTTAGGTTTTAATAATCCTAAACTGTCTCTTACTGCAGCGTATTGGTAGTTGCCACCTGTTACCATCCATTTTCTCCTAGACAGATATATTGAGCTGTATTTTTTTCTAATACTATGGGCCATCTGGTTAGTATTTTTTCTATAGCATTGTTTGTCTCCTATCTATCTATCTATCTATCTATCTATCTATCTATCTATCTTTCTATCTGTAGCTCTCTATTCATGTAGCATTCTATCCAGCTACCTATCTAGTTATCATTATTCTTTTTCACGTTTATGTTCTTCATAGATATTTTTAAAACTGCAGCCATCAATTCTTCATTTTAGATTGGTTGATTTTTATTGTATTATCATAAACTGTTGAGACCATTGGATTTCTACAACAGTAGCATCTGCTAAGAGGCGCTCCAGCCACTTGAAACTCATTAAGATATACTTGAGTTTGACAATGTGATGAGAACATCTGTCAGGGTTGGCCAAGATTTCAATCATTCGTGATGCTTCTCTGTCACTTTGCTAAAAAAGCTTAATAAATGAACTTAATGCTGTCAGAGTGTAAAAACGCAAATTCTAATTGTTGTGCTGTCACTGCACCTCATTGTAAATATGATTTAAACAAATATGTTGCTTTTGCATTTTTATTAAATGTAAATGTGTATTCAATGTTACAGAAAACAACATATATTACAGTATAAACACACAGACTGTAAATTGTATGCTTGTTTCTGATAAAAAAGTATAATGTATAGTTTCCTAAAATTAGTGTAAAAAGAAGTTACAGGACTACATAAATTAAGACATATATGGGTACCTTTTTTGTTTCGGTATGGGATACTTGGCGTAAAAAATATCTGTCGAGGAGGCTAGACACACACTCACATGCCTACAATCAGATTGCAACAGTCACATACTTACTGTTTGTAAAAAAAAAAAAATCTTGTCACCAAAAAAGCGAAAAAATGACAAACATACACATTTTATTTATTGAAGATAAAATCACAAATATAATAAAAGACCATGGGTAAATCAGACACATAGTACTACACTTGAATATGATTATAATGGCAGGGTCATGAGAAAACCTGGGTACCAATGTAGTGTAATGGAATAATGAAAATATATGAATCAAAAGATTGAGTACCTGTGTTATGTAAATCATTACATACTTTTGACCAGGGTCATTTGGATATTTTGAGTTGTCATTATGATTTAACCCCTTCATGACCTTTGACGCCACGTAGGCGTCATGAAAAGTCGTGCCAAAAGACCCATGATGCCTATGTGGCATCAAGACTTTAAAGCACCCCTGCGGGTCGGGTGACCGGGGTCACTGAAAGGTCACCCGACACAGAGGACACGTTAGAGTTAACCCTAGGGGCGTGGCTTAGCCCCCACATGCCTACGATCGCTCTGATTTGCTGTTAAAAGTGAAACTGCCAATAAGAGCGATTGCAATATTTCATCAATGAAATTTGATGAAATATTACAAATCCAACCATGGCCGATGCTGAAATAGCATTGGGCATGGCTGGAGACACTGAACAGACCCCCCCAACTGACTGACAGCACCGATCGGCCGCTGCCACCATCTGACGGCGCTGATCGAAATCTGCCGCAGCCGCTGTCAAAATCTGCCCCCCGCCTTCCCTCCAGTCTCCCCGCCCTCTGATCACCCCCTCTCATCCTCCACGAGGCCTCCGAACTCCCTCTGGCAGTCCCAGTGTCCCGCTGTCCCGGATCATGGGCGCCACCATCTTAGAAAATGGCGGGCGCATGCGCTGTTCGCCCGCCAGGAATCTGCGATGCTGCAGATTCATTCATTTATTTTGATCACTATCACAGTGATCAAAATAAATAAGAAAGTAAATCACCGCCCCCCTTATCACCCCCATAGGTAGGGACATATAATAAAATAAAGAAAACATTTTTATTTTTATTTTTCCATCAGGGTAAGGGCTAGGGTTAGGGCTAGGGTTAGAATTAGGGTTAGGGTTGGAATTAGGGCTAGGGTTAGAATTAGGGTTAGGGTTGGAATTACGGTTAGGGACAGAATTAGGGTTAGGGCTGGAATTAGGGTTGGGATTAGGGTTAGGGTTGTAATTAGCATTGGGATTAGGGTTGGGGGTGGGTTGGGGTTGGGATTACGTTTAGGCTTGTGGTTAGGGTCAGAGTTGGGATTAGGGTTAGGGGTGTGTTGGGGTTAGGATTGTGGTTAGGGTTATGATTAGGGTTGGGATTAGGGGTGTGTTGGGGTTGGAGATAGAATTGAGGGGTTTCCACTGTTTAGGCACATTAGGGGGTCTCCAAACGTGACATGGCGCCACCATTGATCCCAGCCAATTTTGCGTTCAAAAAGTTAAACAGTGCTCCCTCCAATTCGAGCCCCGATGTGCGCCCAAACAGTGGTTTACCCCCACATATGGGGTATCAGCGTACTCAGGAAATATTGCAAAACAACTTTGGGGGTCTAATTTCTCCTGGTACTCTTGGGAAAATAAAAAATAGGGGGCTAAATAATTATTTTTGTGGAAAAAAAATATATTTATTTTCACGGCTCTGCGTTATAAACATCTGTGAAGCACTTGGGTGTTCAAAGTGCTCACCACACATCTAGATTAGTTCCTTGGGTGGTCTAGTTTCCAAAATGGGGTCACTTGTGGGGGGTTTCCACTGTTTAGGTACATCAGGGGCTCTGCAAACGTAACATAACACCCGCAGACCATTCCATCAAGTCGGCATTTCAAAATGTCACTACTTCCCTTCTGAGCCCCAACGTGTGCCCAAACAGTGGTCCCCCCACATATGGGGTACTAGTGTACTCAGGACAAACTGGACAACAACTTTTGGGGTCCAAATTTATCCTGTTACCCTTGTGAAAATAAAAAATAGTGGGCTAAAAATCATTTTTTGAGGAAAAAATTATTTTTTTATTTTCACGGCTCTGCTTTATAAACTTCTGTGAAGCACTTGGGGGTTCAAAGTGCTCACCAAACATCTAGATTAGTTCCTTGGGTGGTCTAGTTTCCAAAATGGGGTCACTTGTGGGGGGTTTCCACTGTTTAGGTACATCAGATGCTCTGCAAACGTAACATGACACCCGCAGACCATTCCATCAAGTCGGCATTTCAAAACGTCACTACTTCCCTTCTGAACCCCAATGTGTGCCCAAACAGTGGTCCCCCACATATGGGGTACCAGCATACTCAGGACAAACTGGGCAACCACTTTTGGGGTCCAAATTTATCCTGTTACCCTTGTGAAAATAAAAAATAGTGGGCTAAAAATCATTTTTTGAGGAAAAATTGTTTTTTTATTTTTACAACTCTACTTTATAAACTTCTGTGAATCACTTGGGGGTTCAAAGTGCTCACCACACATCTAGATTAGTTCCTTGGGTGGTCTAGTTTCCAAAATGGGGTCACTTGTTGGGGGTTTCCACTGTTTAGGTACATCAGGGGCTCTGCAAACGTAACATGACACCCGCAGACCATTCCATCAAGTCGGCATTTCAAAACGTCACTACTTCCCTTCTGAGCCCCAACGTGTGCCCAAACAGTGGTCCCCCCACATATGGGGTACCAGCATACTCAGGACAAACTGGACAACAACTTTTGGGGTCCAAATTTATCCTGTTACCCTTGTGAAAATAAAAAATAGTGGGCTAAAAATCATTTTTTGAGGAAAAAAAATATTTTTATTTTCACTGCTCTGCGTTATAAACTTCTGTGAAGCACTTGGGGGTTTAAAGTGCTCACCACACATCTAGATAAGTTCCTTGGGGGTCTAGTTTCCAAAATGGGGTCACTTGTGGGGGAGTTCCAATGTTTAGGCACACAGGGGCTCTCCATGGTGTCCGCTAATGATTGGAGCTAATTTTCCAATCAGAAAGTCAAATTGCGCTCCTTCCCTTCTGGGCCCTACCGTGCGCCCAAACAGTGGATTATGACCAGATATGAGGTATTGGTGTGCTCAGGAGAAAGTTCCCAACAAATTTTAGGATCCATTTTATCCTGTTGGCCATGTGAAAATGAAAAAACTCAGGCTAAATAAAATTTATGTGAAAAAAAGTACTTTTTTTTGCGGATCAATTTGTGAAGCACCTGGGGGTTCAAAGTGCTCACTATGCATCTAGATAAGTTTGTTGGAGGGTCTAGTTTCCAAAATGGGGTCACTTGTGGGGGAGCTCCAATGTTTAGGCGCACAGTGGCTCTCCAAACGCGACATGGCAACCGCTAAATATTCGAGCATATTTTCCATTCAAAAAGTCAAATGGCGCTCTTTCCCTTCTGAGCCCTGCCTTGCACCCAAACAGTGGTTTATGACCACATATGAGATATCGGTGTGCTCAGGAGAAATTTCCCAACAAATTTTAGGATCCATTTTATCCTGTTGGCCATGTGAAAATGAAAAAACTGAGGCTAAATAAAATTTATGTGAAAAAAAGTACTTTTTTTTTGCGGATCAATTTGTGAAGCACCTGGGGGTTCAAAGTGCTCACTATGCATCTAGATAAGTTTGTTGGAGGGTCTAGTTTCCAAAATGGGGTCACTTGTGGGGGAGCTCCAATGTTTAGGCGCACAGTGGCTCTGCAAACGCGACATGGCAACTGCTAAATATTCGAGCATATTTTCCATTCAAAAAGTCAAATGGCGCTCTTTCCCTTCTGAGCCCTGCCTTGCACCCAAAGAGTGGTTTATGACCACATATGAGGTATTGGTGTACTCAGGAGAAATTGCCCAATAAAATTTAGGATCTATTTTATCCTGTTACCCAGGAGAAAATGATAAAATTGATGCTAAAGAAAATTTATGTTGGAAAAATTAAAATGTCCATTTTTTTCCTCCACGTTGCTTTAGTTCCTGTGAAGCACCAGAAGGGTTAATAATCTTCTTGAATGTAGTTTTGAGTAGCTTGAGAGGTGTAGTTTTTAGAATGATGTCACTTTTGGGTATTTTTTGATATACATACCCCTCAAAGTGACTTCAAATGTGAGGTGGTCCCTAAAAAAATGGTTTTGTAAATTTTGTTGTAAAAATGAGAAATCACTGGTCAACTTTTAACCCTTATAACTTCCTAACAAAAGAAAAATTTGTTTCCAAAATTGGGCTGATGTAAGGTAGACATGTGGGAAATGTTATTTAATAACTATTTTGTGTCAGATAACTCTCTGGTTTAACAGAATAAAAATTCAAAATTTGAAAATTGCGAAATTTCACAAATAAACGCAAAAAGTATCGACCTAAATTTACCACTAACATGAAGCCCAATATGTCACAAAAAAACAGTCTCGGAATCACTAGGATGCGTTGAAGCATTCCTGAGTTATTACCTCATAAAGGGACACTGGTCAGAATTGCTAAAAATGGCCAGGTCATTAAGGTCAAAATAGGCTGGGTCATGAAGGGGTTAAAAAGAGAAAGCATAGTAATTTGACAATAAATGGCTTCACCCAACCACTAACCATGAGTGGAGAATAAGTTTTGGTGTTATCATTCATAATCTCTGAAAAAAGGGCAAGAAAGCAACAATTCTGCCTGGGTATGTAAACTTGTGAGCGCAACTGTATGCAAACACAGATGTTTACAGGATGCATCAATTGCACGAATTATAGTAAACATAAATATTAAAAATACAGACATTGTAAAAACATGAATATCTGGAAAGCCATAAAGGAAACAAAAAATTGTCAACAAATCAGATGGTTAATTATTATGATTAAAGAATCCTATACACAGTATATCGATTAAGCTAGATACACTAGGAGGATTAACTGACCTCGGAAGGGTAAAATATTATACACTAATTGCCTGAAAGTGCAAAGTCCCACGAGATATGATCCCTCACTGACAGGTCATAAAACAACCTCTTTTTAAATTAAGCTATAGTTAGGTCCAGAAATATTTAGACAGTCACCCAAGTTTTGAGTTTTAAGCTGTTTACCATGTATAAGACAAAATAATATTGTGGTACCGTGTTAGCCAGAAAAAATAGATGTAAATACTTATGTCCCCAAAAAAATTTGAGAAAAGTATTCAAGCAGTGATACCTTTATTGGCTAACCAGAGAAATTATATTTGGAAGCAAGCTTTCAGGGCTCAAAAGGCCCCTTCATCAGGTTTGATTACAAGTGAATTACTGAGAAGAGATGGCAACACTTAAATAGAAATTACAACAGGACATGAGGTGATACAGGCCAAGAAAATCAAATTAAGGTTTTTGTTACACATGTAAATGAGGTGGCAGTGTTCTATTAGAGATCTGAAGACCTTCTTGTGGAGGTGTGAACTGTGTCCATGTAATGAGTCATGAATCCAGGTGTCAAATTCAGTCCTGTTGTTAGAGAATGAAACATATTTATAAATTTATACTCCCAAATTTTCCTTTCTCTGTCACTATTAAAATGACCTTTCAATATTAGGACTTTTAGATCTGCCAAGCTGTGTCCAGGTACAGAGAAGTGTATTCCTACAGGTGTGTCCAGCTCATTTTTTATCGTATGTCTATGCAGATTCATCCTTGTTTGTAGTTTTTGCTTTGTTTTTCCTATGTATGTCACTGCATTGCACCTTGTACATTGTATCATGTACACGACATTGGAGGATGTACATGAAAAATAGTCCATGATCTTATAGTGCTGATTTGTGTTGGGCATGGGGACTTTATCTGTTGGTGATATGTGGGTGCAGGTCTTGCATTTCTTACTGTTACATGGGACTGTGCCTGTCTCTTATGGTGATGCGAGGGCACTTCTAACAAGGATATTCCTTAGGTTGGGAGGCTGTTTGTAGGAGAGCAGTGGCAGTTCTGGGAATATTCCTTTCAGTCTGTGGTCTCTGTGGAATATGGGTTGGAGATCAGCGCCAATTTTCTTTAAAATGTTCATGTGAGGGTTGTACGTGACCACAAGCAGCACCCAGTTGTTATCCTCTTTCTGGTTGTAATCCAGGAGGCTGCTTCTTGGGATCCTTGTAGCTCTGTGGATTTGTTCATCAATTACAAGTGGATGATATCCTTGATGTTAGAATGTTTTCCTAAGTGATAGTAGTTGTAGTTTTCTATCCTCGCTGTCTGAACAGATCCGAATGTACCTTAGAGCTTGACTGTAGATTATTGATTTTTTTTGTGTGTCTCAGATGAAAGGTGTTCCATCTCAGGTATGCCGGATGTCCTGTGGGTTTATGGTAAATAGTCGTTTGTACGGTATTGTCTTTGATGTATATAGTTGTTTCTAGAAAATGGATTTGGGATTTTGAAAAGTTGAGGGTGAGCTTGATGGTTGGGTGGAACTTGTTGAAGTTTTTGTGGAAGGTAAGCAGTTCCTCCTTTGAGCCTTTCCAGAATATTAGTAGGTCATCAATGTAGCGGAAGTATGCTAGAGGTTTGATAGTGCAGGATGCCAAAAAGTCTTGTTCTAGCCATAAACAGTTTAGCATACTGTGGTGACATTTTGCTTCTCATGGCGCTGCCTATGCACTGTTGGTATATATTGTTTCCAAAGGAAAAATAGTTATGGTGGAGCACAAACCTGATGAATTGCAAGGCTGGTTCCGTGGCCTAATTGTTTTTTTGGAGGAAATATTTGCATGCAGCAATCCCATCTCTGTGAGGAATGTTGGAGTATAGGGACTCTACATCCATGGTGGCCAATATTGTATCCTCTGGAAGTAGACCTAGTGCTGACAATTTGCAGAGATTGTCTGTGGTGTCCTGGATGTAGCTGGGTGTTTGCTTCACCAAGGGTTTCAAAATGTCCTCCATCCAGCCAGAGATATCCTCAGTTAATGTCCCAATACCAGAGATGATGGGTCTCCCTGGATTACCTGCTTTGTGTATTTTAGGTAGTCACCTCTAAAATGTTAATGCTGCTGAATATGTTGGCACTATAGAAATGAAATTATTGTTATTATAATAATGTCACTTTCTTATATTCCTCCTTAGGCTGTAAAGTAGATGAGTCATCAGTGACCTCTGACCTTTAGTCCTTCATGACAGGAAGGGCTATAGGATGGGTAGCAGCCCAGACATAACAGAGGTCATATTATCCTTCTTCCCTATGTTATTTGTCCAAATTCAATTGAGAGTTTTTGTTAATTGCAAACTTGAGAGAATTTTGAAAATTACGTACAGAAATTAATTTATACAGAATCGATTTGCTTACCTGTAGTAACTAGTAAGCAAATAATTATTTCAATGTTCATAAATGAAGTATATCACAAACATTTTCTTCTTTAAGTCCTTTCCAATTCCTTTTTATAAAATAGGACATTCTCAGCAAATCTTTATATTAACAAACAGCTGAAAAAAAGTAATAATATTGTTGCAAAACAGACCAAAATTGCCTTCAGTAGTAATTTAGACTCCTCATCATATCAGAACAGTAAAACTGAAAGTGGCATCATTCATATGGCTTAAATCATAGAATCATAGAATCATAGAATCGTAGAGTTGGAAGGGACCTCCTGGGCCATCTGGTCCAACCCCCTGCTCAAAGCAGGATTCGCTAAATCATTCCAGACAGATGTCTGTCCAGCCTCTGTTTGAAGACTTCTATTGAAGGAGAACTCACCACCTCTCGTGGCAGCCTGTTCCACTCATTGATCACTCTGTCAAAAAGTTTTTTCTAATATCTAATCTGTGTCTCCTCCCATTCAATTTCATCCCATTGCTTCTAGTCTTTTCTTGTGCAAATGAGAATAAAGACGATCCTTCTACAATTTGACAGCCATTGAGATATTTGTTGACAGTTATTAAGTCTCCTCTCAGTCTTCTCTTTTGCAAGCTAAACATTCCCAAATCCTGCAACCTTTCCTCATAAGACAGGGTTTGCAGACTGGTCACCATTCTGGTCGCTCTTTTCTGAACTTGCTCCAGTTTGTTGATGTCTTTTTTAAAATGTGACGCCCAAAACTGGACACAGTATTCCAGATGAGGTCTGACCAAAGAGCAGTAGAGGGCAACAATGACTTCACGGGATCTAGACTGTATGCTTCTGTTAATACATCCTAGAATTGCATTTGCCTTTTTTGCTGCTGCATCACGCTGTTGACTCATATTCAGTCTGTGATTTTTTACTATACCCAAGTCTTTTTCACACATGCTGCTGCTTAGCCCTATTCCTCCCATATCTGTATATGCTTTTTTCATTTTTATTGACCAGATGTAGTACTTTGCATTTTTCCCTGTTAAAAAACATTCGTTTAGTTGCTACCCACTGCTCCAGTTTATTTATATCTTTTTGAATCCTCTCTCTCTCTTCTCTAGTATTAGCTATCCCTTCTAGCTTTGTGTCATCAGCAGATTTAATCAATTTACCCTCAATTCCTTCATCTAAATCGTTGATAAAGATGTTGAACAATACAGGGCCCAGGACAGAGCCCTGTGGTACCCCACTTGAGACATTCTTCCAACTGGATGTGCAGCCATTTACAACCACTCTTTGGGTCCAATCACTTAGCCAGTTATGAATCCACCTAACAGTTGCCTTGTCCATTCCATACTTAGTCATTTTTTCAATAATGATTGTGTGAGATACTTTGTCAAATGCTTTGCTGAAGTCAAGATATACTATATCAACAGCATTTCCCTGATCCACCCAATCAGTGATTCTGTCATAGAAGGAAATTAAGTTAGTCTTACATGACTTATTAGTTACAAACCCATGCTGACTCTGTTTAATCACTTCATTCTTATCCAGGTACTGACATACATGTTGTTTAATAATTTGTTCAAAGATCTTTCCTGGTATAGAAGTCAGACTCACCGGCCTATAGTTGCCTGGGTCCACATTCTTCCCCTTTTTGAAGATAGGAACTACATTTGCTCTTCTCCAGTCTTCGGTGACTTCTGTCCTCCATGAATTTTCAAAGATTATGGAGAGGGGTTCAAAAATGTCTTCTGCTATCTCCTTCAGTACTCTGGGGTGTAGTTCATCTGGACCTGGAGACTTGAATTCATTTAGGTTAGCTAAGTGTTTCCTCACTAGCTTTCTGTTTATAGATATCCTGGATTCTTCTATTCTCCTAATATTACAGTGAAGAATGGTTGATGTTACATTTCATTTCTGAGAGAAAACAGATGCAAAATAGGAATCTAAAAGTTTGGCCTTCTCAACATCCTTTCTTACCATTTCATCATTTTTATCCTGTAAAAATCCTTTAGCATCTTTGACTTTTCTTCTACTTTTGACATATCCCCCAAATCCTTTATTATTGCTTTTGATGTCTCTTGCAAGCCTCAATTCAGTGGCAGCTTTAGTTAATCTGATCCGTGCCCTGCAGGTTCTGCAGACAGCATTATATTCTTTCATTAGATATGCCTCCCTCTTTCCATTTTATAAACATTTCTTTCTTCCTTTTTAGCATTTGCTTAAGTTCTGTGTTCATCCATCCTGGTTTCCTTATACACTTCCTATTCTTCCCTCTTTTTGGAATCGTTAACAATTGTGTTTTGAGAATTTCATTTTTCAAGATTTCCCATCCTTCCTGGACATTTTTGTCCTTAAGGATATCCTGCCCTGAAATCTAACCTTGACGTCTGAGTCTTCACAGGTCCTCCTCCTCTAGTTATCCAAAATTCTAAAATAGCATGGTCGCTACCTCCTAGGGTCCCAGCCACTTTTACCTCCTCAACCATTTTCTCCCTGTTTATAAGGATTAGATCCAAGGTAGCAGTTCCCCTTGTTTTCTCCCCTACCTTTTGGAAGATAAAGTTGTCAGCATGAGTGGACAAGAATTTCCTTGACCTGTTAGTTTTGCCTGAGAGAGATTCATTTCCAACTGAAATCTCCCATGACAACTATGTCATAATTTTTGGAGAACTTGGCCATTTGATGCATAAAGAGTTCATCAATATCTTCAGCTTGCACAGGCGGTCTGTAGTAAATGCCTACAATGGTGTCCTTTCCATTGTTCTGTCCTTGTATTCTTACCCAGTTTCCAAAGAACTCCTAGTCTCTGAAGCTTCAATCTCTGTGCAGATATATGCCTTTCTAACATACAATGCGACACCTCCTCGTTTATCAAGTCTGTTTCTTACAAATAAGTTGTATCCTTCTAGCCTTCTATTCCAATCATGTGTATTGTCCCACCAAGTTTCAGTGATTCCAATGACATCATATTTCTTTTCCTGTGTTAGTAGTTCCAATTCTCCTTGTTTGTTGCCCATGCTTTGTGCATTAGTATAGAAACATTTTAGTTTGTGATTGGTTTCTCTTTCTCCAATATTTTTATTCTTTAGATTCTTTTGTCTTTGTTCTTCCTTTCCACTTCTATTAGGAGAGTTCTCAATAGTATTTGTCAAGTGTATTGCTTTTTCTGGCCTTTTGCTTCCCTTCCCACGTTGTTCTAGTTTAAAGCTCTCCTGATGAGTGTAGCAAGGCGATTTCCAAATACATGTTTTCCAGTCTTCGTAAGGTGCACCCCATCTCTCATAGACATGAGTGGATTGATTCTATGGAATTTGGTCCAGCGTCCAAATCAGTGCTACCTGGCATCTAACCATGGCTGATGCAATATAATTTGCATGAGGTGCAGGCACAGATGATGTCACACCAGCCCTGAAAAATCAAATGCCATGCAGGAGACACTGACAGGTAAGAATTTTGTAGTTGCTAACCTGGACACTGGACACGTACCATTAACCTCGACTCTTGCCCGGAGTCCCAAGAAATGATCTACTGATTTCTAACCGCTAGCACTAGGATATTGTCATTGAACTCTTTTCACCATATCAATCAATACATGTTGGACATGATTAAATTTACATTTCAAGGAAGAGGTGCCTAATTAACATATATTGCTCAATAAAATGTGGTTGTTGCTAAAATAGATTCATTGCTATCATGAAGACATGCTGAAGATCTTGCGTTAAGGTCCAATGAAGAAGGACTGGTGGCCAATGGAATTTCTCTTTAAAGAGCATGGATATGCATGGTTTATTATAAAAACCAAATATTTTGCTGAAAGAAATGGTTCTTGCCTAATATATGAAATGTGTCATGTATAGAGAAAAAAGGTAAGTCTTGGAGGTGTATGAAAATAGACACCCAGGTAATTATAACACTGCATAGCTATAGTAACAAGAAACATTTTCTAGTTACTTAAGGCAAAAGTGCTAATAAGATGACAAGAGACTGGTATTACTGACTATTTATTTTAGTAAGTGCAAACCTTTTGCATTCAAAATAGTAAGATTGTCACATTAGGATTTGCCACCAGCCATTTGTCAACGCCATCTGGCTATACTATTATGCAATTATATTGGAGTAACTTTCTAATACCTCAAAGTTTTCTTTCTAACTTTATTATAAACTAAACTCAAAAATAATTTTTTTTTAAAAATCCTGTTCATCTGCAATATTGACATTTTCCGTGTGCATTTTCTGTATACAGAATTGTATTTGTTTTAATTCATGATACAACATTATGAAGTTTCTGCAACGTAAGCCACATTTTTTGATATGTAAATATATATAACTTTTTTAGACATTATGTCATTAACAAGATGCACTGGAAAAGATTAGACTACATTTGAGTTTACATTATGCAGAAGGGCACAATGCTGAACACTGTCCAGAGCTGTTCATGTCAATAATAATCTTAAAGATTTTGCTTGGCAGCGGCTATTTTGATCGTCTTGCATACACAAGTACATCGGTAGTTATAAATTCATTTGTATCAGGCTAGATTTGTTAGCAAAGTGCCATGTGTTTAATTTTAAGTTCATCACTTACATGTGCAGAAGAGAAATATTATGTTAGTTTTAATTTTATAAGCAGCTAATTAAAAAATATTTTTGGTAGAGGTCAAATTGGATATATACACTTCCTTCTTATACTTCTGGTATAGACAGTACAGCCAGACAAGTGTAATTTAAGGCAGCTAAAGTAAATGAGAGTCATTTGACAGCGAAATATCATAGATCATTATAGACTCTTGAAAAATTAATACTGTAGATTAGAATATTTCTTTCAGATATCAGAAGATAAATGTGAAGATGCATGCAAAACTTTACCTATGTGCATAGCATATGATATTACTATCTAGTAGGAGAGAAGCAGATTGTTAGAAATTTGAATTTGCCAGCTATGCTGAATTTTACCTTAAATTTCAATTAACACAAGCCTTAGATTAAGGATTTTTTAGGACAAAAATTGTGTGTGGAAACAAATGCTTTTTTAGGGTGTTGTTATTGTAGTCACTTGACAGTTGTAGGGAAGTGGACTGACCTATGGACCTGTCTCCAGTAGGAAGGTGAATGCAAAATGTGCAGTAAAAGTACTCAATGTGGTCTGCTGTATATGTATGTGGGGAGACAGCTAGAGACAGTGGAAGATGGTAAAGTACTGGGTTTGGCCACAAGGGGAGACCAAGAACAGCAGGAAAAGGAGACGGTGCAGTGCTAGAGTTTGGCCACAAGATGGAGGCAGAGAGCAGTGAGGAAAGGGCTTAACAGCAGCTTAAGGCTAGGAAACCATGGAGTCATGTTGGACGGAGTTACAGGAGCTCTAGTGGGAAACTCCCGGGGAGGGGAATAAATAGGCAGAGAGAGTTCCAGAAGAAAGCCAGTCCAGGAGGATGAGTTCAGGAGAAGAGGAGACAGAAGGGAGAGATGGACAGAAGAAGAAGCTCGGTAGGGACTGAGGAGAGAGACTGTCAGGGGGTAGCCCTGAATGGAGAGCCGCAGTACAGACGAAGCCCGGGGGTACCAGATGGATGCACTCGGACAGGGGAAGCACTGTGGCCTTGGGCCTAATGGCAGCCACAGTGAAAGAACCATGAGGGACGTCACTGTAGAGGAAAGAGAAGAAGGTGAAAGGTACGCAGGCCTGTGCATAGAAGCTGTCGTGCTGTTGTTGTGTTGCTGTGGTCGTCGGGAAGACGGCCAATAAAGAGGACCTGTTGAACGCACATTGGTTTCTGTCTCCAGTCTGTTCGCGACAAAAATGGGACCACCCCCCAGTCGGCACTCGTACCTACACAGTTACAATGACTATAGAGGTCCACCACCTCCCTATCACTTGAATCTTTAGATTATTCACAGACTCAGGCTACCAAGTCCCATTTTCAATCTTCAATGCTGCTTCAGCATCACAATCAGATAAAGCCTTTTTCCATGTCAGGGCCGTATTTGGCCATCATCTTGCCCTAGGCACTTTTCATGGTCGCACCCCTTACTGACATCACACACTGAGTCTGTGCACATGACATCTATTTAAGGCAGATCTACTCTGTAAAATGCTTCAAAAAGCGCTAATTAAACACTAAAAGAATGGATGTCTGCACTTTCTGCACACAGGTTCAGTCTTTTGAGCTTTTTTTTACATGCTGTCTGCTCATTCACCCCTCCTCTTTACTGAAGGTGTTCAAAGGGAAGCCAAGAGCAGACAGGTAAATCCTTAATGGAATAAAATTCTTGGACTTATGTGTGCTGCCTAGCAAAGTATCACATCCAGGTTGTATAAAGAGTTTAACCATTTATTTACCAACGCGTTTCGAAGTACATTACACTTCTTCCTCAGGGGATGACAGACAGGTAGCAGGTGTCAGGCTTGTGGAGTCAGAGCCCATTTTGGTGGAGTCAGAGTTGGAGTCGATGTCATGGAAATTGAGGAGTTGGAGTCGGAGTCAGAGATTTGGCTTACTAACTCCACAGCCCTGGTATGAGGGAGTCGGAGTCGTGGAGTCGGAGTTGGAGTCGGTGTCATGGAAATTGAGGAGTCGGAGTTGGAGTCGAAGGTTTGTCTTACCGACTCCACAGCCCTGCCTGCAGTCAGATTGTGTGCCCTACACTGACACTTGGAGTGTGCTGCTGCACTCATCCAGTGTCGCTGGTTTCACACTTGCATTTTTTTTCAAATCAGGCAAAATCAGGTTTTTCAGTCAAATCCTGACCTTTCAGAATCCAGTTTTTGCCCATTCGCTTTAATGGTGTCAGGTAGAATCCAGTAACTTCAGGTTGCTTCCTGATACAATTAAAGTGAATGGACAAAACCTGGATTCTGAAAGGATCAGGATTTGGCTGAAAAACCTGACTGAAACCAGCACTCACTTTCACTAAAGGAGCGCTGACAATTAAGACAAGCTTTAGTATACAAATATGAGAGTGCTGCGAAACACTCTCTTTCCCCTGAGGAAGCCACGCTTAGTGACGATATGCATGGAGTTCCTCCTTTCACACACCATGCTGCGACCGGGTATTTGTATCTCCGCATCCATCCACAGGCTTTTTTTCTGCCTTCCTTTTTTACCCCTTAATGGCTTTTATCACATGCTATAGCCTTCATATTTAAGCCTATAGTTCAATTGACCTCATTGTTTAGAGTCTTTTGTATTTGCTTTATTGGGGTTCTTTCAGTGCAGCGTTAGCCACTGGACTTGACTATTTTGTCTGTTTTTGGGGTCATTTAATTCAATTAGACTATTGACTGATTTTCATTTGTTCAGTGTTGCATTACTTTTGATACTTCTGGTGCACACAGTGCGGATAGCTGCAAGGCACCTAACTGGTCCTTCAGGTGTTATGGTTCATACCTTCAATGGTTTTTAATTGTTTTTAATATGTGGTCTGTACCTTGTTTGTGTCATCCTGTGTAATCATGCTTTAATAAAATGTATTGTTTCTAATATTTGAAATTTATTCATGGTGATCCTGGCCATTTTTTGTACACACTTCTTTTTCTTGAGTATCAATAGAGTGCTGAAAACATCCTCATTTGAATATTAAATAAAGTATATTTTACTTTATAGCGCCAATAAAAACTATTCTATAGGAATATGCCACGTAATCTCCATTCTAAAGCATCAGCCTCCCCCAAATCCCCAAACTGCATAATAATAATAATAATAATAATAAATTTTATTTCTATAGCGCCGACATATTCCGCAGCACTTTACATTTCAGAGGGGACTTGTACAGACGAATGACATTACAGCATAACAATAATCACATAGATCATAACAGATACCAAGAGGAATGAGGGCCCTGCTCACAAGCTTGCAATCTATGAGGAAAAGAGATAGACATGAAAGGTGGGTGGTAACAATTGCCCTGATTGTTTGGATCAGCCATAATGTTAAGTGTGTAACAGTACAGACACAGAGGGCTGAAAGATGCATAAAGCATGTGGGAACATGATATAGGGAACCTGGTTATGGTAAAACTTTTGACTGTGCCACACAGGGATAGTTAGGTTAATGTGTTGAGGCGGTAGGCCAATCTGATTAAATGTGTCTTCAGGGCACGCTTAAAATTGTAGGGATTGGGGACTAATCGTATTGACCTGGGAAGTGCATTCCAACGAATTGGCGCAGCACATGTAAAGTCTTGGAGACGGGAGTGGGAGGTTCTGATTATTGAGGATGCTAACCTTAGGTCATCAACAGAACAGAAGGCATGGGTAGGGTGGTAGACTGAAATGAGGGAGGAGATGTAGGGTGGTGCTGAGCCATGTAGTGCTTTGTGGGTGAGGGTAATAACTTTGACTTGATTCTGAAGTGGATGGGTAGCCAGTGTAAGGACTGGCACAAGGTAGAGGCATCGGTGTAACGATTGGCGAGGAATATGATCCTGGCTGCAGCATTCAAGACAGATTGGAGAGGGGAGAGTTTGTCAAGAGGGAGACCGATTAGAAGAGAGTTACAATAGTCCAGACGAGAATGAATGAGAAACAGTAAGAGTTTTTGCAGAGTCAAAGTTAAGAAAAGATCAAATTCTAGAAATGTTTTTGAGATGCAGATAACAAGAGCGAGCCAATGATCGGATGTGGGGGGCAAAGGAAAGCTCAGAGTCAAGTATTACCCCAAGACAGCGGGTATGTTGCTGGGGAGTAGTAGTGGAACCACACACAGAAATGGCAGTGTCGGGTATAGATACATTAGTAGAGGGAGGAAACACAAGGAGTTCAGTCTTTGACAGGTTCAGTTTCAGATATAGTGAGGACATGATGTTAGACACAGCGTTTAGACAATCACTGGTGTTTTCTCAAAAGGCAGGCATGATGTCAGGAGAGGAAGCGTATAATTGGGTGTCATCAGCATAGAGATGGTACTGGAAACCAAATCTACTGATTGTTTGACCAATAGGGGCAGTGTACAAAGACAAGAGGATGGGATCTAGAACCGATCCTTGAGGAACCCCAACAGTAAGTGGAAGATGAGAGGAGAAGCCAGCAAAAGTTACAGTAAAGGAGCGGTCAGAGAGATAGGAGGAAAACCAGGAGAGAATGGTGTCCTTGATGCCGATGGAGAGGAGCATATTGAGGAGGAGCTGATGATCCACCGTGTCGAATGCTGCAGAGAGATCCAAGAGAATTAGCATGGAATAGTGACCATTAGATTTAGCTGTTAATAGGTTTGTTAGAGACTGTAGTGAGGGCAGTTTCAGTAGAGTGTAAAGAGCAGAAACCAGATTGGAGAGGGTTGAGAAGAGAGTTATCAGAGAGATAGCGAATCAGATGGGATTGGACCAGGCATTACAGCAGTTTAGAGATGAAGGGAAGATTAGAGACATGTCTATAGTTAGCGTCACAGTTTTGGTCGAGGGATGGTTTTTTAAGTAGTGGATGTATGATGGCATGCTTAAATGAGGAGGAAAAGATACCAGAAGAGAGAGAGAGGTTAAATATTTTAGTTAGGTGAGTGCTGACAGCAGGGGAAAGGGATTGGAGGGGATGCGAAGGAAATGGGTCACTGGTACATGTGGTTGAGCAAGAAGATGCTAGGAGCCTGCTTACTTCTTCTTCTGTGACTGGTTCAAAATCAGAGAGTGAGCTAGATGCAGTGGGGGAGGGAGGACAGTGCATGGTATCAGGTGATTGGGAGAAAATTTCCTGTCGGATATGGTCAATTTTTTCTTTGAAGTAATTGGCCAGATCATCAGCTTGAAGCTCCATGGTTGGCGTCTGCACTCTTGGGTTGAGCAGGGAATGAAAAGTGTCAAAGAGATGTTTAGGGTTATTGGACAGTGAGGTGATGATAGCACCAGACTCCCCTGTTCACCAGAATATAGCAGCACCAGCCTCCCCTGTTCACCAGTATGTAGCAGCACCAGCCTCCCGTGTTCACCAATATACAGCAGCTTCAGTCTCCCCTGTTCACCAATATACAGCACAGACTCCCCTGTCACCAGTATAAAATCCAGCCTCCCCTGTTCACCAGTATGCAGCACAGCCTCCCTGTCACCAGTATATAGCAGCAGCCTGCCCTGTTCACCAGTATACAGCAGCACCAACCTCCCCTGCTCACCAGTAAACAGCACAGCCTCCCATCACCAACCTCCCCTGTTCAACAGTATACAGCACAGCCTCCCCTGCAACAAGCCTCCACTGTTCAACAGTATACAGCACAGCCTCCCCTGTCACCAGTATATAGCATCAACCTCCCCTGTTCACCAGTATATAGCAGCAGCCTCCCCTGTTCACCAGTATACAGTATACAGCACCTCGCTGTTCACCAGTATATAGCACAACCTCCTGTCAAACTGTGATTAACAAATGGAAAAGGGGGCTCAGTAAAAACAAAAACCACTTTCATGTAGACCAACAAAAATTTTGTCCACAACTGCCAGGAAACTTGTTTGGGATGCAAAGAAAAACCCACAAATTACATCAGCTGAAATACTTGACTCTCTGAAAACTAGTGGTGTGGCTGTTTCAAGATGCACCATAAGGAGGTACCTGAAGATAAATGTGCTGCATGGTCGAGTCACCAGAAGAAAGCCATTACTGCACAAATGCCACAAAGCATCTCGCCTACAATATGCAAAACAGCACAGAGACAAGCCTCAATTCTTCTGGAGCAAGGTAATTTGGAGTGATGAGACCAAAATTGAACTTTTTTGGCCACAAACATAAACGTTAAATTTGGAGAGAGGTCAACAAGGCCTATGATGAAAGGACCATCATTCCTACTGTAAAGCATGGAGGAGGATTGCTGATGTTTAGAGGATGTGTGAGCTACAAAGGCACAGGAAACTTGGTCATAGTTGAAGGAAAGATAAAAGCAGCATGTTATCAGTAAATACTTCTGCACATGGGACATACTTGGACGTTCCAACATGACAATGATCCATAACACAAGGCCAAGTCGACCTGTCATTGGCTACAGTGAAACAAAGTGAAGGTTCTGGAGTGGCCATCTCAGTTTTCTGACCTCAATATCATTGAGCCACTCTGGGGAGATCTCAAGTGCGCAGGTCATTGTAGACAGCCCAGGAATTTACAGGAACTGGAGGTTTTTTGCCAATTAGAGTGGGCAGCTTTACCATCTGAGAAAATAAAGAACATCATCCACAACTACCACAAAAGACTTTAAGCTGTCATTGATGTCAGAGGGGGCAATACACGGTATTAAGAAATGTGGTAGTAAACTTTTGATCAGGGTCATTTAGATGTTTTGGGTTGTCATTATTATTTAAAAAGAAAAAACACAATAGTTTGACAATAAATGGCTTTACTAGAACCACTAAAAATGAGTGGAGAAAATGTTTTGGTGTTATCATTCATATTCTCTGAAAAAAGGGCAGGAAAGTAAAAAATTTGCCGAGGTATGTAAACTTTTGAGCACAACTATATAAAACAAAACTGGCAAGTGAAAGAAAAACAGAAAGAGATCACTTATTGCTTCTATTTAATGGTCAATGCAAAAACTTTATGATTTTAAAAATTGTGTAGTTTCAAAACATTAGTATATGGGAGGGGGGAAACTTTTCAAGATGGGTGGTGACCATGGTGGCCATTTTAAAGTTGGCCATTTTGGATCCAACTTTATTTTTTTCAATGGGAAGAGGGTCATGTGACACATTAAACTTATTGAGAATTTCACAAGAAAAACAATGGTATGCTTGATTTTAATGTAACTTTATTCTTTCATGAGTTATTTACAAGTTTATGACCAATTATAAAATGTGTTCAAAGTTCTGCCCATTGTGTTGGATTGTCAAAGCAACCCTCTTCTCCCACTCTTGACACGCTGATAGCAACACCACAGAAGAAATGCTAGCCCAGGCTTCCAGTATCCATTGTTTCAGATGCTGTACATCTCTTATCTTCACAGCAAGATAATTGCCTTCAGATGACCCCAAAGATAAAAGTCTAAGGGGGTCAGATTGGGAGACCTTGGTGGCCATTCAATTGGCCCACGACGACCAATCCACTTTCCAGGAAACTTCATGTAGGAATGCTCATAACTGACACCCAAAATTGATGGTATGGTTTGGTATATGGGGTGCAAAGACAGTGGGGCCATTCTTAATCAATGGAAACCTCAATTGATGGTGTCGGCCCTTTAAAGAATAATGAGGGTGAAATCATAGAGAGCGATGTGGGAAAAGCAAATGTTTTATCTACTTTTTTCTCAACAGTGTTCACACAGGAAAAGGATTTGCCAGGGAAAATGCAGAGTGATAATGTAAACTCCCCATTAAGCATTACCTGCCTAACCCAGGAAGAAGTGCAGAACCACCTTAGTAAGATTAAAATTGACAAATCACCAGGCCCTGATGGCATTCACCCTCGGGAATTAAGGGAGTTAAGTAATGTGATAGACAGGCCTCTATTCCTTATATTTAAAGACTCTATAGAAGCAGGGTCTGTTCCTTTTGATTGGCGGCAAGCAAATGTGGTACCAATATTCAAAAAGGAGAGTAAAAGGGAACCTGGAAACTATAGGCCGGTAAGCTTAACATCTGTTGTGGGTAAAATTTTTGAAGGGTTTCTAAGGGATACTATTATGGAATATCTCAATGTTAATAAATGTTTAACTCCATATCAACATGGATTTATGAAGGATTGCTCCTGTCAAACTAACCTGATCAGCTTCTATGAGGATGTAAGCTCTCAAATGGACCAAGGAGAATCACTGGATGTCATTTATCTCGACTTCTCTAAAGCATTTGACACAGTCCCACATAAAAGATTGGTAAGTAAGATGAGAAAGCTTGGGCTAGGGGAAAATGTGTGTAGATGGGTAGGTAGCTGGCTTAGTGATAGAAAACAAAGAGTGGTTATCAATGGTGCATACTCAGATTGGGCTAGTGTTACTAGTGGGGTACCACAGGGTTCTGTATTGGGCCCCCTACTATTTAATATATTTATTAATGATCTAGTGGATGGCTTACACAGTAAAATATATATTACTGCAAATAATGCATAAAGGTAATAATAATAATAATAATAATAATAATAAGGGTATTTAGTATATTATTTTGATCAAAATTATGTTTACTAAATACCCTTATTATTATTATTACCTTTATGCATTATTTGCAGTTTATTTTTTACTTTTTAGTTCAGGATATTTGTGTTTTTTGCTTTTTGTTTTCTCTGGTTAATGGTCATGTGTTAATATGCACTTACATTGTGCATGCACATTAACTTACTTTCTCAGTTCAGATTCGTTTTTTATTCATTTGATTGTGCATTCAGTGCATATATGGGTGTGACCGCCCTCTTTCTGAGCTGGGAAAACCATCCTGTATAGCCTAAGCTTTTACTAGTGGTTCAGCCGCTCGATCCTTGTTCACATTCACGTCACTTGGCAAGTGAAAAGGTTTTAAATACTAGAGTAGGGACTGTCCCACAAGGGTTGCCGTGACGTGGCGGGATGGCTTGTACATTATTTTGATCAAAATTATGTTTACTAAATACCCTTATTATTATTATTACCTTTATGCATTATTTGCAGTTTATTTTTTACTTTTTAGTTCAGGATATCAGTGTTTTTTGCTTTTTGTTTTCCATGATGATGTGTTGCCATCTTTATGCACTGAAGATGGCACGTTCCCTGAGATTTTCCAGCAAGACGGTGCACCACCACATTATGGGTGTCAGGTCTGAGCATTCCTACAAGGAATCTGACCCCCTTAGACTAGCATTTCTTCTGTGGTGTTGTTATCAGTGTGTCAAGAGTGGGAGAAGAGGGTTGCATTGACAATCCAACACAATGGGCAGCATTTGAACACATTTTATAAGTGGTCATAAACTTGTAAATGGTCACCACCCATCTAGGAAAGTTCCCCCCCTCCCATATACTAATGTGCCACAAACAGGAAGTTGATATCACCAACCATTCCCATTTTATTTAGGTGTATCCATATAAATGGCCCACCCTGTATTTCCAAAGATTCTAAATTGTGACAATTCTATTCAATTTTCTATTTCTATCTGCATTTAGACAATGTTTTCTTCAAAATACTGAATAAAATAAAACAAAAGCAAATAATAATAATAATCCTCTCTTTTCTGCACAGCCTTTACACTTTTCACTTATGATAGCCAACAGATGAACCTTAAGCTTATTTATATAATATTAAGCAAGCAGATGGACTTTCTAATAGCAGAACCTCTGAAAAGCGCAATACCCACTCTATTGTTACAAAAAGACAGACATGTTGTAAAAAACTGTACAAAAGCATTCACAATCCCGCAAAATCAATACTCTGAAAAAAGTCAACTTACAGTACTTCATATAAAACTCTCATTGCACATATTTCATCACCGTATGTGGACTATTTTGATAAATGGCAGCTATCATAGTGCTTACAGACAATGCTAGAGATAAAAAAAAACCTGCTATATGTAATTTCACTGTACAAGAAAAAAATACAAGTAATTTTAGCTACCAGAATGCTATAAACATGAGTGCCCCGAAGCAGGAGGCTAAATGATAGGGTATAAGCATCCAGATTATAATTTAAAAAAAAAAGAGAATTCAGATTTTTATTTGCCAACACTAAGTTTAACAGTGGCAATATAGCCAAAGTTTAACATTTTTACGCAATGTAAAAGGTGACACTTGTAGGCCCTAAAGTGATGCAAATTTGCTTGTGAAATGTAAAAGTGATTTCGCAAAAAGAAAAACTCTCTGAACTACATAAGCTCTTCAGCTTTCAGTATATTATACATGAAGTGATTTGCACTGGACTAGCTTGAAATATGTGAGAAAATTGATTTAAATAACCACCCACAAAGCTTTTGCAGTTGGAGTTAGAATACACAAAGCTCTTTTTAGAAGCAATTGTGTGGAACAAAACCGTTTTAAAGAACTAATGAGTATTTTCCATTAGGAGGTATAAAACTGTTGCAGGCAGTGGGAATTATAGAACAAATATCAGTCAATGTCCGTATATAAAAAAAAACAGCATGGTAACTTATTTTTTTTTTATGCCATAACATTAAGCTTTTCATTTCTTCTGTGCCTTTATATGTTTTTCAGTAAAGAATTCATTTCAATTCTGTTTTGTTCTCTGATTTTTATTTTTGTTTTTACCACTTATTTGAAAACCGCTACTCTATACAATTTCTAAAAGTTCTGTAACCATTTTGTTCACTTTAGATTAATGTATCCATGCCAATAAAACCCACATCTGGGGCCTGACAATCATTGTTCATTTTATTCATAATTCTTACACATTTCTTTGTCTTGGCAATTATAAAGCATTAAATTTAATTTTCTGAAACTAACAGTGCTTTGTATGACATTGTGTTTTACAAGAAACTGAGTCTTAAATATAATGGGGAAACTGCTGAATGGTCTCCTTTTCTTGTCCTTTAATTGCATAGAAAAGCATATTTTTTATTCTTTGCTTAAAATATATGCTACTAAATATCTGCTCAGTTGAGTATGCATGCTCATTTCAATTGGGAAGAAGCAATAAACTACTTTCAGACCACTCTGGTATTGGCTTGTATCTTGTGTTAACAAATTGAAATCCAATTCATAAGTATTAGTGTTGGAAAAAAGATTTGATGGTTGATTCATTGGCCATGCCAGTAGTCTATGGCTGCCAATTGAGAGCCCTGCAAACCATCTACAACATGCCAAATCCTCGCTGCCCCTTCTAATCAGTATGCTCAATGTGTTGAGGCATGATGCAATCCTAACAACTCGATGGCCTAATAATCAGAAGAAAGTCTGTGGATGTCAATGGTAGTAAGAGGTTCTGAAGTCTCTGATCTACAGGCCATGGACTATCAACATGGTGTGAGATGGTGGCCGGATGGGTCCTTGAGGGGAGATATGTATCATCGTGGTTGGTAGCTTCGGTGATGTGAGCTGAGAAAGCATGCTTCAGCACATATAGTGCTGAGAGAGTTATTAGGCCATTCCAGGGCCAGGTTTTACGAGCAGTCATAAGAGATGGGTGGGAGCGACTGCTCACATATCATCACCCCAGGGGCGTGGTTTGGCAGATAAAAAGGAGACCGAGTGACATTTTAAGAACACCACATCCTGTGCCAATCTCAAACCGCAGCTCAATGAGTGAAACCCTACAATGGCTATTATACTAGGGCCCTGCAATTCTTTTATCTCACTTACAGAGCACATAATTGTTTTTTGTAACAAATTGTACTTCACGTCAGTGGTAAATTAAGGTCGATTTTTTGGCGTTTACTTGTGAAAATACTGGAATTTTGGCCAAATTTTTGAAAACGTAGCAATTTTCAAAATTTTAATTTTATGCCCTTAAACCAGATAATTATATCACACAAACTAGTTAATAAATAACATTTACCACATGTCTACTTTACATCAGCATACTTATTTAAACAAGTTTGAAGGTTTAAAAGTTAATCAGCTATTTCTCATTTTTCCAACAAAATTTACAAAAACATTTTTTTCTTTAGAGACCACATTTGAAGGAACTTTGAGGGGTTTTAAAAACTGTACCCATCAAAGTTCTCAAAACCACACTCAAGAAGTTTATTAACTTTTCAGGTGCTTCACATGAATTTAAGCAATACAGAAGGAAAAAATAAAACAAAAGTCCCACAAAAATGCTGCTTTAGCCCCCAAATTTTTATTTTCACAAGAGTAAAAGAGACAATGGAGTATAGATTTTATTGTGCAATTTCTCTGCGTATGCCGATTCACAATATGTAGTGGAGAATTACTGTTTAGATGCACAGCAGGACTCTGAATGGTAGGAGTACCATTTGACTTTTGGAACGCAAAATTGGCTGGAACAGATAGGAGATGACATGTTGCATTTGCAAAGCTCCTAATGTGCCTAAACAGTGGAAATACAACATAAGTGACCCCATTTGGAAACTGCACCCTTCAAGAAGTTCATCTAGAGGTATGGTAAGCACCTTGAACTCGCAGATGCTTCATAGAATTTTATGACATAGACCTGTGAAAATAAAAATTCACATTTTTCTTTAAAAAATGTTGCTTTAGCCCAAATTTTTTTATTTTTATAAGAGTAGCAGGAGGAAATGGATCATAGAATTTGTTATTCAATTTCTCCTGGGTATGTTCATACCTCATATGTGGTAGAAAACAACTGTTTGGTAGCACGGCAGGGCTCAGATGAGAAAGAGCACAATTTGACTTTTGGAATGCAAATTGGCTGGAATAGATACCCCTGATGTGCCTAAACAGTGGCAACACCCCACAAGTGAGCCCATTTTGGAAACTACACTCCTCAACAAAATTTTATAATGTTGATCCATGAAAATAAAAAAATCACATTTTTACTACAAAAATATTGCTTTAGCCCAACATTTGCTATTTTCACAAAGGTAAAGGGAGAAAATAGACCATATAATTTTTTGTGCAATTTCTCCTTACTATGCCGATACCCCATATGTGGTAGAAAACTACTGTTTTGGTGCTTGACACAGCTTGGAAGGGAAGGGGCAACATTTTGGTTGGAATAAGTTGCGCTTGCCATGTGACATTTCAAGAGCCCATGACATGCCAAAACAGCAGAAAACCCCAAAAGTGAATTTATTCATGAAGCTACACCTCTGGAGGAATTCATCTAAGGAGTAGTGAGTATTTTTAATCTTCAAGTGATTCACAGAGTTGTATAACATTAGGTTGAGTAAAAGAAGTATTACCATTTTTCCACTAAAATGTTGCTATAATAATTGAATGGATAATAAAATAAAACAAACAGTACAGTACAAACAGTACGATTTGTTGCATCATTTTTACTCAGTATGTCATTACCCTAAAAGTCATTGAAAGCTACTTTGGAGGTACAGTGAAAAGTTCAGAAGCCAAGTAGTGCCATTAGTGCCATACTGGAATGCATATTTTGCTGTTATGGTTTGGGAGTGCCATATCACATTGCCAGAGCACATGAGGTCCCAGAACAGCATAACCCCCCATAAGTGTCCACATTTTAAAAACTACACATTTCAAATAATTCATTTAGTGGTGCAGTGATCATATTGACTCCATAGGTTTGTCGCAAAATTTTATATCATTGGGCGGTGAAAAAAAAATCATTTTTGGCACAAAAATTGTTTTAGCCCAAGGTTTTACATTGTCACAAGGAGAAATGGGTAAAAATGGCACACAAAAATAGTCACACAATTTCAGTTGAATGTGGCAGTACCCCTTATGTTGCTGTAAAGTGCTGAAAAGACATTCTGAGAGACTCAGGGTAAGGGAGGACTTAAGGAGCACTCTTTTTACTCTTGGAGAACAATTTTTTTGTAGAATAGCTATCTGATTACATATAAAACATATAAAGAGTCCTTTGTGCTAGAAGAGCAGAATTCCCACTGAAGTAACCCCTCTGGTGGGAATTTATCTAGTGACAATTTTGACTCCATGGTTGTTTTCCATAAGCAGGTAGCAATGGATGTTGTTTAGTGAAAATTGCAAATCTAGTATCGTAGTGCCTGTACATTAGGCCCAGGTCTAGTTCCTGGAGATATGCTTCGCTGAAGAAATTTCAAACATGTGGATGCTAAATGTGGTTTAGGCCTCTTTCACACTTCCGTTTTTTACAATCAGTCACAATCCGCCAGGTTTTGAAAAAAACGGATCCTTAATTTTCTTTTGAGGATCCGTTTTTTTCCCCATTGACTTGCATTAATGGCGGATTGTGACGGATTGCTGTCCGTTGCATCCGTTTTTTTTGAGGATCCGCCAAAAGTTGCTGTCCGTCACCATCCTCAAAGAATTTAAAACGGAGCTTGCAACGTTTTTTTCTCTGGCGGATCCTCCAGACACTGATTTAACCCGAATTTCTTTCTAGGTGCTGGACGAAACAAGAAAAAAATTCTCTCTCTCTCTCTCTCTCTCTCTCTCTCTCCTTCCCGGCCAGCAGTTCCTTTATTTCCTCATTTTCAGGATCCGTCTCAAAACGGATCCTGTGCCATCCGTTCACATCAGTTGAGAACGGATCCGCTTCTCTGACTTTTTGGCGGATTTGAACTGATGCAAAAAAACTGAAGTGTGAAAGAGGCCTTAGGCTCACTGTGGCTTTCTGAAGGGAGGGGAGCATTTGGTTTATGGAGTGCAAAATTTGTTCAATTTATTTTTTTCGGGGGTACCATAGTGTTTGTCCATAGCCTCTGTTCTACCAGTAAGCAAGCCACTATATTTTTATTAAAGGGAATCTGTCACCTCCTTTTTCAGATATGAGCTGCAGCCACTGCCTTTTGGGGCTTATCTACAGCATTCTAGAATGCTGTGGATAAGCCTTCAATCTAACCTGAAAGATAATAAAAACAAGCTTTATTATACTCACGCTGGGCGGTCCGGTCCGATCTGCGTCACAGGTCCAGTACCTCCCATCTTCATACGATGTCATAATCATCCTTGCTTCATGTCATGGCTCCTGCACAGGTGTACTGATCTGGCCTGTTGAGGGCAGAGCTAAGTACTGCAGTGCGCAGGCACTGGGCCTCACTGACCTTTCCTGGCACATGAGCGCTGCAGTACTTGGCTCTGCCTTCAACAGGGCAGATCAGTATGCCTTTGCAAGAGCCACAACACGAAACAAGGAAGTTGACTACAATGTATATTTACAATAATAAAACTGGGGATTTTATACAACTCCTCTGTAGCCACCCGGACGAACATGTCAAAGTTGGCACAAGAAGATAAAGATGGAAATTTAGTCAATCGTGGATGGATAGAGGCAGGGATCTTACCTCAATCAGGACAATTTTCAGCAGATAATTCCTCAAGTACGTTCAGAGCCTCCTATTCCTCCTCTGTGGGAAACAGTGATTGAATATAATTATTATCAAAATATCTTCTAAACAACAATGTCCGAGCAAATAAATGTACATCTTTGATGGTATCAAAAAGGTCAAAATGGGACGCCAGACTAAAGGAAAGGCCCCTGCCAAGGAGGCACAAATCGGCATCAGATAGACTAAAACAGCTTAGGTTAATCACCTTATTATCCCGCTTCATAGTTGAAGGAGTCACGTTTCTTTTGTATGGATGAAATGTATAGTCACGTAACCTCGAGATCGCTTCAGTCGCAGTAGTGGATACAGAAGATAAATCAGAGCGTCCGCTCAAGGATGAAACAGAGAGTGAAGAAGATGCTTTGCGTAGACTGGAGTGTTGAACTTCATTTTTTCTCCACAAATATACCTTTTTGGACTGATAGTCCTTAATATCTCTATTGAATTTTGATACTTGGGTCTCTTGGATCTTTTTAACCAAGGAATCCATAGATTTATCTAGATCCTCTTCAAACTTCAGTAATTTGTCTGTGGAGCAACCAATACGAAGCTCACTAAGTGCCGTATCAATCAATGCGTCTAGACTAACAATGGTAGAAGTGTTATGATCAATTAGGCATTGCATAAGAAAAAATGCGCAATTATTGCAAGACTCCTCCCATTTCGCTATGAAGGTTTCATCCTCAATAGGGAAAGAGGGTATAACTTTTACTCTAAGGCCTCATAGTTTAGATCACTTAACCAATAGCGATTTGACCGTAGCAAATTTATCTTCTAGTCCAGTATCCCCGGACAGCTGCAATTCAGACACATTAGCGCCAAACACCTGGTCGATTTGTGAGAGCCAAGATTTTTCTTTGGCCCGGAAATCCATATTGTCTGTCAAAATACCTGTGCATAACACAGTAAAAATCAATGATAAGTAAACATGACAGTGCATAGGGCTGAAACAAAGTGACATCATATATCATGAGTACGCTAAATATAAGTCATAATCAAACACACCTACATCAGCCCATAGAAAATCAGTGTGGGACACATGGTAAATATATGTAAGAGCAGGAGAGAAGGACCAGTGCATAAACGTCCAAAAGTAGATAGAAAAATCACAAATCTTTATTGAAGACACAGGTTTAAAAATGGCACAGTGGCATAACATGAGTGACAAAAGAAATAGCAGGGCGGAAGGTGCACAGTGTCCATAGAATAATCATAGTCAAATTTATATAACGTGACATCTGGTAGTGAAGAAGTTTATATCTAAATAATAAGTAGATTTAAATAGTCCTAGCAAACATATGAAGACATAGTGGATAGCCGGCCAGTTAGTACAAAATTACGAGAATAATCCCCAACCGATCAGCTACCCAAAACAAAGTCAAGTTGCTTAGACCAGAGTTACTGAACACATACCAGAAAGAGAGACACTGGACACCCCGTACTGTAAGAGCCCGACGTACGTCTCGGAAGCAAATCTTCCTTCCTCAGGGGGTGTGTCAAAGGGACGCTGTATGTGCATTATATAGGGGTCCAAAAAATTAGCGCCAATCAAGCAGGAGGATAGAGCCAAGCCCCCCAACCTCCCTTACTGCCTAGGCTGTCGCTGATAGTGCACAGGGCCCTGTGACGTCACACGCCAGACCACAGGCAGACGGGGTGGGGCAGAAGTCGCATCAACCCACGCATGCGCAAATGCAAACAGCTAAGCCGTGGCCATCTTGGAAAAGGGCAAGTGTAAGGGAAAACATCAGATCTATAAAAGGGTGGTATGCGGCACGCAGGGTTGCCTTGAGGGTGATACTCTTCTAGTTTCAGCAGATGTAGAGTCCCTCTATACGAATATTAGACACTCTGATGGCCTGAAAGCCGTGAGATTCTTTCTCAGTACATCCGGCCTGTCATTGGGCTTGAGGGACCTTTTGCTGGAACTATTAGTGTTCACCCTCACACACAATTTTTTTGAGTTTAAGGGGTCCTTCTACCTGCAGCTCCAGGGGACCGCAATGGGAGCGGCCTTTGCACCCACCTATGCTGTTTTTTCCTGGGGCTGTGGGAGAGGGACCTCTTTTTGTCAGATGAGGGCGTGTCAATGTGCCATGTCCTACTTTGGACGCCGTACATTGATGACGTTTTCTTCATCTGGCAAGGCACGCCCGTCGACCTTGAACAGCTTGTATCCAGTCTGAACAACAAATGACCGTAATATTCGCCTTACGTTTGTATATAATCCAAATGTGTTGGATTTTTTGGATGTCACTGTTAGGAGGGACCCTGCCGGGTTGTTGCAAACGGACATCTTTAGAAAGACTACCACTACAAATTCCTTACTTCACGCTACATCAGCACATCCAGAGCATGTCATTAAAGCAGTCCCTATCGGGCAGTTTTTACGATTACGTCGTATTTGCTCTACAGATGATACTTTTTTTCATTGGGCGGAAGAACTCCGTCAATGTTTCTTGGATCGTGGATATAGTCGCAGATCCATCAAGAGAGCATTTAAATGGGCTAAGCATCCCTCTAGACAGGACTTGTTATACAAATCCGGGACATCTGAGGTATCGAGGGAAAAACAAGTAGTGAGGTTTGTCACCACCTTTAATTCTAGATCAGATGCTGTTCGAACTGCCCTTCAAAAGGCATGGCCTATTCTCCGTATTGATCCAGTCATCAACAAATTTATTACAGAAAGACCGTCTATGGCGTTTCGACGGGCGAAAAATCTTAGGGACCATTTGGTCATAAGTCACTATGCTGGCGGTCAAAAACCCTAATTCTTGGATGGTTTTACTCCCAGGGTTGGTTGTGTTCCATGTGGCCATTGTGTAGCCTGCCTGTTATGAGTTCATTTTCTCCTTCACCTCTGATGTCTGATGAACTCCCTCTGCTGGTGAAAGGAGGTAGTGAAATTGATCTGGATGGGAAGAGCTTGTCATCTGAACAGGTGGAGTGTGATTGGACATCCGGAATTTCTGAGTGGATATAAGGCAGCCGACGCCCTGCAGGGCTGCTGGTGATCCTTTCTGCTCTGAGCTCTGGCTTCCAGTTTAGTTCCTGTCTACTAAAAGCTAAGTTTTTGCTCTGCTATTTTTCCATGAGATTTTGTCTGTTTACTTAGTGTTTGTGTTCAGCCTGCCCTGGTTGGGACGGGCTGAACTCCATTTTTGTCTCTGATCAGTTGATCTCTTTGCTCTGTCTTCAGAATATACCTGAGTGCTGATATAGTGATTTTGAAGTCTAGTGACTTCAGGGCCTTTTCTATCAGATGTGTTGGACATTATTTTTGGCAGGGTTTTTTTGCGTGATTGCAGCCAGCATCTTTTCTGTCCTTTCCTATCTAGTTAGTTGGGCCCCATCATTTGCTCAGCCTGTCTTTCTGTCTGTGTTTTCATCTGTTTTTCACCGACAATACATGTTGGGGGCTGTCTATTGCTTTGGGGTCTGCTCTGGGGCAGTTTAGATTTCCCCTTTCTTTCTTTAGGCTTATTTAGCTCTCTGGCTGTGACGAGGGGTCTAGGGCACCGTAGGAACCCCCCACGGCTACTGTTAGTTGTGGTGAATAGGATCAGGGGTCTGCAATCCACTAGCTACCAACCTCTCTGGTTTTCTGGACTTAGCTTGTGTTTTTGTTTTTTCCTCCTCCGGTGACTCATTCATAACACCTGCCCCAACATTATACGCTGTGTTGATTTCAGCAGTTCGGATGGAGACAAAGTTTTCGCCATCAGACAGCGTATTACATGCACAACAAGATACGTTGTGTATTATGTTACGTGCCCCTGTGACCTTATTTATGTGGGTTTAACTACGCACCAACTAAAGGTACGGGTTAGGGAGCATGTGTTGGGGATTCAGGCAGCACATGGTCACACGGATGACTCCACCCTGAGGACTATTCCCAGACACTTTAAAGATCACCACAACTGTGATTCAACCTTATTAAAAGTACGAGGTATTGAGGCTCTGAGAATTGACATTCGGGGTGGGGGTCTCTCTAAGAGGCTGGGTGAATTGGAATCGAGGTGGATATGGAAACTAAAAGCGGTCCACCCATACGGCCTTAATGAATGTCTGTCATTTGCTCCTTTTCTATAAATTATCTTATACTTCCCCTCTGCTGCTGTTCCTTGAGTGGCATATTTTGTGTCGTTGGTTTTAACTATTGTTTTTATTTCAGTTCTTATGTTTGGCACCTTTCTGTGGCTGTGTTGCTGTCCGTTCAGTTCTTCTGATGAACCTGATGAATTTCTCTTCAAATAAAGATGAAGATTGGGGGTCCTTTGCCATTATTCTATGGACTGTATTATTATGTTGGAGGCTTCTTATACCTCTTTGTGTATATTCTTTAACATGAGAAATATGTATTTACATACGTGTGTATTTATCTATTTAATCTGAAGGTTTACTGATGCATATATATTTTGTATCTCTGTCTACTTATGCGTGGGATTAATTATTATCAGCATATAACCTGTCTACTATACATGACGGGTTGGCATCTATCCTTACCATGTCTCTTATCGAGATATGTGTAATAGAGCATACTGTTATAGTCTTGCCCATATGTGGAATTAACTATTATTAATAATTCTACCTATATTGCCATTTCATCATGGTGTATTGGTAGATGTTGCAAATATATTTTGTTATGTGACACATGCTTTGTTGTACTTTTATATTTACACATAACCATGTTGATGATATTAATCTTTGTCATCTCTCATATTAGGGGTTTTTAGTATTACTGTTGTTATCCCGTTTTGTTATGCTGCATACTAGGTACCTATATGTGCCCCGTTATACCTACGAGTATAGGTTTATTGCACTGTTTTTTGCCATCCCAGCGCGCCGCATACCACCCTTTTATAGATCTGATGTTTTCCCTTACACTTGCCCTTTTCCAAGATGGCCGCGGCTTAGCTGTTTGCATTTGCGCATGCGTGGGTTGATGCGACTTCCGCCCCACCCCCATCTGCCTGTGGTCTGGCGTCTGAAGTCATGGGGCCCCGTGCACTGTCAGCATCAGCCTAGGCAGTAAGGGAGGTTGGGGGGCTTGGCTCTATCCTCCTGCTTGATTGGAGTTAATTTTTTGGACCCCTATATAATGCACACACAGCGTCCCTTTGACACACACCCTGAGGAAGAAAGATTTTCTTCCGAAACGTACGTAGGGGCTCTTGCAGCACGGGGTGTCCAGTGTCTCTCTTTCTGGTATGTGTTCAGTAACTCTGGTCTTAGCAACTTGACTTTGTTTTGGGTAGCTGATCGGTTGGGGATTATTCTCGTAATTTTGTACTAACTGGCCGGCTATCCACTATGTCTTCATATGTTTGCTAGGACTATTTAAATCTACTTATTTTTTAGATATAAACTTCTTTACTACCAGATGTCATGTTGTATAAATTTTCTATGGACACTGTGCACCTTCCGCCCTGCTATTTCTTGTGTCACTCAAGTTATGCCACTGCATCATTTTTAAACCTGTGTCTTCAATAAAGATTTGTGATTTTTCTATCTACTTTTGGATGTTTATGCACTGGTCCTTCTCTCCTGCTCTTATATATATTTGCAGTGTGTCCCACACTGAGTTTCTATGGGCTGATGTAGGTGTGTTTGATTGTGACTTATATTAAACGTACTCATGATATATGATGTTACTTTGTTTCAGCCCTATGCACTGTCATCTTTGCTTAACATGCAGTGTGAGCCTGGGCAAGATGCTGGGACTGTAGTCTGTGCTGAGCAGTCATCCCAGCACCAGTCAAGGCTTGAGAACCATCACGTGCAGTGGGAGAATCCTAGCGCCTAACACCTGAGTGGGGATTTTTTTTTTGCAGATTGAGTTGAAGCTTTTATTGGGAGCATTTTACATAACATTTATTTTTATTAGGAAACAGGGGGTCTGCAATACCAAGACAGGTTAGTACACTTGGGGTTATTTAGTTTGGAAAATCGAAGGCTTAGAGGTGATCTTATTACAATGTATAAATATATGCGGGGACAGTACAAAGACCTTAATCTAAATGCTTGTAGGACCCTGGGATCTTGAGTGATGCAAGACTGTCAACATTAGAGAACAGTTAATGCTGCACAAAGCCCAGCAAGTGCTGATGTTTATTAACTGTTGACAGTTGTGAAGGGGTTAAATCTCCCCACTCAAATTTCCTAGACATCTACTGTACAGATAAATGTTTACACATTTGCATTAGCTAGATAAACGTAAAAATAATTGATATTTTTTATTTTTTTTTAAGTGCAGTTATAGTGTAAAGTGCAGTATACCATAGAAGTGTTTACCAGCTAAACCTTCGAAAAAAATGGTACTTTTTGGCAAAATGTACATCTTGATAATGATAAACTGAAGAAAGAATGCAGATGTTATCCATACTTTAAGTTTTCTGCTATTAACTATTCAATTTCTGACAAAATTATAAATATCAAAAATATAGATTTCACCAAAAATATGAAAATTAAATTAACTAATTTCCCTTAGCCCTTTTTTGTTCTATTACACTTTTGAAATTGTGAATGTTGTGTTTGATACTGATTATCTGCATTGGAAGTAGGCTTTAATTTCTATCCTTTCCACTAGCTTATTTTTACGTGGAATCCCACAACATTATCTCACTTCGGGATTTTTATACTTATCTCTACATCCCATCATGTTCATATAAAATGAATAAATTAATATTTTCAGTCATATTCATATCCATGTTTAATGTTTATAATATAAAGGCTAATGGCAAATTAACACTGCCGTTAGCCTTGGGCAATACTTATACCATGGAGCATCAATGCATGTGTATTTTTTTTATGACTGAACACCTACTGAGATTTTCCACACTAGATAAAATATGTGCAGGGTACCTTTAAAATTGAAATCCAAGGCCATATGCTTGGAACAGCTTTAGATTTCTATATTTCCCAGTTGAAGTCATGAGTAGGATTTGTTATTTCCTTGTAATAATTGAAATCAACATTTTTATATCAATGCTTATACTTTTTATAATTACAATCATGCCTTTTTTTCAATTAGTGGCCCCCTAAATAAAAAAAATGTCTAAGCATAATCAAGTGTCTGGGGCCAAATTCAATAAGTAACTTATATATTAAGTATTATATTTTAACCTATAGGCTGTCTCAGTAGTGAAACACATTACTAAACAATTCAAACAAAGAGAATCAAAGCCATGCTTGTAGCATCTTATAACAATAAAATGAGATGTTACACAGGGAAAATTGCTTTATTAATCAATTTTTAGTGAATTGAAATGCTGGGTTCTTTTCCATACCTCACATACTGCACTAACATTTCTTACAATTCTTCATTGCATGTAAAGAATTTACATATTTTGGGCATTAAACCTGGCCAACATGGTGGTTCAGTGGTTAGAACTGTTGCTTTCTGGTGCTCTTTTCCTGGGTTTGAGTCCCACCAAGGGCAACATCTGCAAGGCGTTTATAAGGTCGCTTTGTGTTTGCGTAGGTTTCCTCTGGGTACTCTGGTTCTCATACTGATAGGGAATTGGGGAAGGTGATGATGATATCTGTGAAGTGCTGTGGAAAATAATGGTACTATTAGGGATGAGCGAGTAGTGAAATACTCGGACTCGCTGTACTCGTTTCTCGGGTACTCATAACGAGTAGCGAGTCCAATGTAAGTCTATGGGAAATGCGAGTAATGGGCAGAGAATGTGTGTGGTCGGAGACTATGTGTGCGGGGTCTGTGGGCCTGTGTGTATGTGCGGGGCTGTGTCAGGCTCTACAGGCTCTGCCGGTGCTGTGCGTGGCCTGTGCGGGCTGTGCTGGCTGTGTGCAGGCTGTGCTGGCTGTGTGCTGGGCCTGTGCAGCCTGTGGCGGTGCTGTTTGGCCTGTGCGGGGCCTGAGCGGTGGCTGTGTGGACATTTTCCAATGGGACTACTTGTCCCATCCGGCTATGCCCACTACAGTGACAGCATTAGCGGATGATGGGTAAGTGGTATTCCCATCATCCGACTAATGTGGTGAATGTTAAAAAAAAAGACATACAGAACATATAACATACAGTACATACACATAACATACAACACATAGCATAGAGTACATACTCACTGCACACACCTAACTCCCCGAAGCCATTGATCACCTGCAAAAAAATTACAATAATAAAGCAACCTATACTCACCTTTCCACCGTAATACCATTAATAGCAAGGGTCCCATGTCGATCTCCCGTGTAGAGCAGCCGCATCAGCTGATGCGACCGCTCTCCAGGGGCTCCAGAAATACAGTGATGCTGTGCGGCCAGCCAATCACAGTAATGCCACAACAAAGAGGGCGGCAGCTTTACTGTGATTGGCTAACACATGCCGGCGGGAGATCCGAATATTGCGAGGTGAGTAGTGAAATTTACTCGCTAGGATTCGAGTACCGTGAGTACCTCATTACTCGCCGAGTACTGAATCCTAACGAGCATACTCGCTCACCCCTAGGTACTATATAAGTAATTCATACTTTACACAACATTTCTGTCAAATTTTTGAGCTTACTAAAACATGAGTCTTAGATTCTGTCGCTGCCACTCCTCTCTTATTGTTATTTCAGAAATAAGGCTGCAGTTTAGTCACAGTGAAGAAATTAAGAATCTGAAATAATAATAAATATTGAACACATCACCAAGGTGCTATTTACATGAAATTCTCACCAGGCAAAGAAATCATTCATAGATGTCCATAAATTCAGTTATATTTAATAATGAGAAATGACACAGGGAAAAAGTATTAAACATCAAGGCATGGGGCCGTTTTTAACTACACGGTACTGGCAAACTTCATATTATTGAAAAAAGGATGAATGTGCAAATGTACTGAGAAATTCTTGATAAAAATCTGCTGCCATTTACCAGGATAATGAAGATGAATTGTGGATGAATATTTCAGCATTCAATGATGCCAAAAAGACAGCCAAGGAAACTCTCAATTTTTTTCAGAGAAAGAAAATAAAGCTGCTAGAATGGCCCAGCCAATCGCTTGACCTGAATCCACTAGAAAATGTATGGATTTCTTTATTTGTGTAGATTAGATGGATTTCATGTCAATAGAACCTTTGGAAATATATTTATTTAGAAAATTGGTGACATATTAAATACTCATTACACCCACCCTATGTAGAAAAGTGATAAATGTCCATTGTGAATGTTCATTTAACCCCTTTCCGACATTAGGCGTATATTTAAGGTGATACCAGACTCCCTCCCTTTGATATGAGATCCGACAGTGAGCCCATATCTTTCCCAGGACATGTCAGCTGTTCCTGCCAGTTCTGTGTTGAAAAAGTCAAGCAGCACTCCGTCCCATCTGAGCTCTGCCATGCACTCAAACAGTGGTTTCCTCCCACATATGGGGTAATGGTGTGCTCAGGACAAATTGTTCAACAACTATTGGGGTCTAATTTCTTCTGTTGCTCTTGGAAAAATAAAAATTTGGGGGCGAAAAGATCACTTTTGTGGAAAAATATGATCTATGTTATGATTGAGTCACCGTAGGAGGCAGACACAAAAATAGAAGCTACGTCCAGAAAACCAGAGAATCATAGAATCATAGAATCAT
This sequence comes from Dendrobates tinctorius, assembly GCF_039654945.1. NCBI lineage: Eukaryota > Metazoa > Chordata > Amphibia > Anura > Dendrobatidae > Dendrobates > Dendrobates tinctorius. The sequence goes on from NW_027361698.1 coordinate 48,707,453, forward strand.
AGAATCGTAGAGTTGGAAGGGACCTCCTGGGCCATCTGGTCCAACCCCCTGCTCAAAGCAGGATTCGCTAAATCATCCCAGTCAGATGTCTGTCCAGCCTCTGTTTGAAGACTTCCATTGAAGGAGAACTCACCACTTCTCGTGGCAGCCTGTTCCACTCATTGATCACTCTAACTGTCAAAAAGTTTTTTCTAATATCTAATCTGTGTCTCCTCCCATTCAGTTTCATCCCATTGCTTCTAGTCTTTCCTTGTGCAAATGAGAATAAAGTTGAGCCTTCTACAATGTGACAGCCCTTTAGATATTTGTAGACAGCAATTAAGTCTCCTCTCAGTCTTCTCTTTTGCAAACTAAACATTCCCAAATCCTGCAACCTTTCCTCATAAGACAGGGTTTGCAGACCGGTCACCATTCTGGTCGCTCTTTTCTGAACTTGCTCCAGTTTGTTGATGTCTTTTTTAAAATGTGGTGCCCAAAACTGGACACAATATTCCAGATGAGGTCTGACCAAAGAGCAGTAGAGGGAAATAATGACTTCACGTGATCTAGACTGTATGCTTCTGTTAATACATCCTAGAACTGCATTTGCCTTTTTTGCTGCTGCATCACACTGTTGACTCATATTCAGTCTGTGATCTATTAGTATACCCAAGTCTTTTTCACATGTGCTGTCACTTAGCCCTATTCCTCCCATTCTATATATGCTTTTTTCATTTTTATTGCCCAGATGTAGTACTTTGCATTTCTCCCTGTTAAAAACCATTCTGTTAGTTACTGCCCACTTCTCCAGTTTATTTAAATCTTTTTGAATCCTCTCTCTCTTCTCTAGTATTAGCTATCCCTCCTAGCTTTGTGTCATCAGCAAATTTAATCAGTTTACCCTCAATTCCTTCATCTAAATCGTTGATAAAGATGTTGAACAATACAGGGCCCAGGACAGAGCCCTGTGGTACCCCACTTGAGACATTCTTCCAACTGGATGTGCAGCCATTTACGACCACTCTTTGGGTCCGATCACTAAGCCAGCTATGAATCCACCTAACAGTTGCCTTGTCCATTCCATACTTAGTCATTTTTTCAATAAGGATTGTATGAGAGACTTTGTCAAATGCTTTGCTGAAGTCAAGATATACTATATCTACAGCATTTCCTTGATCCACCCAATCAGTGATACCGTCATAGAAGGAAATTAAGTTAGTCTGACATGACTTATTAGTTACAAACCCATGCTGACTCTGTTTGATCACTTCATTCTTATCCAGGTATTGACTTACATGTTGTTTAATAATTTGTTCAAAGATCTTTCCTGGTATAGAAGTCAGACTCACCGGCCTATAGTTGCCTGGGTCCACCTTCTTCCCCTTTTTGAAGATAGGAACAACATTTGCTCTTCTCCAGTCTTCTGGCACTTCTCCTGTTCTCCAAGAATTTTCAAAGATTATGGAGAGTGGTTCAGAAATTTCTTCTGCTATCTCCTTCAGTACTCTGGGGTGTAATTCATCTGGACCTGGAGACTTGAATTCATTTAGGTTAGCTAAGTGTTTCCTCACTATGTTTCTGTTTATAGATATCCTGGATTCTTCTATTCCCTTAATAGGACAGTGAATAACAGTTGGTGTTACATTTCCTTTCTGAGAGAAAACAGATGCAAAATAGGAATTTAAAAGCTCAGCCTTCTCAACATCCTGTCTTACCATTTCATCATTTTCATCCTGTAAAAATCCTATAGCATCTTTGACTTTTCTTTTACTTTTGACATATCCCCAAAATCCTTTATTATTGCTTTTGACATCTCTTGCAAGCCTCAATTCATTTTCAGCTTTAGATAATCTGATTTGTGCCCTGCAGATTCTGCAGACAGCATTATATTCTTCTTTAGATATGCCTCCCTCTTTCCATTTTATAAACATTTTTTTCTTCCTTTTTAGCATGTGCTTAAGTTCTGTGTTCACCCATCCTGGTTTCCTTAAATGCTTCCTATTCTTCCCTCTTTTCGGAATTGTTAACAACTGTGCTTTGAGAATTTCATTTTTGGCAACTATCAAATTGCAGACCCCTGAACCTATCAACAACAACTAGCAGTAGCCGTGGGGGGTTCCTACGGTGCCCTAGACCCCTCGATCACAGCCGGAGCGCTAAATAGCCTAAAGACAGAAAAGGAAATCTAAACTGCCCCAGAGCAAACCCCAAAGTAAAAGGCAGCCCCCAACATATAATGACGGTGAAGCAAGATGAAAAAACACTCACACAGATAGAAAGATAGGCTGAGCAAACGATGGGGCCCAAGCTAGCTAAACAGAACAGGAAAGGAAGGTTGCTGTCTGCAATCTGCCAAAACCCTATCAAAGACATAAGCCAACAAGCTGATATGAAAAAGACCCTGAAGCAGCTAGGCTTCAAAAACTAAATCAGCACTCAGGTATTTTCAGAAGACAGAGCTAAAGGAATTCAGCACACCCCAGCAGGGAATGGCAGAAATCCAGAAAAACAAAGCAAAACAAAGTCTAAGCACAAATGCAAAAAGCCGAGCAGAAAACTTAGCTTTAGAGGAGCAGCAATTCAGACTGGTCTCCAAGGATCCCACAGAGAAATCACCCGCAGGGCAGAAGGACGTCGGCAGCCTTATGTCCAGTCAGTAACTCCACTTAGCCAGTCATCATCATCAGACTCAGGTGTTTGATAATCAGGCTCACTACCTTTCTTTACCAGAAGAGGGAGTTCCTCGGGCCTCAGTAGTGAAGGGGAAAATGAACTCACAACAATCTATTATTTTCATGGCTTTACATTATAAACTTCTGTGAAGCACTTGGGGGTTCAAAGTGCTCACCACACATCTAGATAAGTTCCTTGGGGGGGTCTAGTTTACAAAATAGTGTTACTTGTGGGGAGTTTCCACTATTTAGGCACATCAGGGGTCTCCAAACACAACATGGCATCCAATCTCAATTCCAGCTAATTCTGCATTGAAAAAGTCAAACGGCACTCCTTCCCTTCTGAGCTCTGCCGTGCGCCCAAATAGTGGTTTACGCCTACATATGGGGTATTGGCATATTTAGGGGAAATTGCACAACAAATTTTGTGGTTCATTTTCTCTTTTTACACTTATAAAAAAAAAATGGTTCTGAAGTGAAATGTTTGTGAAAAAAGTTAAATGTTCATTTTTCCTTCCACATTGCTTCAGTTCCTGTGAAGCATGTAAAGGTTTAATAAACTTCTTTAATGTAGTATTGAGCACCTTGAGGGGTGCCATATTTAGAATGGTGTCACTTTTGGCCATTTTCTGTCATATACACACCCTCAAAGTGACTTCAAATGTGATGTGGTACCTAAAAAATAGTTTTGTAAATTTTGTTGTAAAAATGAGAAATCGCTGGTCAAATTTTAACCCTTATAACTTCCTAACAAAAAATGGTTTCCAAAATTGTGCTGATGTAAAGTAGACATGTGGGAAATGTTATTTATTAAGTATTTTGTGTGACATATCTCTGGTTTAAGGGCATACAAATTAAAAGTTTGAAAATTGCAAAATTTTAAAAATTTTAGCCATATTTCCATTTTTTCATAAATAAACACAAGGCATATCAAAGAAATTTTACCACTAACATGAAGAACAATATGTCACAAAAAAACGATTTAAGAATCAGCGGGATCTGTTAAAGCATTCCAGAGTTATAGCCTCATAAAGTGTCAGTGGTCAGAATTGTAAAAATTGGCTTGGTCATTACTTTAAGTAGCAAATTATCTCTGTCACTAAGATGTTAATACTGCCCACATTCCTTAGTTGCCTTTTTCTGTGCTTCCTCCAGACAGAAAGCCAATCACTGGCTGTGGTGGAACAATCAACACCTGTGATAGGCTAAGATTGTCACATGTCAATAGAAAAGAAACAGCATCTAAAAGCTGTTTGCCTGCAGCCAATTACTTGCTGTAGAGGAGATGTGTTGGCTTCTGCTGTGGTCAGTGATTTACTCATATGTTGTGTTGGTAGAAGAGGAAACCTAAAAATCCCCTACAAATCTGAACAATGCTAGAAGATTGTCAGTGGGGGATCAGTTAGGTAAGCATGTTTTTTTATATATCTTTACAGCATGCTGGAAGATTAATTTAAAAAATAGTAGTAGACAACCTCTTTAAAGGGAACCTGTCATCATTAATGCTGCCCATACGAAAAGCATCATGAGTCAGATCTTAGTTGTGCAATTTGAGCCAATATATATTTTACTCTGAAACAGAATGTTTCAGAGAAACCGGATCATTTGTACCTGGAGACGAGACTGAGGGTACTGTTACACTTAAAGATGCACCAGCGATCCCGACAACGATACGACCTTGTCAGGATCACTGGTGCATCACTACATGATCGCTGGTGAGCTGCCAAACAGGCAGCTTCACCAGTGATCAGCACCAGTGAGGACGCTGGTATCTAAGGTAAATATCAGGTTACTAAGCGGCGCGCTTCACTTAGTTACCCGATGTGTACCTTATAAACCTGCATGTTCGTGCCGGGAGCTGCGAGCACGCAGGTTTCTAAGGTACACATTGGGTAACTAAGTGACACGTGCCGCTTAGTAACCCGATATTTACCTTAGATACCAGCTCCCAGCGCCTGCTTAGAGCGCTGGGAGCCTCGCTGATTGTTGGCTCCCGCTGTCACACGCAGTGATGCGCGCTGGCCAGTGGGAGAGCAGCAATCAAAAAATGGCCCTGCACAATCCTGCATGATCAGCGATACCCGGCAGGGGGCCCGGTCGCTGATGTGTGTCACACACAGTGAGATCGCTGGCGAGATCGCTGTGGAGTCACAAAATCAGCGATCTCACTAGCAATCTTGCTGTGTGTGACGGGGCCTTAATGTGGAGCCTCCCTGGCCGGTTTCTCCCCACAGTATTCTAGGTGACTGATGAATCACCTGAAGCAAAACTGCAAGGGAGAAACTATCCGGGGGGTATTGGATTAGTCTATCCTCCAGTATGGATCTTTAAAGTATATTTTCTCTGAAACACAAAATATATCTGGCTGCAATTGTGTGGCCATGATCTGATTCACACTGCTCGTGGTTTGGCCAGCATGAACCAGATTGTTGCTGGGAAAAATATTATATAGAATAAGGATCACGCTATTATATGTAATGGAAATGTTAGTTCTTGTAACCATTTATTACATGATAATTCATAAAACAGTATTTTAGTTTTTCTTTAGTAAAAGATTCTAAAAATGTATAGTTTGTTGGTTTCAATGAAAGTTGACAAAGTGACGGTTTATAATCTGATGCTAAGAAGGAGCTGACAGAAATGTAAGTGACATGTGTCACTATTTGCAGAAGGAACTTTTTCCTAAGTGTAAAATAAAAAAAAAAATTCTAACGTATTGTAGCGCATGATCACTCATGCCTTTGTATGGGCGCGAGCACTATATATCGCCTGTAGCTGATTGCTGGGGGTTCGCTTATGTATAAACTGAAGTTATTTGTGAAATTCCAAACATATTACTGTAACTATGAATGCATTACCTATACTTAAAACGTTATCAAGCTTTGAAACCAATGTTAAAATGTGTATTGACAGTAAATGATCCACACTTACGACATCAAGTGATTACATTATAATGTATAATACTCACTATGCATATTTACAAGGTGTCAGTGAAGCAAAACGCTAAAACGTATTAAATCTGTCATTTGCCAATGGACACATAGACAGACTGCTGCTCATAGTCATTGCCATAATGATGCTTTGTGGGGAAAAAATCTAGAATTGTGAAATAATGATCCTCAGTAAGTGAGGTACCACTGTGCTTATTTCTAGTAACAGATAATTTCATCTACTAATTTCATATGGCATGTACACATCACATATAGGGATACATTAGATATGAGCTCGTCGGTCAACCGTAATTATTCACTCGTGTTCTCCAACGTGTGATACTACCATTACATACCTAACTATTTTCTGAGAAGTAAAGTTGATGGCGTTTACTGATAACAGTCCGGATGGATTATGCATTATCGAAATATGAAAAGGTCAAAGCAACAAACATTTTCCATTTTTATTTATTAGGAACAGTGTGATGCTGCATTGGTAGAGAAAGCTGGGAAATGATATGCGCCTGATGTCGTGACTTGTCGCTAAGCTTTCCTGCAGTAAGCCTACAACTTGATAAAATAACAGTAAATGCATCTAATGTACATCTTCAGCTGAAAGCTTTGGAGCATCATAACAACCAGAAGTAGCAGACTCACGTTCCTGAGATTTAAAGCTGAAAAATTAATGATATTTCATAAGCAGAGTGGAAAGAAGCCTCGATCCATAATTCTGAAAACCTTGGTTTGATGTTAGAAACTAGAGCAGCTAAAGTAATTTTTTTTTTCCCTCTGTAAAATGCTACAGGCTTCATCCTCTGGCTTTTATGAAAAAGAGAGAAGATGAAAGACAGCGGAATTTTGGTAGCTGTGGAAATTACAAATCAGCTTCCCATAAACAGATCTTTATGGTAAATACAATGTGCTAGATACTTAAGATGCAGTATTCAGATATAGGAGCCCTCAGTAATACTGCATAATTACTAGCAACATATTGAAATACACAGAATAAATAGGGATTTGGCATATAAATGCTTGCCCCTTGCTGCACGTGGATGGCCACTTGGTATAGAATGTACGTTCTTGACTAAGTATCACGATATACTGCATTTGCAGAAGATTTTACATCTCTATAATAAGGTCAACTAATGAAGTAAGTCTGAAGTAGAAAAACTAGGACAGAGCTGGAATGAGGACAGGTAACAAATGAAAAGTCCCAATTCTGAAACACGACTATACAAAAAAGGAACAAGCACAAAGACAATTCCCAGCAGAATACATTTGAAATGTTTCAATAGTATAATTGATATAAATCACTGAGACCGAGGCAGAGCAGACCACCTTAATTTTTCATTGACATCCAGTTGAAATAGATAAAGTTAAAGGGGAGGGCAACAGTTAAAGAGCAGAGCAATAATGTAGGAGATTACATCTGAATAATGAAAATGACAAGTCGGTTGGACCAAACTGTTGAAAAGCGAGTGAGAGAACGCGGCTGATGAAGTTACTTTATGTTTTATAAAGCAGGTGAATTCTCCCATACTATGCTGATGGATAATTGATTTCTATTTGAGGCAGCTGCATGTCTACTGAATAGGGAATTAGTGTAAGGGGAGGTAGACCAAAAATGAAATAATAACCATTCAGAATGATGTGTATTTTAAGTTTGCATGAAAAAAATAAATTTAGAAAACTTTATATGTACAGTGATTGCTTCACAAAGCAAAGACAAATATCGAAATTATTGATGAGTAGAGATGAGCGAACATTGTCAGCTTCCTCCTTATTAGGCAAGCTATAGCGCTTACCGAAGAAGCTGCATCGGGAACCCGAATACCAGGAGCGCCCCCGATGATCAGCTGTTCGGTGCCGCAGCTGCATGTGTCCCGGCTGTGTGACAGTCACAACACACAGGCTCTCCATGCTGTGACTGCCACACAGCAGTGACACATGCAGCTGATTATCAGGCGCTATAGCTTGCTGAATAAGGAGGGAGCTGAAAATGTTCACACATCTCTATTGATGAATAGTTAAAACTTATACATCTTAACCCCCTCACCCTCAGGTAATTTTCCATGTTTTAGTTTTTCGCTCCCCTTCTTCCCAGAGCCATAACTTTTTTATTTGTCTATCAGTATCACTGTATGAGAACTTGTTTTTTGCTGCAGGAGTTGTGCTTTTGAACAACGATGTTGATTTTATAATATAGTGCACTGTAAAACCGGGAAAACAAAAATCCAAGTACGATGAAATTGCAAAAAAAGCACAATTCCCTAATTGTTTTTTGGGTCTTTTTTTACCATGTTGACCAAATGCTAAAATTGACTTTCCATTATGATTCTCCAAGTCATCGTTTTGATCGCCTGTCATTGCATTTTATTGCATTGTTGCGGTGATCAAAAAAATGTAATTCTGACATTTTTTTTCTCATTATGCCATTTACTGATCAGATTAATTCTTTTAATATTTTGATTGATCTAGTGATTATGAATGCGGCCATACAAAATGTGTGTTTTTTTATTTTTTATTGTTTAATTTTGAATGGGTCAAAAGGGGGTGATTTGAACTTAATAGTTTTTTGAGTTTTTTCAATATTTAAAAAAGAAATTTGTCTACTTTATACTTGCTTCAATATTCTTCTTAGGAGACTTGAAGCTGTGATCATCTGATTGCTTGTGCAACACAAAGCAGGGATTCATCCCTGCTATGTGTAGCAAAATTGATCAGCTGCAATGAGCGCCCATCATGGGGTGGTGATCATAGCAGATTGGCAATAACAAGCACCGGTTGTCATCCCAACCCATCGTCACTCTGTCACTTGAGCTATTGATGCGCTTCTGGAGTGATCACCTTAAATGCCGCTGTCAGAGATTTAATATGTTGATAGCTTGTTATTCCAGCCATGGATGTTAGAGGCACGTTTCAGCTGATGAAATCAGCTGTTATGTGCCAGAAAAGATGCAGGCTCAGCTCAGCAGCCCACATTAAAGAGGAAGACATTAGATATATGACCTTATAATACGTAATATGTCGTAACGGGGATAAAAAGGTTGTCTCATCTTTTTTTAATGGGTAATAAGCATTTTGCAAAATTCTTCCATTTACATGAATCAACAAGCAAGAGATTGGAAGGAAGAGGAGCTGCGCACTTCTGAAGAAAGAAGATAAAAAAAAGTTTTAATTTGACTTTGGTAACCTATGACTTTAGAACAACCATTTAAGAGCTATACTGTATGCACAAATCATGTTAAAGGGAACCTACTATGTCTGATAAAATGATTAACCTACAGGTATAGGGAAATTCTGCAGGTTAATGTTGTTATGAAGGTGTCAGGCTACAGTACTAAAAGTGCGGAACCCAGGAGGAAATTGAGCTTATGTCTCCTGAGAACTGCCGGCCTTTAGCCATGTAGTTGTTTATGTAGCAGCTACAGTTACCGGTCATAGCACTGAGCGCAACGACTGTGAGCACATCCTGTCACTGAATGATAGCAGTCTCTGAAGTGCATCAGTTTCACGATGGTTGTCAGTCCTCCTTACAGCTGCTGTCAGTTGGTTGTCAGTGCTGTGTGTGGCGACTATAAGGCTATGTTCCTATGATAAACTTTTGGTGAGTTTTTGACTTTTCAGATTCTCGGCACTATTAAGTGAATTAGGTTACTTGCATTTTTTCATTGTGTTTTTGAAGGCATTAAACAGGTGGTTTTATTGCATTTTTAATGCTGTTTCTCATGTCTCTTGTTGCGGTGTCATGCGTGAGGCAGTGAGCAGAATCATATGCGAGGGTCATTTTGTGTCCCCCAGGATGTGTATAGAATCATATTAAACCTGCTGGAGAGCGTTGTAATCACACTCACAGCTGTGATTACAGAGCAAAATAAAAGAGAGTGTGCATTTGGTCAAAGTATTTGACCAAGCCAGATTTAAGAAAACCTGACACTGACTTTTTTTTTTGGAGAGATCTGTAGGAAGGCAGTGTGACAGATGTCTCCCTCCACTCCAGGTCCTGGGAGTGGCCCATGTACACAATTTCCATTTAACCCCTTAAGGACCAAGCCATTTTGCAGGTTAATGACCAGGCCTTAATTTTGAAATCGGACCACTGTCACTTTATGTGTTTATAACTCTGGAAGGCTTCAATGGATCCTGCTGTTTCTGAGATTGTTTTTTCATGACATATTGTGTTAGGGTTGGCAGAACGCACCAAATAATAAGAAGGTATTAATAAGGTGCGTTCGCAGCCCGGGGTCCATCGTGCAGAGATGTTACCTGCTGCCCGATAATGGCGAACGCTATATGGCGGCATAATAGAAGAACACACGGGTTAATTTTTAAAAGGTTAATAGACCCCCAAAGTTGTTGTGTAATTTGTCCTGAGTACGCTGGTACCCCATGTGTGGGAGTAAACCACTGTGATCGCCTTACTGCGATCTTTGGGAGGCAGAATGAATAAATCCACAAAAGGTGAAGAATTGGTTTTATTTTTTATGCTATTCCTCATTCGGTATTAGTGATTAGGCGACTTTATTCCTCGGTTCGGTGCGCTTACAGTGATACCAGATTTATAACCTTTTTTCATGTTTAGCGTCTGTCACACACTAAAACAGGCTTTTTTGTAAAAAATTTTTGTAAGAAATTTTTGCATCGCCATATTTTGAGAGCTACGATTTTTCTATATTTTGGTCGACAGAGTCATGTGCAGGCTTGTTTTTTGTGGGACAAGCTGACGTTTTTATTGGTACCATTTTCGGGCACATAGTGTTTTTTGGTCGCTTTCTATTCCGATTTTTGTGGAGGCAGAATGAACAAAAACCAGCAATTCAGGAATTGTTATTTTTTTTCCTCCATTCCGCATGTAGCAAAATTGGTAAGGCATCTTTATTCTTCGGGTCACTACGATTACAGCGATAACTCATTTATATTTTTTTATGTTTTGGCGTTTTTTACACAATAAAAACTTTAATTGAAAAAATAATTATATTTGCATGCATCACTTTATTCTGAGAGCTATAACTTTTTTATTTTTTCGCTGATGATGCTGTATGGTGGCTTTTTTTTGTGGGACAAGATGAAGTTTTCAGTGGTACCATGTTTATTTATATCCGTCATTTTGATTGCGTGTTATTGTACTTTTTCCAAGTGGTATGATGATATCGTTTGGAAAAAGTATAATTTGCCACATTTTTGTGGGTTTTTTTTACGGCATTCACTGAAGGGGATAACTAGGTTGACGCTTTTAGGGCCCCGTCACACATAGCGATCTCGCTAGCGAGATCGTTACTGAGTTATAAGTTTTGTTACACAACAGCGATCTCACCAGCGAGATCACTGTGTGTGACAGCGATCAACGACCGGCCCCCCTGCCGGTATCGCTGATCGCTCTTGGAAAGCCCTGGACATTTCTTTGGTTGCTGGTCTCCCGCTTGCCAGCACGCATCGCTGCGTGTGACAGGCGGGAGACCAGCGATCAGCTGGTAACTAACGTACACATCGGGTATCTAAGGGACGTGCGTCTCTTAGATACCCGATGTGTACCTTAGTTACCAGCAAGTTACAGGTGCCGCCGCCACACACTCGGGACCAGGAGGCAGCAGGACACTGCCCGCGGAGAGGCCAGGGATACAGGAGCGCCCTCTGCTAGTAGAGGACTGGAACAGCAGGCGCCTGTATCAGTAGAGCAGTGGGGAGATTCTCCCAGTGTCCTGCGCCAGTCACTCATCCTGATCCCAGCTGCACATCAGCTCCCGCCGCCGTCACACACTTGTCCGCTGCTCCCGGGATCGCTCCTCACCTTTGTCGGCCAGGTAATCCCAGACACGCTCTCTATTTCCTGGGCTTTCTTTTCGCGGGAGACCAGCGATCAGCTGGTAACTAACATACACATCGGGTATCTAAGGGACGTGCGTCCCTTAGATACCCGATGTGTACGTTAGTTACCAGCTGCCTGCATCAGCGCACTGGTAACTAACGAACACAGCGACGCCGCGCGCTCGGCGTCGCTGTGCTGATCGCTGGTGAAGCTGTCTGTTTGACAGCTCACCAGCGATCATGTAGTGAATCACCAGCAATCCTGACACGTTGATATCGCTGTTGGGATCGCTGATGAGTCGCTATGTGTGACGGGGCCTTTATAGATGGGATTTTTATGTACGCAGTGATACCAAACATATTTTTTTGTTTATTTTATTTTTTTACATAAAAATGTGTATTTTTAGGGGAATTTTTTCAATTATTCTTTAAATTTTTTTTTACATATTTTTTTTAAATGTTTTTTTTTACCTAGTCCCTTAGTAGGACTTTCACTTTTTAACTTTGATTTGCAGGTATAATACATTGCAATGCTTCAGTATTGCAATGTATTATACCTACGCAGAAAGCTTCTGAGACCATGCTGTGAGCATGGTCTCAGAGGCTTTCCGTAGCTGGATGACCCAGGGGTTGTCATGACAACCTCGATACACCATGGCTGAGATTGGCCCCGCGATTATATCGCTGATCTTAGGCAGAGGGAGCCCCTGACCCTTTGCCTCCCCCCGAACGCTGTGATCACGCTTGATAGCAGCACTCAGGGTTAACAGCCAGGGTCAGGTGCGCACGCCGATCCTGGCTGTCAGTGCAGGAAGCTCAGCCACTGCAGCGCTGAGCTCCTGCACTTATCAGGCAGGAGATGCTGAAATTTCAGCATCTCCTGCCTGATCGTGCTGTGTTTGGTCAGTCAGACTGGGTGTGGGGACCAACTGCAAGGGTCCCCACACCTCTTGCCAAGCCTGTCAGCTGTCACAGCTGTCAGCACTGAACTTTCACTGTGTGTTTACATGCAGTAACAGTCCAAATGCATGACGTGCACAGCCAGTCATTGTGCGGTAACTTACACCCAGCTATAATGGACTGTGCACATCAATGGACATTAAGGGGTTAAACTTTCAGTTAAGGTTTGGGTGTGTCAGTTTTTTGGTTTGCAAACATCAGAGCCTGAGCTTCGTATAGGACATGTCTGTGTGAGATTGAACACAGGCCAAAGCCAGAGAAAGCAAATCCACTAACGCAGGGTTCCCCATCTCCAGTCCTCAAGGCCCACCAACAGGTCATGTTTTCAGGACTTTCCTTGTATTGTATAGGTGATGCAATTATCACCTGGGCAATACTAAGGAAATCTTGAAAACATGACCTGTTGTGGGCCTTGAGGACTGGAGTTGGGGAACCCTGCACTAACGCACCCATGGCAACTGATACAGACGTTTCAGCAGCGAATCGAAGTATAAAAGTTCTGGATTTATTTTGTGAGTTTGAAAATAAAGACGTTTATGTTGAACTTGTGTCACTGCCTTATTACTGCACGGACGAGAAAGGCGCTGCCTTACATATGCTTTAAATAAAACTGCTTTTTATACTTTTATATTGCTGTTTTTAATGCTTCCAGGTATTTGACATTGAAAAAACTTTATTGATACAGTCATGTGCAGATTACAGGCCTTTTACAGGTGTTTTTAATTAATTTCCTGTGCAAAAGCTGAAAACTCATATGTGGTTTTTACCTGTGAAAATCTGCGCATTCAACTCAATGTACCAGCAAGAGAGATTGGCATGTTTGTGATTTGAAACAGGAAACGCATGGCAGTTAAATCTGAGTACAAAAAAGTACAGTGGGCATGAGATTTCTATAAATCCCATTCACTTTGCTGAAATTAAAAGATGCTGTGTTTTTGACTCAGCAAAAACACATAGTGCCAAGGATCATATTCCTCAAGAATCGCTATACCGATGCCTCTACCTTGTGCCAGTCCTTACACTGGCTACCCATCCACACCAGAATTCAGTATAAACTTATTACCCTCACCCACAAAGCACTCCATGGCTCAGCACCACCCTACATCTCCTCCCTAGTCTCAGCCTACCACCCTAACCATGCCCTCCATTCTGCTAATGACCTGAGGCTAGAATCGTCATTAATCAGAACCTCCCACTCCCGTCTCCAAGACTTTTCATGTGCCGCACCTATTCTTTGGAATGCACTACCCAGGCTAATATGATTAATCCCCAATCCAATAAAAACAATAAAAACAATACAGTTTTAAGCATGCCCTAAAAACGCAATTGTTCAGAATGGCCTATCGTCTCAACACACTAACCTAAATATCCCTGTGTGGCTCATTTCAAAATTTTTTATCATATCCTGGTTCCTTACTTCATGTTCTCACAAGCTTTCTGCAGTTAATAACCCTCTCTGTCTGTACTTTTACATATTTAGACTGTTAACTGGTTCAAGCAGCAACAGGAACACCCGATTCTTACACTATGGCTGGTCCAAACAATAAAAGCAATTGTTACCATCCACCTTTCGTGTCTCCCTTTTCCCTTATAGATTGTAAGCTTGCGAGCAGGGCCCTCATTCCTTTTGGTATCTGTTTTGATCTACAGTTGTGGCCAAAAGTATTGACACCCCTGCAAATCTGTCAGATAATACTCAGTTTCTTCCTGAAGATAATTGCAAACACAAATTCTTTAGTATTATTATCTTCATTTAATTTGTCTTAAATGAAAAAACACAAAAAGAATTGTCCTAAAGCCAAATTGGATATAATTCCACATCAAACATAAAAAAGAGGGTTGACAAAAGTATTGGCACTGTTCGAAAAATCATGTGATGCTTCTCTAATTTGTGTAATTAACAGCACCTGTAACTTACCTGTGGCACCTAACAGGTGTTGGCAATAACTAAATCACACTTGCAGCCAGTTGACATGGATTAAAGTTGACTCATCCTCTGTACTGTGTCCTTGTGTCTACCACATTGAGCATGGAGAAAAGAAAGAAGACCAAAGAACTGTCTGAGAGCTTGAGAAACCAAATTGTGAGGAAGCATGAGCAATCTCAAGACTACAAGTCCATCTCCAAAGATCTGAATGCTCCTGTATCTACCGTGCGCAGTGTCATCAAGAAGTTTATAGCCCATGGCACTGTGGCTAACCTCCCTAGATGTGGACGGAAAAGAAAAATTGACAAGAGATTTCAACGCAAGATTGTGCAGTTGTTGGATAAAGAACCTCGACTAACATCCAAACAAGTTCAAGCTGCCCTGCAGTCCGAGGGCACAACAGTGTCAACCCGTACTATCCGTCGGCATCTGAATGAAAAGGGACTATATGGTAGGAGACCCAGGATGAACCCACTTCTTACCCCGAGACATAAAAAAGCCAGGCTGGAGTTTGCCAAAACTTACCTGAAAAAGCCTAAAATGTTTTGGAAGAATGTTCTCTGGTCAGATGAGACAAAAGTAGAGCTTTTTGGGCAAAGGCATCAACATAGAGTTTACAGGAGAAAAAAAGAGGCATTCAAAGAAAAGAACACGGTCCCTACAGTCAAACATGGCAGAGGTTCCCTGATGTTTTGGGGTTGCTTTGCTGCCTCTGGCACTGAAATGCTTGACCGTGTGCATGGCATTATGAAGTCAGCAGACTACCAACAAATTTTGCAGCATAATGTAGGGCCCAGTGTGAGAAATCTGGGTCTCCCTCAGAGGTCATTGGTCTTCCAGCAGGACAATGACCCAAAACACACTTCAAAAAGCACTAGAAAATGGTTTGAGAGAAAGCAGTGGAGACTTCTAAGGTGGCCAGCAATGAGTCCAGACCTGAATCCCATAGATCACCTGTGGAGAGATCTAAAAATGGCAGTTTGGAGAAGGCACCCTTCAAGTATCAGGGACCTGGAGCAGTTTGCCAAAGAATGGTCTAAAATTCCAGCAGAGCATTGTAAGAAACTCATTCATGGTTACCGGAAGCGGTTGGTCACAGTTATTTTGGCTAAAGGTTGTGCAACCAAGTATTAGGCTGAGGGTGCCAATACTTTTGTCTGGCCCATTTTTGGAGTTTTGTGTGAAATGATCAATGTTTTGCTTTTTGCTTTATTCTCTTTTGTGTTTTTTCATTTAAGACAAATTAAATGAAGATAATAATACCAAAGAATTTGTGTTTGCAATCATTTTCAGGAAGAAACTATTATCTGACAGAATTGCAGGGGTGTCAATACTTTTGGCCACAACTGTATGTTTTTATTGCTATGCTGTAATGTCTATTGTCTGTACAAGTCCCCTCTGATATGTAAAGTGCTGCGGAATATGTTTGCGCTATAGAAATAAAATTATTATTATTATTATTATTATTATTATTAAATACTCTCCTAAAACTCAATGTGGGAAAACAGACTAATTGCTCCAGGTAGGCTTGCATGGCTGAAAGCTGGTGGCTCCTGGGAGAAATAAAATTAATTTTCCCAAAAGTGCCTCACTTCCATACTGCAGCTGGACACCTTCATTGCTCTATTAACTTTTAGATTAACCCTATGTTTGCAGGTTAATAGCCTTATTAAACCTGACAGGTTCTCTTAACCCCTTAACGACCACCGATACGCCTTTTAACGGCGGTAATTAAGGGTACTTAAACCACAGCGCCACTAATTCACGGCGCTGTGGAGTAAGTAAATAGCGCCTCCCAGTGTCGGATTTTCTCCGGGGTCTCGGCTGCAGGGGGTAGCAGAGACCCCAGAGAACATGAATTGGGTCGGTTTTTACCGACTCCCCTTTTGCGATCACCGTTATTAACCCTATAACGGCAACCGCAAAAAAAAAAGCAGCAATTTTGCATTTAATTTCTCTTTCCTCTGATGTGATCGCACATCAGAGGAGAGAGAAATAAGGTCCCCGATCCCCCCCTGTACCTCCTGGTGGTCCTCTGTCCCCTTCCGGTGGTCCTGGGTCCCTATGGCTTCCTCCGGTGGGTGCCGCCATCTTGGATCCGGAGAAAATGGCGGGCGCATGTGCAGTGCGCCCACCGGGAATCTGCAGGCTCCGACTGGCAGATTCCATTAATTCATTTTGATCACTATGATAAACTATCATAGTGATCAAAATAGAAAAATAGTAAATAGCCTCCCCATTTATCACCCCCTTAGATAGGCAAACATAATGAAATAAAGAAAATATTTTTTTTTCATTTTACCATTAGGGCTAGGGTTATGGTTAGGGCTAGGGTTAGGGCTAGGTTTAGGGCTAGGACTAGGGCTGGGGTTAGGGCTAGGGTTAGGGTCAGGGTTAGGGTTAGGGCTAGGGTTAGGTGTTATGAGCTCATTTTCTGCTCCACCAGTTGAGAGTTCCCCTTCCGTTCTTCCTCTGGTGGTGACGGGAGGTGGTGAGGTTGGTTTGAGTGGTAGTGATCAGCCACCTGGTGAAGAAGATAGTGATTGGATCTCTGGAGTATCAGACTGGATATAAGACAGGCGACGCCCTATCCTGTTGCTGGTGATTCAGTCTGTTTCTCAGGTCTAGGACTCAGCTCTGTTCCAGTCTTCTAAAGATAAGTCTGTTTTTTGCTAATGTTCACACTTGCTCTTATTGGTCTTTTCAGCTTTTTTGTGTGGTCAGCCAGCCCGGCTGGGGTGTGCTAAATTTCCACTCTTATTTGCCAAATTGCCTTTTTTTGTCCCTTATTAGATTGGCCTCTTTTTGCTCTGTCTCAGAATATTTCAGAGTGCTGATATAGTGGGAGAAGTCTAGTGACTTCAGGGTTAATTTTGCTATCAGTTGTGTTGGACATTTTGTAGGGTTTTTTGGCAGACTGCAGAGAGTGTCTTTCCTTTCCTGTCCTTTCTAGTTAGTCTGGCCCCATCGTTTGCTCAGCCTATTTTCCTGCCTTTGTTTGTGTTTTCATCTTTTTTCACCGTCAATACATGTGGGAGCTGTCTCTCCTTTGGGGTCTGCTCTGGGGCAGTTAGTTTTCCTCTTTTCCTGCTTTAGGCTTATTTAGTTTCTCCGGTTGTGACGAGGCGTCTAGGACCACCGTAGGAATGCTCCACGACCGCTGCTAGTTGCGTGTTAGGATCAGGGGTCTGCAGTCTGCATAGTTACCAACCTCTTTGGTTTTCTGAGACTTAGCTTGTGTTGTTTTTTATTTCCTCCTCGGCAACCCGTTCATAACAGTTAGGGTTATGGCTAGGGCTAGGGTTACGGCTAGGACTAGGGTTAGGGTTAGAATTAGGGTTAGGGTTAGAATTAGGGTTAGGGTTAGAATTAGGGTTAGGGTTGGAATTAGGGTTAGGGCTAGAATAAGGGTTATGGTTGGAATTAGGGTTAGCGCTAGGATTAGGGCGAATTAGGATTAGGGTTAGAATTAGGATTAGGGATTAGGGTTGGGATTAGAGTTAGCATTGGGATTAGGGTTAGGGGTGTGTTGGGGTTAGGGTTGGAGCAAGAATTGAGGGGTTTCCACTATTTACCAACTTTGGGGGTCTAATTTCTCCTGTTACCCTTGGGAAAATAAAAAAAATTGTGGGCTAAAAAAATCACTTTTGTGGAAAAAAAAGACTTTTTATTTTCATGGCTCTGCGTTACAAACTTCTGTGAAGCACTTGGGGTTCAAAGTGCTCACCACACATCTAGATCAGCTCCTTGGGGGGGTCTAGTTTCCAAAATGTCACATGTTGGGGGTTTATACTGTTTAGGCACATCAGGGGCTCTGCAAATGCAACATGATGCCCACAGAACATTCCATCAAAGTCTGCATTCCAAAATGGCGCTCCTTCCCTTCCGAGCTCTCCCATGCGCCCAAACAGTGGTCCCCCCACATAAGGGGTATCAGCGTACTCAGGACAAATTGCACAACAACTTTTGTGGTTCAATTTCTCCTGTTACCCTTAGGAAAATAAAAAATAGCAGGCTAAAAAAATCATTTTTGAGGAAAAAAAATGTTTTTTTATTTTCACGGGTCTGCGTTTGTTAACTTCTGTCTAGTTTCCAAAATGGGGTCACTTGTGAGGGGTTTATATTGTTTGTGCACATCAGGGGCTCTGCAAATGCAACATGACACCCACAGAAAATTCCATCAAAGTCTGCATTCCAAAATGGTGCTCCTTCCCTTCCGAGCTCTCCCATGCGCCCAAACAGTGGTTCCCCCCACATATGGAGTATCATCGTACTCAGGACAAATTGCACAACAACTTTTGTGGTCCAATTTCTCCTGTTACCCTTGATAAAAAAAACATAGCGGGCTAAAAAATCATTTTTGAGGAAAAAAAAGTGATTTTTTTATTTTCACTGCTCTGCGTTATAAACTTCTGTGAAGCACTTGGGGGTTCACAGTGCTCACCACACATCTAGATAAGCTCCTTCTGGGGTCTAGTTTCCAAAATGGTGTCACTTGTGGTTTTTTTTCACTGTTTAGGCACATCAGGAGCTCTCCAAAAGCGACATGGTGTCCAATCTCAATTCCAGCCAATTCTGCATTGAAAAAGTCAAACGGTACTCCTTCCCTTCTGAGCTCTGCCGTGCACCCAAACAGTGGTTTACCCCCACATATGGGGTATCTGCATATTCAGAACAAATCGCACAACTGTGGGGGTATGATTTCTCCTGTTACCCTTGTAAAAATAAAAATTTGGGGGCGAAAAGATCATTTTTGTGGAAAAAAATGATTTTTTATTTTCACGCCTCTACGTTACAAACTTCTGTGAAGCACTTGAAGGTTCAAAGTGCTCACCACACATCTAGAGAAGTTCCTAAAGGGGTCTAGTTTCCAAAATTGAGTCACTTGTTGGGGGTTTCCACTGTTTAGGAACATTAGGGGCTCTCCGAACGCAACATGGCATCCGATTTTGTGACGTTATAGCGGTGTCGCTAGCGATATCGCTATGTGTGATGCTTACCTCCAACCGGCTCCCCCGCTGTCCATCGCTGATCGTGCGAGATTAGCCGGCTCCATGTCTCGTCGGCCGCTTCCTGCTGGGCTTCCTGCTGGTGCCAACGAGCGACGCGTGGACGCAGTGGGAGGACATCAGGATCGCCGCATCTGAAAGGTAAGTATCGTCCACTATATCACTGCTGCATTACTGTGAGATCAGCCTGTATTGCAGCTCACAAGCGATCATTTAGTGATGCACCAGCAATCCTGACAGCGTCATATCGTGGTCGGGATTGCTGGTGCATCGCTAAATGTAAAAGGGCCTTTAGTGTATGGGCTGATAAACATTTCCCCCTGGGGGGTACCCATCATCATACTGCATCAACATTTTGTTTAGGGGCATCATAAGCACCCTTGAAAACAATAACGTGATTTCCTACACAGTTGCTGGTGGGAAGGTGCAGGTTTTTAGTAGAAATATGACGTACGTTTTGTTGGATGAAGTGATCAGGAAAAGGGGCATGGTGATGACAGGAATGAGAACGTACAGGATTAATAACAGGGGGTCTATGGGAGGTATAGGATCCAGGATCCAGCTTACAATTATTAGTCGTTTACCCACCACCAATTACCGGAATGCGTTTGATGCCCGTCAGAAGATAGCTGTAACAGATGTGAGTCTCAAGATAGGCCTAAAAGATGCCCATGAAAAATTGGTTGCAAAAGACACATGTTTCCGTATAAAGATTAAATGGCAAGGTGCTCGTGAGATGCTGAATTCTAGAAAGCAGCAGATCAGTGTTGGAAGACATCCAACCAAACTGATGGATGCTCGTGGTTGCCAAAGACACACATTTCGATATAAAAAGTAATGGGCAAGGTGCTCGTGAGATGCTGAATTCATGAAAGCGGCAGGTCAATGTTGGAGGGCATTCAATCAAACTGATGGATGCTCGTGGTTGCCAAAGACACACGTTTACATACAAAGCGTAAAGGACAATGTGCTCGTGAGATGCTGAATTCTAGAAAGCAGCAGATCAGTGTTGGAGGGCATCCAACCAAACTGATAGATTCTCGTGAAAAACTAAGTTTAAAAAGGAATGCACCTGCCGTAACTATCAACTCACCCATGGCACAAGGTTTTTCATCTTCACCCATAAATATTATCAAGACCATCAAAATTTCATAGCCGAAATCTATTTCTTCAGTGGTGATGAACAATGATAAAGGAATGTGAATAAAGGTTGTTAACCACGAACCAGGGAAACCACAGACTTCCTCTTTACAAGATATGGACGATGATGACATTGATGACAACTTGGAACTTTCCCACATCCCCACGAAGAAGATGAAAATCACAGCTGCCAACGCTGTGCAAAAATGGCCAGAAATGTCTGGAAATTCATTTTCTCTTGGGCAAACTTTTCCTCTTACTAAAGTGGTACAGAATGATGCATACAGAGCTCCCATGTCTACTCTGCATGATACTTAGCCACATTTATTGCACCCAAAGGCTCTAACCAATGCATCATAGACATTTGTCACAAAGGCGGACAGTTATTCAGTAGGACCGACTCCAAAAGAGTTTGTCTTTAGCCCTTTAGAAGGCAAAAAATGACCATAAATAATTGGCATTCAAGAGTCACAGAGGAAGATATTGTGTAGCTTTTATGTCTATATGGTGCCTTGAAGCTCGCCTGCTTGTTGAGTTACAGAGTTGCAGAGGTTGTGTTTATAAGAAAGGAACATGCAGTTAGTGCCTGCCAAAAATACAACAGATACCCAGATGGACAACCAATGAAATGCAATCTTCATTTGAATGGTAGTGTGAAAACATCAGACCTGCCCATCCTTCAAACTTTAAAGGGAATCTGTCACCCTTTTTTTGCCCTATTAGCTGCCGGCATAGACATCGGGGGCTTATCTACAGCATTCTGTAATGCTGTAGATAAGCCCCCGATGTAACCTGAAAGAGAAGAAAAACACGTTATATTATACTCACCGAGGTGGGCGGTCTGGTCCGATGGGTGTTGCGGTCCGGTCCGACGCCTAACTTCTTCATGCGATGAAGTCCTCTTCTCCCGTCCTGTAATGGCTCTGGCACAGGTGCATTGCTCTGCCCTGTTGAGGGCAGAGCAGAATTCTGCAGTGTGCAGGCACCAGACCTCTCCCGACGCCTGCGCACTGCAGAGGGCATCATCGCATGAAGAAGGGAGGCACCGGATGGGACGGCGACATCAATCGAACCGGACCGCCCACCTCAGTGAGTATAATATAACGTGTTTTTCTTCTCTTTCAGGTTACATCGGAGGCTTATCTACAGCATTACAGAATGCTGTGTATAAGCCCCCGATGTCTATGCTGGCAGCTGAAAGGCCAAAAAAAGGGTGACAGATTCCCTTTAAGTTACACCTCATCAAATAAGGAAGGTGAATCTAGAAGAAACACAACCTCCTCCTCCAGTGTTGATTCAAATCCACTAGCTGAAGTTGATACTGACACTATCTTAAAAGCACTTGTTGAATCCTCAGGGTCATCAGCAGTCATCCAACCAACTGCATTTAAGATTAAGCTCTGATGACACCAACACAAATTGGAGACTGTAATAAGAGAGATTCCCAATTTACATATGGGCCCAGAGACTCCTTAAAAAACCCTTCATTTTCATTTTCAAATTCTTCAATAATTTGGTTCTGCTTAAACGATAAACTGTGTTGCTTTGTAGTTTTAATATCTGGATTCCTTCAAATAGATATGAAGACCTGCATATTCCAGTATATGGGAGGGAATTACTAAGTGACCACCGACTGTGTTCTAGGCAAAAAATTTTTTATGTCTAATTAATGTTTCACACTGTGAAAATGTCATCAAGAACTTTACAATCATAGGCAATACTTATTGCACTGCGACTGAAGCATGTTGATCTGAATACAGAGAAATGCTGAAGGGAAGTAGATCACGCTAATAGTGATCTAAATACTATTATGCGTACAGAGGAATGATGGGAGGACACAGATTGTGGTTTTCTATCAACTTCATCTGCATTTGCAAATTTGTATTTAATGTTGGTAATAAAAAAAAATTCTGGAGGGTAGGCAGGGTGCAGTGCCATACCACAACTATTTGCTCTTCCTGTACAAACCAATTATTTTTTTATAATTGATATAGACTACTCATTGGTCGGGGGTAGAGTTGAGCGACTTTTGGTTTTTTAGGGTCGCGTTTCGTTTCGTGAAACCCGACTTTTCCAAAAGTCGGGTCGAGCAAGATCGTCCGATTATAGGGAAAAGTCGGGGTCGTCCCGAAACACGAAACCCAATGTAAGTCAATGGGGAATAAAAGTCGGCAGTGAGAGGAGGACAGGAAACACACCTACAGTGCCCATTTGAATGCCAAAAGCATCAATTCTTCTTACTTAAGCTTGTCAACCTTAATTAACTTCATAATACAAGTTACGCACTGAAAAATGGGGGTTATTTGGCTAAAGTTGTGGGGGGGGAGGGCTGGCTGCAGGTTTTCATGTGCCCTGGGCGAAAGAGCGCCCCTTTAACACATACCACAACTCATCATGCTCCGATACGGCAGATAAATAGCGGTATAGTACAATGAAAAATACCTCAATTTTTACATCTCATGACGAGGCCCATCTATTTCTCCATACAGAATCATTGGTCCCATATAATGTTTGAAACAGTATATGATGAGCTCCACATAATGCTACAGTATATGTTGGTCCCCATGGATGAAGCTCCACTGTCTTATGGGCCCAAATAATGCTCCAAACATAATGGGCCCCATTTCTAATGCTCTAGTGTATAATGGGCCCTGTAAATGCTGCTCCAGTGTCTGATGTCCACCTTTGGAATGTTCCAGTGTATGGTGGGCCCCATCTATCATTCTCCAGAGTATAGTGCTCCCCAAAAATTGCTGTCCCAACATTGAAAACAATCAAATAAGTCTCCTCGCTAGGGAATCCCTGTACTTGTCTGGACAGGTGCTGTAGCTTGCTTAACAGCTCGCCAGCCGTTCTCACGCCCAGTATGGATTGCACGTGATTGCACAAAGGTTAGAAAGGGTACCGTATCCCTGGATAACATGTATGGATAGCGTACACATTCAAAATATATGTCTCAGGAGGCAGGCTCAGACGGTGTCAGGCCCAGTATGGATTGCACGTGATTGCACAAAGGTTAGAAAGGGTACCGTATCCCTGGATAACATGTATGGATAGCGTACACATTCAAAATATATGTCTCAGGAGGCAGGCTCAGACGGTGTCAGGCCCAGTATGGATTGCACGTGATTGCACAAAGGTTAGAAAGGGTACTGTATCCCTGGATAACATGTATGGATAGCGTACACATTCAAAATATATGTCTCAGGAGGCAGGCTCAGACGGTGTCAGGCCCAGTATGGATTGCACGTGATTGCACAAAGGTTAGAAAGGGTACCGTATCCCTGGATAACATGTATGGATAGCGTACACATTCAAAATATATGTCTCAGGAGGCAGGCTCAGACGGTGTCAGGCACAGTATGGATTGCACGTGATTGCACAAAGGTTAGAAAGGGTACCGTATCCCCGGATAACATGTATGGATAGCGTACACATTCAAAATATATGTCTCAGGAGGCAGGCTCAGACGGTGTTAGGCCCAGTATGGATTGCACGTGATTGCACAAAGGTTAGAAAGGGTACCGTATCCCCGGATAACATGTATGGATAGCGTACTCATTCAAAATATATGTCTCAGGAGGCAGGCTCAGACGGTGTTAGGCCCAGTATGGATTGCACGTGATTGCACAAAGGTTAGAAAGGGTACCGTATCCCCGGATAACATGTATGGATAGCGTACACATTCAAAATATATGTCTCAGGAGGCAGGCTCAGATGGTGTTAGGCCCAGTATGGATTGCACGTGATTGCACAAAGGTTAGAAAGGGTACCGTATCCCCGGATAACATGTATGGATAGCGTACACATTCAAAATATATGTCTCAGGAGGCAGGCTCAGACGGTGTTAGGCCCAGTATGGATTGCACGTGATTGCACAAAGGTTAGAAAGGGTACCGTATCCCCGGATAACATGTATGGATAGCGTACACATTCAAAATATATGTCTCAGGAGGCAGGCTCAGACGGTGTCAGGCCCAGTATGGATTGCACGTGATTGCACAAAGTTTAGAAAGGGTACCGTATCCCTGGATAACATGTATGGATAGCGTACACATTCAAAATATATGTCTCAGGAGGCAGGCTCAGATGGTGTCAGGCCCAGTATGGATTGCACGTGATTGCACAAAGGTTAGAAAGGGTACCGTATCCCTGGATAACATGCATGGATAGCGTACACATTCAAAATATATGTCTCAGGAGGCAGGCTCAGACGGTGTCAGGCCCAGTATGGATTGCACGTGATTGCACAAAGGTTAGAAAGGGTACCATATCCCCGGATAACATGTATGGATAGCGTACACATTCAAAATATATGTCTCAGGAGGCAGGCTCAGACGGTGTTAGGCCCAGTATGGATTGCACGTGATTGCACAAAGGTTAGAAAGGGTACCGTATCCCCGGATAACATGTATGGATAGCGTACACATTCAAAATATATCTCTCAGGAGGCAGGCTCAGACGGTGTCAGGCCCAGTATGGATTGCACGTGATTGCACAAAGGTTAGAAAGGGTACCGAATCCCTGGATAACATGTATGGATAGCGTACACATTCAAAATATATGTCTCAGGAGGCAGGCTCAGACGGTGTCAGGCACAGTATGGATTGCACGTGATTGCACAAAGGTTAGAAAGGGTACCGTATCCCCGGATAACATGTATGGATAGCGTACACATTCAAAATATATGTCTCAGGAGGCAGGCTCAGACGGTGTCAGGCACAGTATGGATTTGATGGCCCAGATTACACAGCGGAGGAGCAGGGAGAGGTAAAGATTGCAAATGCTGGGGCCCTGCCCAAGCAAGGGGGGCCCACTCGTGGGCGTCGGTACTGGCACTGGGCCCCTCATAGTACAGCGGTGTGTCTGACGGCGGGTGTGCACCACCACCGTCAGAGACACTTGATTGCACTATGAAGGACCCTGTGCCAGTGCCCGCGCCCAAGAGTCGGCCTACCCACCTGTCCAGGGCAACGGCACTCGCACGGTGTCGTGCGGTAGGTGGTGACCCCGGCCATGGGGGGGGAGGCAGCACAGTTAGGGAGTTTTAGAAAGTGGCATATGTTGATGTTCGACATTCAGCTGATGCAAAAGGCGAAATAGGTGAAGTACCAGGAAGAGGTGGACCAAAGCAAGCCATTTTTCTGTCACCCTATGTGTCATCAGGGGAAGGTGGGACAAAATCCTTGGAAACCCATGCGTGGTTCATTTTAATGAAAGTTAGATCATCCTCATTTTGGGTTGACAGATGGGTCCTTTTTTCTGTCAGGATTGATCCAGCTGCACTGAAGACTCTTTCCGATAGCACACTTGCAGCTGGGCAAGCGAGCTCCTGTAAGGCATGTTGGGCCAATTCAGGCCAGGTGTCCAGTTTAGCGGCCCAATAGTCAAAGGGGAATGACCTGTGTGGGAGGAAAAGTAGTTTGTAACCATAGTTGACAACTGCTGTCTCATGTCACTTTCCATCGATGCAGTATTACCAGTTTTGTGAGCGGTATTTGAAAAATCAGTCCACAACATTGTCATGAAACCCCTGTCTCCAACGCCACTTCTGCTGTGTGCACCACGAACACCTCTGCCAAGCTGCCCCCGGCCCGTAAGGCTCGTGTGAGAACCATCACCGCTGCTGTGTGCTGGGAATGCCTCAAGCAACCGATTTACCAGAGTTGCTTGTTTATTAGCCAATATTAGGTCAAGGTTCTCCTGTGGCATGATGTTTTGTAATTTGCCTTTATAGCGTGGATCCAGGATGCTGGCCAACCAGTAGTCGTCATCGTTCATCATTTTGGCAATGCGGGGGTCCCTTTTTAGGATCCGCAAGGCATAATCTGACATGTGGGCCAATGTTCCCGGTGTCAATGATGCACTGCGAGTGCTGGGTGGAGGAGCACTTTCTGGCAAATCCACATCCCTCCAGTCATGCACAAACCCTGTACCAGACCTTGCCACGCCAACATTTTCACTTGCCCCACGAGATGCATCCTCCTCCCGTAAGTAATCATCCCCATCATCCTCCTCCTCCTCCTCTTCTTCCTCCACCTCGTCCAGGAGAGGTCCCTGAGCAGACAATGGCTGAATGTCATCAAGGATTCCCTCCTCCTCTTCCTCCTCATCAACATTGGCTGCAGACGCCTGCTCCTTAAGGTGCGTCAAAGTTTGCATGAGCAGACGCATAAGTGGGATGCTCATGCTTAGGATGGCGTCATCTGCGCTTACCAGCCGTGTGCATTCCTCAAAACACTGAAGGACTTTACAAAGGTCTTTCAGCTTCGACCACTGCACGCCTGTCAACTCCATGTCTGCTCTCAAAGTGCCTGGCCGTGTATCCTCCCACAAATGCATTATGGCCTGCCTCTGCTCGCACAGCCGCTCCACCATGTGCAGGGTGGAGTTCCACCTTGTTGCAATGTCGATAATGAGGCGGTGGTTGGGAAGGTGGAGCAATCGCTGCAGCTTCTGCATACGAACGGAGTGTACAGGCGACCGGCGGATGTGCGCGCACAGTCTTCGCACCTTCTGGAGCAGGGCTGTTAACTCCGGATAATTTTTGAGGAAGCACTGCACCACCAGGTTCAAGGTGTGAGCCAAGCAAGGTATGTGGCTGAGTTTTGAAAGGGCTATGGCTGCCACAAAATTACGGCCGTTATCACTAACTACCTTGCCTGCCTCAAGATGTACACTGCCCAGCCATGACTCAGTTTGTCGCTTCAAGTACTCGGCCAGCACCTCGGCGGTGTGTCTGTCGCCCAAACACATCATCTGCAACACAGCCTGCTGACGCTTTCCACTAGCTGCTCGATAGGGGGACATATCGTGTGCAACAGTGGCAGCTGCAGATGGAGTGCTCGTACGACTGCGCTCTGTGGACGAGCTTTCGCTTCTGGAGGAGGAGGAGGAGGAGGAGGGTCGAACGCCTACAGCCAACTGTTTCCTATACCGTGGGCTAGACAGCACTGTCCCACCACCGCTGTCCCCTGTGGACCCTGCATCCACCACATTAACCCAGTGCGCAGTGATGGACACGTAACGGGCCTGGCCATGCCGACTGGACCATGCATCAGTTGTGAGGTGCACCTTTCCGCTCACTGACTGCTTGAGTGCATGGACAATGCGGTCTTTCACATGGTGGTGGAGGGCTGGGATGGCTTTGCGAGAGAAGAAGTGGCGACTGGGTAGGTCATAGCGTGGTACTGCATAGGCCATGAGTTCGCGGAAAGCTGTGCTTTCCACCAACCGAAAGGGCATCATCTCAAACGAGATTAGTTTGGCAATGTGGGCGTTCAAACCCAGTGTACGCGGATGAGAGACTGAGTACTTTCTTGACCTACTCATAGTGTCTGGGAGGGTGAGCTGGACTTGAGAGCTGCATATGGTGGAAGTAGCAGTGGACAGGGCGGACTGAGAGAGGGTTGATGATGGTGATGGAGTTGGTGTTCTTTCTGATGGCCTAGAATCAGTCTTTCGTTGATATAACAGTGGGATTCCCTGACTGCTGTGGTCTTGCAACGACACCTCAACATTTGCTGCTGTGCTAACCGGTGGGCTTACAGTGGGGGAAACAATGTAGCGTTGCTGACTACCTTCGTTGTGATCAGTTGCACATGTGGCACTTGAGGTTTGGTGTTGTGTCCACGTTTGCAAGTGCATGCTGGTTAAATGTCTAAGCATGCAACTGGTATTCAAATTTTTCAGATTTTTCCCTCGGCTAAAGGTCTTTGCGCACTTCTTACAGATAACCTTGGCCTGATCATGAGGATTTTGTTCAAAAAGGTGCCACACTGCACTCTTCCTACTTTGGCAGACATTTTGCGGCCTAGCATGCTGTGATCTTTTGACCCTCTGGACAAGCTGTCCAGCAACTCTTTTGATGTTTGGAACCTGTCTTTGGAGTGCTCCGGGCCTGCCAGATAACAGCTGTTGCGATGTCGATGTCTGCTGTGGATGCTCCTCATCTGAGCTATTGGAAGCAGCACCCTCTTCCCCCAATGGATGCCAATCTGGGTCAACAACTGGGTCATCCATCACCTCCTCTTCAATGTCATGTGCACCTTTCTCTGTGTCACCGTGTATGGTGGTATAGTGTGCGGGAAGGGGCACCTGAGTCTCATCAGGGTCAAAATCTGGCTCTGTACACTGCGAGGACAATGTAGTGCTCTGAGTGAATGTACCAGCAGAATCATCCATCAGCGGCTGTGCATCAGTGCACTCCATGTCAGATTCATCTTGGCCTGAGTAATTCACCATTTCACTTGATAATCCAGGCATGGTATGTGAAAAAAGCACCATGGAGTAATCAGTAGTATGGCCTGCGTCATCCTTCAATCTTGGTTGGGGTGAAGGACACAAGGAAAGGTGTGGTTCATGAACATGAGCCTCCAATGACGACTCAGTGCTTTTACTTTTTACAACTGAAGAAGAGGAGGCGATAGAGCTGGAGGCTGAGTCAGCAATGTAAGACAAAACTTTTTCCTGATGCTCTGCCTTTAAAAGCGATTTGCCAACTCCTAGAAAACTAAGAGTTCGAGGCCTTATGTAGCCAGACGATGACGCAGGGTCAGCACCTCCTGCATTCGGTCCTATTTTGCTCTTGCCACTACCATCAGATCCACCACCAACACCATCATTACCAGCTGCCAACCCCCGCCCAATTCCACGGCCTCTTCCACCAGCCTTCCTCATTTTTGGTAGAAATGTAGACAAAATCCAACAAACTATATAGTAATGTAAAACAAGGTACAAGGTGTCTATAGGACAGGGGAGATTTAGAATTTCTGCACACACTTGTGGACAGTGGACACTTTTGGATTGTGTGAGGCCCACTGATATCTGAGCGCTATGTGACAGGCTCGATGGCACAGCTGCCTGTGACCAAAGTGACGAGAGGATAATGGAGATTTTGAATCTCTGCGCACACTTTTGGACACTGGACACTTGTGGATTGTGTGAGGCCCACTGATATCTGAGCGCTATGTGACACGCTCGATGGCACAGCTGCCTGTGACCAAAGTGACGAGAGGATAATGGAGATTTTGAATCTCTGCGCACACATTTGGACACTGGACACTTGTGGATTGTGTGAGGCCCACTGATATCTGAGCGCTATGTGACACGCTCGATGGCACAGCTGCCTGTGACCAAAGTGACGAGAGGATAATGGAGATTTTGAATCTCTGCGCACACTTTTGGACACTGGACACTTGTGGATTGTGTGAGGCCCACTGATATCTGTGCGCTATGTGACAGGCTCGATGGCACAGCTGCCTGTGACAAAAGTGACGAGAGGATAATGGAGATTTTGAATCTCTGCGCACACTTTTGGACACTGGACACTTGTGGATTGTGTGAGGCCCACTGATATCTGAGCGCTATGTGACACGCTCGATGGCACAGCTGCCTGTGACCAAAGTGACGAGAGGATAATGGAGATTTTGAATCTCTGCGCACACTTTTGGACACTGGACACTTGTGGACTGTGTGAGGCCCACTGATATCTGAGCTCTATGTGACACGCTTGATGGCACAGCTGCCTGTGACTAAAGTGACGAGAGGATAATGGAGATTTTGAATCTCTGCGCACACTTTTGGAAACTGGACACTTGTGGATTGTGTGAGGCCCACTGATATCTGAGCGCTATGTGACACGCTCAATGGCACAGCTGCCTGTGACCAAAATGACGAGAGGATAATGGAGATTTTGAATCTCTGCGCACACTTTTGGACACTGGACACTTGTGGATTGTGTGAGGCCCACTGATATCTGAGCGCTCTGTGACACGCTCGATGGCACAGCTGCCTGTGACCAAAGTGACGAGAGGATAATGGAGATTTTGAATCTCTGCGCGCACTTTTGGACACTGGACACTTGTGGATTGTGTGAGGCCCACTGATATCTGAGCGCTATGTGACACGCTCGATGGCACAGCTGCCTGTGACCAAAGTGACGAGAGGATAATGGAGATTTTGAATCTCTGCGCACACTTTTGGACACTGGACACTTGTGGATTGTGTGAGGCCCACTGATATCTGAGCGCTATGTGACCCGCTCGATGGCACAGCTGCCTGTGACCAAAGTGACAAGAGGATAATGGAGATTTTGAATCTCTGCGCACACATTTGGACACTGGACACTTGTGGATTGTGTGAGGCCCACTGATATCTGAGCGCTATGTGACAGGCTCGATGGCACAGCTGCCTGTGACAAAAGTGACGAGAGGATAATGGAGATTTTGAATCTCTGCGCACACTTTTGGACACTGGACACTTGTGGATTGTGTGAGGCCCACTGATATCTGAGCGCTATGTGACACGCTCGATGGCACAGCTGCCTGTGACCAAAGTGACGAGAGGATAATGGAGATTTTGAATCTCTGCGCACACTTTTGGACACTAGACACTTGTGGATTGTGTGAGGCCCACTGATATCTGAGCGCTATGTGACAGGCTCGATGGCACAGCTGCCTGTGACCAAAGTGACGAGAGGATAAAGGAGATTTTGAATCTCTGCGCACACTTTTGGACACTGGACACTTGTGGATTGTGTGAGGCCCACTGATATCTGAGCGCTATGTGACACGCTCGATGGCACAGCTGCCTGTGACCAAAGTGACGAGAGGATAATGGAGATTTTGAATCTCTGCACACACTTTTGGACACTGGACACTTGTGGATTGTGTGAGGCCCACTGATATCTGAGCGCTATGTGACACGCTCGATGGCACAGCTGCCTGTGACCAAAGTGACGAGAGGATAATGGAGATTTTGAATCTCTGCGCACACTTTTGGACACTGGACACTTGTGGATTGTGTGAGGCCCACTGATATCTGAGCGCTATGTGACACGCTCGATGGCACAGCTGCCTGTGACCAAAGTGACGAGAGGATAATGGAGATTTTGAATCTCTGCGCACACTTTTGGACACTGGACACTTGTGGATTGTGTGAGGCCCACTGATATCTGAGCGCTATGTGACACGCTCGATGGCACAGCTGCCTGTGACCAAAGTGACGAGAGGATAATGGAGATTTTGAATCTCTGCGCACTCTTTTGGACACTGGACACTTGTGGATTGTGTGAGGCCCACTGATATCTGAGCGCTATGTGACACGCTCGATGGCACAGCTGCCTGTGACCAAAGTGACGAGAGGATAATGGAGATTTTGAATCTCTGCGCACACTTTTGGACACTGGACACTTGTGGATTGTGTGAGGCCCACTGATATCTGAGCGCTATGTGACAGGCTCGATGGCACAGCTGCCTGTGACCAAAGTGATGAGAGGATAATGGAGATTTTGAATCTCTGCGCACACTTTTGGACACTGGACACTTGTGGATTGTGTGAGGCCCACTGATATCTGAGCGCTATGTGACACGCTCGATGGCACAGCTGCCTGTGACCAAAGTGACGAGAGGATAATGGAGATTTTGAATCTCTGCGAACACTTTTGGACACTGGACACTTGTGGATTGTGTGAGGCCCACTGATATCTGAGCGCTATGTGACACACTCGATGGCACAGCTGCCTGTGACCAAAGTGACGAGAGGATAATGGAGATTTTGAATCTCTGCGCACACTTTTGGACACTGGACACTTGTGGATTGTGTGAGGCCCACTGATATCTGAGCGCTATGTGACACGCTCGATGGCACAGCTGCCTGTGACCAAAGTGACGAGAGGATAATGGAGATTTTCAATCTCTGCGCACACTTTTGGACACTGGACACTTGTGGATTGTGTGAGGCCCACTGATATCTGAGCGTTATGTGACAGGCTCGATGGCACAGCTGCCTGTGACAAAAGTGACGAGAGGATAATGGAGATTTTGAATCTCTGCGCACACTTTTGGACACTGGACACTTGTGGATTGTGTGAGGCCCACTGATATCTGAGCGCTATGTGACACGCTCGATGGCACAGCTGCCTGTGACCAAAGTGACGAGAGGATAATGGAGATTTTGAATCTCTACGCACACTTTTGGACACTGGACACTTGTGGATTGTGTGAGGCCCACTGATATCTGAGCGCAATGTGACAGGCTCGATGGCACAGCTGTGACAAAAGTGACTAGAGGATAAGGGAGATTGGATTGCTTTTAAAAAAGCAGTTTGCGGAGCAGTGGGTAAACAGCAATGCCAGCGTGTCAGGAAGCCTTAAAAGGCAGCCCAACAACCAACACCACTGATACACCACAATATAGCCTCCCCTTGCACTGCACACACAGTGACTTGTGTGTTGTGCAGGCCAAATCGCTAGCAGCAGAAGCAGTTTTTTTGTCTTCTTCCCTGCCTAACGCTCTCCCTACAGAATCAGCAGCAACCTCTCCCTATACTAAGATCAGCAGAAGTAAGATGGCGGTCGGCGTGCACGCCCTTTTATACCCCCTGTGACGCCCACCAAAGCAAGCCAATCACTTGCATGCCCTTCTGAAAGATGGTGGTGACCCGTGCCTAGGTCATCACGTTGCCCACAGTGTCCGTGGATCCTGATTGGCTGAAAAAGAGCGCAAAACAAACTTTTGAAACGCGACTTTGGCGCGTAAGTCGCCGACCTCGTGGCCGACCTCATCCTAGGGTCGGATTTCGTTTCATGAAACCCGACTTTGCCAAAAGTCGGCGACTTTTGAATTTTTTCGACCCGTTTCGCTCAACTCTAGTCGGGGGGGCATAAGAAACAATAGGTGCAGTCTGCTGACACTAAAACCACCCCTTTGAAAACAATAACGTAGCAGTTGCATCATGGAACACGTTCACCCTGGTGATCTACTGGTGGTTCCAGAAAAGAGACGTGGAAGATGGCCTCCTAAAAATGTTTTCCCAGTTTAAAGGAGCAGGACTCCTATACTTGTAATTCCCATACACTTGTATGGGTTGCCAAAATTTTCCCCTGAGGGGGTACACCTCAACATACTGTGTAAACATTTCTGGAATGGGCATCATAAACACCCTTGAAGAAAATTACATGGCTGTTGCATCATGGAACACGTTTACCCTGGTGATCTAGTGGTGGTGTCTGAAGAGACATGAAGGATGGCCTCGTAAAATGTTTTCCCAGTTTAAAGGAGTGGGTCTCCTAAACTTGTAATGCCCATACACTAATTGTGTGGGCTGCCAAACATTTCCCCCTGGGGGTACACCTCATCATACTGAGTATACATTTTTGGAAAGGGCATCATAAAGAACCTTGAAAAAATTACTTGGCTGTTGCATCACAGAACACATTCACCCTGGTGATCTAGCGGTGGTGTCAGAAGAGACGTTGTAACACCCGGTCCCCATCCTGGTGCTGCGTCCAGGTTTGCCGCTGCCCCCCGCTCTAGGCACTCACCTCCAGCCTCGCACGCTGTCCTTAGGCAGCAGCCGGCCTCCTCTGGGTCTCATGCTGCTGCTCTGCATTCAGGCCTCCCTCCTGCCTCCACCTCCTGGTGTCCTGTCGGCAGATCTGAAACTAAAGCTATTAGGGCACGCCGCCCGCTCTCCTGCCTTCTTAAAGGGACAGCGTGCATTTTTCAAAAAGTGCAATTAACCAATGGCAGAGCACAGGCTGTTATTTCTGGCCTTTCCTCCATGGGGAGAGCGCCGGAGCAACGAGTATCAATCGTTACTACATCCGGTTCTCTTGCTAACCTGTCTGCACTGCGTCTGCAGTCTCTGTGCATTCTCTAATGCTATCTGTCTCCACAGTGTATCAGTATCCTGATCTGCCTGGTTATATCTGCAACCATCTGGTCGAAAGCCATCCCGTTCCGCCAACAGC
This sequence comes from Dendrobates tinctorius, assembly GCF_039654945.1. Classification (NCBI taxonomy): domain Eukaryota; kingdom Metazoa; phylum Chordata; class Amphibia; order Anura; family Dendrobatidae; genus Dendrobates; species Dendrobates tinctorius. The sequence goes on from NW_027361698.1 coordinate 48,741,629, forward strand.
CATCTGAGTCCGAGGACTGTGTCATGGTCATTGGAACCAGCTACTTACCAACTACCCAGATCCAGGACCCGTCTCATCACGGACTCTGCTGCTATTGCTGCTATCCCTTTTGGTCCCGCTGGGACAGCTGCCATATGTCCGAGGTCTAACTGGAGGTAGCACCTGTGTCCTCTGGGTATTCCATTCTAGTCGTGTCTGAGGGGCTTTACTACGGGTACCCGGGGCTCACTAGTCACGCCCCCTTCAGAGCCTCCCGGACTATGGTCCCGAGGTTCCACTTTAAAAATAAAAAACGAATGTGAACTTCACCATCTCTGCCTCCACTTCCATTTGTTACAGACGTGCAGGATGGCCTCCTAAAATTGTTTTCCCAGTTTAAAGCTTTGGGTCTGCTATACTTGTAATGCTGCTAAACATTTTCCCCCTGGGGGGCGGTACACATCAACCTAATGTGTAAAAATTTTTTATTGACATCAAAAACTCCCTTTAACACAATAAAGTTGCTGTTGCATCACAGAAAATGGTCACAATGGTGATCAAGTGGTGCTGGCTAGAGTTGAGCAAAACGGGTCGAAAAATTTCAAAAGTCGCTGACTTTTGGTAAAGTCAGGTCTCATGAAACGAAACCCGACCCTAGGGTGAGGTCAGCCACGAGCTCGGCGACTTTAGCGCCAAAGTCGCGTTTCAAAAGTTTGTTTTCCGCCCTTTTTCAGACAATCAGGATCCACGGACACTGTGGGCAACGTGATGACATAGGCAGGGGTCACCACCATCTTTGAGAAGGGCATGCAAGTGATTGGCTTGCTTTGGGGGGCATCACAGGGGGTATTAAAGGGCGTGCACGCCGACCGCCATGTTACTCATGCTGATCTCAGAATAGGGAGAGCTGCTGCTGCTGCTGATTCTGTAGGGAGAGCGTTAGGCAGGGAAGAAGACACCAAAAACTGCTTCTGCTGCTAGCGATTTTGCCTGTACAACACACCAGTTACTGTACAGTGCAAGTGGAGGCTATATTTTGCAGGATCAGCTGTGTTGGTTGTTAGGCTGCCTTATAAGGCTTCCTGATAGCTGCATTGCTGTTTTCCTACTGCTCTGTAAACTGCTTTTTTAAAAGCAATCCAAATTTTTTTTTTTGTCCTGGTGAGGTACTGAGCGTGCATTTGTTCACACTATACAGCGGTGTACGCTCCTCACACAGTACCGTGTAACGGCTGTTATCACGGCCACAGTGAAGCTATCTGTGTTTGACTCTGTAAGAATAAGTCGAGGACATGTTCCATTCTTACAGACCTCCACCTTCTAGTTTTGTCTGTTTTTCAAACAGTTAAGTAGATTTGCTGTTTGATCACATTCAAAACTATAGAGAGACAGCGTGTGTCAGTCCGTATACTTAAAAAACATGGAGCTTGACAATTTTACGGACACCGGACAGCGGTGTACGTGCACGCTCCTCTCTCAGTACCATGTAACGGCTGTTATCACGGCCACAGTGAAGCTATCTGTGTGTGACTCTGTAAGAATAAGTCGAGGACATGTTCCGTTCTTACAGACCTCCACCTTCTAGTTTTGTCTGTTTTTCAAACAGTTAAGTACCGTATATACTCGAGTATAAGCCGACCCGAGTATAAGCCGACCCCCCTAATTTTGCCACAAAAAAACTGGGAAAACTTATTGACTCGAGTATAAGCCTAGGGTGGGAAATGCTCCATAGATTATTCCCCCATATGGTGTCCCCAGAAGAAGCTCCATAGATTGTTCCCCCATATACTGCCCCCATAAGAAGCTCCATAGATTGTTCCCCCATATGCTGCCCCCATTAGAAGCTCCACAGATTATTCCCCCATATGCTGCCCCCATTAGAAGCTCCATATTGTTCCCCCATATACTGCCCCCATAAGCAGCTCCAAGGATTATTCCCCCATGTACTGCCCCCATAAGCAGCTCCAAGGATTATTCCCCCATATACTGCCCCCATTAGAAGCTCCATATTGTTCCCCCATATACTGCCCCCATAAGCAGCTCCATAGATTATTCCCCCATATACTGCCCCCATTAGAAGCTCCATAGATTATTCCCCCATATGCTGCCCCCATTAGAAGCTCCTAAAGATTATTCCCCCATGTGCTGCCGCTGCTGCATCATGTAAAAATAAAAAAAAGACATACTCACCTCTCCGTCGCTGGGTGTCAGATACTCACCGGTCCTGCGTCCATGGCTGCTCACCGCTATGTGCCATGTCATCAGTCAGTGACGTTCAGACAGCAGGGGGCGCGGCGCGCACTAATCACGTCACCGCGCCCACTGCTGTCTCAAGTCACTGACCGATGACAGACAGCAGCAAGCAGCCATGGACGCAGGACAGGTGAGTATCGCTATACTTACCCGTCCTGACGCTGTCGCTTGAGCCCCAAGCTTCTCCGCGCTCTCTCTTCCTGCGTTCAGCGGTCATGTGATACCGCTCATTAAAACTCATGAATATGCGCATATTCATGAGTTTTAATGAGCGGTACCATGTGACCGCTGAAGGCAGGAACAGAGAGCGTGGAGAAGCTGGGGGCTCAAGAGACAGCGTCAGGACGGGTAAGTATGACCTGACACCCCCGCCCCCTCTCCCCCTCCGACCCCCCGGTGTATATGACTCGAATATAAGCCGAGAGGGGGACTTTCAGCCCAAAAAAAACAGGCTGAAAATTTCGGCTTATATTCGAGTATATACGGTAGATTTGCTGTTTGATCACATTCAAAACTATAGAGAGACAGCGTGTGTCAGTCCGTATACTTAAAAAACACGGAGCTTGACAATTTTACGGACACCGGACAGCGGTGGACGTGCATGCTCCTCTCTCAGTACCGTGTAAAGGCTGTTATCACGGCCACAGTGAAGCTATCTGCGTGTGACTCTGTAAGAATAAGTCGAGGACATGTTCGGTTCTTACAGACCTACACTCTAGGGAGATTCCTATTCTGCCCAATTCTATATACACCTTGTAGTTTGTCATACACTAGCCAATTTCTGCCTGTGACATAGCGGTGTGATATTCACTGGGCCACACACAATCCAACAGTGTCCACAAGTGTGTTCAGAAATTCATCATCTGCCCTGTCCTATAGTGACATTTTTCACACCTGCGACATTGAGCCTGTGACATAGAGGTGTGATATTCACTGGGCCTCACACAATCCAACAGTGTCCACAAGTGTGATCAGAAATTCTACATCTCCCCTGTCCTATATACACCTTGTACCTTGTTTACATTACTATATAGTTTGTGGGATTTTGGGTACATTTTTACCAAAAATGAGGAAGGCTGGTGGAAGAGGCCGTGGAATTGGGTGGGGGTTGCCAGCTGGTAATGATGGTGTTAGTGGTGGACCTGATGGTAGTGGCAAAAGCAAAATAGGACCGAATGCAGGAGGTGTTGAGCCTGCGTCATCGTCTGGCTCCACAAGGCCTCGAAGGCTTAGTTTTCTAGGAGTTGGCAAACCGCTTTTAAAGCCAGAGCTTCAGGAAAAAGTTTTGGCTTACATTGCTGACTCATCCTCCAGCTCTATCGCCTCCTCTTCTGAAGTTGTAAAAAATAAAAGCACTGAGTCATCATTGGAGGCTCATGTTCATGAACCACACCTTTCCTTGTGTCCTTCACCCCAACCAAGATTGAAGGATGACGCAGGCCATACAACTGATTACTCCATGGAGCTGTTTTCACATACCATGCCTGGGTTATCAAGTGAAATGGTGAATTACCCAGGCCAAGATAAATCTGACATGGAGTGCACTGATGCACAGCCACTGATAGAGGATTCTGCTGGTACATTCACTCAGAGCACTACATTGTCCTCGCAGTGTAATGAGCCAGATTCTAACCCTGATGAGACTCAGGTGCCCCTTCCCGCATACTATACCACCATACACGGTGACACAGAGGAAGGTGCACATGACATTGAAGAGGAGGTGATGGATGACCCAGTTGTTGACCCAAATTGGCATCCATTGGGGGAAGAGGGTGCTGCTTCCAATAGCTCAGATGAGGAGGAGGAGCATCCACAGCAGACATCGACATCGCAACAGCTGTTATCTGGCAGGCCCGGAGCACTCCAAAGACAGGTTCCAAACATCAAAAGAGTTGCTGGACAGCTTGTCCAGACGGTCAAAATAGCACAGCGTGCTAGGCCGCAAAATGTCTGCCAAAGTAGAAAGAGTGCAATGTGGCACTTTTTTGAACAAAATCCTCATGATCAGGCCAAGGTTATCTGTAAGAATTGCGCAAAGACCTTTAGCCGAGGGAAAAATCTGAAAAATTTTAATACCAGTTGCATGCTAAGACATTTAACCACCATGCACTTGCAAGCGTGGACACAACACCAAAGTTCAAGTACCACATGTGCAACTGATCACAAAGAAGGTAGTCAGCAACGTTACATTGTTTCCCCCACTGTTAGCCCACCGGTTAGCACAGCAGCAAATGTTGAGCTGTCGTTGCAAGGCCACAGCAGTCAGGGAATCCCACTGTTATATCAACAAAAGACTGAATCTAGGCCATCAGAAAGAACACCAACTCCATCACGATCATCAACCCTCTCTCAGTCCGCCCTCTCCACCGCTAGTTCCACCATATGCAGCTCTCAAGTCCAGCTCACCCTCCCAGAGACTATGAGTAGGTCAAGAAAGTACTCAGTCTCTCATCCGCGCACAATGGGTTTGAACGCCCACATTGCCAAACTAATCTCGTTAGAGATGATGCCCTATCAGTTGGTGGAAAGCGCAGCTTTCCGAGAACTCATGGCCTTTGCAGTACCATGCTATGACCTACCCAGTCGCCACTTCCTCTCTCGCAAAGCCATTCCAGCCCTCCACCATCATGTGAAAGACCGCATTGTCCATGCACTCAAGCAGTCAGTGAGTGGAAAGGTGCACCTCACAACAGATGCATGGACCAGTCGGCATGGCCAGGGCCGTTACGTGTCCATCACTGCGCACTGGGATAATGTGGTGGATGCAGGGTCCACAGGGGACAGCAGTGGTGGGACAGTGCTGCCTAGCCCACGGTATAGGAAACAGTTGGCTGTATGCATTCGACCCTCCTCCTCCTCCTCCAGAAGCGAAAGCTCGTCCACAGAGCGCAGTCGTACGAGCACTCCATCTGCAGCTGCCACTGTTGCACACGAGGTGTCCCCCTATCGAGCAGCTAGTGGAAAGCGTCAGCAGGCTGTGTTGCAGATGATGTGTTTGGGCGACAGACACACCGCGGAGGTGCTGGCCGAGTACTTTCAGCGACAAACTGAGTCATGGCTGGGCAGTATACATCTTGAGGCAGGCAAGGTAGTTAGTGATAACGGCCGTAATTTTGTGGCAGCCATAGCCCTTTCAAAACTCAGCCACATACCTTGCTTGGCTCACACCTTGAACCTGGTGGTGCAGTGCTTCCTCAACAATTATCCGGAGTTAACAGCCCTGCTCCAGAAGGTGCGAAGACTGTGCGCTCACATCCGCCCGTCGCCTGTACACTCCATTCTTATGCAGAAGCTGCAGCGGTTGCTCCACCTTCTCAACCACCACCTCATTATCGACATTGCAACAAGGTGGAACTCCACCCTGCACATGGTTGAGCGGCTGTGCGAACAGAGGCAGGCCATAATGCATTTGTGGGAGGATACACGGCCAGGCACTTTGAGAGCAGAAATGGAGTTGACAGGTGTGCAGTGGTCGAAGCTGAAAGACCTCTGTAAAGACCTTCAGTGTTTTGAGGAATGCACATGGCTGGTAAGCGCAGACGACGCCATCCTAAGCATGAGCATCCCACTTATGCGTCTGCTCATGCAAACTTTGACGCACCTTAAGGAGCAGGCGTCTGCAGCCAATGTTGATGAGGAGGAAGAGGAGGAGGGAATCCTTGATGACATTCAGCCATTGTCTGCTCAGGGACCTCTCCTGGACGAGGTGGAGGAAGAAGAGGAGGAGGAGGATGATGATGGGGATAATTACTTAGGGGAGGATGCATCTCGTGGGGCAAGTGAAAATGTTGGCTTGGCAAGGTCTGGTACAGGGTTTGTGCGTGACTGGAGGGATGTGGATTTGCCAGAAAGTGCTCCTCCAACCAGCACTCGCAGTGCATCATTGACACCGGGAACATTAGCCCACATGTCAGATTATGCCTTGCAGATCCTAAAAAGGGACCCTCACATTGCCAAAATGATGAACGATGATGACTACTGGTTGGCCAGCATCCTGGATCCACGCAATAAAGGCAAATTACAAAACATCATGCCACACGAGAACCTTGACCTAATATTGGCTAATAAACAAGCAACTCTGGTAAACCGGTTGGTTGAGGCATTCCCAGCACACAGCAGCGGTGATGCTTCTCACACGAGCCGTATGGGCCGGGGGCAGCTTGGCAGAGGTGTTCGTGGTGCACACATCAGAAGTGGCGTGGGAGACAGGGGTTTCATGACAATGTTGTGGACTGATTTTTCCAGTACCGCCCACACAACTGGTAATACTGCATCGATGGAAAGTGACAGGAGACAGCACTTGTCAAGTATGGTTACAAACTACTTCTCGTCCCATATCGATGTTCTCCCGCACAGGTCATTCCCCTTTGTCTATTGGGCCGCTAAACTGGACACCTGGCCTGAATTGGCCCAATATGCCTTACAGGAGCTCGCTTGCCCAGCTGCAAGTGTGCTATCGGAAAGAGTCTTCAGTGCAGCTGTATCAATCCTGACAGAAAAAAGGATCCTTCTGTCAACCCAAAATGTGGATGATCTAACCTTCATTAAAATGAACCATGCATGGATTTCCAAGGATTTTGTCCCACCTTCCCTTGATGACACATAGGTTGCCAGAAAAATGGCTTGCTTTGGTCCTCCTCCTATTCCGCGAACTTGACCTATTTCGCCTTTTGCAGCAGCTGAATGACCCACACCAACATATGTCACTTTGTAAGCCGCTCTAACTGGGCTGCCCCCCCCCCATGGCCGGGGTCACCACCTAGCGCACAAAACTGTGCAAGTGCCGTTGCCCTGGACAGGTGGGTAGGCCGACTCTTGGGCGCGGGCACTGGCACAGGGTCCCTCATAGTGCAATCAAGTGTGTCTGACGGTGGTGGTGCACACCCGCCGTCAGACACACCGCCGTACTATGAGGGGCCCAGTGCCAGTACCGACGCCCATGAGTCTGCCCCCCTAGCTTGGGCAGGGCCCCAGCATTTGCAATGTTTACCTCTCCCTGCTCCTCCGCTGTGTAGTCTGGGCTGTCAAATCCTTCACTGGGAGTGCCACTACAAATTGATTGAACTGAAAGATGATGGTTAAGATGTAGCTGTCCTGCTGGCCGGGCTCTAGCTCCAGATGATCAATGGCTTCCATTTCTTATGGACGTCAACTCACAATGACATGCTTTCACAGTTTTTCTACTCACAAACGTGTGACATTCCGGCGCACATTTTAAAATGTGCCCTCTTATGCCAATCAAATAGAATCGCCTACGACCTGTGGCTTCTGTCTTTTGCATGCCAAAGTTACGTGACAGATCATGATAGCCAGTGAGCACCATGTTTACATCTCTCCCTGTGATAAAAATTTGATTAAGATGAGTAACAGTGATGGAATCAACGGAAGTGCGATACAGCAAGACTTTATTCACAAAAAAATGTTTTCACTGTCTCAACACACAAATTAATTGAGGGTCAGCATCGCCTATGAGAATTGTGACGGAAGTTTTTCCCGTGAATAGTAATTCCTAGATTTCTGCAATCACTAGCCTTTATGTCAGTAATTGTATGCATCTCATTTCCTATTGCGGAGAGGCTGGACTGTATTACTGAGACAGAAATATATATGAAGATTTAAAAATAACACCAAAAGTATATAGTTGTGTACGCCTCAAATGCATTTCCTTTTTTCCACTTTTTAGATTTCTGTGTAATCCATACTGAGAACAAGTAGATTTTACATGTTTAAACTATGCTATATATACCTGCTATCCAGTGATAAAGTACCGTTTCTCAACTTTGTACAATCTGGTCAAATCCATACTGGGCCTGAGAACATCTGAGTCTGCCTCCTGATCTATAGACATATATTTTTAATGTGTAAACTAGGCTACATATATACGTGTTATCTGGTGAAACGATACCCTTTATCAACTTTCTACAATGTTGTTGAATCCATACTGGGCCTGAGAACGGCTGCCGAGCTGTTAAGCAAGCTTCAGCACCTGTGGTTTGGACACGTAATTTTTTCAGGAATGACGGTTAGGCCTAACTCCGGAATTGCGGTTGACCCGAACTTACTGGGAAATCATCGTTCGTTCGCGGGGAATAATCTGAATCCCAGATCCCCATCACTAACGGAGTTCAGCAGGTTATCTGCACCTGTAAGCGACAAAAGCTGGTCCTTTCAGTGTAGCGTGCATGCAGCCCTGGACATGTACGGGAATGCTAGACCAGTTATTGCTTGATCGCACGTGCCAGAGCCTCGCTTATCCCTCTAGTAAGCTTGACGCGTACTGCGGGGGCATACCACACACATACCACCACACCACACACAGAATCGACACAGCTTTCAAAGTGTGCATCTTTTCTTTAGGTGGCATGGTTGTGGTTTCCCGGGTGGAGGCCAATTAAGCCACAGGCTCCACTCCTGGAGGTGCCCTTTTGGACATTCCTTTAAGGTTCAGCTTTGCAATCATACTGCCCCCGGAAACCAAAAACTTTGCCTTCATGGATGCTGTTTGGAGGTTCGTGGGAATAACGCCGCCCGATCAGCAGTCGGCATATGGGTCGCCCTCCCAGGGCTGTGGGGTACTCGGTACCGGGCCGGTGTCAGTGGGATGTGTCACAGCAGCGGTGACCCGGACGGTGGCCCTGGGCGCCCATGTAAATGGCGTGGTATAATGGTAAAGAGTTTATACAGATACTGTAGTTTGACGCCACCTGTGGTGTTCGGCAACATAGATGTTAGGCCGACGCTGCATGCAGATCCTCTGGGACTGATGGTGTTGTGCAGCAAAGATGGTGAAGCTCCCCACAGGTGGAGCTGGAGTCCCAGGGAAGTGTAGATGTAGTGATGGGGGAAAGGCACAGGCGGTGTAGGTGCTGGTACCCAGATGTAGCGGTGCTGGAATAACTGTAGGACACCAGAGCGTGCAGTTCCAAAGCTTTACTCACAGTCTGCAGGTTGCACAGATGCCTGCCTCCTTGCTGTGTACTCCGAGTCAGGACCTCAGCCAACTTCCGGGACCAAAATGGAAAGCTCCCTTCCAACACTCCGCCAACATGTACCTTCCTGAACGTCTCCTTTCTAGCGCTTGTGGGGGAAGCACTCACAGGACCGTGGTTCACTGAAGTGCCTCCTGTCTAACAGATGTTCCTCAGACTTTACTTGTATGGCAGACAGCTGTAGCCTTTTCCTTCTGGCTCCCACACGTCGATGCTGGGGCCTCCGAGCCTTAGTGAGGTCCAGAGCATTTATAGCTGCTACTTCCCCCGGTTTCTTCTGCAGGAATGTCAGTGTCCCTACAAACTCGGAGACCGGAATCGGGACCATGCGCTCCAGCTAGGAGTGAGCCTTAACTCTGCTCATCCTCCAGCTCCCCTTCTCACGTCCACACACTTTCCCTTCCCTGCACAGAGTGCCCTAACTTACCTCCTCCCGACCACAGAGAGCAGCTCCTCAGCAGTCCGGTTCAGAGGTCTCCCTGCTAGCCTGGAGTGGGAAATGTGTTGTGTGTTGGTTTCACTGCTAGAGAGATCCTTCGTTGCTCCCAAGCTTGACAACACACTCCCTAGGAGGAAGGTAATGCCACAGTGGCGACCATACTCTTGGGGACGCCACAAGTGCACTGAGGCCCAGCCACTGCTGGATGATGCTGCTGGTACATTGACCCAGACCACTACATTCCCCTCGCACTCTACACTGCCAGAATCTGACCCAGAGGAAACTCAGGTTCCCCTTCCCACATACTATACCACCTTTCACGGTGACAAAGAGGAAGGTGCAGATGAAAGTGCAGGTATCTTGAGCAGGTGGGGGGGCATACTCATGGGCGATGGCACTGGCACAGGGCCCCGCATAGTACGCAAAAGTGTATCTGCCGGTGGGAGGGCCTAAACAGCCAAGTGCAGTGAGATGGAAGATGGGGACGACAAGGAGCTCAGAGTAGTGCAGGGATTCCCTAGCAAGGAGACTTATGTAATTGTTTTCAATGTTGGGACAGCAATTTTTGGGGAATGATATATGGGCCCCACCATACACTGGAGCATTCCAAAGGTGGACATCAGACACTGGAGCAGCATTTACAGGGCCCATTATACACTAGAGCAGTAGAAATGGGGCCCATTATATATGGAGCATCATTTGGGCCCATAAGACAGTGGAGCTTCAGCCAATGGGACCAACATATACTATAGCATTATGTGGAGCTCATCATATATGGTTTGAAACATTATATGGGATCAATGATTCCATATGGAGAAATATATGGGCCTCATTACTCTGTATAGCGCACTAAGCGCTGGCCATAATACTGTATGGAGTTATATACTGTCCGTTTTTGGAGGTATTGGAGAATTTAAAATGGATATCAGTCATGAGATGTAAGAAGTGAAGTATTTTTCATTGTACAATACTGCTATTTCTCTGCCATATCGGAGCATCATGAGTTGTGGTATGTGTTAAAGGGGCGCTCTTTGGCCCTGGGCCCACGAAAACCTGGAGCCAGCCCTACCCCCCCCCCACAACTGTAGCCAAATAACCCCCATTTTTCAGTGCGTAACTAGAATTATGAAGTAAATTAAGGTTGACTAGCTTAAGTAATAAGAATTGATGCTTTTGGCATTCAAATGGGCACTGTAGGTGTGTTTCCTGTCCTCCTCTCACTGCTGACTTTAATTCCCCATTGACTTACATTGGGTTTCGCGTTTTGGTCAGAACCCCGACTTTTCCCTATAGTCGGCCGATTTTGCTCGACCTGACTTTTGGAAAAGTCGGGTTTCATGAAACGAAACTCGACCCTAAAAAACTAAAAGTCGCTCAACTCTAGTGGTGGCTGATGAAGATGAGAAGGAGGAGGATAACAGCAAATAGGCAAAATTAGGAAGCGTATACCCATGTGTGGGTGTAAAGATGACGCTGGATATTATGTTATGTTTTGCTGTTATCATTTGATAGTGTAGAGAAGTCTGGCCCAATCCAGGCCTTGTTCATTTTTATAAGAGTCCTCCTGTCAGCATTTTCAGTTGACAGACGGATGCGCTTATCAGTTATAATTCCACCAGGGGCACTAAAAACCCGCTCTGACAAAATGCTAGCGGCAGAGCAGGCCAGGACTTCCAAGGCGTAGAGAGCCAGTTCATGACACATGTCCAGCTTGGATACCCATTAATTAAAAGGCACAGAGGAATCACGGAGGTTGGCAAGGTACTCCCTCAGCATCTTCCAAAACTTTGCACTCCTTGTTAGAGTACCCCATGCCTCAGGGCCAGTGCAACAGGAGAGTATGAGATACCGCTCCCAGAACTTTGCTAGTGTTCCCCTGCCTCTGCTGGACTGGAGTTGTGTCTCTCTCACCTATACTCATTGGTTGTCCAATGAACTGTGACCTCTGCCACCAGCATTTTCAGATGGGAATTATTTAATAATTACACAACAATGGCCTTCTGGTTCTGCACCATTTTTGTACACCTGTCTGTCTCGAGAAGTTGAAATTGAAAGTTCTCCTTGTAGTGTGGGTCTAGAAGTGTCACCAACCAGTAATAACTGTCACCCAAAATTTGGAGAATATGAGCGTCACGGAAAGGCAGCACAACAAAAAGTCAGTCATGCGTGCCAGACTGCTAACAGGAAAGACTTCTGTGTTCTCACCAATAGGATGACTGACCATGTTCTCCTCCTCCTCCCTATCCTCAGCCCATCCATGCTGAAGAGACGGTGTGACAGTTTTGCTTGTAGTACCAACTATAGCGCATGAAAGTAACTCTTGTTCTTCCTCCTCCTTCTCCTATTCCTCATTGCCAACCAATCCACTTTGGGATGAAATGAGCCTGGGCTGTGTGTAATCACCCTTTATGGTTCCTTGCTCTATCTCATCATGCTCCATCTGCAATGCATCCTCTTTCATTGTGAGCATAAAGCTTTTCAAAAAACAGAGAATTGGGATGGTGATGCTAATTATGGCGTCATCGCCGCTCACCATCTTGGTCGACTTCTCAAAGTATTCTAAGATGGTACAAATGTTTGACATCCATGTCCACTCCTGATGTATTATGTGTGGAAACCCAACTGAATACCGATAGCCTTGTTGATGCTGGTAGTAAACAACTGTCCTCTTCTGCGCACAAATCCTTTGCAACACATGCAATGTAGAGTTACAACGCATGGGGACATCACACACCAGTTGGTGATCCGGAAGCTGCAAACACTGCTGAAGCATGGCAAGGGCGGTGGAAGCTGTAGCTGACTTTCTAAAATGGAAACGCAGGCGGCATACTTTCACAAGCAGATCCACCAGCTCTGTGTAGCTTTTGAGAAATCGTTGAACAACGAGGTTAAGCACATGGACAAGGTATGGAGCGAGTGTGAGCTCGCCTCGCCTCGGAGCCGCCACCTGGTTTCAGCCATTGTCAAACTTGACCATGTCTGGCTTTAGGTTCGGCACTTTCAGCCACAGATCTGCCTGCTCTTTCAGAGCTGTCCGCAACTTTTCAGCATTGTGCGGTTTGTCACCTAAGCATATCAGCTTCAGCACAGGCTGTTGCTGCTTGGCTGAGGCAGTGCTGCAGTGCTTCCAGCTTGTGACTGATGTGGTCATTTTGGAGATGGAGGCTGAAGAGGAGGAGGAGGTGCAGGAGCTTTAGACAGTGGGGTGTTATGATGAGTCAACGAAGGAGGAAAAAACAAACAAAATACCAGCTAAGTCCAGAAAAACCAGAGAGATTGGCAGCTATCGGATTGCAGACCCCTGAACCTATCCACAACAACTAGCAGTAGCCGTGGGGGGTTCCTACGGTGCCCTAGACCCCTCGATCACAGCCGGAGCGCTACATAGCCTAAAGACAGAAAGGGGAAAAACTAAACTGCCCCAGAGCAGACCCCAAAGCAATAGGCAGCCCCCAACATATAATGATGGTGAAGCAAGATGAAAACACTAACACAGATAGAAAGATAGGTTGAGCAAATGATGGGGCCCAAGCTAGCTACATAGGACAGGATAGGAAAGCTGCTGCCTGCCATCCGCAAAAACACTATCAAAATGAGCCAACCGACTGATAGGAAAAACTGGCCCTGAAGTCGCTAGGCTTCAAAAGACTATATCAGCACTCAGGTATATTCTGAAGACAGAGCAAAAGATCAACAGATCAGAGACAAAAATGGAATTCCGCTCACCCCCGGCCGGGGATGGCAGAACTCCCAAAAAACAAGGCAAAACAAAAACAAAACAGAAGAGTACAAACCAGAGCAGAAAACTTAGCTTTGAGACGCAGGAATCAGACTGGTCTCCAAGAATCCAGCAGGAAAATCACCAGCCAGGAAGAAGGGCGTCGGCAGCCTTATATCCAGTCATCAATTCCAGCCACCCAGTTATCATCTAGCTGCCCAGGTGTTTGGTAATCAGCCTCACTACCTTCCTTCACCAGAGGAGGGAGTTAATCAGACCTCAATGATGAAGGGAAAAATGAACTCACAACAGTACCTCCCCATGGAGGAGGGGTCACCGAACCCTCATCCATGCCACCAGGGCGATCCGGGTGAGCCCAATTAAAGGCACGCACCAATCTTTCGGCATGAATATCAGAGGCAGAGACCCAGGAATTATCCTCCTAACCATAACCCTTCCACTTAACCAAATACTGGAGTCTCCGTCTAGCCAGACGGGAATCCAGTATCTTCTCTACCTCATATTCCATGTTACCTTCAACCAATATAGGGTCAGGAGGTGCCACCACAGGAACTACTGGTTCAACAAACCTCTTCAACAAGGACTTATGAAACACATTATGAATTTTAAATGTGACAGGAAGAGCCAACCGAAAAGAGACCGGATTAATAATCTCCAAAACCTTGTAAGGTCCAATAAATCTAGGCTTAAGCTTAGGAGAAGCCACCTTCATAGCGATATTTTTGATGACAACCAAACCATATCACCCACCTTAAACAGGGGACCAACGGTCCTACGCCGGTTGGAAAACCGCTGGGCCTTTTCCTGGGAGAGAGACAACTTATCCACTACTTGGTCCCAGATCTGGTGCATTCTCTCCACCACAGTGTCAACACCTGGGCAGGCAGAAGGCTCCACCTGCCCTGAAGAAAATCGAGGGTGAAAACCAAAGTTACAAAAAAAAGGTGACATCAAAGTGGCAGAACTAGCTCTATTATTTAAAGCAAATTCGGCCAAGGGCAAAAATGAAACCCAATCGTCCTGATCGGCAGAAATAAAACATCTCAAATACGACTCCAAAGTCTGGTTTGTTCTCTCCGTCTGCCCATTGGTCTGAGGGTGAAACGCAGAGGAGAAGGACAACTGAATTCCCAGCTTGGAACAGAAAGTCCTCCAAAATCTAGACACAAACTGAACTCCTCTGTCAGATACAATGTTCTCAGGAATCCCGTGCAAGTGAACCACCTGTTGCAAAAACAAGGGCACCAACTCAGAGGAAGATGGCAACTTAGGGAGTGGTACAAGATGGACCATCTTAGAGAATCTATCACAAATCACCCAAATAACAGTCATTCTCTGAGAGACAGGCATATCAGAGATAAAATCCATTGAAATATGGGTCCATGGCCTCCTGGGCACCGGCAAAGGCATCAACAAGCCACTAGAGCGAGAACAAGGTTTAGACCGGGAGCAAGTCCCACAGGACTGCACAAAATTCCTGACATCACGAGACAAGGCGGGCCACCAAAAAGACCGACTCACCAGATCTCTAGTACCAAAAATACCTGGATGACCAGCCAATGCAATGAACTTCAGACATCACTCTCTTCCTCCACTGGTCAGGAACATACAACTTTCCACTGGGACAACGCTCAGGTTTGTCCTCCTGAAACTCTTCCAGAGCACGTCTCAAATCGGGCGAGATGGCAGAAAGAACTACCTCCTCTCCTAAGATGGTAGCAGGCTTAGTCACAACAGGAGAATCAGCAAGGAAACTCCTAGAGAGGGCGTCTGCCTTGACATTCTTAGTGCCCGGAAGAAAAGAGACCACAAAATCAAAACGTGTGAAAAACAAGGCCCACCTAGCCTGTCTAGGATTCAAGCGCTTGGCCGACTCCAGGTAAATCAAATTCTTGTGGTCAGTAAAGGACCACGACTTGGTGTTTGGCTCCCTCCAACCAATGTCTCCACTCCTCAAATGTCCATTTCATGGCCAACAGTTCCCGATTCCCCACATCATAGTTACGTTCGGATGGGGAGAACTTTCGGGAAAAGAAAGCACAAGGATTCATTTTAGATGTCACAGGATCTTTTTGGGACAACACCGCTCCTGCACCAATCTCAGAAGCGTCCACCTCCACCTGAAACGGGAGGGAGACATCAGGTTGCCGCAAAACCGGAGCAGAAGTGAATCTTCGCTTTAGCTCCAGAAAGGAAGAAACAGCCTCTGGAGACCAATTCAGCACATCAGCACCCTTCCTAGTCAAATCCGTCAATGGCTTGGCAATACCAGAAAAATTAGCTATAAATTTCCGATAAAAATTAGCAAAACCCAAAAACTTCTGGAGGGCCTTCAAAGAAGTGGGCTGAACCCAATCATAAATGGCCTGTACCTTGGCAGGGTCCATTTCAAAAGTTGACGGAGACAAAATAAATCCCAAAAATGAAACCCTCTGTACCCCAAAAAGGCATTTCGATCCCTTGACATACAGGGAATTCTCCCTCAAAATCCGGAACACAGTCCGAACATGTTCCACATGAGAGTCCCAATTCTTGGAGAAGATCAAAATATCATCCAGATAGATAATCAAAAATTTATCCACAAAGTCTCGGAATATATCGTTCATGAAGCACTGGAAGACAGAAGGGGCATTAGTGAGCCCAAAAGGCATCACCAGGTACTCAAAATGTCCCTCCGGAGTATTAAACGCCGTCTTCCATTCATCCCCATGCTTAATGCGGATAAGATTTTACGGCCCCCTGAGGTCAAGCTTGGTAAACCAGCAAGCACCTTTAACTCTGGAGAATAGATCAGAAATCAGGGGTAACGGATACAGATATTTAACAGTAATTTTGTTGAGGGCACGATAGTCAATACAAGGCCTTAATGAACCATCCTTTTTAGCCACGAAAAAAAACCCAGCACCTAAGGGTGAAGAGGATGGTCTAATATGACCCTTCTCCAATGCCTCCTTAATACAGGATCGCATAGCATCGTGCTCGGGTACAGATAAATTGAAAAGTCGACCCTTGGGGAATTTACACCCCGGGTTCAGCTCAATTGCACAGTCATAACTCCTATGAGGAGGCAAAGATGCAGACTCATTCTCACTAAATACATCATAAAAGTCACCCAAATAGTCAGGAACATCATGCGACTGGGGAGAGGTGGAGAAAACAGGAGCATCACTAAGGGCACACTGACAACCCCAACTCACCACAGACAAAGATTTCCAATCCAGAACTGGATTATGGAGTTGCAACCAGGGAAACCCCAGAACAATGGTATCATGCAAATTATGCAACACCAAAAACCTGCAATTTTCTTGATGGTCTGGGGCGACCCGCATTACCACCTGGGTCCAAAACTGAGGTTTATTCTTCGCCAAAGGAGTAGCATCAATACCCCTCAAAGGGATAGGCATCCGCAGAGGTGTCATAGGAAATCCACAACGTTTAGCAAAATCCAAGTCCATCAGGTTCAGAGCTGCTCCTGAATCCACAAAAGCCTTGGCAGAAAATGTGGACAGGGAGCAGATCAGAGTAATTGCTAGAAGAAACTTAGGTTGAACACCACCCACAGAAAATGTGTGTACACAACGTTTCTCTCGTTTAGGGCAGACAGAAATAATATGCGAGGCATCTCCACAGAAAAAACACAGCTTATTACGCCTTCTGAACTCCTGACGTTGCACCCTAGACAAAACTCTATCACACTGCATAGGTTCAGACATTTGTTCATCAGGTGGCAACACCTCTCGTGCAGTCCTGCGTTCACGCAAACGCCGATCAACCTGAATGGCTAATGACATAGAATCATCAAGACCAGACGGAACAGGAAATCCCACCATAGTATCTTTTACAGTTTCTGACAAACCCTTCCGAAAGAGGGCTGCCAAGGCACCATCATTCCAGGTAGTAAGGACCGCCCACTTTCAGAATTTTTGACAGTACAACTCTGCCGAATCCCGACCCTGGCTTAATGCCAACAGGGTCTTTTCAGCCTGATCAATAGCATTAGGTTCATCATACAACAACCCCAAGGCTTGAAAAAATGCGTTCACATTATTCAGACTAGGATCATCAGGTTTCAAAGAAAACGCCCAATCCTGGGGATCGCCGCGCAGCAAAGAGATGACAATTTTAACCTGCTGCGCGGAGTTCCCCGACGAGTTAGGCTTCAAGGCAAAAAATAATTTACAATTATTCTTGAAATTCAAGAATTTAGACCGATCCCCAAAAAACACATCAGGAGTAGGAATCTTTGGTTCAGCAGCATGTGAATGAGCAAGATAGGCGGAAATTCCCCACACTTCAGCAGCGAGCTGCTCCACACGATCAGACAATTGCTTCATCTCCATTGAGAGAAAAATTCCCCCTACGGCCTCAGAGATATCGAGGAAAAAATATGCACACAAAAAAAATTCTGACACTTTTTCCTTTTTTTTTTTTTTTTTTTTACAATTCTCTCCTGCTATTGAGTAACCTAGGATCTGCAGTATGGCTGGTGATTCTGTTATTATGAGTCACCGAAGGAGGAAAAAACAAAATACCAGCTAAGTCCAGAAAAAACAGAGAGGTTGGCAGCTATCGGATTGCAGACCCCTGAACCTATCCACAACAACTAGCAGTAGCCGTGGGGGGTTCCTACGGTGCCCTAGACCCCTCGATCACAGCCGGAGCGCTACATAGCCTAAAGACAGAAAGGGGAAAAACTAAACTGCCCCAGAGCAGACCCCAAAGCAATAGGCAGCCCCCAACATATAATGATGGTGAAGCAAGATGAAAACACTAACACAGATAGAAAGATAGGTTGAGCAAATGATGGGGCCCAAGCTAACTACATAGGACAGGATAGGAAAGCTGCTGTCTGCCATCCGCAAAAACCCTATCAAAATGAGCCAACCGACTGATAGGAAAAACTGGCCCTGAAGTCGCTAGGCTTCAAAAGACTATATCAGCACTCAGGTATATTCTGAAGACAGAGCAAAAGATCAACAGATCAGAGAAAAAAATGGAATTCAGCTCACCCCCGGCCGGGGATGGCGGAACTCCCAAAAAACAAGGCAAAACAAAAACAAAACTGAAGAGTACAAAGCAGAGCAGAAAACTTAGCTTTGAGACGCAGGAATCAGACTGGTCTCCAAGAATCCAGCAGGAAAATCACCAGCCAGGAAGAAGGGCATCGGCAGCCTTATATCCAGTCCTCAATTCCAGCCACCCAGTTATCATCTAGCTGCCCAGGTGTTTGGTAATCAGTCTCACTACCTTCCTTCACCAGATGAGGGAGTTCATCAGACCTCAATGATGAAGGGAAAAATGAACTCACAACAGTGGGGGCAGCCTTGATTGACACAGGGCCTGCAATTCTCAGTGTCGGGAGGACGTGTTCCCTCCCAAGGTCCAAATGGGTCCCGGCTTCCACAATGTTAACCCAGGGTACTGTCAGCGAGATGTACCATCCTTACCCACAAGTCCACATGTCCATGGTTAGGTGGACTTTCCCAGTAACAGCATTGTTGAGGGCACGAGTAATGTTGTGGGACACATGCTTGTGTAATGCCGGGACAGCACACTGGGAGAAATAGTGGCGGCTGGGGACCGAGTGCCGAGGCACGGCCACCGCCATCAGGTTGCGGAAAGCTTCCATCTCCACAAGCCTAAAAGGCAATATTTCAACCTCAAGCAGACAAGAAATATGTGAATTAAGTACTGTGGCCTGTGGGGTGTTAGCTGCATATTTATGCTTGCGTTCCAATGACTGGGGTATGTTCAACTGAACGATGCATTGGGAAAAGGACGTGGACGTGCTTGATGATGGTGGTAGTTGAGTATGTGCAATGACAGGTGCAGGGCAGGAAGCATCTTTGCAGGCATCATGGACAGGGGATTTGCTTCCACGCACAACAGCGGAAGAAGCAGTGGGGTCACCCGCAGACAGTGTTCCAGGACCCTGGGGTTCGGCCCACAAAGTCTGGTGCTTTACTGCCACATGCCTTATCCTGCTCAGGCTGGTAGCTTTGCTACACCTGCTGATGCAGGCATGGAAGGTGGTGCAAATGGCCTGTTTGGGGTTATTGGTAGAGTCTTTAAAAAACAACCAGACTCGGGAACACCTAACAGTTAGACTGGCAACTTCTGTCATGTAAGTGTTATGGGGAAAGGTTGCCTGCCTTCTGTCTGCACACTGCTTCTTCCTGCCTGTTGTTGTGCTACACCTCCCCCCCCCCGTGTGCTGCTGTCCTTTCTCTGCATGTCCTCCTGCCAGGATGGTTCAGTTACTATATCATCCACCACCTCATCTTCCTCTTCTATACCCTGGTCCTCCTCCTGACTTTCTGGAAATTGTGTTTCATCATTGTCAACCTCTTGTGACACGTTCCCATCGTCACCTTCGTGTGACCGTTGCTGTTCAAATATTTGAGCATCGCTACATGCGATCTTATCTTGCCCCACTTCAAGTGGACCGGACGAGAGGCCCAAATCTATAAATGGAAAAGTGATGCGGGCACTGGGTCTTTGTCCATGATTTTTGGAGGACTCTCCTTATCTATGGGTTTGTGGCAGATAGGCATCTATTGTGTTATTTTGCCTCTATTGGATATTCACCAGCATTATACAATGTTCGTTTATTGGTCTGCCTTCCATGTATATGGATTTACATTCTGCCCTCATCCCTTTAAATCTTGACCAATGGGTCATATAGGGTATTGATATTTCTCAGATCTCTTTCAACTTGCAGCAATTATTTTTTCACTTTTAGTGACCTGCACTTTATTTGCTGATTTTGCACATAATGCCTTGTCATGATGCATATTATTATTATATTTGACATTTTATACGTGTCATAATGCCTTGTCATGATAAACATCATTATTATATTTGACATCTTTATCGAATTATTGTCTTGTGTATTATTTTTGTATCTTTGCTGTATAGAGTACTGCATATTTATTCCTATACAAATCCTTTGTCTTAGCATCGTGGAGGAGTGGAGCATTAGGTTCTTAATTTAGAACCTTTTTAGAACCTTTTTGGAGTGTTACACATGGCATATTTGTCCTGGCCTTTTTTAATTGCTTTTATTCTTATCAATGTCACTGTGTGGAATTTTTTGTGTTAATAAAATGTATTCATTTGTTTATATATTTTTGTGTTATATTGTGGTTATGACCATGGGGTTGATCGCGTCCATTATACACACTTCTTTCTCTTGTTGGTTGTATATCTAATTATGTGTGTGGTCAGCAGTCCCCCTTAGTTATTGGTAGTGCCCTCAAGTTTTTTGTTTTTTTCTAAAATAACTAGGAATAGACACAAGAAAAAATTGGAATGGAGGCCTCAAATGCCACAATTTATAGCCCAAAGATATAGGAGGTGTGTGATGGAGATACTACACAGTTAAATATGGGACCTGTATTTTTATTTCTTTACAGGAAAATAGTTTCAAGAACTAAAGCAACACACAGCAAAAACAGTTGAATGTAGGCCTTATATACCACAATTTTTAACCCACTGATAGCTGAGTTGTGTGACGGAGATACCAAACTGTAAAATATGTGTCCTGTATTTTTTTTTACAGGAAAATTGTTTCAAAAACTAGGGTAACACCCAGCAAAAACAGTTGAATGGAGGCCTCAATTGCCACAATTTGTAGCCCACAGATAGATGAGGCATGTGATGGAGATACCACACAGTAAACTATCTGGCCTGTATTTTTTTGGCCAGTAAAATTGATCCCCGGGGTCATCAAGTTGCAGAAAGCTTCTGAGACCATGCTTACAACATGGTGTTAGAAGCTTTCAGTATAGGTATAATGCACTGAAATGCTAATGCATTATACCTTCAGTAAAAAGGGAAAATAAAGGGACTGGGTAAAAAAGGGGAAAAAAAATAAAAACACATATAAAAAAAATTGCACAGTAATAATAATAATAATAATTATTATAGTAATAGCAATAAAAATCCACTAATAAATACACATTTTTTTGTAGCAAAATTACATAAACAAAAAAATACACATGTTTGGTATCGCTGCGTCCGGAACAATCAGATCTATAAAAGCTTCATACTAGTTAACCCCTTAAGTGAACGCCACAAAAAAACACAAAAAAGTAGCAAACTATGCTTTATCATCATACCGCTTGGAAAACGTGGAATAAGATGCGATCAAAAAGATGAATATAAATAAAAATACAATCACTGAAAATGCCATCTGGTCCCACAAAAGGCAAGCCACCACATAGCTCCATCAGTGGAAAAATAAAAAGTTATAGCTCTCAGAATAAAGCAGTGCAAAAATAATTATTTTTTTCTACAGAAATTTTTATTGTGTAAAATCACCAAAACATTAAAAAATATAAATTTGGCATCTCTGTAACCATACTGACCTGAAGAATAAAACTGCCTTATCAATGTTACCACACGTAGAACGGAGAAAAGAAATCTTGAATTGCTGGTTTTTGTTCATTCTGCCTCCACAAAAATCAGAATAGAAAGCAATTAAAAAATGCCATGGGACGAAAATGGTACCAATAAAAAAGACGGCTTGTCCCGCAAAAAACAAGCTTTCACTTGATTCTGTGGGCCAAAATATGGAAAAATTATAGCTCCCAAAATATGATGATGCAAAAACTTCTCCTTGCAAAAAAAAGCATCTTTTAGGGTGTGTCAGAAGCCAAACATAAAAAAGGATATAAATCTGGTATCTCTGTAATCGCACAGACGCAAAGAATAAAGTCGCCAAATCACTTATACTGCATGAGGAACGGTGTAAAAAATAAAACCAATTCTTCACCTGCTGTGGATTTGTTCATTAAATCGCAGTAAGGCTCGGCGCACATTTATCCTGCACTCTACACTGAGCACTTATACTGGGGTTTCCATGTAGTTCTCTGAAATACGTGATTCAGACAAAACCACCGATTGAAGATTCCCTATAATAAGGCAGATGGAGGCATTGTGAATGCCATAGGACCTGTGATCTGGCAGTGTCTGTATTTTTAGGCATGCATAAAAACTGGGTACACCATAGTTTTGTGCACCTCTGAAAGGAAGGACAACACTGAACAGAGGCCAAATTGAGTCCAGAGTATCTCTGTTGCCTCATTATAGTGAATGGATCCATCGGGGGTTTCATTTGTCTACTCTGAGAACTTACCCAGATGTAAGTGCTCAGAGTAGAGCGCCAGATAAATGTGATCCCAAAAGTTATGAAAAATGTTCCCATTAAAAGCTTCAACTCAATCCACAAAAAAGCAAGTCTCCACTCAGGTCCATCATCTGTTAACAGAAATATAGGAGGCTTCCATGTTACTGGTAGCACAAAGGCTCTGGAAAAGCAAAATGGCTCCTTGCCCCCAAAAAGAAATTCAAATGCCCCATCCCTTCTGAGCCCCACCCAGTGTGCATAAACTACCTTTAGCGTTCACATTTGGCAGAGGTATAATTTTTCCAAAATGGGGTCACTTGTTGGGTGGGCGATTCTGCTCTCTAGCACTTAGGGGGCTCTGTATCTGGAGTCTGCAAACTATTTTAGGAAAATCTGCACTCCAGGAGGTTAAATAGCGCTCCATCCCTACCAAGACTGTCCGTATGGCTAAGCAGTACTGTACAGCCACATATTGTGTATTTCTATATTCAGCAGAAACTGTGGGACAAATTCTGATGCCAATTTTACCCACTTCTTGTATGAAAATGTTAAATCTGGGGCTAAAACAAAATGTTTGTGGTAAAAATATAATTATTTTTTCTTCACTGCCAAATGGTATAAAATTCTGTGACACAACCTTGGTATCAAAATGATCATTACACCCCTAGATTAATTCATTGAGAGGTGTAGTTTGTTAAATGGGGTCACTTATGGGGCGATCTACTGTTCTGGTACCTCAGGGGCTCTCCCAGTGGCTCATGGCACCCTCAAACCATAATAATAAAATCTGCACTATAATATGGTGCTCCTTCCCTTTTGAGCTTTGCACTGTGCCTCAAAAGTAGTTTTCACCAACACATGGGGTATTGTCACACTCAGGAGAAAATGCACAACAAATTATGGGGTCCATTTTCTCTTGTTACCCCTGAGAAAATACAAATTTGGGGCTAAAAGGAAAATTTTGTTGGAAAATATGTTTTTTTTTATTTCCCTAGCTCTGTTATAAACATCTGTAAAGCACCTGGGGGTTCGAGAAGCTCACCACACATCTAATTAAGTTCCTTCAGGGGTCTAGTTTCCAAAATGGTACCACTTGTAAGGGATTTCCACTGTTTAGTCTCATCAGGGGCCCTCCAAAAGTGACATGTTATCCTCTCTCGATTCAAGCAAATTTTGCGTTCAAAACATGAAACGGTGCTCTTTCTTTTCCGAACCCTGCCGTGCACCCAATCAGTAGTCTTTCTCCAAACATAAGATATCGACATAATCAGAAGAAATTGCACAATTTTTTTGGGTCCATTTTCTCCTGCTACCTTTGTTAAAATAAAAAAATAAAAACAATTAGTACTAAAAGATGATTTTTTGTGGAACAAATGTGATTTTTAATTTTCACTTCTCTAAGTTATAAACTTATGTGAAGCAGCTGGGGGTTCAAAAACATATAGATAAGTCCCTTGAGGGGTCTCGTTTCCAAAATGTGGTCACTTGTCAGGGGTTTCTACTGTTTAGGCACATCAGGGGTTCTCCAAACGCAACAGTGCGCCTTCCCTTTCGAGCCTTGGCGTGCGCCCAAACAGTAGTATTCCTACACACATGGGATATTGGTGTACTCAAAAGAAATTGCACAACAAATATTGTGGTTCATTTTCTCCTGATACCCTTGAGAAAATAAAAAAAAATTGTGTCCAAAGTAAAATTATTGTGAAAAAAAGTTAAATGTTAATTTTTTTGTTCCACATTGCTTTAATTCTTGTGAAGCACCTGAAGGGTTAATAAACATCTTGAATGCAGTTTTGAACACCTTGAGAGGTGCAGTTTTAAGAATGGTGTCACGATATTTTCTGTCATATAGGCCAACAAAGTCACTTCAAATGTAAGGTGGTCACTAAAAAAAATGGTTTTATAAATTTTGTTGGAAAAAATGAGAAATAGCTGGTCAACTTTTAACCATTATAACTTCCTAATAAAAAAAATCATGTTTCAAAAATTGTGGTGATGTAAAGTAGACATGTAGGAAATGTTATTTATTAACTATATTGTGTGACATGATGCTCTGATTAAGGGGCATAAAAAAGATTGAAAATTGTGACATTTTCAATATTTTTACAGAATTTACATTTTTTCCACAAATAAACACAAGAAATTTTACCACTATCATAATACAGTACAATATGTCACTTTAAAACAGTCTCAGAATCAGTTGGATCATTGAAGCATTCCACAGTTATAACCACATAAAGTGACAGTGGTCAGATTTCAAAATTAAGGCCTGGTCATTAACCTACAAAGTGGCTTGGTCCTTAAGAGGTTAAGGCAATGGTACCAAATACTAATGAAATGTATGTATGCTTTTGACTTTGCAGTAAGTAATAAAAATACCTTAAAACATTCTCACTCTCAATATTTTGGCATTTGGTAAATATTAATAATTATTGAAATCATAACTGACTGAAAATGGGAAAGGTTTATTTTGATTTCATGTCAGATATTGAGAAAAACATGCATATGTGTCTTTCATATAGACATAAACTTCCGGTTTCAGTAGTATATATTTACCTAAAATAGAAACAAAATGTGTCATCTTTAACTTTAGGCCTTTTAGAGATCATTTCATCTTCAACTTGCTTGACTATTCAGAATAACAGTAATTTTAAACAGGGGTGCCCAAACTTTTACATGCCACTGTGTTATGTATATGTATATAAAAGTACCAATTGCTGGTTTAAAGACAACCGTATCACTGTGCTTGATTGGCCAGCAAACTCGCCTGACCTTAAAAGGAATCTGTCACCCCATTTTAGCCCTATAAGCTGTGGCCACCACCATCAGGGGCTTAAGAGCTCAAGAGTTGTTACCTGAAATATTCACACATTCCAGATTTACAAAATCTAGAAAGTTCATTGTCATGCAAACAGGCTGGTTGTTAAAGAGTTAGGGATAAATATTAACTACTAGGATTTCTACCTTTAGGCTATGTGCCCAGGTATGCAGAAAATTCCTGAATAAAAACCAGACTCCTTCACATCGCTTGGTGAGACAGTGAAAGTAGACAGTTCATCACCCAAAGTCAATGTTGCCGATCGTTTCTCAGCTCCATCCCTTATTCCTGATGATGTAGCACATGTGTTGGTAAATCTGTTGAAGAACTCGTTCATTTCATTAGCTATGGGCAGATCCACGTCCCCATGCTCCTGCTTTGCCTTAAGCCCAGTTAACTGCTTCATGCCCAACCACACCTCCTTGGAATTGTTGTGTGACAGTTTATTTTCCAATTTAATTCGGAACACCTCACGGGCATTCTTAGTATCCTTCATTTTATATGCCAGTTTTTTCTCATTTAGAAAGTATTTCAATTCTTTTCTAATCCAAGGCTTGTTAGTTGCATAACATTGAATCTTTTTAACTGATACTACAGTATCAGTACAAAAATTTATTTAATCAGTTACTCTCCCGACAATATCATTTACATCATCATGCTCTCCTCTGTTGCATATCACCTCCCAGTCTGTAAGGTCGAAGCAGTCTTATAGAGCTTCCTCAGCTGCAGGAGACCACTTCCTGATTAGTTTTATTGTCAGTGGTTGTTTGCTGACAACAGGTTGATAAGATGGAGACAATAGTATGAGGTTGTGGTCAGATTTCCCCAGTGGGGGCAATGCAGATGATGAATAGGCGTCTTTAACATTTGCATAGAGGAGATCCAATATACTGCTGTCCCTTGTTGCACATTTAACATATTGATAGAACTTTGGAAGAGCCTTTGAGATCATGACTCTGATAAAATACCCAGAGATTAATGTTAACGAGTTTGGGTGCTTTGTCTGAAGGCGAGCCAACACCTCCAACAACACTTCACTAGCTGCCTCTTGGCTAGCAGATGGAGGTATATACATGACTATTGCAATGCAAATGGAGAATTTTCTAGGTAGATAGTAAGGCCTAAGGCCAACTGCTAAGAGTTCAATGTTTTGACAGCAGTGACTTTCCATAACAGTTATGTGCTGCTGATTACACCATCTGTTATTAATGTATAGTATCACCCCACCACCCTTATATTTACCACATCTAGCCTTGTCTCTATCAGCCCGAAACATTTGAAACCTTGGAATCGAGACACTTGAATCAGGAACGTCCCCATGTAACCAGGTTTTTGTAAAGCACATAAGACTGCATTCCTTGAACTCCAACTGGGTTTTACACAGAGCTTGCAGTTCATCCGTCTTATTTCCCAGAGAGCGACATTACCCATGATGATTGGTGGTACTGCTGGTTTAAACCTTCTTCTTCTGGACTTCAACTTTTTTCCAGCTCTGCAGCCTCTGAAAGGTCTCCACACTTCATGAGGAACCTGTGGTATGGCCACAGCTGTAGAAGGCTTCAACCTGCTCTGCTCAAGAAGTCGATCTCTTGAATACACAACACATTTAGTGACGGGCTTAGGGACTGCCAGCAGATTAGTGACACTGTCCTTCGCTCCAGTCCTCACCGTGACTGATTGTGTACAGTGTCCACCTCTGTACACAGATGGTTGCATCAGTAACCAACAAGGTAGAAGCTGTGTGTATTGCAGAACTATAGCTGACAGAGGCTGTATTAGATTCATGTCCAAGTGTGCTATTAACTGCGCATCACATGTATCCAATTAGGAGTTGCATGTACCTGTGGGTGATGTAAGTAGTAGGGGCAAATCCGGGTGCCAATCCAGAGCTGCGTGTCCAAGGGCACCTTCCCACAATGGTCTGTTATGCAGGGACAGTGCGATCCGCAGGGTTTAAAATATCCACAGTGCGATCAACAGGAAGTAAAACATCCATCAATCCAAGGTTAAAGTTAGGGGTCCATCAAAGATCCCAGAGTCGAAAAGAAAGCCAAAAAGAAAGTCCAACAGAAACAAACAAACTGAGTAGCTGCTGCTGCAATGGGCTGCCAGTAGCACAGCGCCAGTATTATCTCCTCTATCCCTCCATCTTGCAGAGAGCAGACAGGTACGTCCACTATCTCTGGAGTCTAGAGGAGGAGTTGTGATATTGTGATATTATTGGTCATTTTAAAAATTGAAAAATAAATAAAAATATGAAAATTGTATTGGATGTTTTAACTAATGTTTAGTAAGTTACAGTAGAGTAGAGCCCGGACTATAGAGTCTACCTTGTCACAGAGGCAGATTAAAAAATCTTTTGGCAGAAACAAAAACTGCTGATTATGTATGAGGTGATGGGAACTGTAAATGTGTGATTGGTGAGGATGTAGTGCAGAAGTGGAGTTTTTCTAAGAGAGGGCAGTGGGACTGTGGATGGTTGGAGGGGTGGTAGCGGGGCTGGGTTGGAACCTGGGTGAACTCTCAAGGGGGCCCTGAAAATTTTGCCAGTATGGGGTTCTGAAATTCCTAGTGGCAGCCCTTGCTGTGAACCTTGTATGCCACGACACATTACGCTATTAAAGAAGAACATTTTTCTAATGCTAAGTAGTTTGCATTTGCAACATTACTATTTCTAATTATGTTATTTATTGATGGCTAGTGACTACACTATACAGAAAATATTATAAGAAACTATTTCATTCCTTGTACAAAACTGTATTTTAAATACTTGAATTAAAGTTGACTGCAAATGTAAACTACTACCTAACATAATTCTTTATTCGAGCAGTTACTGTAGCCTCAGCTGTAACTATGAGCATGAATATTCCCAAGGCAAATATTATACTTAAAGTAGAAAGCGTTTCTAATGCTTACACAGTGGAAATCTGACAAAACCAGTTCCATTCAATCACATGTTGAAAAACTTCAAAGGCTTGGACAAGAGAGAGGATAAAAAGCTCAAATTCTCAAACACATCTTTCTTAATCACATGTATTTAAGATTGACAAAGAGTGTGAAAAGGTCATGTTAAAGAACAGAACTTGACTTTGACAAGATTAAAAACAGATACTATTTCTGCTGTTAAGCCTTCACCTCTCGGTAGCACAAATGTAAAAAAGAAAAGTCCTAAAATGAAAAGTAATGATCATCTCAAAAAGACTAAAAGTAGTCACTGATATATATTGCAATATGCATTGCTGTGTTCTGAGCTTTGAATATAAATGTGATTAAATTGAGCTGCATTAAGAAGACTCTTAAATAGTCATTGGCCTTTATATTAATTAGTTTAGAGCTATATAACCATCAAAAATCACGCACTGTTTCATCAAACAGTTCAATAGTAGTTATTCTATTATTCTAGATACATTATAATTGAAGGAAAATAACATTAATAACCATTTTAAAAACTTGAGGAAGAGTTGTAAGTCCCACAATGCAGAAAAAGTTTAAGCAAAAACTAAGTATTTAACGTTTGCCCAAAAAATAGGTATTAGACCTACCGGTAATGATGTTTCCAGGAGTCCATCCTGACAGCACCATGGAGGACGTCCTCCTCCTCCTTACAGGGACAGGAAAGCACATGAGAGGTTAAAAGGCCCCATCCCACCCCTTTCCCTCAGTGACTTAACAAGAACCACAGCGTGGATAATGCTATAACTCTTTTAATGGTATCATCATATTACATCATATGACATAACTTAACAAAACATAACATAACAGGGAGGGAACTACCCATGCTGTCAGGATGGACTCCTGGAAACATCATTACCGGTAGGTCTAATACCTATTTTCCAGGACGTCCACCTGACAGCACCATGGAGAGTACCAAAGCACCTCCTCAGGGTGGGATCACCGCCTGGAGAACTTTTCTCCCAAATGCGGTATGTTGGCCTGATAGCACGTCAAGTTTGTAGTGCTTGCAAAATGTATTCAGGCTGGCACAGGTTGCCGCTCTACAAATCTGCTCGACTGAGGCGCCTGCGCGCTCGGACCAGGAGGCTGAAACTGCCCTAGTAGAGTGGGCCCTTAAGGTATCTGGTGGGTTGGCGCTTTCCGACTGGTAGGCGTCTGAAATTACTGATGTGATCCATCTTGCGATGGACGCCTTAGAGGCTTTTCTCCCCCTATTTTTACCCCCGAAGAGGATGAACATGTTTGAGTCAATACGCCAGTCATTGGTGGCCTCTAGATAGCTTATAACTGCCCGTCTTACGTCTAGGGAGGGGAGACGCTGTTCTTTCTCATTGCGGGGATTGCTGCAGAAGGATGGTAGCACTATCTCCTGATTTATATTCTGGTAAGAGGCTACCTTGGGGATAAAAGCCGGATCTAATCTTAAGGTTATATGATCGTCTCTGATCTGGAGATATGGATCCTTGGTGGACTGGGCCTGGATCTCCCCTATTCTTTTGGCCGTGGTGATGGCTACGAGGAAAGCCATCTTTCGAGAGAGAGTCGAAATGGACATTCTATCACTAGGCATGTAGGGGTCCCTACATAAAGATCTGAGTACCAGGCCGAGGTCCCAGGGCGGGGTGAGCTGCCTAATTGTGGGGCGAAGACGCTGCGTGGACTTTATGAAACTTACCACCCAAGGATGGGAGGCTAAAGGGTAGTCGAAGAAGGCGCTCAAAGCCGAGATCTGGACCTTTAACGTGCTGGGTTTAAGCCCCTTATTATATCCCGACTGCAGAAAGTCTATGACACTAGGGAGGTCAGGGGTACCTGCCGAGAGGTCGGACCTGCCACCTTCCAGGCAGAATCTCTTCCATATTTTTCTGTAGATTGCGGATGTTACCGGTTTCCTGCTGGCCAGTAGAGTGGATATGACCTGCTCAGATAAGCCCTTTGCTCTCAGGATGTCCCCTTCAGGATCCATGCCGAGAGGCGTAGCCTTGCTGGGTCTGGATGGCGAATCGGCCCCTGGTGGATAACATCTTCCTTCAGGGGTAGCTCGACTGGGTTTCCTACTGCCATGGCTCCTAGCAGCGGAAACCAGCTTCTCTTTGGCCAGTATGGCACTATTAATATCACCGACGCGCGGTCCTCGCAGATCTTCCTGAGTACCGCCGGTATCAGCGCCAGTGGCGGGAATGCATACAAGAGGGGTTCCGTCCAGGCCTGGCTCAGGGCATCTACTCCGTCCGGGTGATCTGCTGGGTTCAAGGAGTAGAATCTGGCGACCTTTGAGTTCTTCCGGTTTGCAAACAGGCCTATACTGGGGGTTCCCCAACGCTGACAAAGCTGATGGAAGATTTCTTCGTTTAGCTCCCACTCTGTCGGGCTGACCCGCCGTCTGCTTAGATAGTCTGCTACTACGTTCTGAGAACCCTCTAGGTGGATTGCCGTTATGGAGAGGACCACCTCTTCTGCCCAGGCGAATATTCGACCTGCGAGTGCCTGGAGTGGTCGATGTCTCGGACCTCCCTGGTGTTTCAGGAATGAGACTGCCGTTGTGTTGTCGGACAATATCCGGACATGTCGATTTCTCACTACCGACCGGTTCTGACGCAGGGCTTCCCAGACCGCATAGAGCTCCCTGAAGTTGGAGGATCTGCTTCTGATGCTGACCGGCCATCTTCCTTGAAAAATTCTCCCTTCTACGTGGGCTCCCCATCCCCACGTACTGGCGTCTGTGGTGATTACCACGTACGGCGAGGTTGTCCATAGCACGCCCACCTGTAAGTTCTGGGGCTGTATCCACCACCGCAGGGATCTTCTTACCGTGTCTGGTAAGGATATGGGCCCGTCGAGAGAATCCTGATGCCTGTTCCATCCTGCGAGGATTTCCTTTTGAAGGGGCCTCGAATGGGACTGGGCCCATCTGACACATGGAATGCAAGCCGTCATCAGACCCAGAACTTCCATTGCACCTCTTATGGAGGAGCGGTGTCTCAGTAGTCTCCTGACTCTGTCTTGAATTGTCTGCTGCTTTTTTCTCAGTAACCGGGATATTCTGTCTCTTGAATCCAGAAGGACTCCCAGGAAGATCTTCCTGCTTTCTGGTTTTAAGTCTGACTTCTGGTCGTTGATCAGCCAGCCGAGATACTCCAGTGTTCTGATCGTTCGGCTTCTGTCCTGGATGAGCCTTTCTTCTGATCCTGCGACTAGGAGAAAGTTGTCTAGATACGGTATTATAATGAGTCCCTGCTTTCTCAGGTAGGCTACCACCTCCGCTACCAGCTTTGTAAATATTCGAGGGGCCGAAGCCAGCCCGAACGGGAGGCACTGGAACTGGAAGTGGCAGGTCTGGGATGGTAGACTGATAGCGAATCTTAATAGGCTTTGAGATGCGGGATGGATGGGGACCTGATAGTATGCACTCTTCAGGTCCAGAGTACACATGACAGCATCCCTGTCTATAAGTTGAATCGCTGAGCGTATTGATTCCATTCGAAACCTTTTGTATACCACCCAGGCATTTAGGGGTTTTAAGTTTATAATTGTTCTGGCCTCGCCAGATGGTTTTGTAATGGAGAATAGGGAAGAGTAATGACCTTTTCCCCTCTCCTGCTGCGGAACTGGCACTATGACCTCTGACCGGAGCAGGTCCTGTAGGTCTGCCCACATGGTAGAGTCTTCCGGGACTACGGTGGGGGCGATGTATCTGTCGGGGGGAGGGGAATAACATTCTATGCTGTACCCTTCTGTGATGGTTCTGAGGACACACCGGTTCTGGGTTACCTGGCGCCACCTTGCTGCGAATCGTCGCAGTCTTCCCCCGACCCCTATGGCGTCATTGCCTTCTAGACCTGGAGGATGACGCAAAAAGAGGGGCCTTGCTTCTCCCCCCTTGGCTCTGAGTGTTTCTAAAGGAGCCCCTGTTGGATCTACCCTGGCTCCTAAAATCGGTCTGTCTCCTGAAAAAGGACCCTCTACGAAAGGACTGGGGACGCTTGGGTTTTTCTTCTGGAAACCCCTTGTTTTTGTCAGACACCTGCTCTAGGATGCTATCTAGAGCTGGCCCGAACACCCTTGAGCCTGAAAAGGGGATGGAGCAAAGCTTTGTCTTTGAAGCATTATCCCCAGACCAAGACTTCAGCCAAACCGCTCGCCTAGCTGCGTTGGAAAGGGAGCTGTTTCTGGCTGCGAATCTTACTGATTCGGCCGATATATCTGAAAGGAACGCAGTGGCTGATTTCATCAGAGGGAGGGAAGCTAGGATCTCAGATCTAGGGGTCTTGTTGGATAAATGCTCTTCCAACTGTCCCACCCATAGGAACATGGACCTGGCCACTGAGGTGGCTGCTATGTTAACCTTAGTAAGGGCAGCTGCCGATTCCCATGTTCTCTTTAACAGAATATCCGCCTTCCGGTCCATCAGGTCTCTGAGACTTGATGAGTCCTCGAAGGGGATGGCGGGTTTTTTGGTCACTCTAGCTACAGGAACATCGATTTTAGGAATTTCCTCCCACAATCGTGTTTCCTCTGGGTCAAAGGGCAGTCGGCTCTTAAAGTCCCGAGACAGTATAAGTCGCCGTTCTGCCTCTTTCCATTCTTCTAGGACCATTGTCTTACTGTGTTCGCTTACGGGGAACACAGTTTGTTTCCGAGCGACCAGTCCCCCAAACATCAGGTCCTGTCGGGACTGCGGTTTTGGAACATCCTCTGTCTGCATGGTGTTCCTTACCGCCTGCACCAAGTCCTCGGTGTCCTCTAACTTAAACAGGTATTTCCTGCCTTGGTCCTTCCTGTCAGTCGGGATCTCCCCCTCCTCGGGATCCGAGTCCCGGGGGTCTGACCCTTCAGGCGAACTTGTCTCCGAGGCTAGCTCCATCTCCCACCTCGGCTGCTTCCGGCTTGGCCCCGGACTAGGGGACTGCTGCCATGAGAGATTGGATCTGGAGGCCTGTACTTCCTCCCGAATCAAGGATCGCATCTCGGCCAGGAGGGACGGCTGCTCGTTTCTTACGACCCTTAAAGTGCAGGGTCCGCAGAGAGTCTTGGTATAGTTGTCTGGCAGCTTTACCCTGCAAACCGGGCATCTGACAGACTTAGATGTGGCCTTTACCGAGTCCTTAACCTCTGTCGGGGGGGCTGGGGTACCCTTCTCCTGTACGATACAGAACAGGGATAGTCGGGTCAGTTGTCCTGGGCTGCGGGGAAGGCCGTGTGGGGGTTGGATTGTGCCAGTCGCACTTACCCCTCTGTCGGCTGGCGTCTCTGGGTCCATACCAGTGAAGCAGCTGTTGCCTGCGGTGAGCTGCTAGCGTGCGGTGAACTCCTGGTCTGCGGTGAGCTGCTGGCGTGTGGTGAGAGCTGCTGATGTGCGGCGAGCTGCTGGCATGCCCAGGCTGCTGGCGCGCTGTTTTCAAATCGGCGCGTGACGTCATCGCCGCGCGCCGGCCACTTCCGCTTCCTGTTCTGAAGCCCCGCCCACCGAGCGTCTTACAATGGCGGCGCCCATTGCGGGGACCCGGCTCCAGCTGCCCCGGGATCTCTCTCGCCGGCGCCCACACCGCCGGCTGCGTGTGGGGCAAGCGCTTCCAGCCGCAACCGCCGCGTGGTCTGTATGTTGTGCCGGCATCGCTCGCTGCCTGCGGGGACCCGGGCGACTGCCGCGCGGCCTGGAGCCGAGAGCCTCCCACCGGGAGGAGCGGCTTCCTCCAGGTGCGACATCCTGCTTCTGGCTTTGGGGCAGAGGGACTCCCCACCGGGAAGTGTCGGCCCTGGGCATCCTGACAGGGGGAAGGATTGGACCGGCCGCCCGATCCCCCTGCGCCCTCAGGTAATCTTCCTGCTCCGCTCGTATGTCCCTCCGTGCAGGGACAGGAAAGACACTGAGGGAAAGGGGTGGGACGGGGCCTTTTAACCTCTCGTGTGCTTTCCTGTCCCTGTAAGGAGGAGGAGGACGTCCTCCATGGTGCTGTCAGGTGGACGTCCTGGAAAGAATGATTGTCACCTTATAAGTCCTGACTATGAGAGAAAGGTATGAATTCCAAGATACTAAAATCTGTTTCGAAGAGTAGGACAAACTGTTGTGGTGCTTAAGGCATTGATTTGCGGATGAGTCTGACTAACTGTGACCAATAAAAATTTTACCAAAGCAATTGCTGACACATGTAGTAGGCAGTGTAAGACCCTATTCACATGTCTGTATAAAACCAGCACCCCAAATAATTCAGTACCCATGTCATCAGTGTTTTGGATCAGTGTGCCATCAGTGTTTTTCTGGTTACAAAGTTTCTATTATACTTTGCAATGTTAAACACACACAGCAGATGGATGGCACACAGCTGCCATTCGTGTGCTGTAAGAGTTTTACATAGACCAATAGACTTGTAGTAGATTTTTTCACGCGTGCAACCTGTAAAAAACGGACATGTCTCTGTATAGACATAGACATGTGCACAGTTGCATAGGTTATAATGGGTACATATGCCATCCATGAATAAAAAGGAAGCCACACATACTGCCTCACATACTGCAAACATGAACATATGAAGGGGGCCTGAAAAAGAGTGTGACATAACATCGATTGACCCGCTGAAGAAGCCAATAGTGAATCATAGTTGGACATAGATGCAGCAAGCAGTGCACTACAGTTCATCCATTATTGGTGTGCAACCAAGTTGAGAAATATACCATGATGGGTTATTTGGTCAAAAAGGCTGCGCAGCATGGTCATGTTTATGTAAAACACACAAATTGGCTCCCTTTTATTCTTTTATTTTAACTTACAAATGCAAACATATAAACTATTCTTCATATTATCCCCCTTCCCCACACCCTAACATCCCCAACAAAATTGTGGAAGTGGAGAGGATCTTCAAGGAAGTATGACAGAGGATCCCCAAATCCAGGTGTGAAAAACTTGTTGCATTATTTCCAAGACTCATGGCTGTACTAGCTCAAAAGGGTGCTTCTACTCAATACTGAGCAAAGGGTCTGAATATTCATGACCATGTGATATTTCAGTTTTTCTTATTTAATAAATTTGCAAACATTTCTACATTTCTGTTTTATTTTAGTCAAGATGGGGTGCAGAGTGTACATTAATGAGAAAAAAATAACTTTTTTGAATTTACCAAATGGCTGCAATGAAACAAAGAATGAAAAATTTAAAGGGGTCTGAATACTTTCCGTACCCACTGTAAGTTGTACTATTCAGAATAACTTGAAAGCTCTAACCACCTTCTGATACATTTGTGCTGAGTCTTAGAAATAGTCATGTAGGGTCACCCGTCATCCATAATCACCTATAGAAGTTTGATATATTAGATAAGATAATTTTTCTTTATATAAATGTTTTCGAACGAAAGCTTTATATTAATCACCATCTCCCTGCTCAAAACACAATGATAATGTAATGATTAGATTTATGTTGATGATTCTCTAGAAATTGTAAGGCAAGTCATTAATCTTTTATACACATTTTATTATGGTCCAAAACACACATTATACTTTCAATTAAGTTCACGTATTTAAAATGCCAGTAAAACATTTATTTTACGCACTAAAAAAGCTACACAAAATGTTATATCTCTTGAGCTTTAATTTTTCAGATGCTCCCTAAAATAATTCATTGAAAAGGATATAAAAAAAAATCACAGAAAAAAGGCAGCTTTACTTACTAACACCATGTCACATTACCTATGTACTACAGTATTATTATTATTATTTATTTATATAGCGCCATTAATTCCATGGTGCTGTACATGAGAAGGGGGGTTACATACAAAGTTATAGATATCGTTAACAGTAAACAAGTTTCCACAACAAATTTACAATGACAAACTGGTACAAAGGGGAGAGGACCCTGTCCTTGAGGACTTACATTCTACAGTATGTAGTAAATCCCCATGAAAAAGGAGAGAACAGCAAAGGTGCAAAATACTGATGAAACAACCACCCACCAGTCTAACATAATGGAGGGGGTGCTTGTCACATATTATAAATGCATACAGATGAGGCTTGCATAGGGCTCCAGTCACACAGGTACATGTGATGCTTAGAATCTAGTTTACAGCCTATTGGCGACATCCATACTATTATATATAGTGGTCTAGCCCACCACTATGTAAGTGCACCACAAAAGGACAGACAGCCCACAATTAGACAGCCAACATCTATGTGCATTCATACTAGGCAGCCACCTCATTCATGAATGGTAAGTTTGGCAGCCATATTTTGCACCTGCACTACCCCTGCCAATGGGTGTCTACTCCATTCTGTAATGCTTTAGTATTGTGACTTGGTGTTGGTAAGCAAGAGTGCCTTTTTGTGATTTATTTCCTCACTAAAATTCATGAAAATAGCAGAAAACCTGTTACTGCCACCTACCTACAGAACAGTTTAAGAATTGATTAGGGGAAGTTGCAGCAAAACCTTTAAGTGTAAGACAGCCTTAGGGTACGTGCACACGCTGCGGATTGCAGTGCGGATTTGGCCGCACGGATTTCGTAAAATCTGCAGGTAAATCTGCAGGTCAAAAGACCTGCGGTTTTACCTCCGGATTGCGCTGCAGTTTTGCCCTGCGGTTTTTCATCTCCTCAATGGAGGAGATGGCAAACCGCAGCGGAATCCGCAGAAGGAATTGACATGTCAATTCTTTCTGCAGTTTCAAAACCGCAGAAAAACTGCGGTTTTTAATTCCCATAGAGAATAATTGTACTGTACACCACAGCAAAAACTGCTGCGGATCCGCAGCGGCCAAATCCGCTGCAGAACCGCAGCAGAATCTGCAGCATGTGCACGTACCCTTAAAGATGTTTTCCAAGAAGGAAAATGTAAGGAAATGGCACCTTTCACATAATTCAACAGCAGCCCAACATAGTCATGTTTCAGGACAGATTATAGTCTGAAGAAGCACAGCTCCCAAGACCTGTGTATCAACTAGCAGGAGCAGGGTTGTAAGCACACATCCTTCAATGAGCTGAGGAGAAGTGAGTAACAGGTGAAGAAATAATTCGTCATTTAGCCTCAACCCTCCATGTTCAGTCAGCCAAGGAGAAACAATATTTCTTCTACTGTCACACACTTATCCTTGCTTGTGTCACGATACAGCTCCTGTCATTTAAAACACAGGTTTTAGGAGCTGTGTTACTTCAGACTGCCGCCCATCCTGGCATGTGACTAGGAAGAATTCTGTGATGGGGCACATTTTTTATATTCTTGGGGAACCACTCTAAGTGGAGCTTAGAATATTGATGATTTTAACTGACCTTA
This sequence comes from Dendrobates tinctorius, assembly GCF_039654945.1. Taxonomy (NCBI): domain Eukaryota; kingdom Metazoa; phylum Chordata; class Amphibia; order Anura; family Dendrobatidae; genus Dendrobates; species Dendrobates tinctorius. The sequence continues at coordinate 48,779,186 of NW_027361698.1, forward strand.
CCTTTGACAACTTTATAAAACTTGCTAACTGAACGGCATCACTTGCTTTTTGTGCCACCGCCAAAAAACAGTTTAATATATGGTGCATCAAAAACTTTTTACAGACAGTTTTGAGGTCAATCTAACTTACCTGTACCTTGTATTCAATCTAATTCCTTGTGAATTTGAGCAGAGATAATCATTTCATGAACGTAAACAGAGGACACAATTTGCACATCTTGCTGCCAACAACTTACTGGTAATAAACTTTTTCTAAATATGCAATTATGTCCTCATTGATACTTAGATATGGGCGAAGCCAAACAGTAAAGTCTGGCATCCGTACCGAACCTAGCAGTAATGACAGCGTGGCAAACACTGCTTCTGATCAGTGGTCAGACAGACACAGTTCCCGCAGTTCCCACTGTCAAATTACAACATGAGCCAGAAGTTGTAATTTGAGGTAAAATTTACCTCTGTTCACTGGAATAGGTCACTGCTCCCATCTGTCTATGCCTGCTGGCGCTAATAGCAGTGAAACCGGCTGATCGGAGTATTCATCAGCCAGCACATAACCTCTAAATAAACAATAATAAAAAAAGGGGTGAGTTCCACTGTATTTTTTGATAACCAGCCAGACAAAACTGAGAGCTGGGGGCTGTAACCCTCAGCTGTCAGCATTAGCAAGGCTGGTTATCATGTACAGAGGGGTCCCCACCTTGTTTTTAAAATGATTTAAATAAATAATAAAAAACAGCGCAGAATCCCCCCATTTTTGACAACCAGTCTTGATAAAGAAGAGAGCTGGGATCTGGTAATGGGCCATGGATATTAGCCTCCCCAACCTAAAAATAGAAGCCCACAGTCACTCAGAAAAGGCACTTCTGTTAGATGTTCCAATCCTGATGCTTTTCCCAATTGCCCTGTAGTGGTGGTGGCAAGTGGGGTTCATATTTCTGGGGTTGATGTTACATTAGTATTGTCTGGTGACGTCAAACCCACTGCTTAGTAATTGAGAGGCGTCTATAAGACACCTATCCATCACTAATCCTACAGTTGCATTGTAAATAAAGACACAGCAAGAAAAAAATATTTTTTTTAAATAAAAACAAAACAACCACTTTTCCTTTTTTATTTAAAAATATCAAACACAGTTATACTCACATAACATCCATTCCTTTGAATCTTTTGGCAGGGAATGCTGCATCTGTGAGCAGTGGTGACCTCCTCGAGGTTACCGCAGGTCACTAAGGCTGCATTCCCAGCCAGGCCAATGAACTGCAGTGACCTCCCTCCAGTGAGGGGTTAGTGCGCCTCTGCACCATGAGACTTTTTCTCACTGTGCTAGCGGTGATCTCACTGGAGAAGACTTTTTTAAAAATATTTTTGAACCTTTCCTTTTCTTCAGTTTATTATGCTTTGGGATCTGGAGAGACCAAAGACCATTGTAAATGTCTTCATAACAAGTGGAGTACGTTCTATATTGGGACAATTGATAATCAAGCCACATCAAACCACCCTTGTGATTTGAGAGGAAAAAATGGGGGAGACAAAAGCACCTAGGGTGATATTTAAAAGTACAGATGAGAAGGGCGCACTGGAGTTAGGGTACCGTTACACTTAGCGATGCACCAGCGATCCCGACAACGATATGGATCGCTGGTGCATCCCTAAGTGGTCGCTAGTGAGCTGCCACAAAGGCTCAAAACCAGTGACTTTACAGCGATATTGCTAGCAATATTGCTATGTGTAACGGGGGCTTTACTCACCTGAAAAGATTGCAATTGTCACAACTCCAATAATTGACCAGGAATATTAGAGCTGCTGCAGTCCCTCCTTTGCATATCAATTAGTAAAAAAAAGGAGAATGGCATTTCAAAGTAGACAGCACTGCTGTAAAGAGGAAGCAGTTCTGGAATGTAAGGCTAAGTGCAGACGTACTTTTTAGCCCTGCGGATTTTTCCGCACAGAATCGAAGAAATCCGTAGGTCAAATGACCTGCATTTTTCCTGCGGATTTCTTCCTTTTTTCTTGCGGTTTTCTTGCGGTTTTTGTGCAGTTTTCCCCTGCGGATTTCCCCCTGCAGATTTGGAGAATGGAGCAGGTGGAAAACCGCACAAAAGAAGTGACATGCTGCATATTTTGAACCACAAGAAAACCGTGCGGAAAAATCCGCAGCGTCTGCACAGCTTTCTTTTTTTTCCGATTGACTAACATGCTACTGTACATCACAATACGGATATGCAACGTTTCTGCGCGGTAAAATCTGCTGTGGATCCGCTGGATATCTGCATCGTGTGCACATGGCCTAATAGTAATTTCATAGTTTTTATTTTTTACATTTTTCGTACTTGCACCAAGCTCTGTTTTAAAAAATAAACTACTTAGAAAGAAAACTTTTGATATATATATATATATATATATATATATATATACACAGTTGTGGCCAAAAGTATTGACACCCCTGCAATTCTGTCAGATAATACTCAGTTTCTTCCTGAAAATGATTGCAAACACAAATTCTTTGGTATTATTATCTTCATTTAATTTGTCTTAAATGAAAAAACACAAAAGAGAATGAAGCAAAAAGCAAAACATTGATCATTTCACACGAAACTCCAAAAATGGGCCAGACAAAAGTATTGGCACCCTCAGCCTAATACTTGGTTGCACAACCTTTAGCCAATATAACTGCGACCAACCGCTTCTGGTAACCATCAATGAGTTTCTTACAATGCTCTGCTGGAATTTTAGACCATTCTTCTTTGGCAAACTGCTCCAGGTCCCTGATATTTGAAGTGTGCCTTCTCCAAACTGCCATTTTTAGATCTCTCCACAGGTGTTCTATGGGATTCAGGTCTGGACTCATTGCTGGCCACCTTAGAAGTCTCCAGTGCTTTCTCTCAAACCATTTTCTAGTGCTTTTTGAAGTGTGCTTTGGATCATTGTCCTGCTGGAAGACCCATGACCTCTGAGGGAGACCCAGCTTTCTCACACTGGGCCCTACATTATGCTGCAAAATTTGTTGGTAGTCTTCAGACTTCATAATGCCATGCACACGGTCAAGCAGTCCAGTGCCAGAGGCAGCAAAGCAACCCCAAAACATCAGGGAACCTCCGCCATGTTTGACTGTAGGGACCGTGTTCTTTTCTTTGAATGCCTCTTTTTTCTCCTGTAAACTCTATGTTGATGCCTTTGCCCAAAAAGCTCTACTTTTGTCTCATCTGACCAGAGAACATTCTTCCAAAACGTTTTAGGCTTTCTCAGGGAAGTTTTGGCAAACTCCAGCCTGGCTTTTTTATGTCTCGGGGTAAGAAGTGGGGTCTTCCTGGGTCTCCTACCATACAGTCCCTTTTCATTCAGACGCCGACGGATAGTATGGGTTGACACTGTTGTACCCTCGGACTGCAGGGCAGCTTGAACTTGTTTGGATGTTAGTCGTGGTTCTTTATCCAACATCCGCACAATCTTGTGTTGAAATCTCTTGTCAATTTTTCTTTTCCGCCCACATCTAGGGAGGTTAGCCACAGTGCCATGGGCTTTAAACTTCTTTATGACACTGCGCATGGTAGACACAGGAACATTCAGGTCTTTGGATATGGACTTGTAGCCTTGAGATTGCTCATGCTTCCTCAAAATTTGGTTTCTCAAGTCCTCCGACAGTTCTTTTCTTCTTTCTTTTCTCCATGCTCAATGTGGTACACACAAGGACACAGGACAGAGGTTGAGTTAACTTTAATCCATGTCAACTGGCTGCAAGTGTGATTTAGTTATTGCCAACACCTGTTAGATGCCAGAGGTAAGTTACAGGTGCTGTTAATTGTACAAATTAGAGAAGCATCACATGATTTTTCAAACAGTGTCAATACTTTTGTCCACCCTCTTTTTATGTTTGGTGTGGAATTATATCCAATTTGGCTTTAGGACAATTCTTTTTGTGTTTTTTCATTTAAGACAAATTAAATGAAGATAATAATACCAAAGAATTTGTGTTTGCAATCATTTCCAGGAAGAAACTGAGTATTATCTGACAGAATTGCAGGGGTGTCAATACTTTTGGCCACAACTGTATATAGTTTACTTTTGCAAAAAGAGCTTAGTCCAAGCATGAAACACCTAAAAATGAAAACTATGAAATTACTCTTCTATTCTGGAACTGCTTCCTCTCTACAGCAGCTCAGTCTACTTTGAAATGCCAATCTCCTTTTTCTACAAGAGAGAATTTTAGGTGATTCACTTATCTGAAATCCTAACATGCATTGCTCAACAATTACTTCATTGACCTGACCAATAATAGGCACACTCAAATTGGATAACCATGTTGTCATAAATATCTTTCAATAGGCAGTAGGGGATAATTAAAATAACAACAGAGAAAATAAATTGGTACCTATCATTCATAAAAAGTTAATACAATAGTTTAATATGAATCAATTAAAAATTAAAAAGGAGCCAGTGGGATGTATTTTTGGCAACAGCCGAAAACACTCTTCTAAAACTCTTCTAGGGGCCACAATAATTAAATTAGGGGCAAAATGATTTTGAACTCTAAAATCATTGTTAGCTCCAGCACCATTCCCTTGATTGGAGATGAGCTATAATACCAGACACACTATGGATAGAGGAGCCATGTTTCTGGAAAAAATATACTGCAATCTTTTCTTAGTCCCATAAAAGTTGTTTAAGTTTGTTTTAGTTAACTGAAATGAGTAAGGTGATCCTGTTTCCCTACTTGATAAATAAGTCACAATATGTGTTATTAGCATGCCTGTGTTAAAAATATATCAGAATTATCCTTTCATACCATCTGTTAGCATTCTAAACTTTGAAACATACTCTAATATCTCATGTTATACTCCTGTCTGGGGGTATAAGATGGCATTGTTTTTTGAGAAAGGTTCTGAATTTGAAAATAGTTCACTATTGTTCCTTCATTGAAAGCACCATTAAAACGATTGAATACAAGTTGATTATAATTTATGGTCTTTATTCGTGTGTGCTGTATTGCGCGGTGATCAATTTCATCACAGGTGACAGCAGTAACTATCAATAGATACTTCCTCTTTTGGAAGTTGAATAGAGCCTGATTTTATAGTTAAGCACCTGGAATAATGTTTCAGGGATTTCTGTAGCGCAAATTTATTGAAGAACTAGAATAACATTTGTGGATTAGGACTTTATTTTTTGAGCTACATAAACAATTCACAGTACTTCTAAGTTATAATGAACTGTAACTTTATCTGTCACTTTGTCATTTTAGCCAGTCTTGCTGAAGGTCAGGCAAGTCAACATACACATACAATCCTGAGATATTTTTACGTCTCATAGATGAATACTTCTTAAATTGACAAATGATTTTCAAAATTAAGCAACCATTCTGAGCAATGAACAAAAACAGATGATGTGCACTCTGTTATCTCGATCATTCACATAAATTTTAAAAGGAGTTGTAGTGCACATATTTAACCCCTTTACCCTCAAGGGTAGTTTGCACATTAATGACCAGGCCAATTTTTACAATTCTGACGACTGTCCCTTTATGAGGTAATAACTCATGGAACGCTTCCATGGATCCAGTGATTCTGGCATGGTTTTCTTGTGACATATTGTACTTCATGTTAGTGGTAAAATTTCATTGATATAACTTGCGTTTATTTGTGAATAAAAATGGAAATTTGGCGAAAATTTATCAATTTTCCAAATTTGAAGTTTTATGCCCTTAAAACACAGAGATATGGCACACATAAAACTTAATAAATAACATTTCCCACATGTTTACTTGACATCAGCACAATTTGGGAACCAAATTTTTTTTTTGTTAGGAAGTTATAAGGGTTAAAAGTTTTTTACAACACCATTTTATTTTTATGGACCACATCACATTCAAAGTCACTTTGAGAGGTCTATATCTTAGAAAATACCCAAAAGTGACAAGGTTCTAAAACCTGCACCGCTCAAGGTGCTCAAAACCACATTGAAGAAGTTTATTAACCCTTCAGGTGCTTCACAGGAAATTTTTTGAATGTTTAAAAAAAATTAACATTTATCTTTTTTTCACAAAAAAATTACTTCAGGTCCAATTTTTTTTATTTTACCAAGGGTAACAGGACAAATCAGACTGCAAAAGTTATTGTGCAATTTGTCCTGAGTATGCTGATACCTGATATGTGGGGGGGAACCACTGTTTCGGTGCATGGCAGAGCTCAGAAGGGAAGGAGCGCCGTTTGACTTTTTCACTGCAAAATTGGCTGGAATTCAGATCGGACACCATGTCACGTTTGGAGAGCCCCTGATGTGCAAATTTGATATTTTAGTCCCCAATTTTTTTCTTTTCCCAAGGGTAACAGGAGAAATTGGACCCCAAAAGTTGTTGTCCAATTTGTTCAGAGTATGCTGATATCCCATATATGGGAGAAAACTACTCTATGGGCACACGTCGAGGCTCGGAAGGGAAGTAGTGACATTTTGGAATGCAGACTTTGATGGAATGGTCTGTGGGGCGTCATGTTGCCTTTGGAGAGCTCCTGATGTGCCTAATCTGTGGAAACCCTCCACAAGTGACCCCATTTTGGAAACTAGACCCCCCAAGGAACGTATCTAGATGTGTGGTGAGCAATTTGAACCCCCAAGTGCTTCACAAAAGTTTATAACGTAGAGCCATAAAAATAAAAAATCATATTTTTTTCCACAAAAATCATATTTTTGCCCCCAATTTTTAATTTTCCCAAGGGTAACTGGAGAAATTGGACCCCAAAAGTTGTCCTGAGTAGGCTGATACCCCATAAACCACTGTTTGGGCACATGGCAGAACTTGAAAGGGAAGGAGCACTGTTTGACTTTTTCAGTGCAGAATTGGCTGGAATTGAGATCAGACGCCATGTTGCATTTGGAGAGCACCTGATGTGCCTGAACAGTGGAAACCCCCCAATTCTAACTTCAACTCAAACTCCAACATACCCCTAACCCTAATCTCAGCCGTAACCCTAGCCCTAGCCCTAAACCTAGCCCTTACCCTAGCCCTAACTCTAACCATAGCCCTAGCCATAACCCTAATGGGAAAATGGAAATAAATACATTTTTTTTAATTTTATTATTTTTTCCTAACTGCGGGGGTGATAAAGGGGGGTATGATTTACTATTTATTGGGGGGTTTTATGTTTGGCAGCTGTGATATGTTAAATGATGCTTTTATTGTAAAAATAGTTTTTGCATCACCACATTTTGAGAGCTATAATTTTTCCATATTTTGACCCACTGAGGCTGGTTTCACATTTGCGTTTTTTAGCGCTGGAAAAAAATGCATACCTGCGCATGCGTTTTTTCCCCTATATTTAACATGGGTGCGCATACCTGCGCGCTGGTTAGCGCATGTATGCGATTTTCATGCGCTGCGTTTTTTTGGGGTGTGCGTTGGTATTTTCCAGACGCAGCATGTTGCATTTTTTGGCCCTGCAAAAAAGCGCATGCGCACATATGCGCACGTTTTGCGCTAAAAATGGCCATTATAGCCTATGGATGCGCATATGTGCGCACTGGCATGCTCATGTATGCGTTTTTTTGCATATGCGTTTTTTTTTTAAACCATGGAATTTAGGGGTTTGGGTTAGAGTTAGGGTTAGTTAAGGGGGTTTAGGGTTAGGGTTAGGGTCAGGGTCAGGGTTAGGGTTGGGGTTTGGGTCAGGGTTAGGGTTAAGTATGGTTTGGTTAAGGGTTAGGGTCAGGGTTAGGGTCAGGATTAGGGTTAAGTATGGTTTTGTTAAGGGTTAGGGTCAGGGTTAGGGTTAGGGTCAGGGTTAGGGTTAGGGTTAGGGTCAGGGTTAGGGTTAGGGTCAGGGTTAGGGTTAAGTATGGTTTTGTTAAGGATTAGGGTCAGGGTTAGGGTCAGGATTAGGGTTAAGTATGGTTTTGTTAAGGGTTAGGGTCAGGGTTAGGGTTAGGGTTAGGGTTAGGGTCAGGGTTAGGGTTAGGGTTAGGGTTAGGGTCAGGGTTAGGGTTAGGGTTAGGGTCAGGGTTAGGGTTAGGGTCAGGGTTAGGGTTAAGTATGGTTTTGTTAAGGATTAGGGTCAGGGTTAGGGTCAGGATTAGGGTTAAGTATGGTTTTGTTAAGGGTTAGGGTCAGGGTTAGGGTTAGGGTTAGGGTCAGGGTTAGGGTTAGGGTTAGGGTTAGGGTTAGGGTCAGGGTTAGGGTTAAGTATGGTTTTGTTAAGGGTTAGGGTCAGGGTTAGGGTTAGGGTTAGGGTCAGGGTTAGGGTTAGGGTTAGTTAGGGTTTAGGGTTTGGGTTAGGGTTAAGTATGATTTGGTTAAGGGTTAGGGTCAGGGTTAGGGTTAGGGTCAGGGTTAGGGTTAGGGTTAGGGTCAGGGTTAGGGTTAGTAAAGTCATGGTTTGGGTAGTGTGAGGGGCCACCTAAAAATGTTGGAAAAAAACGCAAACGCGGTAAAAACGCACTAAAAACGCATACAAACGCATAAAAACGCTGCGTTTTTTTCATGCATGCTCATAAAAATGCTTGAAAAAAACGCAGCAGTTGTATGCTTATGTATGCGTTTTTTCAATGCGTTTTTTTGCGGGAAAAACGCGCTGCAAAAAAAAGCAAGTGTGAAACTAGCCTGAGTCATGTGAGGTCTTATTTTTTGTGGGACGAGTTGACGCTTTTATTGGTACCATTTTCGAGAATGTTATATTTTTAATCACTTTTTATTCTGATTTTTGGGACGCAGAATGAACAAAAACCAGCATTTCATGAATTTCTTTTAGGGGGTGCGCTTACACCGTTCCGCATAAGGGGAAATTGATAAAGCAGTTTTATTCTTCGGGTCAGTATGATTACAGCGATACCTCATTTATGTCTTTTTTATGTTTGATTGCTTTTATGCAGCTTTTATGCAATGAAAACAATTTAATTTAATTTATTTATTTTTTGCATCACTTTATTCTGCGAGCTATAACTTTTTTATTTTTTTGCTAATGATGCTGTGTGGCAGCTCATTTTTTGCAGGACAAGATGTCGTTTTCAGCTGTACCATGATTATTTATATCTGTCTTTTAGATCGCAAGTTATTGCACTTTTTGTTTGGCAGTATGATGGTAAAGCATTGTTTTTTGCTTTGTTTTTTTATTTTTTAAGGGGTTCACTAAAGGGGCTAAATAGTGGGACATTTTTATAGGGCACATTGGTACAGACATGGCGATACTAAATATGTGTACTTTTATTGTTTTTGTTTTATTTCCAAAAAATGAATTTATTAGGGGTTTTTTTTTTATTTAATTAGCGATTTTTTATAAATTATTTTTACACTTTTTTTTTTAACTTTCTTACATTTTCCCAGGGAGGACATCACTGTAATGTGTCAGATCACTGATCTGACAATTTGGACAGCACTCTTTCAGTTCAGCGATCTTACAGGCGCTGCAGAGGCTTCCTCACTGCCTGCTCTCTGCAGGCACTGAGGAAGCCGCCTCTCTGCAGGCCCCCCAAGGCCCCCACGGTCATATTTGATCCGGGGCCCTGCAGGAAAGCAGGCCCTCAGAACAGAGTGCTGCTCTGGGGGTCTCAGGGGAGCCCCCTCCCTGCCAATGCTTCCCTAATCCCCTGAAGCACTGTGATCATGATAGTGCCGGGTGTCAGCTGTGACAATCAACTGACACCCAGCCACAATCAGCGGCGCCCCCCCGGGAGCGCCGCTGATTGCTTAGACATACTATCCCGTCCCCGGTCATACGGCCCAGGTACCATGGAGGGGATAGTACGTCTGATGTCAGAAAGGGGTTAATCACAGCTCAATTCAATAAGTGGACTCTGGACCATTTATTGCCATGATCACTGGATGTTACAGCTGTTGGATTCCTAGCCAATGATATTTATGACTTATCCTGCATAATGTAGATAAAAAATTGCATGTATACAATTATTTGCAAAATCACTGTGGACAAATATGGTTTCTACAGTGGCTTGCAAAGGTATTCACTGCCCTTGGCTTTTTACCTATTTTGTTACCTTACAACATGTTTAAATATATTTGTAATTTGATTTGTTTGTACATCAGCATTAAATAGTCTATTTTGGTGAAGTGATAAAATATAGGCATAAATTCAATTTATGGGAACTAAAAATTGGCATGTGCGAGCAATTTCCTTCAAAACTCACATGCTTAATGAAAGGAAATCCACCTGTGTGCATCAGTCACATGGTCTGGCAATATATACTCACCTTTTCTGACAAGCTACAGAGGCTGCAACACCATTAAGCAAGAAACACCACTACCAAAATAATGCCTTGAAGACCAAGGAGATCTCTGAACAAGTCAAGGACAAAGTTGTTGAAAAGTCCTAGTAAGGGTTGGGTTATAAGAAAATATCCCAATCTTTGATGATCCCGTGGAGCACCATCAAATCCATTATCATCAAATAGAAAGAACAGGGCACCACAACAAACCTGTCAAGAGAGGGCCGCCCACCAAAACTTTCAGCTTGGACAAGAAGGGCATTAATCTGAGAGGCAGCACAGAGACCAAAGGTAACCATGAAGGAGCTGCAAAGTTCCCACGTGGAGACTGGAGTATCTGTGTTACGGGGCTGGCGGAACGCACCAAATAATAAAGATGAAATAATACATAAGGTGCGTTCGCAGCTCAGGGCCCACCGTTCAGAGGTGACCAACTGCTGCTAAACAATGAGGGAAAGGCGTGTAGGAGTAAAGCTGGACACCAGTGCGTAACCACTGCACCGGTGCTAACAGACACGTGCGCCGTTACTTCACGTAACACGTGCCTGCCGGCGAACAACCGCAATCTGTTAACGTCATAGGTCACAAGTTGTGAACCACTGCTGCAACGTGTGCAGTATCCGCCCTAATGGACACCACTAACCAGCCTAATAACCGGGCTGGAAAGCGCTACTAAAGCGCACAGCGTAACTAGCGGACGCTGCGATAACAGTGGCCAAGGAGGCCTATACTGGCCGACGCCCTAGGCACTAGCGGTGGATGTGGAGCAACACTGCAGCGCTATGCAGTGTAGAGCTAATGTACTGACTCACCCTAACAGATACGTAATATCCAAGGAAGGGGGAATTATAATGCGTCAGTCACCAGGCTCATTCATCCATCATCACACATACACTAAATGCATTAGCCTCAGAGTCTATCATAGTGCTTGGCGGGGTGGCCATGCACGCCTTTTATTGCCCTGCCCTTACGGGTCCTTCCTGATCCTGCAGATGGACCAATCAGAACTGCAGAAGGACCTGAGCATGTGACTCCCGATTCCCAATGGGAGATCGTCTCCTGAGCATGCTCAGTGGAGCGAAGGGAGAACATAGACTCTGGAGTCTTTTGCTGCTGGACAGGCTGCATTGCCATAACTGGACCAGAGGTGCCAGTAGCAACCAAACCCGCGATGCTGGTGTGGGCAGAATGCCGGGATCATGGAGTCTGCTAAGCAGGCTCCACTGTGGCTGGAGGGGAATGGGAGACTGCAGATGGCAAGGCTCAGGATTCCTGGAACCCGATGCCTATCATTACCTCCCCTCCTAGGGCCCCCTCCCCTCTGAGCCTCGCTGCGCTCAAATGCCAGGATAAGGAGCGGGGTGTGAATATTCTCCACTGGGTCCCTCTGGACCATGACCCTTCCAGTCCACCAAATAAAATTTTTTGTCACGCACCACCCTGCTTCCCACAATAGCATTGACCTCGAACTCATCCGAAGACAGGTTGGATGTCCCGGCAGATGACTCGGAAACCCGGGGACAAATGGGCAGGCTTAAGGAGGGAAACATAAAGGTGTCAGAAATGGTCTAGTGGGGAGGAAGAGCCAGGCGATAAACCACAGGGTTGACCTGCTCCAGGACCTTGAAGGGACCAATGTGCACAAATTTGGTGGACTCGGCCCGCAGCCTGATATTTTGGGCAGAGAGCCACACCAAGTCACCAGGGGCAAAAGTTGGAGCGGGATGCCGATGCGTGTCGGCGGATGCCCTCATTCTCTCCTTAGAGGCCCGGATGGCATCCTGAGTGCGATTCCAGATGTCGCGAGCCTCCACTGCCCAGTCTGCCACCCTGGAATCAGTGGAAGATACTGGCATCGGGACGGGAACTCCGGGATCAAGGAATCTGCTGAGCAGGCTCCACCGCGGCCAGAAGGGAATGGAAGACTGCAGATGGCAAGGCTCGGGATTCCCGCTGTGCAGCACCCGGAACCCGACACCTAACAATCTGTCCATACAACCACAATAAGCAGTACACTCCATAAGTTGTCCTTTATTGAAGAGTGGGCAGAAAAACGCCTTTGCTTACACATAAAAAAGGTAAGGCTCATTTTGAGTATGCTAAAAAACATGTGGGAGACTCTCCATGGAGGATGGTGATGTGGTCAGATGATACCAAAATTTAACTTTTTGTCCACCAAGGTAAATGCTATGTCTGGCAAACAAACCAACACAATTCATCACCACAAGAACACCATCCCCACAGTGAAACATAGTGGTGGCAGTATCATGCTGTGTGAAGGAGCAATAGCAGTTTTGCCTTGAGCAATGGGCAAAAATCCCACTGACAAAATGTGGAAATGTTATAGAAACTTATCCAAAGCAAGTTGCAGCTGCAATTTCCACAAAAGGAGGCATTACAAAGTATTGACACTAGGGGGGTGAATAGTTATGCACAGTGAAGTTTTCAGTTGTTTTGTCCTATTTCACATTCACATTTGTAGTTATGTTCTTTACATGAACTGATGCAAACCCTAAAAAAAGGGAAATTTCAGGTTGTGAGGTAGCAAAACACAAAAAAATTCTAGGTAGAGTAAATACTTTTGCAAGCCACTGTATAGTACACATTCTCACTGACTTGGTGCTGTTGCCATATGTAACAAAGGGAAAATATAAGGGTGGAGAAAAGCTAAATCATATGCAATATTGATCTGTGTAAATCAGGCTACTTAGTTTGTCTATAACTATTGTAAAACTAGCCATACAAACGAATTAGTCGCCAAATGATTGTTTGACAGACAGCTATCTTTCCTGACTCATCCATAAACAAGAATTCTCAGCTTAGAGAACTGCAGACACACTTTTTTAGCAGTATTTCTCCACTCTGAACAAAAACAGACAGGTCATATTTTCCTATTCTCTCCTGACTCATCCGTTGAGTGAAAGTCGGGAGGACCAATTATGCATTACACATTCAGTCTATCCCTTTACAACTGGCAGCTTTACCTGACTTTTAGCTAATATGTATTGTGATAAAACACTCCGGGATCTCCTTTGCTGGGGTCAAAGGTCACGTGCGTTCAGTATGAAACTCAGGTGCAGAGCTGGATTCGGGTATAACTGACACTGGGTCAGGTTTATTCAAGGTGAAAGCAATGCAAAAGGAAATAAAACATAAAACAAATCCTTGCCTGTCCGGCACTAACTAAACAAAGTACAACCTAACTACCAACTGGCGGGCTTCTCCCGTCCAGCCAAAACCACAGTTGCAGTGGGCACTGCTTCCACTCACGTGTGTGTCTCTCACACAGACAGGCTCTCTGTGTTCCCAGGCTGAGACACTCACACAACCACCTTGCATCCTTTTATATCCACCTCCCATTATCCCCGTTACTACATGTGGGGACAAATGACACTGCAAGAAACGACCTGGAAACCATCTGCAGAGACTTTGAAGACTTAGGTAAGAAAGTGAAAGAACTGGGAGCGCAGGTGGTCTTCTCTTCCATCCTCCCAGTGGATGGCCATGGAACAAGGAGGTGGAATAAGATTCTGCAGGTGAACAACTGGCTACGTCGATGGTGCCGTCAGCAACGATTTGGATTTCTGGATCACGGAGTGAACTACTTATACGATGGACTACTTGCTAGAGATGGGGTGCACCTTACGAAGACTGGTAAGCATGTATTTGGAAGTCGCCTTGCTACACTTGTAAGGAGAGCTTTAAACTAGAACAACATGGGAAGGGAAGCAAAAGACCAGAAAAAGCCATACACCTGACAAATGCTATTGAGAACTCTGCTATTAGAAGTGGAAAGGAAGAACAAAGACGAAAGAATCTAATTAATAAAAATATTGGAGAAAGAGAAACCAATCACAAACTAAAATGTTTCTATACTAATGCACAAAGCATGGGCAACAAACAAGGAGAATTGGAACTACTAACACAGGAAAAGAAATATGATGTCATTGGAATCACTGAAACTTGGTGGGACAATACACATGATTGGAATACAAGACTAGAAGGATACAATTTATTTGCAAGAAACAGACTTGATAAACGAGGAGGAGGTGTCGCATTGTATGTTAGAAACGCGTATATCTGCACAGAGATTGAAGCTTCAGAGACTGGGAGTTCTGTGGAAACTGTTTGGGTAAGAATACAAGGACAGAACAATGGAAAGGACACCATTGTAGGCATTTACTACAGGCCGCCTGTGCAAGCTGAAGCTATGGATGAACTCTTTATGCATCAAATGGCCAAGTTCTCCAAAAAATATGACATAGTTGTCATGGGAGATTTCAACTATCCAGACATTTGTTGGGAATCTCTCTCAGGCAAAACTAACAGGTCAAGGAAATTCTTATCCTCTCTTGCTGACAACTTTATCTTCCAAAAGGTAAGGGAGAAAACAAGGGGAACTGCTACCTTGGATCTAATCCTTATAAACAGGGAGGAAATGGTTGAGGAGGTAAAAGTGGCTGGGACCCTAGGAGGTAGCGACCATGCTATTTTAGAATTTTGGATAACTAGAGGCGGAAGACCTGTGAAGACTCAGACGTCAAGGTTAGATTTCAGAAAGGCAGATTTTAAGGGATTCAGAAAGAGAATTGGAGGGATCCAATGGCTGGATATCCTTAAAGATAAAAATGTCCAGGAAGGATGGGAAATCTTGAAAAATGAAATTCTCAAAGCACAGTTGTTAACAATTCCGAAAAGAGGGAAGAATAGGAAGCAGTTAAGGAAACCAGGATGGATGAACACAGAACTTAAGCACATGCTAAATAGGAAGAAAAAAATGTTTATAAAATGGAAAGAGGGAGGCATATCTAAAGAAGAATATAATGCTGTCTGCAGAACCTGCAGGGCACAAATCATATTATCTAAAGCTGAAAATGAATTGAGGCTTGCAAGAGATGTCAAAAGCAATAATAAAGGATTTTGGGGATATGTCAAAAGTAAAAGAAAAGTCAAAGATGCTATAGGATTTTTACAGGATGAAAATGATGAAATGGTAAGACAGGATGTTGAGAAGGCTGAACTTTTAAATTCCTATTTTGCATCTGTTTTCTCTCAGAAAGGAAATGTAACATCAACTGTTATTCACTGTCCTATTAAGGGAATAGAAGAATCCAGGATATCTATAAACAGAAAGACAGTGAGGAAACACTTAGCTAGCCTAAATGAATTCAAGTCTCCAGGTCCAGATGAATTACACCCCAGAGTACTGAAGGAGATAGCAGAAGAAATTTTTGAACCCCTCTCTATAATCTTTGAAAATTCTTGGAGAACAGGAGAAGTGCCAGAAGACTGGAGAAGAGCAAATGTTGTTCCTATCTTCAAAAAGGGGAAGAAGGTGGACCCAGGTAACTATAGGCCGGTGAGTCTGACTTCTATACCAGGAAAGATCTTTGAACAAATTATTAAACAACATGTATGTCAATACCTGGATAAGAATGAAGTGATTAAACAGAGTCAGCATGGGTTTGTAACTAATAAGTCATGTCAGACTAACTTAATTTCCTTCTATGACGGTATCACTGATTGGGTGGATCAAGGAAATGCTGTAGATATAGTATATCTTGACTTCAGCAAAGCATTTGACAAAGTCTCTCATACAATCCTTATTGAAAAAATGATTAAGTATGGAATGGACAAGGCAACTGTTAGGTGGATTCATAACTGGCTTAGTGATCGGACCCAAAGAGTGGTCGTAAATGGCTGCACATCCAGTTGGAAGAATGTCTCAAGTGGGGTACCACAGGGCTCTGTCCTGGGCCCTGTATTGTTCAACATCTTTATCAACGATTTAGATGAAGGCATTGAGGGTAAACTGATTAAATTTGCTGATGACACAAAGCTAGGAGGGATAGCTAATACTAGAGAAGAGAGAGGATTCAAAAAGATTTAAATAAACTGGAGAAGTGGGCAGCAACAAACAGAATGGTTTTTAACAGGGAGAAATGCAAAGTACTACATCTGGGCAATAAAAATGGAAAAAGCATATATAGAATGGGAGGAATAGGGCTAAGTGACAGCACATGTGAAAAAGACTTGGGTATACTAATAGATCACAGACTGAATATGAGTCAACAGTGTGATGCAGCAGCAAAAAAGGCAAATGCAATTCTAGGATGTATTAACAGAAGCATACAGTCTAGATCACGTGAAGTCATTATTTCCCTCTACTCCTCTTTGGTCAGACCTCATCTGGAATATTGTGTCCAGTTTTGGGCACCACATTTTAAAAAAGACATCAACAAACTGGAGCAAGTTCAGAAAAGAGCGACCAGAATGGTGACCGGTCTGCAAACCCTGTCTTATGAGGAAAGGTTGCAGGATTTGGGAATGTTTAGTTTGCAAAAGCGAAGACTGAGAGGAGACTTAATAGCTGTCTACAAATATCTAAAGGGCTGTCACATTGTAGAAGGATCAACTTTATTCTCATTTGCACAAGGAAAGACTAGAAGCAATGGGATGAAACTGAATGGGAGGAGACACAGATTAGATATTAGAAAAAACTTTTTGACAGTTAGAGTGATCAATGAGTGGAACAGGCTGCCACGAGAAGTGGTGAGTTCTCCTTCAATGGAAGTCTTCAAACAGAGGCTGGACAGACATCTGACTGGGATGATTTAGCGAATCCTGCTTTGAGCAGGGGGTTGGACCAGATGGCCCAGGAGGTCCCTTCCAACTCTACGATTCTATGATTCTATGATTCATTGGTAAGCAGGTGCGATACTGACCAGACTAGGCCACATAGGAAAGGAATCTGGGGCCGAGATATACCTGCCCTCATCCACTATTCCCACATGATTCTCACATATCCCCCCCTTCTGCTCAGACCACTCCGGTCGAGCAATGACACCCGCCAAACAGTGCACTCGGGACAGGGCATCTGCATTTCCCATCTGTACCCCTGGGCGGTGCTCCACCGTAAAAGTGTAGGCCTGCAGGGCAAGGAACCACCGGGTCACCCGGCTATTCCGTTCCTTGTTCAAGTGCATCCACTTGAGAGGGGCATGGTCAGTGATCAGCCTGAACTTTCGGCCCACCAGGTAATATTTGAGGGCCTCTAGAGCCCACTTAATGGCGAGGCACTCTTTTTCTACGACTGCATACCTTTGCTCGTGTTTATTCAGCTTCCTGCTTAGATAGAGGACTGGGTGTTCCACCCCGTCCCTCACTTGTGAGAGTACAGCCCCGATACCGGTATCAGAGGCATCCGTTTGTACCACAAACTCACTGCGGAAGTCCGGAGTCACCAGTACGGGCTGAGAGCAAAGTGCCCGTTTTAGGCTATGGAAGGCTTCTTCAGCCGCTAAGCTCCATTTAATCATGACGGAGTCTTTCCCTTTTGTAAGATCCGTCAGGGGGGTAGCGATGGCTGCAAAATTGGGTATGAACCGGCGATAATAACCGGCGATCCCCAGGAAGGCTTGCACCTGCTTCTTGTTGACAGGTTGTGGCCAGTCCTGAACCGCCTGAATCTTATCAACCTGGGGTTTAACAACACCCCTCCCAATTACATACCCCAAATACTGGGCTTCTTCTAGCCCGATGTGACATTTCTTGGGGTTCGCGGTTAGACCTGCCTCCCACAGGTCGTCAATCACAGCTTGTACTTTCTGGAGATGAGTCTCCCAGTCCAAGCTGTAAATGACAATGTCATCCAAATAGCCTGAAGCATACCGCCTATGTGGCCTCAAGACTCGATCCATCAGTCTCTGGAAGGTCGCCGGTGCCCCGTGCAGTCCAAACGGCATATACACATACTGAAATAAACCTTCCGGCGTAGCAAATGCCGTCTTTTCTCTGGCAGCCTCCACCAGAGGGATCTGCCAATACCCCTTTGTTAGGTCTAGGGTCGTAATATACCGGGCTTTTCCTAACCGATCTATTAACTCGTCGACCCGGGGCATGGGGTAGGCATCAAATTTTGAGACCGCATTCAGTTTCCTGAAGTCATTGCAGAACCGGATGGTGCCGTCCGGTTTAGGAATTAGCACAATCGGGCTGGACCACGCACTGTGCGATTCCTCAATGACTCCTAACTCTAACATTGCCTTCACTTCTCGGGAAACGGCTTCACGGCGCGCTTCCGGGATTCGGTAGGGCTTTACGTGAACTGTGACACCAGGTTCCGTTACGATGTCATGTTTCATTACCATAGTCTGCCTGGGTTTTTCTGAGAAAAACTTTTGGTTGTGAAGTAGAAACTGCCTGACTTTCGTCTTTTGCCGCTCCGAGAGAGTCTCTGCAACCTGTACCTCCGGTACGGTATGCGAGCAGACAGGACGGGCCAGCTCCGCTGACAAGGCAGACCGATCCTTCCAGGGCTTTATCAGATTTACATGATAAATCTGTTCAGGTTTCCATTTACCTGCCTGGTATACTTTGTAGTTTACTTCACCAACTCTTTCCTTGATCTCAAAGGGGCCCTGCCACTTTGCCAGGAACTTACTGTCCACCGTGGGGACCAGGATCAACACCCTATCTCCGGGTGCAAACGTACGGATCTTGGCGCCCCTATCATAGATTCTTTTTTGGGCTCCTTGAGCCTGTATCATGTGTTCTTTGACGATAGGCATAACAGCCGCAATACGGTCCTGCATTTGTGTGACGTGATCTATCACTGTTTTAAATGGAGTAACCTGACCCTCCCAGGTTTCTTTTGCAACGTCTAACAGTCCGCGGGGACGTCGGGCGTACAATAACTCGAAAGGCGAGAATCCCGTGGAAGACTGGGGTACTTCCCTGATGGCAAAAAGCAAATACGGAAGTAAATAGTCCCAGTTCTTCCCATCCTTGTCTATCACCTTTCTCAGCATCTGCTTCAGAGTTTTATTGAACCGTTCAACCAACCCGTCTGTTTGAGGGTGATACACGGATGTGCGTAACGGTTCGATTTGTAACAATCGGCAGAGCTCCTTCATTATCCTGGACATAAAGGGGGTCCCCTGGTCGGTGAGTATCTGTTTTGGTATACCGACCCAACTAAACACATGCACCAGCTCCTTGGCAATCGTCTTGGTGGCCGTGTTACGCAAAGGGATGGCCTCCGGGTAACGAGTGGCATAATCCAAGATGACCAGGATATGTTGGTGTCCACGTGCAGACCGTGGAAGGGGCCCAACTAAATCCATCCCAATCCTCTCAAACGGGACTTCAATAATAGGTAGGGGTACCAAAGGGCTACAGAACCAGGGCTTAGGTGCAGAGGCTTGGCAGTCAGGACAAGACTCGCAATATACACGAATATCATGATGCATGCCTGGCCAAACAAAACAGTGTAATATCCTTTCGGTGGTTTTCTGGACTCCCAGGTGACCTCCCATCACATGTCCGTGGGCCAGGTCCAGCACCTGCCGCCGGTAGGGTTTTGGCACGACTAATAGTTGCACCGTATCTTCCCCCTTTTTCTCTATCTGATAGAGTAAATCATTCTCCAGAACCATGTAAGGATATGCCAGCCTAGAGCCAGGTTTTACGGGTACCCCATTTATCACTTTTACATTTGTCCTAGCCTGAGAAAGGGTAGGATCCTTTATTTGCTCGCTTTGGAAGTCATCTTTCTGAACTTCTAAATCCGGCAAACGGGGAGGTGGACGGCTGTCAGCCTCCTCCTCTTCCCCGGTCTCCTCATTATCACCCGCCATGACTGAAAACGGGAACTGCAGGTCATTTCCCGCAGACTCTTCCCCCGAGTCTTTCGGGGAGACCTCTTCCAGGGGTTCGGGACCCACACGCGCCCTGGGAGAAGAATCATGTACCCGATTACCCGAGGGCATCAAATGATTCTCCCACAATTGCCAGAAGTGGGGAAAATCCCGGCCCAGGATAACATCATGCAATAACGCCGGGACGAGTCCCACTTTATGTTGCACAGACCCATAGGAAGTAGTAATGCATATGACCGTGGTGAGGTACGAACAGGTGTCTCCATGCACACACGTTACAGAAAATTTGTCTGATGGTCCAGTCGGGGCTGACACCAGACTGGCCTTCACCAGAGTCACCACACTTCCCGAGTCTAACAATGCCACCACATTTCTGCCATCAACAGTTAAATCACACAAGTGTTTTTCCACATCCTTTTGACCGGCATTCACACTCACTACCCGTGCAACCATAGACATGCGGTTTTTAGAGTCTGTGACGTCGCACTGCATGGGTTCAGTAGTGACCGGACAGTTCGCAGCAATATGTCCCATCTCTTGGCAGCGGAAACACCTAACGGGCCCCTTGCTTAGACCATAGTTCGTTACTCTCGGCCTCGCAGTGCGGGCAGTCCCGTTTTCCTCCCCCACTGTCTTAGGGATTTTTCCATCTCCCCTACTCCCTGGAACAGTCTTACCAGTTCCACGTGGAGATGATGAAGAGCGGGGTGGGGTAGCGTCATCTCGGAGTCCGTCCGCCACGGAGTAACGTTCAACCAGATCCACCAGTTGATCTGCCGTCGTAGGATTTCCATGGCTTACCCACTTCCTCAGGGCTGGCGGTAGAGCTCTCAGGTACTTGTCCATGACGACTCTCTGGATTATCTCTGGCGCTGTCAACACCTCAGGTTGTAGCCACTTCTTTGTCACGTGGATCAGGTCGAACATCTGTGACCGCGGTGGTTTATCCGGCTGATAAGTCCATTGATGCACTCTCTGTGCACGGACAGCGGTCGTCACTCCCAGCCGGGCCAAGATCTCGGCTTTCAGTTTGTCAAAGTCCTGCGCGGCTTCAGGCTCTAAGTCATAATAAGCCTTTTGGGCCTCACCGGAAAGAAACGGGGCAATCAGGCCGGCCCATCGTGCCTTCGGCCATTTTTCTCTCACCGCCGTCCGTTCAAACGTGGTCAGGTATGCCTCGACGTCATCTTCGGTCGTCATTTTCTGCCAGTACCGACTCACGTGAATCACTCTCGACTCGGCTTCCAGGTTAACCTCAGGTAAGCTTGCCAAGCGCTGCGCCACCTGCTGGAGAAGCGAACGATCGGTAACTGTCATGTCCACCAACTCCTTCAGCTGGGCCATCATCACCCGATTAGCTTCTTGCTGGACGGCGGTGGACTGTACCAGCGCTTTCACCACGTCCTCCATGCTCATGCTTGCAACGTGATGCCCGCATTCTCCACCACAATGTGATAAAACACTCCGGGATCTCCTTTGCTGGGGTCAAAGGTCACGTGCGTTCAGTATGAAACTCAGGCGCAGAGCTGGATTCGAGTATAACTGACACTGGGTCAGGTTTATTCAAGGTGAAAGCAATGCAAAAGGAAATAAAACACAAAACAAATCCTTGCCTGTCCGGCACTAACTAAACAAAGTACAACCTAACTACCAACTGGCGGGCTTCTCCCGTCCAGCCAAAACCACAGTTGCAGTGGGCACTGCTTCCACTCACGTGTGTGTCTCTCACACAGACAGGCTCTCTGTGTTCCCAGGCTGAGACACTCACACAACCACCTTGCATCCTTTTATATCCACCTCCCATTATCCATTGGTAAGCAGGTGCGATACTGACCAGACTAGGCCACATAGGAAAGGAATCTGGGGGCGAGATATACCTGCCCTCATCCACTATTCCCACATGATTCTCACAGTATGAACACTGAGAAGTTCTGATAATGAGAGGTAAAGGAGAGTGCCATTAAGGCATCATTCTAGTTTTAATGTCATGATGCTATAATTTGCATTTGTATCTGTGCACCCTTACCCTATCTTCTCACACAATTTGCATCCTACTAATTACGAAAATTAGCCCTCTTCCATTCATTTTTTATCATTAATGTACACTCTGAACCCCATCTTGACTGAAAAAAACAGAAATGTAGACATTTTTGCAAATTTTTTTAAAAAGAAAAACTGAAATATCACATGGTCATAAGTATTCATACCCTTTGCTCAGTATTGAGTAGAAGCACCCTTTTGAGCTAGTACAGCCATGAGTCTTCTTGGGAATGATGCAACAAGTCAAGTTTTCACACCCGAATTTGGAGATCCTCTGCCATTTTT
Organism: Dendrobates tinctorius; assembly: GCF_039654945.1. Classification (NCBI taxonomy): domain Eukaryota; kingdom Metazoa; phylum Chordata; class Amphibia; order Anura; family Dendrobatidae; genus Dendrobates; species Dendrobates tinctorius. The sequence continues at coordinate 48,801,373 of NW_027361698.1, forward strand.
CAATGCAGATCCTCTACAGTTCCGTCATGCTGGATGGTGAGTGTTGGTGGACAGTCATTTTCAGGTGTCTCCAGAGATGCTCAATTGGGTTTAGGTCAGGGCTCTGTCTGGGCCAGTCAAGAATGGTCACAGAGTTGTTCTGAAGCCACTCCTTTCATTGTTATGATTAGCGTTTGATAAAAATATGAGAATATTTAGAATTGAGAGTCCTCAGTGGTTGGTAAAAATGATAAAAATATCAACATTTTTGGCAAAATACATTGAATTTTTATGCCCTTAAACCATATAGTTACAACAAATAAAATAGGTAGTAAAAAACATTTAATGTGTACACCCCATATCAGCATCATTGTTTAAACTTGTTTTTGCTAGGAAGTTAGAAGGGTTAAAATGTTATCATCAGTTTCTAATTTTCCAAAAACATTTATAAAACCAAATATATTTAAGGACCACATCCCATTTGAAGTTAGTTTGATGAGCCTATGTGATAGATAATACCAAATTGTGACACCAATTTAAAAATGACATCCCTGAAAGTGCTCAAAACCAAGTTCAAGAAGCTTATTAACCCTTGAGGGGCTTCATCAGAATTAAATCAATGTGGAAGGAAAAATTTAAATTGTACTTTTTCCCACCAAAATATTGATTTAGCCCAAAATTTTGCACTTTAAAAAGGATAAAAGGAGAAAATTGACCGTATCATTTGTTGTGCAGTTTCTCCTGAGTAAGCTAATACTTTTTACATGGTATAAGATGGCCGCTGAATGGATCCTTGAGGGGAGATAAATATATCACTGTTGGTAACATCGGTGATGTGAACTCGGAAAGCATGTTCCAGCACGTATAGTGCTGAAAGAGTTATTAGGCCATTCAAGGGCTGGTTTTTACAATTAGTCAAAAGAGATGAGTGGGAATGACTGCGCACATGTCCCCAACCCAGGGGCTTGGTTTGGCAGAAAAAATGGAGTCCGAGTATCTCAATTCATTGTCTGGGTCTTGATATGTATAGAATCTCCTGTGCATTGGTCTGTGCTATGGGTCCCGTTACACTAACCTACGCAACAGCGATCCCAACAACAATACGACCTGGTCAGGATCGCTGGTGCATCGCTACATGATCGCTGGGGAGCTCTCAAACAGGCAGATCAGCGGCGCTTAGTTACCCGCTGTTTACCTTGGATACCAGCTCCCAGCGTCTGCTTACAGTGCTGGGAGCTCGCTGATCGATGGTCTCCTGCTGCCACACGATGCGTGCTGGCCAGCAGGAGACCAACGATCAAAAAATGGCCCAGGACATTCCTGCACGATCAGCGATACCCATCGGGGGGGCGGTCGCTGATGCGTGCCATACACAGCGAGATCGCTGATACATCACTAAATCGGTGACACATCAGCGATCTCGTTAGCGATCTCGCTTAGTGAGAAGTACCTCTAAAGCTGAAAGAATTAAACACTATCCTGAGTGAGCGGACCCGCTATATTGTATGGACTTTTTACTTTGTGTTTTCACTTTGTGTCGGAAAAGGCTATTCTTTTTGCTTGTTTTCTTGAGCGAGTTATTAAGTTTTGATAAACCTACCTGGACATTTCAGCAATACCGCTTCCAGTGCCTACCTCAACCACAGCTGAGTGTGTACAAACCACTAGAGTGGTGTAAAACTACTGTTTGGGTACATGGCAGAGCTCAGAAGAGAAGGAGCACCCTTCAACTTTTGGACCGCCAAATTTTCTGGAGTAGATAGCAGATGCCATGTTGTGTTTGCAGAGACCTCGATATGCCTAAACAGTGGAAACCCCCCACAAGTAACAACATTTTGGAAACTACACCCCTCAAGGAACTTATCTAGAGGTGCGGTAAGCATCTTGTATCTGCAGGTGCTTAAAGGGAATCTGTCACCCTTTTTTTTCCCCTATTTGCTGCCGGCATAGACATCGGGGGCTTATCTACAGCATTCTGTAATGCTGTAGATGTCTCCAATGTAACCTGAAAGATAAGAAAAACACGTTATATTATACTCACAGAGTGTCATGATCTGAATTTGATCTGACAGTTTTAAAAGCACAGAGTGAACTTTTTTTTTTTCCTTTTGGCAAGTTGCCAAAGTGACTTGACGGTCCCCGGTGGTGGTTAGTGGTATCGCACTTTAGGTTTAATGCGCACATAATTATGAATCAGGTGTGGGGCTCTATAAATGAGTCTCAGGGTGTGTAATCACTGCTGGTGATATTCATTCATTGATTCTGAGTTTGTGAGAGCCTGGAGGAAGGATGGAGCTGAAGAGGAGTCCTGCGCAGTCAGCCAGAGGAGACGAGTGGCAGCTAATGGTGTCTGCAGGAATTGCTGGCATGGCGTGGAGGAGTCGTAGTTTATGGTGTCGGCGGGAAGTGCGTGCATGGCTTGGTGGAGTGGCGACTGTGGAGAGAGTTGCACTCGGCATGCTCGACTTGGTGGCCGAGAGCTGGACTCAGGCATGCTTAGAATTTTGGCAGAGGCTGACTCATCCTTGGGACTTTGTTATTGGACTGCTGCAACTGGAGATGGACTCTGCTCCAAGGCTGCACTATGGTGTAGGATCCAGGATGGTGATGGATCCGGGTGGAGGAGAAGACGCACGCAGGTGGTGGGGCTCTGTTGCAGGAGCATAAGCACAGAGCATCAAGCTAAGTGGTTCTTCCCCTGTATTGTCTTCTTTCCTTTTGTGTCTCTAGTGCAGTGGTGGGATTAGTCTCCGCACCGACCAAATCCCTGGTGAGGGTTTAGGGTCAGGGCGAGCAAGGGTTTAAGGTTCGCATGCGGCAACAGGTGCGGAGCCTGTATAGGGAATGTGAGGAGTGCAGGGACACTGGCTCAGGGGAGTGCAGGAGGTCTCCATGTCCCCTTTCCCTATCGCAGGGCCCACCATTGTTAATGTTTCCCAGGTTCCCCCTTATTATTTAAATTCGCCTTACTGGAGGCGGGGTTTCCAGAATGTATGTATAACGTGTAATCCTTAAATTCGCCAGGTGGAGGCGGCGTATCCATCTGCACGTTTTATTTAAATTCGCCACTGGAGGCGCTGTATCCAGGGTCACGTGTGTTATGGGTTCGCCTTGCGGCAACAACTGCGTCCAGACACACGTTGACCGTGACACAGAGGTGGGCGGTCCGGTCCGATGGGTGTCGCCGTCCCGTCTGGCACTTCCCTTCTTCATGCGATGATGTCCTCTTCTCCCATCCTGTAATGGCTCTGGCGCAGGCACATTGCTCTGCCCTGTTGAGGGCAGAGCAGAATTCTGCAGTGTGCAGGAGCCAGACCACTCCCGACGCCTGCGCACTGCAGGACTCTGCTCTGCCCTCAACAGGGCAGAGCAGTGCGCCAGAGCCGGAGCCATTACAGGACGGGAGAAGAGGACGTCATCGCATGAAGAAGGAAGGTGCCGGACGGGACAGCGACACCCATCGGACTGGACCGCCCAACTCCGTGAGTGTAATATAACGTATGTTTTCTTATCTTTCAGGTTACATCGGAGGCTTATCTACAGCATTACAGAATGCTGTAGATAAGCCCCTGATGGATGTGCAGGCAGCTGATAGGGGGAAAAAAGGGTGACAAATTCCAGAATTTTATAATGTTGAGCTGTGAAAATATACAAATCACATTATTCCTACAAAAATATTGTTTTGGCCCCAAATTTTTCATTTTCACAAGGATAATAGGAAATTAAAATCGACAATATAATTTGTTGTGTAAATTCTCCTCAGTACATTGTTACCGCATATGTGGTAAAAAAACTGCATTTTGGGTGCACTGCAGAGCGCATAACAGAAGAAGCACCATTTAACCACAAAATTGGATGGAAGAGATAGTGAACACTATGTTGTGTTTGCAGAACACCTGATGTGTCTAAAAAGTTGAAACTCCCCACAAATAGTGCCATTTTGGAAAGTAAACCCCTCTAGTAACTTACGTAGATGTGTGGTGAGCATTTTGAACCCACAGGTACTTCACAAACTTTTATAAAGTTAAGTAGTGAAAATAAAAAGAAAATTTTCCCCGCAAAAGTGTTGCTTTGCCCAAGTGTATTCCTATTCACAAGGGTAGCAGGAAAAAATGGACCCCCAAATATGTTGTGCAATTTCTCTAAGGGCCCAGTGACCATATTGATGCCATGGGTGTGCCACAAAATTTTATACCAATGAAAAAATTACTACATTTTTACCAGAAACATTTTGTTGTATCCACAGCTTTTCAATTTTCGAAAGGGAAAATTGGTGAAACTTGCACCAAAAAATCTCACACAATTTCTGCAGAATCTGGCTTTATAGTACTGCTTAGCCATAAAACGAGACTGGGGAAGAAAAGAGCGCAGTTTGACTCTTGACGAACAGAATAATTTGAGGACTCCATATGCAGATCCCCTAAGTGTCAGAAGAGCAGAATCCCTCTCAAGTGACAGCATTTTGGAAATTACTCACCTCTGGGAATTTATCTACAGGTGGGGTAACGATTTTGACTCTATGTGTGTTTCAATAAAAAAAGCGGTAGTGGACGTTGCTGACTGAAAATTGCAAATCTGTCATTGTAGTGCCCTTTCATTGTAGAGCCCATACATTGTGCCGAGCTTGTGCTTCCGAAGACATGGACCCCATAATTTAGGTGGGCTCTCATCGCTATGGAAATGCCAATTATGTGGACTATAAATGTGGTTTAGGCCATGGATGTGACTAGGGGTAGACATGGCAGGCACCTGCCTAAGGCGTTATTTCCTGCCTACTTGAGGAGGGTGCAGAGGAGGAAAAAACCCTAACATTGCTGATTGATTTCAGCCTCCCATCACCTTCCTCCAGATGCAGGTATTCTGTATAGTGATGGTCAGGGCACAGGCACACAGGGGAGCAGTGTCAGTCACTAATCCTGCTCACACCTCGCTTTCCCTGTTTCTTGGTCATCATTCCTTCAAAACACTCAATTACTTTTGCGCAACAATTGATTTCCACACCACCCATGACTAGTTCAGAGGAGCTGCAATAAGCTCCCTGCTGTGCCAAGAACTGCAGCTTATGCAGAGGATGTCAGACATAACAATGCAGTAATGAATGGAGTCTATTATACCTAGGGCCTGTGGGGACATTCCAAGAGGGGATAGCTATGGGAACATTCCAAGAGGGGATGGCTATGGGAACATTCCAAGAGGGGCTAGCTATGAGGACTTAAGGAGTTGACTATGGGGACATTCCGAGACTAGCTGACTATGGGACATTACAAATGGGAGCTGGTTTTGTTCACAAAAGGGGCTGGCTATGTGAAGAATACAAGAGGGACTGGCTGAGTGGACATTATAAGAGGGGCCGGCTATAGGGACAAAAGAGGCTGGCTATGGGGACATTACAAGAAGGGGCTGGCTATGTGGACATATGGACCTGGCTATGGGGAAATTCCAAAAGGGGCTGGCATGTAGGACATAAATGTATATGAGCCTGACTTGACATTACAATTAATTACTTTGCTAAGATTTGTGATGTATTCATGTACTGATGATGATTCTGACTATGTATTCATGTACTGATGGTGGTTCTTGTGATATATTCATGTATTGATGGAGGTTCTGGTGATGCACTAATGTACTGATAATGGTTCAGGTGATGCATTTATCTACCGATGGTGGTCCTAGTGAGGAATTCATGTGCTGATGGTGGCTTTAGTGATTTAGTGACATACTAATTTAATGATCCTGGTTCTGGTGCCATTTTTATATAATGTTGATGGCTCTGGTGATGTATTCATATGCTAATGATTATTTTGTTTTCATATCCATGTACTAATGATGGTGTTGGTGAGAAAAATACAGCACCAAAAGAATAATTACTATGTGAATACATTGCTAAAGCCATCATTAGTACATGAATAAGGCACCAGAGAAACCATCACTATCACTACATGAAGATGTGACCACAACCACTATCAGTAAAGGTATATGAGACCAGCACCATCATTAGTACATGAATACATCACTAGAACCACCATCCATACAGTAATATGACACCAGAACCACTATCAGTTTTGTTTCAAACTATATTTGTTATATGACGGATATGAAAACCACCATTTGTATGCCTTTATATTGGGGTAAAGCTTCAGTTGGGGTATTCATTAAATGCTGCACATCTTGTTTGAAACCAATATTAGTTTCCATGACTGTCTTTGGGTTTCACATTTAAGATATAGGATGTCAGGGCTGAATATTGTTATTTTCCCCTGGTATTGTGTAAATGGTGTGCAAGCAATGAATGATTCCATAACTAACTAACTATGAAAACACACTGCCTGTTGAGCTTCACCTCTAAAGTACACCAGTTTTTTTTACTTTTGCTAGTATTTTTTAGTGAAACAGGTAGCGATTCTAGTGAAAGTAGGCCCTTGTGCTCATTGTTGGACTCAGAAAGGAAGGAGGCATTAGGATTTTGGAGTGCAGACTTTAATGGATTTCTTTTGGGGTAATATAAGCCATAGTGCTTTTCCAGAGGCTTTGAACTACCAGCAATTTGAAAACCTCTTATATTTCCATTAACAGATGACGAACCTGATTGGGGATTTTCTTTTTTTGTGTGTATTGAGTGGAAGTTTTTTTTTTAGGAACATTGTACATAAGATTTTGGATCACGTTTATTCTGTGCTCTATGATAATCACTTATATTGGGGATAATATCTAAATCTCCAAATTTGGTGATTCAGTTAAAACCCTTTAGGGATCCATTCACTATAATAAGGCAGCAGTGTTACTCTGGACTCCATCTGACCTATGTTCAGCAGTGTCTTTTTATTCAGAGGTGCACAAAACTGTGACCAACTGCGATTTTATGCATACTTTAAAAGATGGGCACCACCGAATCATAAGACAGACCAAGTCCAAAGTGTTTCCATCTGCCTTCCAACGGGGGTTCCATGTAAATTAAGTGTTTCAGAGATATACATGTATCCAACAAGTATCGTTTCTCCTTGCAGAGATTGACATGCTAAGCATGCCGAGATGAGGAGACTTATAGTTGCAATGCTCCTCTGGGAAATATGCAAATTGTCTCTTTAGAGAGGAAGAGGACTAGAACTTTAGTGCCACCTATTGGAAGTAGCAATCCTAAGAGTCAATGTTGACTCTTAAGGAGCCTTGTCACATGACTTAGGATTAAAGACAAACCAGAATCTCAATTTACAGGTACTGTGTTTCAGTGTACTGCCCCTCATCAGTGCAAAGTGTGAGATCTGGTTTGGCTTTGTGATAGGCGTCTTACCGATTTTAAAGAAGTATTGTTTCTCATTGCGGAGATTGACATGCTAAGCATGTCGAGATGAAGAGACTTAATGCTGCAATGCTCCTCTGGGAAATATGCAATTTGTCTTTTCAGAGAGGAAGAGGACTAGAACTCTAGTGCCACCTATTGGAAGTAGCAAGAGATATACATGGAAACCCCTGTGTCTTAGATGTAATTGTAAAATCTGTAATCCATTTCATAGTTGATCGTAATGTAGGGATTAGAGATGAGCGAATATGTTTGGAAAACGATCGGCAAACATAAATTCAGCATGAATATGGTACATTTGGATTTGTAATCGGTAACACGAGCATTTTTCTTAAAATCAGAAAAAGTCAGTAACATTCGGTAAAAGATCGAATAATAGCAGGTAATTCATGTGCCACATTTAGTAAAATCGCAGTGTGGCAGGTTAGAATAGAATAGATAGAATAGATATATACACAGAGAATACATTGATATATAGATGTCAATGACACACACACATATATTTATATTATATATATATATATATATATACAGAATGCCTTGCGAAAGTATTCAGCCCCACATATCATGCTTCAAACATAAAGATACCAAATGTAAATTTTTGGTGGAGAGTCAACAACAAGTGGAACACAATTGTGAAGTTGAACGAAATTTGTTGGTTATTTTACATTTTTGTGGAAAGTCAAAAACTGAAAAGTGGGGCGTGCAATATTATTCGGCCCCTTTAACTTAATACTTTGTTGCGCCACCTTTTGCTGCGATTACAGCTGCAAGTCACTTGGGGTATGTCTCTATCAGTGTTGTGCATCTAGAGACAGAAATTCTTGCCCATTCTTTCTTGGCAAACAGCTCGAGCTCAGTGAGGTTTGATGGAGATCGTTTGTGAACAGCAGTTTTCAGCTCTTTCCACAGATTCTCGATTGGATTCAGGTCTGGACTTTGACTTGGCCATTCTAACACCTGTATACGTTTATTTGTGAACCATTCCATTGTAGATTTTGCTTTATGTTTGGGATCATTGTCTTGTTGGAAGACAAATGTCCGTCCCAGTCTCTTGTCTTTTGCAAAAATATGTAAATCAACAGCCGCGGAGACACCATCACATGTTTCTCAACGCAAGCAATGACTAGCCAGGTCTTTCACCGGGAAGGAACAACCACAGGAAGGGCAGTCTCCAATGAAGGAAACCACCTATGCCAAAACATGGTATCCATCCACAGACAGTTGTTTCGGGGTATTGCCCCTCATCAGTGTGGAGTAGGAAACTGGCTAGTAGGAGCAATGCCTAGTAAAAGACTGCGAAAATGAGGATGAGTGACCTCATGGAGATCAACATCCAACACTGCAGAGACACCATCACATGTTTCTCAACGCAGTGATTCTAGAGCAATGCCCCCATCCCTTATGGGAAATATGCAAAAACATGTAAATCAACAGCCGCGGAGACACCATCACATGTTTCTCAACGCAAGCAATGACTAGCCAGGTCTTTCACCGGGAAGGAACAACCACGGGAAGGGCAGTCTCCAATGAAGGAAACCACCTATGCCAAAACATGGTATCCATCCACAGACAGCTGTTTCGGGGTATTGCCCCTCATCAGTGTGGAGTAGGAAACTGGCTAGTAGGAGCAATGCCTAGTAAAAGACTGCGAAAATGAGGATGAGTGACCTCATGGAGATCAACATCCAACACTGCGGAGACACCATCACATGTTTCTCAACGCAGTGATTCTAGAGCAATGCCCCCATCCCATATGGGAAATATGCAAAAACATGTAAATCAACAGCCGCGGAGACACCACCACATGTTTCTCAACGCAAGCAATGACTAGCCAGGTCTTTCACCGGGAAGGAACAACCACAGGAAGGGCAGTCTCCAATGAAGGAAACCACCTATGCCAAAACATGGTATCCATCCACAGACAGCTGTTTCGGGGTATTGCCCCTCATCAGTGTGGAGTAGGAAACTGGCTAGTAGGAGAAATGCCTAGTAAAAGACTGCGAAAATGAGGATGAGTGACCTCATGGAGATCAACATCCAACACTGCGGAGACACCATCACTTGTTTCTCAACACAGTGATTCTAGAGCAATGCCCCCATCCCTTATGGGAAATATGCAAAAACATGTAAATCAACAGCCGCGGAGACAACCATCACATGTTTCTCAACGCAAGCAATGACTAGCCAGGTCTTTCACCGGGAAGGAACAACCACGGGAAGGGCAGTCTCCAATGAAGGAAACCACCTATGCCAAAACATGGTATCCATCCACAGACAGCTGTTTCGGGGTATTGCCCCTCATCAGTGTGGAGTAGGAAACTGTCTAGTAGGAGCAATGCCTAGTAAAAGACTGCGAAAATGAGAATGATTGACCTCATGGAGATCAACATCCAACACTGAGGAGACACCATCACATGTTTCTCAACGCAGTGATTCTAGAGCAATGCCCCCATCCCTTATGGGAAATATGCAAAAACATGTAAATCAACAGCTGCGGAGACACCATCACATGTTTCTCAACGCAAGCAATGACTAGCCAGGTCTTTCACCGGGAACGAACAACCACGGGAAGGGCAGTCTCCAATGAAGGAAACCACCTATGCCAAAACATGGTATCCATCCACAGACAGCTGTTTCAGGGTATTGCCCCTCATCAGTGTGGAGTAGGAAACTGGCTAGTAGGAGCAATGCCTAGTAAAAGACTGCGAAAATGAGGATGAGTGACCTCATGGAGATCAACATCCAACACTGCGGAGACACCATCACATGTTTCTCAACGCAGTGATTCTAGAGCAATGCCCCCATCCCTTATGGGAAATGTGCAAAAACATGTAAATCAACAGCCGCGGAGACACCATCACATGTTTCTCAACGCAAGCAATGACTAGCCAGGTCTTTCACCGGGAAGGAACAACCACGGGAAGGGCAGTCTCCAATGAAGGAAACCACCTATGCCAAAACATGGTATCCATCCACAGACAGCTGTTTCGGGGTATTGCCCCTCATCAGTGTGGAGTAGGAAACTGGCTAGTAGGAGCAATGCCTAGTAAAAGACTGCGAAAATGAGGATGAGTGACCTCATGGAGATCAACATCCAACACTGCGGAGACACCATCACATGTTTCTCAACGCAGTGATTCTAGAGCAATGCCCCCATCCCTTATGGGAAATATGCAAAAACATGTAAATCAAGTAGCTCTGCTACTCTCTAAGCACTGAGCTGCAATGTGGTTGTGCAGAACTACCCTGTTGCGTGTGGGGTGCGAGTGTTGGAGCGTTGAAATTAGTTCCCACCTTACCTGGATGGTGGGGCACTACACCTTAGGAGAGGGTGCAGTACCTCTGTGGCGACCGAGCCTCAGGGGCGCCACAAGTACCCATCCTCTCCTCATGCTGACTTGCCTCCACCTCCTTCTCCACCTCCTCCTCTCCAGCCCATCTAGGCTGCACAGACATTAAACTTGGGTTGGATGTCCCCTCTGTAGCAGTAGGGATCTCCTCGGCAGCACAGAAAAACAAGTCCTCTCCCTCCTCATCCTCCTCATCTTTTTCCTCATCACCCAGTGTTGCCTTAGAATATTGGCTGAGCTAAGTAGTAGTATTGTATAATCGGGCTCCATACTAACATGCTGGGCTCTCAAAATTTCCTCTTTGAGATTATGCAGTGATTGTTTCAAGAGACACAGCAGAGGGATGGTTACGCTGATAATAGCCTGATCGCCACTCACGAGGTTGGTGCAGTACTCAAAGTTCTCAAGAACATTACAAATGTCAGCAATCTACACCCACTCAACAGTTGTTATGTGTAGTGGCTGACTCTCTATTCAGCTACTGCCCTCTGCAGCTCACTAATCCATGCCAACATATGATAGGTTGAGTTCCACTGCGTGGACAGGTCACAAATGAGTCAGTGACTTGGCAAATTCAAGTGCTTTTGCAGTGCTGTAAGACCAGCAAAAGCAGCAGAAGAATAGCGGAAATGGGAACTAATACGGCGCACATTCTGAAGTAAGTACGGCAACGCAGGGTAACTTTTCAGAAATTTCTGAACAACTAGGTTAAGCACATGAGCCATACATGGCATGTGTACCAGCATGCCGACCTTTAAAGCAACCACCAATTTACGCCCATTATCGCAGATGCCCAGACCAGGTTGGAGGTGCAGCGGGGAGAGCCACTGATCGGTCTCTTGTTTTAAACTTGTCACAGCTCTGCTGCAGTGTGTGGTTTATGACCTAAACAGATCAGCTTGAGCAGAGCGTGTTGCCACTTTGCCAATGTGCTGCTACACAGGTCCCAGCTTGGCTGTGATGTACAGGGTACATCAGCAGAGGATGAGGAGCAGGAGGAGGTGAGAGAGGATATGGAATATGAAGAGGCGGAAATACTGACTGAAGTTGGGCCCGCTATTCTTGGCATGGGTAGGATGTGTGATGTTCCAGTTTGCGCCTTTGTCCCACCTTCCACCAGGTTCACCCAGTGTGCCATAACAGAAATGTATCATCCCTGTCCACAACAACTTGTCCAGGTGTCTGTTGTTACATGGACTTTCCTGGGTATGGCATTGGTGAGAGCACAGTTCTGATTGTTTAACACATACTTGTGTAGCACAGGGACAGCACACTGGGAAATATAGTGGTGGCTGGGAACTCTGTATCATAGGGCAGCCACAGCCAAGAGATCATGGAAAGACTGTGTTCCCATAAGCCTAAGCAGCAACATCTCCACAGCTAGCAATTTGGCAATGTGCAAGTTTAATATTTGTGACTGTGGGTGCGTGGCTGGGTATTTACGCTGATAGGGAAGCCCTGATTCTGTGGGGTCCCTTCATACACTCTTAGGGTCCTGCTCCCCATACTTATAAGAAACATTTCATATATGAGCTCTCAGAGAAAAGATCACCTCTTACCTAATCTTGCTATTCTCATTACTTAAGCTATTCTTGCCTCTCACCTCTGTACCTCTTATGATTCATGTAACTAATGGGCATATCACAAGTTACACGTAGGCCTAATGATCAGGCTAGATAGCTAATGAGGACACTGTCTTAGAATTAAATGAATCATTATAGATAAAGGGGCTATGAACCATTACTAAGGCAGGTTAATGAGACTAATATTATGGTCTTGTATAACTAATACCTGTTTCCACCTTTTTCTGGAATTTCCCAAATGCATTAATGACATCTAATGATTAACATACAAGGAACAAGAATCAGATTGGTTGAAAACCATTTATGCTTACTGCTGATTAAGTTATTGTGCAATGAAATATAATTATGCAATGTTAACACCCACTGAAAAGGGTATATATGAGCAAATCTTTTCATTAAAAGTGTGCTTGGACAGCATCTTTGATACAGATACACCCTGTCTCTGTGTTGATCTGTCACATTGCCTGGGCAACAAGCTTACTTATCTGGCTACCATCCGGTCTATCTGAAGATCTCCCCTTGAGAGATAAAGATCAAACCCATCAGTGGCATCCCTGGGTGGGCTGGTCGCAACAGAAGACCCCCGGCATCTGAGATCCGGCAGCAGCAGACTGAAGCCTAGAGGAAACACAGACCAAAATCACCGGTGAAGGTTAGAGCCATCGTTTCTTACAACCTTTCTGTGTCTCCTATTGTCACATGCTCTGCAACCTGGTTTCAGGTACAGTATAGTCGTCTTGTTACATGACCAGCTCACTTTGTTTGGCAAAGAACCGTAGAATATCCTAGTGATACGTAAGCAGTATACCGGATTGGAGAGTATTTGTTCTGTGTTTGTTATATGTGACTGACTGTGTGTGTGGAGGATGAGATTCCCTGAGTGAATTGAATGACCGTATGATCGTAATAAGGATTTTGACATAAAAATCCTGAATGTATAAGGTAGTCCGTTAGGTATGCTAACTGGTCAATTGGCACCAGAACTAGAGCGGAGGAACATTAAGAAGTCAAAAAACACATAGTTACACCTGAATGAATGAGATAAGCTGAAACCAAGATATTTTGTTATTGTTGCGGAGCTACGCAGAAAGATTGGATTACACGTAGTCGGGTTTGTCCTGTCCGTGTTTTCTGGTGGCCTATGGTTTTGCAACAACCTAGCTAATATTTTGGGGAAGCCGCAACTGTGTGGATTATGCATGATCGTACCCTCCATGGTGTAAGTCTGTCCGGTTTCTGTCTTGTCTCATATGGGATTAGAAGATTATGAGAAAATTTGGGTCATATTAGTCTGCCTATGGTTAGTCGGATTTGCTCTCTGGTTGATATATAGAATTGCTGAATATACTAGGATTAACTTCAGTGAAGGGCCATGTCTTACTGAGCCCATAGAGATTTAGTGGGAGGTGACCGGGTGTGGCCGGGTGTGGCCAAACCACTAAATAAGTAAGCTTCTTTATCAGGTTTCTACGAGTCTTGACACATACCAACTGGGAAGCCAGTTTAGGTCACGCAAGTCAGACATAAAGCGGAAACCCCTTGTAACAACGGCATGCAAGCCTATGCATTGAATTAGCGAAGTGCAGTCGGTATAGGTTAAGGAATTGCAAGCAAAGAGAGAGAGAAGTTGGGGCCAGGAGAAAGTGGGCACGAATGACAGCACATATTTAAGAGAATAGTGAGTAGCAACCAGAGAAGGAGGCAGACAACGAGGAAAGGAGACAGAGAGATCAGACAGAAATGGGGAACACAGAAAGTTCAGAGCACCAGGAAGGTTGTATGGCATATGAGATAGCAGAGAATAGACTAGGAGCACAGTACGTAAGGGCTGTAGAATCAGGGATGCATTTCCTGAAAGGTCTGCACGCATGGTGTCAGGGGAATGTGGGGGAATCCACTATCTCCCTTCTGGATGTGGTACAGGGTCCTAAGGAAATGGTAGACCAGTTCTGGGGGAACTTGAAGCTGAGATATGCAGATTTGGGCTATGACAACATGGGAGAAGCGGGAAGGAAGCTTTTCCATGGAGCTTTCATGGCAGGGCTTAGATCACAGCTCAAACAGAGGGTGCAGGCAGCTAAGCCCGACTGGAGGACATGCCTCATAGAAGACTTAGTACGAGTGGCAAAAGGTGTTGTGTTAGATCAGAAGATAAAACCAATACAGATACAGTATGCATCCAATGACATTCAGACAGGTCAGAGGGCTAACCCAGCCAGAAAGGACCGCAGACAGATTGAATGCTATAACTGTGGCAAGATAGGCCATATTAGCCGCCAGTGCAGATCACCCAGGAAAGAGAACCAGGCCAAGGCAGACGTCCTGGCCCAAGACCCATAATAGGAAACAGGCAACCCTGTAGCCATCTACACCCTTAGGCCACCTTCACGTGCAAAAACAGGCCCACAAGGGGTAGTCTCAGTATATCTCCCAGATGGTAGAAAAATCCCATTCCTGGTGGATACGGGGGCAGCCAAAACAGTTATCCACCAGGAACATGTAAAACCATCTGACATATCCGACGAGAGCATTTACACTCAAGGGTTTGAGGGATTGATACAGGAATGTAAATTGACTAAACCATTGCCCCTTCGACTGGTTGACCACACATGTCTGACTAAGCTGCTAGTTAGTGACAAAACACCTGTAAACTTACTTGGTTCTGATGTACTGCAAGCGATACAGGCACATATCTTGTACGAACCTGACGGTACTGTGAAATTGACGGCTGGAATCTCTGAACACGCACTGTGCAAAGTTCTAGCCTGTATGTATCTTTCTGACTCCCCCACCCCTTCAGAAGACGATAGGGAGTTAGCGCAGATTCCAAGACTCGTTATGGTCAAAGTCTAAAACTGACATCGGACACATGCCAGTCTATCCTGTAATGATTAACCTGAAGCAGGGAGAAAAGCCCCCACAGCTAGAACAGTATCCACTAAGTGCTGCTCAGGAGGAGGCCATAAGCAAAAACATTACACAACAAATTGCCTCTGGGGCAATCAAGCTCACGAAATCTATAGCCAACACTCCCTTGTTCCCAGTGAAAAAAAAAGGCAGGAAAGGGGAGCCAGTTACTTACAGGATGGTTCATGATCTCAGAGCCATAAATGCGGTCACTGAATTACTGACACCGGTGGTCCCGAATCTGCATACAATCCTGTCACAGATCCCTTCAACAGCTGCTTATTTTAGTTGCATCGACTTAGCAAATGCTTTCTTTTCTGTTCCTTTGCATCCGGACTGTCAGTATCTGTTTGCTTTCACCTTTAGGGACCAACAGTATACATGGTTGGTGCTGCCGCAAGGAGCCCAAAACTCTCCAACCCTGTATTCTGCTGCTCTACAATTCATTTTGCAAGATTGGGACATCAAACATGCTGAAATTGTCTTACTTCAGTATGTTGATGACCTACTCCTTTGTGCCCCAAATAGAGATGTATGCTGTGAAGCTACAATCTCATTGCTTCTGCATCTTGCTGCCAAAGGGTGTAAGGCATCCAGAGAAAAGTAACAGTTTTGTCAGCCAAAAGTTGTGTTTCTCGGACATTGCATATCACAGGGTGCACGCCACTTGACAGAGGACAGGAAAAAGGCGATTGAAGTGCTAAAACCACCCACAGGGGTTCAACATCTACGTACCTTCCTGGGGTTGGCATCATATTGTAGGCCTTGGATTCATTCTGCATCCATTCTCATGCAGCCACTCTATGATTGTCTGCCCTCTCAACCTTTCAAACTCAATCAGGAAGCACTAGACAGTTTCTACTCACTCAAACTAGCATTCGTCTCTGCTCCAGCTCTAGGCACCACAGACTATGACAAACTTTTCCTCCTGTACTGCACAGAAATGCAAGGACATGCTACAGGGGTCCTAGCCCAAAAACATTGCCAACAAAACAGGCCTGTGGCAAACTACTCAGCCCGCTTGGATCCTGTAGCAAGAGGAGCCCCATCTTGTGTCCGAGTAGTAGCAGCTGTCACACTCCTTCTTGACAAAGCATCAGAGATCATACTGGACTACTCTGTAACCATCTACACTCCACATGATTTACACAGCATTCTTAACCAAGTTCAACCTAAGCACATTTCTGAAGCCAGACACCTCAGACTGCAGTGTGCACTTCTCATGCCTCCCAATGTCACCCTGAAACGATGCATGACTTTGAATCCAGCCACTCTCATTCCCATTAATGTGGTGGATTCAAAAGGGGGGGGAAGAGGGACAAGGCAAACCACTGTTTTTGCAGAATTTGACTGAGGAGGAGCTCTTTGATGTATGTCATGAACATAATTGTATGGCCCTTATGGCTCAAGAGACAGAAGGTTTTTCACATGTTTCTGATGTACTTCTCGCTAATCCAGATGTTGAGCTTTTCATAGATGGATCAAGGTGCATCGGTGAAGATGGATGGTTCTACACTGGGTATGCAGTGGTAACACAGCATGAGGTAGTAAAAGCAGAACCACTCCCTCCTCATATGTCCGCACAAGAGGCGGAGTTGACGGCACTCATTGAAGCGCTTAAAGGGGCTAACAGTAGATGTTACAATATTTACACAGACTCAAGGTATGCTTTCGGGGTGGCCCATGACTACGGTCCTATATGGAGGGCAAGAGACTTTCTTACATCAGCAGGCACTCCTATTAAACATGGGCACCTCATCAAACAGCTGATGGAAGCGTTGCTGCTGTCCATAGAGGTCGCCATAGTTAAGGTAAAGGCACATACAAAGCTTAATACCACCAAAGCAAGAGGAAACGACAAAGTGGACCGAGCTGCCAAGGAAGCAGCCAGAAGACCCAGGCATAATGAGACCCATGAGGCACCTCCACTGGTTATGGTAAGCACTGAGTGTAACCCCTTCGACTTGAGTATCTTGCAGGCTCTCACTCGGCAAACAACCGGGGAAGAGAAACAGGTCTGGTCAAAAGCTGGAGCTCGGGACCATGAAGGTTTGTGGATGGTGGGACAGAGTCTAGATCCAGTGTCTGCCTAGATCCTTGTATCCCGTCATGGCTCAAGCAGCCCATGGACCAACACATCTCTCTAAAAATGCCATGTGTTCTGTGGTGGATAAGCAATGGGTCACCCCAGGTTTCACAACGGTTTCTGCTAGGTTCACACAGGCATGTCTGACATGCGCACAACACAACCCAGGAGGTGTAGTGAAAGTACCACAGAAACACATATCTAAGCCCCTCTACCCGTTTCAACGACTGCAGATTGACTGTTACCCCCAGTAGCAACGTATGAATATGTGCTTGTGTGTGTTGACCTCTTCTCAGGGTGGCCAGAAACCTTCCCAATGCCGAAAGCCACTGCAAGGGCTACTGCAAAGGAGCTGATGTCAGAAGTTTTCTGTAGGTTCAGACTACCTGAAAACATAGAGTCCGATAGAGGTACCCACTTCACTGGAGAAGTAATGCAACATGTTATGCAAATGTTGGGGGTCACACAAGCATTCCACACACCCTACAGACCCCAAGCAAGTGGTAAGGTTGAACGGCTGAATGGAACACTTAAGTTAAAGATTCAAAAAGCAAGTGAGGAATTGGGGAAACCTTGGACAGAATGTTTACCCCTAGCTTTATTCTCCATTAGGTACACACCTAATAGAAAGTCAAAAGTGTCCCCCTTTGAAGTTTTGTTTGGGTCAGCGCCAAGGTTAGGCCTATACTTCCCACAGACACTGCAGCTACAGTGTGACAATCTTACCATCTATGTCCAGAGCCTCCAGAAGAGGCTCTCGCTCATGCATAAACAAGTTTTTGATTCTATTTCAGACCCAGAGAGTCAAGAAGGAACCCACTCTCTTCAGCCTGGAGATTGGGTGGTAGTTAAAAGACACACACGGAAACCACTGGAGCCAAGGTTCGACGGTCCATTCCAAGTCCTCCTCACTACATCCACATCAGTAAAGCTTGAAGGAAAACCCACTTGGATCCATGCCAGCCACTGCAAGGCCCTGGAATGGAAGAGTGATGATCCTGTTCCTACTGATGATGACAACCTTGCTCCAAAAGGGACAGACGCAGAGAAACCAAAATGACATTTTAAAGACAGCAGCTCTTTTTAGATTTGATTTTAAGAAAAATGTGGACTGGATGAATTACATTTACTATAATCAACAGAGGTTTATAAATTACACTAGAGATACAATAAGGGGAATAGCAGATCAAGCTGGGCCCAACACCTTTCAGTGACACAATAAAATATGTGAACACTCCCCCAAGAATTGATAGGGTTGAGAATGAGATATGATCTCTCAACCCACTTCAGGGAATTTGGTGAAGAAAATAATGATAAGCCCAACACTGGCGCTTAGGCCTTTGAAGTACCTGGAGGGAGGAGGGTGAGAGAGTCATATCTGTTCTCAAAAGGGGGGACTGATAGGGAAGCCCTGATTCTTTGGGGTCCTGTTATGAATGAATCACCGAAGGAGGAAAAAACAAAAATACAAGCTAAGTCCAGAAAACCGGAGAGGTTGGAAGCTATCGGATTGCAGACCCCTGATCCTATCCACAACCACTAACAGTAGCCGTGGGGGGTTCCTACGATGCCCTAGACCCCTCGATCACAGCCGGAGAACTAAATAGTAGAGTTGAGCGAAACGGGTCGAAAAAATTCAAAAGTCGCCGACTTTTGGCAAAGTCGGGTTTCATGAAACGAAACCCGACCCTAGGATGAGGTCGGCCACGAGGTCGGCGACTTACGCGCCAAAGTCGCATTTCAAAAGTTTGTTTTGCGCTCTTTTTCAGCCAATCAGGATCCACGGACACTGTGGGCAACGTGATGACATAGGCACGGGTCACCACCATCTTTCAGAAGGGCATGCAAGTGATTGGCTTGCTTTGGTGGGCGTCACAGGGGGTATAAAAGGGCGTGCACGCCGACCGCCATCTTACTTCTGCCGATCTTAGTATAGGGAGAGGTTGCTGCTGATTCTGTAGGGAGAGCGTTAGGCAGGGAAGAAGACAAAAAAACTGCTTCTGCTGCTAGCGATTTGGCCTGCACAACACACAAGGGGAGGCTATATTGTGGTGTATCAGTGGTGTTGGTTGTTGGGCTGCCTTTTAAGGCTTCCTGACACGCTGGCATTGCTGTTTACCCACTGCTCCACAAACTGCTTTTTTAAAAGCAATCCAATCTCCCTTATCCTCTTGTCACTTTGGTCACAGGCAGCTGTGCCATCGAGCGTGTCACATAGCGCTCAGATATCAGTGGGCCGCACACAATCCACAAGTGTCCAGTGTCCAAAAGTGTAGGCAGAGATTCAAAATCTCCATTATCCTCTCGTCACTTTGGTCACAGGCAGCTGTGCCATCGAGCGTGTCACATAGCGCTCAGATATCAGTGGGCCGCACACAATCCACAAGTGTCCAGTGTCCAAAAGTGTGCGCAGAGATTCAAAATCTCCATTATCCTCTCGTCACTTTGGTCACAAGCAGCTGTGCCATCGAGCGTGTCACATAGCGCTCAGCTATCAGTGGGCCGCACACAATCCACAAGTGTCCAGTGTCCAAAAGTGTACGCAGAGATTCAAAATCTCCATTATCCTCTCGTCACTTTGGTCACAGGCAGCTGTGCCATCGAGCGTGTCACATAGTGCTCAGATATCAGTGGGCCGCACACAATCCACAAGTGTCCAGTGTCCAAAAGTGTACGCAGAGATTCAAAATCTCCATTATCCTCTCGTCACTTTGGTCACAGGCAGCTGTGCCATCGAGCGTGTCACATAGCGCTCAGATATCAGTGGGCTGCACACAATCCACAAGTGTCCAGTGTCCAAAAGTGTACGCAGAGATTCAAAATCTCCATTATCCTCTCGTCACTTTGGTCACAGGCAGCTGTGCCATCGAGCGTGTCACATAGCGCTCAGATATCAGTGGGCCGCACACAATCCACAAGTGTCCAGTGTCCAAAAGTGTACGCAGAGATTCAAAATCTCCATTATCCTCTCGTCACTTTGGTCACAGGCAGCTGTGCCATCGAGCGTGTCACATAGCGCTCAGATATCAGTGGGCCGCACACAACCCACAAGTGTCCAGTGTCCAAAAGTGTACGCAGAGATTCAAAATCTCCATTATCCTCTCGTCACTTTGGTCACAGGCAGCTGTGCCATCGAGCGTGTGACATAGCGCTCAGATATCAGTGGGCCGCACACAATCCACAAGTGTCCAGTGTCCAAAAGTGTACGCAGAGATTCAAAATCTCCATTATCCTCTCGTCACTTTGGTCACAGGCAGCTGTGCCATCGAGCGTGTCACATAGCGCTCATATATCAGTGGGCCGCACACAATCCACAAGTGTCCAGTGTCCAAAAGTGTACGCAGAGATTCAAAATCTCCATTATCCTCTCGTCACTTTGGTCACAGGCAGCTGTGCCATCGAGCGTGTCACATAGCGCTCAGATATCAGTGGGCCGCACACAATCCACAAGTGTCCACTGTCCACAAGTGTACGCAGAGATTCAAAATCTCCATTATCCTCTCGTCACTTTGGTCACAGGCAGCTGTGCCATCGAGCGTGTCACATAGCGCTCAGATATCAGTGGGCCGCACACAATCCACAAGTGTCCAGTGTCCAAAAGTGTACGCAGAGATTCAAAATCTCCATTATCCTCTCGTCACTTTGGTCACAGGCAGCTGTGCCATCGAGCGTGTCACATAGCGCTCAGATATCAGTGGGCCGCACACAATCCACAAGTGTCCAGTGTCCAAAAGTGTACGCAGAGATTCAAAATCTCCATTATCCTCTCGTCACTTTGGTCACAGGCAGCTGTGCCATCGAGCGTGTCACATAGCGCTCAGATATCAGTGGGCCGCACACAATCCACAAGTGTCCAGTGTCCAAAAGTGTACGCAGAGATTCAAAATCTCCATTATCCTCTCGTCACTTTGGTCACAGGCAGCTGTGCCATCGAGCGTGTCACATAGCGCTCAGATATCAGTGGGCCGCACACAATCCACAAGTGTCCAGTGTCCAAAAGTGTACGCAGAGATTCAAAATCTCCATTATCCTCTCGTCACTTTGGTCACAGGCAGCTGTGCCATCGAGCGTGTCACATAGCGCTCAGATATCAGTGGGCCGCACACAATCCACAAGTGTCCAGTGTCCAAAAGTGTACGCAGAGATTCAAAATCTCCATTATCCTCTCGTCACTTTGGTCACAGGCAGCTGTGCCATCGAGCGTGTGACATAGCGCTCAGATATCAGTGGGCCGCACACAATCCACAAATGTCCAGTGTCCAAAAGTGTACGCAGAGATTCAAAATCTCCATTATCCTCTCGTCACTTTGGTCACAGGCAGCTGTGCCATCGAGCGTGTCACATAGCGCTCAGATATCAGAGGGCCGCACACAATCCACAAGTGTCCACTGTCCACAAGTGTACGCAGAGATTCAAAATCTCCATTATCCTCTCGTCACTTTGGTCACAGGCAGCTGTGCCATCGAACGTGTCACATAGCGCTCAGATATCAGTGGGCCGCACACAATCCACAAGTGTCCACTGTCCACAAGTGTGTGCAGAAATTCTAAAACTCCCCTGTCCTATAGACACCTTGTACCTTGTTTTACATTACTATATAGTTTGTTGGATTTTGTCTACATTTCTACCAAAAATGAGGAAGGCTGGTGGAAGAGGCCGTGGAATTGGGCGGGGGTTGGCAGCTGGTAATGATGGTGTTGGTGGTGGATCTGATGGTAGTGGCAAGAGCAAATTAGGACCGAATGCAGGAGGTGCTGACCCTGCGTCATCGTCTGGCTACATAAGGACTCGAACGCTTAGTTTTCTAGGAGTTGGCAAACCGCTTTTAAAGGCAGAGCATCAGGAAAAAGTTTTGTCTTACATTGCTGACTCAGCCTCCAGCTCTATCGCCTCCTCTTCTTCAGTTGTAAAAAGTAAAAGCACTGAGTCGTCATTGGAGGCTCATGTTCATGAACCACACCTTTCCTTGTGTCCTTCACCCCAACCAAGATTGAAGGATGACGCAGGCCATACTACTGATTACTCCATGGAGCTGTTTTCACATACCATGCCTGGATTATCAAGTCAAATGGTGAATTACCCAGGCCAAGATGAATCTGACATGGAGTGCACTGATGCACAGCCGCTGATGGATGATTCTGCTGGTACATTCACTCAGAGCACTACATTGTCCTCGCAGTGTACAGTGCCAGATTTTGACCCTGATGAGACTCAGGTGCCCCTTCCCGCACACTATACCACCATACACGGTGACACAGAGAAAGGTGCACATGACATAGAAGAGGAGGTGATGGATGACCCAGTTGTTGACCCAGATTGGCATCCATTGGGGGAAGAGGGTGCTGCTTCCAATAGCTCAGATGAGGAGCATCCACAGCAGACATCGACATCGCAACAACTGTTATCTGGCAGGCCCGGAGCACTCCAAAGACAGGTTCCAAACATCAAAAGAGTTGCTGGACAGCTTGTCCAGAGGGTCAAAAGATCACAGCGTGCTAGGCCGCAAAATGTGTGCCAAAGTAGGAAGAGTGCAGTGTGGCAGTTTTTTGAACAAAAAGCCTCATGATCAGGCCAAGGTTATCTGTAAGAAGTGCGCAAAGACCTTTAGCCGAGGGAAAAATCTGAAAAATTTGAATACCAGTTGCATGCTTAGACATTTAACCAGCATGCACTTGCAAGCGTGGACACAACACCAAACCTCAAGTGCCACATGTGCAACTGATCACAACGAAGGTAGTCAGCAACGCTACATTGTTTCCCCCACTGTAAGCCCACCGGTTAGCACAGCAGCAAATGTTGAGGTGTCGTTGTAAGGCCACAGCAGTCAGGGAATCCCACTGTTATATCAACGAAAGACTGATTCTAGGCCATCAGAAAGAACAACAACTCCATCACCATCATGAACTCTCTCTCAGTCCGCCCTGTCCATCGCTACTTCCACCATATGCAGCTCTCAAGTCCAGCTCACCCTCCCAGACACTATGAGTAGGTCAAGAAAGTACTCAGTCTCTCATCCGCGTACACTGGGTTTGAACGCCCACATTGCCAAACTAATCTCGTTTGAGATGATGCCCTTTCGGTTGGTGGAAAGCACAGCTTTCCGCGAACTCATGGCCTATGCAGTACCACGCTATGACCTACCCAGTCGCCACTTCTTCTCTCGCAAAGCCATCCCAGCCCTCCACCATCATGTGAAAGACCGCATTGTCCATGCACTCAAGCAGTCAGTGAGCGGAAAGGTGCACCTCACAACTGATGCATGGTCCAGTCGGCATGGCCAGGGCCGTTACGTGTCCATCACTGCGCACTGGGTTAATGTGGTGGATGCAGGGTCCACAGGGGACAGCGGTGGTGGGACAGTGCTGCCTAGCCCACGGTATAGGAAACAGTTGGCTGTAGGCGTTCGACCCTCCTCCTCCTCCTCCAGAAGCGACAGCTCGTCCACAGAGCGCAGTCGTACGAGCACTCCATCTGCAGCTGCCACTGTTGCACACGATGTGTCCCCCTATCGAGCAGCTAGTGGAAAGCGTCAGCAGGCTGTGTTGCAGATGATGTGTTTGGGCGACAGACACACCGCCGAGGTGTTGGCAGAGTACTTGAAGCGACAAACTGAGTCATGGCTGGGCAGTGTACATCTTGAGGCAGGCAAGGTAGTTAGTGATAACGGCCGTAATTTTGTGGCAGCCATAGCCCTTTCAAAACTCAGCCACATACCTTGCTTGGCTCACACCTTGAACCTGGTGGTGCAGTGCTTCCTCAAAAATTATCCGGAGTTAACAGCCCTGCTCCAGAAGGTGCGAAGACTGTGCGCGCACATCCGCCGGTCGCCTGTACACTCCGTTCGTATGCAGAAGCTGCAGCGATTGCTCCACCTTCCCAACCACCGCCTCATTATCGACATTGCAACAAGGTGGAACTCCACCCTGCACATGGTGGAGCGGCTGTGCGAGTAGAGGCAGGCCATAATGCATTTGTGGGAGGATAAACGGCCAGGCACTTTGAGAGCAGACATGGAGTTGACAGGCGTGCAGTGGTCGAAGCTGAAAGACCTTTGTAAAGTCCTTCAGTGTTTTGAGGAATGCACACGGCTGGTAAGCGCAGACGACGCCATCCTAAGCATGAGCATCCCACTTATGCGTCTGCTCATGCAAACTTTGACGCACCTTAAGGAGCAGGCGTCTGCAGCCAATGTTGATGAGGAGGAAGAGGAGGAGGGAATCCTTGATGACATTCAGCCATTGTCTGCTCAGGGACCTCTCCTGGACGAGGTGGAGGAAGAAGAGGAGGAGGAGGAGGAGGATGATGGGGATGATTACTTAGGGGAGGAGGATGCATCTCGTGGGGCAAGTGAAAATGTTGGCGTGGCAAGGTCTGGTACAGGGTTTGTGCGTGACTGGAGGGATGTGGATTTGCCAGAAAGTGCTCCTCCACCCAGCACTCGCAGTGCATCATTGACACCGGGAACATTGGCCCACATGTCAGATTATGCCTTGCGGATCCTAAAAAGGGACCCCCGCATTGCCAAAATGATGAACGATGACGACTACTGGTTGGCCAGCATCCTGGATCCACGCTATAAAGGCAAATTACAAAACATCATGCCACAGGAGAACCTTGACCTAATATTGGCTAATAAACAAGCAACTCTGGTAAATCGGTTGCTTGAGGCATTCCCAGCACACAGCAGCGGTGATGGTTCTCACACGAGCCGTACGGGCCGGGGGCAGCTTGGCAGAGGTGTTCGTGTTGCACACAGCAGAAGTGGCGTTGGAGACAGGGGTTTCATGACAATGTTGTGGACTGATTTTTCAAATACCGCTCACACAACTGGTAATACTGCATCGATGGAAAGTGACAGGAGACAGCAGTTGTCAACTATGGTTACAAACTACTTTTCCTCCCATATCGATGTTCTCCCACACAGGTCATTCCCCTTTGACTATTGGGCCGCTAAACTGGAAACCTGGCCTGAATTGGCACAATATGCCTTACAGGAGCTCGCTTGCCCAGCTGCAAGTGTGCTATCGGAAAGAGTCTTCAGTGCAGCTGGATCAATCCTGACAGAAAAAAGGACCCGTCTGTCAACCCAAAATGTGGATGATCTAACCTTCATTAAAATGAACCACGCATGGGTTTCCAAGGATTTTGTCCCACCTTCCCCTGATGACACATAGGGTGACAGAAAAATGGCTTGCTTTGGTCCACCTCTTCCTGGTACTTCACCTATTTCGCCTTTTGCATCAGTTGAATGTCCAACATCAACATATGCCACTTTCTAAAACTCCCTAACTGTGCTGCCTCCCCCCCCATGGCCGGGGTCACCACCTAGCACACGACACCGTGCGAGTGCCGTTGCCCTGGACAGGTGGGTAGGCCGACTCTTGGGCGCGGGCACTGGCACAGCGTCCCTCATAGTGCAATCATGTGTCTCTGACGGTGGTGGTGCACACCCGCCGTCAGACACACCGCTGTACTATGAGGGGCCCAGTGCCAGTACTGACGCCCACGAGTGGGCCCCCCTTGCTTGGCCAGGGCCCCAGCATTTGTAATCTTTACCTCTCCCTGCTCCTCCGCTGTGTAATCTGGGCCGTCAAATCCATACTGTGCCTGACACCGTCTGAGACTGCCTCCTGAGACATATAATTTGAATATGTACGCTATCCATACATGTTATCCAGGGATACGGTACCCTTTCTAACCTTTGTGCAATGACGTGCAATCCATACTGGGCCTAACACCGTGTGAGCCTGCCTCATGCTGTATAGACATATATTTTTAATGTGTACGCTATCCATACATGTTATCCGGGGATACGGTACCCCTTCTAACCTTTGTGCAATGACGTGCAATCCATACTGGGCCTAACACCGTCTGAGCCTGCCTCATGCTGTATAGACATATATTTTGAATGTGTATGCTATCCATACATGTTATCCGGGGATACGGTACCCCTTCTAACCTTTGTGCAATGACGTGCAATCCATACTGGGCCTAACACCGTCTGAGCCTGCCTCATGCTGTATAGACATATATTTTGAATGTGTACGCTATCCATACATGTTATCCGGGGATACGGTACCCTTTCTAACCTTTGTGCAATGACGTGCAATCCATACTGGGCCTAACACCATCTGAGCCTGCCTCATGCTGTATAGACATATATTTTGAATGTGTACGCTATCCATACATGTTATCCGGGGATACGGTACCCCTTCTAACCTTTGTGCAATGACGTGCAATCCATACTGGGCCTAACACCGTCTGAGCCTGCCTCATGCTGTATAGACATATATTTTGAATGTGTACGCTATCCATACATGTTATCCAGGGATACGGTACCCTTTCTAACCTTTGTGCAATCACGTGCAATCCATACTGGGCCTAACACCGTCTGAGCCTGCCTCATGCTGTATAGACATATATTTTGAATGTGTACGCTATCCATACATGTTATCCGGGGATACGGTACCCCTTCTAACCTTTGTGCAATGACGTGCAATCCATACTGGGCCTAACACCGTCTGAGCCTGCCTCATGCTGTATAGACATATATTTTGAATGTGTACGCTATCCATACATGTTATCCGGGGATACGGTACCCCTTCTAACCTTTGTGCAATGACGTGCAATCCATACTGGGCCTAACACCGTCTGAGCCTGCCTCATGCTGTATAGACATATATTTTGAATGTGTACGCTATCCATACATGTTATCCGGGGATACGGTACCCCTTCTAACCTTTGTGCAATGACGTGCAATCCATACTGGGCCTAACACCGTCTGAGCCTGCCTCATGCTGTATAGACATATATTTTGAATGTGTACGCTATCCATACATGTTATCCGGGGATACGGTACCCCTTCTAACCTTTGTGCATTGACGTGCAATCCATACTGGGCCTAACACCGTCTGAGCCTGCCTCATGCTGTATAGACATATATTTTGAATGTGTACGCTATCCATACATGTTATTCAGGGATACGGTACCCTTTCTAACCTTTGCGCAATCACGTGCAATCCATACTGGGCCTAACACCATCTGAGCCTGCCTCATGCTGTATAGACATATATTTTGAATGTGTACGCTATCCATACATGTTATCCGGGGATACGGTACCCCTTCTAACCTTTGTGCAATGACGTGCAATCCATACTGGGCCTAACACCGTCTGAGCCTGCCTCATGCTGTATAGACATATATTTTGAATGTGTACGCTATCCATACATGTTATCCGGGGATACGGTACCCCTTCTAACCTTTGTGCAATGACGTGCAATCCATACTGGGCCTAACACCGTCTGAGCCTGCCTCATGCTGTATAGACATACAGTGGGGAAAAAAAGTATTTAGTCAGTCAGCAATAGTGCAAGTTCCACCACTTAAAAAGATGAGAGGCGTCTGTAATTTACATCATAGGTAGACCTCAACTATGGGAGACAAACTGAGAAAAAAAAATCCAGAAAATCACATTGTCTGTTTTTTTTTCATTTTATTTGCATATTATGGTGGAAAATAAGTATTTGGTCAGAAACAAGCAATCAAGATTTCTGGCTCTCACAGACCTGTAACTTCTTTAAGAGTCTCCTCTTTCCTCCACTCATTACCTGTAGTAATGGCACCTGTTTAAACTTGTTATCAGTATAAAAAGACACCTGTGCACACCCTCAAACAGTCTGACTCCAAACTCCACTATGGTGAAGACCAAAGAGCTGTCAAAGGACACCAGAAACAAAATTGTAGCCCTGCACCAGGCTGGGAAGACTGAATCTGCAATAGCCAACCAGCTTGGAGTGAAGAAATTAACTGTGGGAGCAATAATTAGAAAATGGAAGACATACAAGACCACTGATAATCTCCCTCGATCTGGTGCTCCACGCAAAATCCCACCCCGTGGGGTCAGAATGATCACAAGAACGGTGAGCAAAAATCCCAGAACCACGCGGGGGGACCTAGTGAATGAACTGCAGCGAGCTGGGACCAATGTAACAAGGCCTACCATAAGTAACACACTACACCACCATGGACTCAGATCCTGCAGTGCCAGACGTGTCCCACTGCTTAAGCCTGTACATGTCCGGGCCCGTCTGAAGTTTGCTAGAGAGCATTTGGATGATCCAGAGGAGTTTTGGGAGAATGTCCTATGGTCTGATGAAACCAAACTGGAACTGTTTGGTAGAAACACAACTTGTCGTGTTTGGAGGAAAAAGAATACTGAGTTGCATCCATCAAACACCATACCTACTGTAAAGCATGGTGGTGGAAACATCATGCTTTGGGGCTGTTTCTCTGCAAAGGGGCCAGGACGACTGATCCGGGTACATGAAAGAATGAATGGGGCCATGTATCGTGAGATTTTGAGTGCAAACCTCCTTCCATCAGCAAGGGCATTGAAGATGAAACGTGGCTGGGTCTTTCAACATGACAATGATCCAAAGCACACCGCCAGGGCAACGAAGGAGTGGCTTCGTAAGAAGCATTTCAAGGTCCTGGAGTGGCCTAGCCAGTCTCCAGATCTCAACCCTATAGAAAACCTTTGGAGGGAGTTGAAAGTCCGTGTTGCCAAGCGAAAAGCCAAAAACATCACTGCTCTAGAGGAGATCTGCATGGAGGAATGGGCCAACATACCAACAACAGTGTGTGGCAACCTTGTGAAGACTTACAGAAAACGTTTGACCTCTGTCATTGCCAACAAAGGATATATCACAAAGTATTGAGATGAAATTTTGTTTCTGACCAAATACTTATTTTCCACCATAATATGCAAATAAAATGAAAAAAAACAGACAATGTGATTTTCTGGATTTTTTTTTCTCAGTTTGTCTCCCATAGTTGAGGTCTACCTATGATGTAAATTACAGACGCCTCTCATCTTTTTAAGTGGTGGAACTTGCACTATTGCTGACTGACTAAATACTTTTTTTCCCCACTGTATATTTTGAATGTGTACGCTATCCATACATGTTATCCGGGGATACGGTACCCTTTCTAACTTTTGTGCAATGACGTGCAATCCATACTGGGCCTAACACCGTCTGAGCCTGCCTCATGCTGTATAGACATATATTTTGAATGTGTACGCTATCCATACATGTTATCCGGGGATACGGTACCCCTTCTAACCTTTGTGCAATGACGTGCAATCCATACTGGGCCTAACACCGTCTGAGCCTGCCTCATGCTGTATAGACATATATTTTGAATGTGTACGCTATCCATACATGTTATCCAGGGATACGGTACCCTTTCTAACCTTTGTGCAATCACGTGCAATCCATACTGGGCGTGAGAACGGCTGGCGAGCTGTTATGCAAGCTACAGCACCTGTCCAGACAAGTACAGGGATTCCCTAGCGAGGAGACTTATTTGATTGTTTTCTATGTTGGGACACCAATTTTTGGGGAGCACTATGCTCTGGAGAATGATAGATGGAGCCCACCATACACTGGAACATTCCAAAGGTGGACATCAGACACTGGAGCAGCATTTACAGGGCCCATTATACACTAGAGCATTAGAAATGGGGCCCATTATGTTTGGAGCATTATTTGGGCCCATAAGACAGTGGAGCTTCATCCATGGGGACCAACATATACTGTAGCATTATGTGGAGCTCATCATATACTGTTTCAAACATTATATGGGACCAATGATTTTGTATGGAGAAATAGATGGGCCTCGTCATGAGATGTAAAAAGTGAGGTATTTTTCATTGTACTATACCGCTATTTCTCTGCCGTATCGGAACATGATGAGTTGTGGTATGTGTTAAAGGGGCGCTCTTTCGCCCAGGGCACATGAAAACCTGCAGCCAGCCCTCCCCCCCCACAAATTTAGCCAAATAACCCCCATTTTTCAGTGCGTAACTTGTATTATGAAGTTAATTAAGGTTGACAAGCTTAAGTAAGAAGAATTGATGCTTTTGGCATTCAAATGGGCACTGTAGGTGTGTTTCCTGTCCTCCTCTCACTGCCTACTTTTATTCCCCATTGACTTACATTGGGTTTCGTGTTTCGGGACGACCCCGACTTTTCCCTATAATCGGACGATCTTGCTCGACCCGACTTTTGGAAAAGTCGGGTTTCACGAAACGAAACGCGACCCTAAAAAACCAAAAGTCGCTCAACTCTACTAAATAGGCCTAAAGAAAGAAAGGGGAAATCTAAACTGCCCCAGAGCAGACCCCAAAGCAATAGGCAGCCCCCAACATATAATGACGGTGAAGCAAGATGAAAACACTAACACAGATAGAAAGATAGGTTGAGCAAACGATGGGGCCCAAGCTAACTAAAAAGGAAAGGATAGAAAAGCTGCTGTGTGCAATCCGCAAAAAACCATACCAAAAAATGTCCCAACCGTCTAATAGGAAAAACAGGCCCTGAAGTCGCTAGGACTTCAAAATGACTATATCAGCACTTAGGTAAATTCTGAAGACAGAGCAAAAAGACAAACTGATCAGAGACAAAAATGGAACTCAGCACACCCCCGACCGGGGATGGCTGAACTCCAAAAAACAAGGTAAACAAAACAAAACTAATAAGTTCAATAGCAGAGCAAAAACTTATCTTTGGGAAGCAGGAATCAGACTGGTCTCCAAGAATCCAGCAGAGAAATCACCAGCGACTCAGAAGGGCATCGGCTGCCTTATATCCAGTCAGCAGTTCCTGTTACCCAGTCATCATCTACCAGATCAGGTGTTTGGTAATCAGCCTCACTACCTTCCTTCACCAGAAGAGGGAGTTCATCAGACATCGACGGTGAAGGGGAAAATGAACTCACAACAGGGTCCCTTCATACACTCTTAGGGTCCTGCTCCCCATACTTATATGAAACATTTCATATATGAGCGCTCAGAGAAAAGATTACCTCTTACCTAATCTTGTTATTCTCATTACTTAAGCTATTCTTGCCTCCCACCTCTGTACCTCTTATGATTCATGTAACTAATGGGCATATCACAAGTTACACGTCGTAGGCCTAATGATCAGGCTAGGTAGCTAATGAGGACACAGTCTTATAATTAGATGAATCATTATACATAAAGGGGCAATGAACCCTTACTAAGGCAGGTTAATGAGACTAATATTAGGGTCTTGTATAACTAATACCTGCTTCCACCTTTTTCTGGAATTTCCCGAATGCATTAATGACATCAAATGATTAACATACAAGGAACAAGAATCAAGTAACCATTTATGCTTACTGCTGATTAAGTTATTGTCCAATGAAATATAATTATGTAATGTTAACACCCACTGAAAAGGGTATATATGAGAAAATCTTTTCATTAAAAGTGTGCTTGGACAGCATCTTTGACACAGATACACTCTGTCTCTGTGTTGATCTGTCACATTGCCTGGGCAACAAGCTTA
Source organism: Dendrobates tinctorius (assembly GCF_039654945.1). Classification (NCBI taxonomy): domain Eukaryota; kingdom Metazoa; phylum Chordata; class Amphibia; order Anura; family Dendrobatidae; genus Dendrobates; species Dendrobates tinctorius. The sequence continues at coordinate 48,832,950 of NW_027361698.1, forward strand.
CTAATCTGGCTACCATCCGGTATATCTGAAGATCTCCCCTTGAGAGATAAAGATCAAACCCATCAAAGCTTTCTTTCCAAGCTCTCAGGCACGGAAAATTGGACGCTTCACTGGTACAAGGAAGTGTATTTGGTTGATGCTTCTTGTGTGTGAGCAACCACAGCTTGTGGGCAGGAGGTATGAGTGGCTCCTTCCTGAACAGTACTATCTGAAGGACATAGCCCAGACGACATAGCAGTGGTTTGACCCGCAGACAAATGTTTGGTACCCTGGTGTTCCTCCCACCTACTGGGGTGCTTGGCTGGCATGTGCTTTCACATACTGTTGGTACTCAGGTTGCCTTTGACCTGGCCTCTGCTCAACTTGGTATGGCCAATGCTACAGACTTCAATGTTTTTCTATGAAGGATTTTCAGAAAATAAAATTCCACAAAGTGCCTGAACGTCCCCTTGCCCTGACTTGGCACACAGCAGAGGTGCTCTAGGGAACAGTTTACACAGTTCTCACTCTGGGCAAACCACAACCCCCTTGGTGCCTGTGTTAGTGCTACATATCCATCTTCCTCTGTGTTGTTTTGATGGCTTTGCGTGCCAAAGGTCCAGGTCGGATCAGTGGACTCATCATCGACCACCTCGTCTTCCATCTCATCCTCTTTCCCATATGACATTTTAGGCTGACCTGATGGCATCTGTGTCTCATCATCAATAGTCTCCACCTCTGGACACAGTAAATGAAGTTCCTCCTAGTGGCTTTCTTCTTGCTGTAGGTCCTCAAATACTTGAGCATCAACACACGCCACCTCCTCATGTCCCTTTTAAGTGCTGCACAGTGATAGGCCAGAGCCAACCAAATGATACGTAGAAAACAAATCCTTGGAGTGAACAAGCTTGGGGTCATATGTCTCCTACAAAAACTTGATTCCAGCTCACCCAGTTGCTCTATGCTCATCCACCTGGGGCTGAAACCAGCCTCGCCCATGCCTCCCATTTTTCTATTATCATGTCTCCTGTGACAGATAATGGCGGGAAGAAGGAGAACCAGCTTCAGGATTGGATGGGCCAGCCTTCTGTGTATCGACTGTAGACTGTGTGGTCGTGGAAAATTTGTTACTACTTGACAAATGCGTAGAGGCCTTGTCTGCTATCCAAGACAGAATCTGCACTCGCTCTTCTAGCTTCCACACATATTTACATTCCAGACCAGGAAATTTTTCCAGGAACATAGTGGATGCATCAAGTTTCTTCAGACCTAACACAGACTCAGTGCTTTTTCGCGCACGCACCACTGACAACACGTCCACGTCCATGTCCACGTCCCTGTCCCTTAACAACATGCTTTTTTTGGCATTTTGGGTTTTGCTCACAGATTGTCAGATGTTGATGGCACAAGCCAAGCTAGCTGCCACAGCAAAAATAGTGGGGAAAATGGCTTGGTGCGTGCTTGGTATCAGGCAGTAGGAAATGTTTGGACTACTGCTTTGCATAGGGCACTAACCATCTTTTTCAGTGGACTAAGGTGGACAGAAGAAGGCAGACTGTGACCACAAAAACAGTGAGGAAAATGACCTCGTTGGTGCTTGGCAACAGGCAGTAGGAAATGTTTGTACTGCTGCTTTGCATAAGGCACTAACCGCCTTTTACAGTGGACTTATGTGGACAGCAGAAGGCAGGCTGTGACTATAAAACAGCAAAGGAAAATTGCCTGGAGCGTGCTTGGTAGCAGACAGAAGGAGATGTTTGGACTACTGCTTTGTGTAGGGCAGTATCTGCTTTTTTAGTGGACTATTGTGGACAGCAGAAGGCAGGGTGTGACTACAAAAACAGTGGGGAAAATGACCTAGTGCATGCTTGGTAGCAGGCAGCAGGAAATGTTTGGACTACTACTTTGTGTAGGGCACTTACCGCCTTTTTCAGTGGACTAATGTGGACAGCAGTAGGCAGGCTGTGACCACAAAAACAGAGGGGAAAATGACCTGGTGCGTGCTTTGTTGCAGGCAGTAGGAAATGTTTGGACTACTGCTTTGCATAGGGCATTAACTGCCTATTACATTGGACTAATGTGGACAGCAGAAAGCAGGCTTTGACCACAAAAACAGCAGATAAAATGGCCTGGTGCATGCTTGGTAGCAGACAGTAGGAAATGTTTGGACTACTGCTTTGCGTAGGGCACTAATTACTTTTTAGTGGACTATTGTGGACAGCAGAAGGCAGGCTGGGACCACAAAAACAGCGGGGAAAATAGCCGGGTGCATACTTGGTAGCAGGCAGTAGAAAAAGTTTGGACTACTGCTTTGCATTGGGCACTAACCGCCTTTTTCAGTGGACTAATGTGGACAGCAGGAGGCAAGCTGTGACCACAAAAACAGCTAGGAAAATGACCTGGTGTGTGCTTAGTAGCAGGCAGTAGGAAATGTTTGGACTCCTGCTTTGCGTAGGGCACTAACCCAAAAACAGCGGGGAAAATACACCACTGCTTTAAAAAAAAAGACAGCACAAAATGCTAGTACTCCGTGTGATGGAAAAATATTGCTTTGCCTCTAACAAGAGGTGTTTTAAGATGGACACTGGAAAGACACTTTATCCTCTCCCTACCTAATACACAATCTCTACCTCCCTGTACTTTGACTTTGTTGTTCAGCTGTGAAAAGACCTATTTTTTGGTGGTAGCATGGAGCTAGTGACCGGTTCCTTTAAACAGTCCCTGCTTGAGTATCTCTCTCTACCTACTCTACACTGACCTAGTAGACACTGTAAGTAGCCCTGAAAAGGGCTTTTGTGTTATCAAGAGGCCTAAAGACTTTACCTAGCAGCTGAGCAATCTCTCCCTATGCTTGTAGATACAATGTGCACAAATAGCGATGGCAGGGCATAAATAGACCCTATGACGCTGGGCAGCCAGCCAATCACAGTAATGCCACAACCAAGATGTCTGCGGCATTACTGTGATTGGTTAAGAAGCCCAGCATGTTTAGTGGCTGCAAAGAAGGTGCTAAAACTGCAGGGCGGGACATCCGAATATAGCGAGGCAAGTACACAAATACTCGCACTGTAACGAGTAACCCAAATACCGTCCTATCCATGCGACTAGCGAATAGTAACGAATATACTCGCTCATCACTAAATACCACATACAAGGAACAAATACCACCACAACATGGCCAGACTGCATATTACCACCACATAGTGATAATTACTACTATATGGATGATTAATTAATCACACAAAAACACAATACTAAGTTCCATTATACACAGGATAAATTTGAACGGACACTTTTGCAATCTTTGGGAGGCAGAAAAAAGAAATCAACATCTGCTCAAGAATTGCATTTTTGTACCCTGATCACCTTGAGGTAAAAGTCATAAAATGGATTTAGTTCTCAAGTCAATACAATTACAACTATGCAAGATTTTTTTTAGGTTTTGCTACTTTTAGTCACTAAAAAATGCCTTTTAATTTTTCTTAACCTATATAAGCCAAGAAAATTGAGTGATTCATTTGCAGTATGCCTGTATCGTGTAAGCACCTGATCCCTTTTTAGGCATAAGTCGGATGTGCCAGTCATGTGAAATGTAGCATAAATTACTAATGCCAGCTAGGCTTGAATTAAACTGGGGGAGGGGAGGGTGTTACTGCACTTGAAGTAACATTTCCAAATGCAGTGACATTCCCCTGTCTCATCTGCAATTCTCAAGACTGGCATCTTAGATCTCTCTCTCTCTCTCTCTCTCTCTCTCTCTCTCTCTCTATATATATATATATATATATATATATATATATATAGTGTAAATATATAGTCTTTTTCATTGGTAGACAGAAATTTATACATCCATACCAGTACTTCTTTACATGCTGTCAGATTTCCTTTAAAGACCAACATGCGCGAGCATACCTTAACCCTACAAAATTAGAATTTAGTTTAGAATGAAGTCAGTTGAATGAAGTCAGTTACTGTAGGACTAAAAATATGGACTTTTTTACTATGTTCAGACTATATTAAATGTTTCTTGGAAAACTGTTGACACACAGTATTTTGATGCACCTGCTCCAGAGATGCTTGTGATTTGTGTCAAACTAATTGGCAAATGAGTGTCATAAAATTTGTGGAGACTGAGTATAAATTATCTGTCAATGTCAACCTGACTCTCACATGTACACAAGGTGTTTGCAAAGTGACAGGTGCTTCTGTCACTATTAGAATTCAAATATTAGTCTCTCTTACCTATCTGTCTGTCTATATATTTCGACACAAAGCCAATCAGAGGAATATCACAGCCAGCGTAAAAAATAGGTGTTGGTCAATGAACGCTATTTTATGCTTCTACAGTATAGGGATATGAGGGTGGAAAACAGAGCTCATTCCACTCAGCATTAGAAAAAGACCTAATCTGAATAAAGTGTGCTGCTCTCAGTGCTCAAGTATATTAAAAATAGGAATGATAATCAGTCTATAAATACTAATCCAAATATTGTGATATAGAGAAGCGCTGAACCTTTATAGCAAGGGCAAACATATACAGTAAAAAGCCCTTATGCAAGAAAAGTGTATGGTCCCTTTTAGGCCAATAGTTCATTGGCTGCACAAAAAAACACTGTTAATATGTATACTTCAGCTCAATCAATAACTGAGTACAGAGCAGTGGCACCAGTAGCATAGCTACCAGGGGGGTTGGGCAGAGGGGCTGGTAACCCCGGGCCCTGCACTCTGAGGGTGCCCAACCAGAGCTATGCTACTGTCAGGGTGATGTCCGTGTTCCGTGTCCATGCCCGAACAGTAGATGTTTGGTATGGACGTCGAACTTTACTGTTCTGGGTTTCCCATCTGGTGAAACACAAAACATTACACAGGTCTGCAGAAAAATAAAAATAACATTCAAGACCTGTTTTGGTTATTCCAAGTAATCTTTATGTTTTTTGGTGTGAAAAATCTGAAAGTGACCTCTGTTTTGCCGTAGGACACCACAATTCTTGACAATTTAGGTAACTTAAATAAGGCAATACTACAAAATAAATGAAAATAGACTTATAAAATTAATATTTTATTACAAATTTTTCATGAAAATCATTTTTGAACTGAAATGAGCTCACTAACACTCGCTATTTTTTTCCCCTGTGAGGCTCCTCTTGGTACAATTATGCTTGTAAGTAGCATCTGGAATGTCTCTCTTAAGCATCCAACAGTAGTGTGCCATCATTGTAATGTTCCAATTACCCTGGTATCTTCTTTCCATCTCTTTAATGTCCTGGTAGAATCATTCACCTTGCTCCTCACTCAAATTTTCAGGAAAGTAGTCAAGGTGGGAATGGTGGAAAATGCACTTTCAAATGCATCAAGCAACCTAAAGCTTGAAATGCTTTCAGCATTCATCCGACGATCTTTCTGTAGATTTTTTACTGTCTTAAAATTTTTCTATGAACTCTTTAAATGCAATCCACCCATCTTTTTGAGGATTTGTCATGGTATTGACAAACTCTTTATCAGCTATAAGCCTTCTAATGTCTGGTCCGACAAGCACACCTTCCTTCAATTTTGCCTTTGATAGGCTTGGAAACTTGGTGACCAAGTATTTGAAGCATTCTATATCTCTTGGAAGTGATTTTATGAATTGCTTCATGAAGCCCAATTTTATGTGGAAGGGTGGTAGAAGAACTTTATAGGGAGGTACCAAATTTTCTTGAAGGACATTTTTTTGACTGTGAGCACCCTCGGCTGCCAACTCTTCTTGGTCCAGTGATTTTGTCGGTCTCGACTGTCTCACAGACACAGAAAACAAGGATATTTGGTGTACCCAGCTTGTTGCCCCAGCAGCATGCAAAAGACCTTCAAATCCATACACACTTGCCAACCGTGGTCTTCATATTTAAGTTTACAAAGAACCAATTCCAAGTTCTCAGGTTTCCTTCAAGTGTACAGAATGAACTACAGGGATGGAAGCATAAAAAATGCCGATATGGAGTATATCTGCTTTGAGGCTTCTTTTTGAAGAATCCATAAAAATACACCATTGCGTTGAATCATATTGAATTTTTAATTGAACCATCAAACCTTTGACATCCATGCAATAAACCAACTTGTCTTCCAGGGCAAAGTAAGGAACAATCTCCTTTTCATGATGTCTGAACCATGAAAAAGACACTCCTGGTAACATTAAATTCCTGATTTTTAGCCTTGATCAGAGTAACTCAGCGGCATCTTTTGGGACGATTCAAGTCTCTTTCTAAATCCTTAATCTCCTCCTGGGAAAAAGAGATTAGTCTTGTATCATCTTCAAAGACAGAACTTGATTTGTCTTCTGGTTCAGGTATGATTCCACTTTCATTGGAGCTAGATATCTCTTCCAAGGTAGCAAGGGCCATGGGTACTGGCAAATCTGTGCCATGGGGGAAGGGACGAATTCCTGAGTGATGATTGGGGTATGAAATGGAATGCTTCCATTTGGAATTATATCCTTTCACATTGCATGAACAAAAGTAACAGTCATCACTATGGTTCTAGCTCTCACCATAGCATAGGAATCCCATAATGAAAGCTTTTTTCTTACCCTTGAACCAATTTCGGAGGTCCTCAACACATCATTTGCACACTTTATGAGGCTCTCAAACTTTGTCTTGATCTAAAAGTTTTAAGTCTGAAGTATGTGAAGTATACTTTTTTCACAATCTCTGTAATATTCAGCTGTTGATTCAACACTGTATATTCACCACAAATGAAGCAGAAATGGTCTGACGAAATAATACACGTCTGCAAAGCTATAACACTAATTAGGGGAAACATGGTTGATGAATGAAATTTCAATGCAATTTTCTTGAAAGCATAAAGACCTTTCATTATGTCACTAACCACTTGACTGCCACCAGCCAATCATGCAGTTCCTATTGATGTTAACGGGGAAAGAAAATAAGCTGCCTGCCGGTGATTCACACCAGAGTTTGCAGAAAAACGTATAGGTTTGTAGCAAGTCATGAAGTTTAGTATTTTTTTCAAAAAAATTTTTCTGTTATCAAAATGAAATATCTTAATTAGGGAAGTATGTACAACACTACGAAAATAGTAACAATGGTGAATCCATGAAATATTCAACAGTCAGAAATGTCCCTAAGAGGTATGAGGAGCTTGGGTACTTGAGTATGTAAGGTCATAAATATAGATACCAGAGAAAATAGGCAAGTTTAAAGAGGAGAGTCCTAAGGGTAATAGTATATGGATTCCCCATTGTTACTGTATAAAAACTTTGTTGACTTTCATTATCATATCGTTATATATACTTCCCTGCTTGGGATATTTCTATAAACAACAACAGTTTGTAGAGTTATTTTCACATGGAGGTTTTTTCAAATGAATTTTGAAGTGGATTCACTTCACAATCCACATTAAAGAATGTTCAAATAATTTTTTAATGTGAATTATAAAAGCAATGCACTTTAAAATCCATGTAAAAAGAAAACCCCAGTGCAATGGCAGTGATTATGTCCAAGATAGGTGGAATGATCAAATAGACTGTCACAATCCATTTTTGGATTTGTAGCAGTTCTGGCTCCACCAAGTAAAACTTTTTTCCTTTCAGGCCATCAGGGGTTAATGTCAGTTTTCCCCGCTGGCAACCTGGTGTTACTGCAGTGCTGCTGTGTCAGCTGATGTAGGTGGTGACCACTCCCTACTTCCTTGAAAAGGTCACCTGATGCATCAGCTGACTGTTGGTTATACAGGTCCTTTCTGGAGAACAGCCTAGCAGAAGCAGCTCTCTGTTGCCTGCCTCATTTGGTGTTAAGATTCCTGTTGCTGTTGACATCTGTGGAGCTTTGCAGTGGTGCATATAAGCTAAGTGTGGTGCTTTTTCTCCTAGTCCCTTTTGGTGTTTGTCACTTTCCCCTGTGTGCACTATCTGCAGTGGCAAAGGCTAGTGCTCCTTGCCAGCCAGTGCATTAGCCAGGGCAGAGACAGGTGACACTAAGGATTAGGTTCCTGAAGGCGGCATGGTGAAGGATTTGCATAGGGTGTTAGGGGAGTGCAGGGACAGCCTCAGGCTGAGCTCAGGTGGTGACCATCCCTCATTCTCTATCACTAGGGCCTTCTTTTTGCTTTTTTCCATCCCGTTGTGTGTGAGTTGCGCCATCTGTTGACCAACCACCCGTTGGGATCGAGTCACACCATGACATTGACCTTTCAAAAGAAATCTGAGGATTAGCTTGTAAAACTAGAAACTGATAGGTTTATTGAGTTATGTTTTTGCTTCCAAAAACTAGAAAAGTATCATATTTGAGGATCTAGTTATTTATTCTTCTTTGGGGAATATCAGCCAAGAGAGTTTTTCCTTTAATCATTTTGTGTTGTTTAAATTATCTTTCTGTCTTTTCTTGAAGAATATTTTTAAAATATATTAATCACTTTTGTAGTTCTATGGTTGCAGGAAATGAATAGAGAAGGTGATGACATCCTTTTGACTTAAGGATGTAAGCAGACATTCACTGAAACTTAATTCCTTCTTAATTAGTCCTTGATTTTAAACCTATTACATATCTGTTAATTTAGTTGAAACCAGTGACATGCTGATTCACAATGGTAACATAACCTTTTAATGAAAGATTTCTCACAAAAAAGCTTACATTCTGCATATTCCTCATTTAGAAGTCACCTCTTTGTAATCTTTCTTTACCGCCATAAACTAAAGGCTTTTTAAAAAAGTATGATCCATATATGCCATGGATAAGAAATTGATAACATATCAGCTTGAAACACTCACAGTTCCTAATATTACAATAGGAAAATGGTAATAATTAGTATTCATATTAACAATATTACTATAACTATGAACTATTCTAAGGGTATGTTTCCACATGGCGCAATTCATCTGGATTTGCTGCAGATTGAACACTGTGTACAGCCGCAGCGTCCAATCTGCAGTGTCCAGAAATTACAGTGTAGTGGAGGGGATTTTATGAAATCCCGTCTCCACTATGCGAGCAGGGACGCGGGTGACACACCCAAAATTACGGACATGCGGCGCGTCTTTTTAGACGCTGGCTTAGTGATCGGACCCAAAGAGTGGTCGTAAATGGCTGCACATCCAGTTGGAAGAATGTCTCAAGTGGGGTACCACAGGGCTCTGTCCTGGGCCCTGTATTGTTCAACATCTTTATCAACGATTTAGATGAAGGAATTGAGGGTAAACTGATTAAATTTGCTGATGACACAAAGCTAGGAGGGATAGCTAATACTAGAGAAGAGAGAGAGAGGATTCAAAAAGATTTAAATAAACTGGAGAAGTGGGCAGTAACTAACAGAATGGTTTTTAACAGGGAGAAATGCAAAGTACTAGATCTGGGCAATAAAAATGAAAAAAGCATATATAGAATGGGAGGAATAGGGCTAAGTGACAGCACATGTGAAAAAGACTTGGGTATACTAATAGATCACAGACTGAATATGAGTCAACAGTGTGATGCAGCAGCAAAAAAGGCAAATGCAGTTCTAGGATGTATTAACAGAAGCATACAGTCTAGATCACGTGAAGTCATTATTTCCCTCTACTCCTCTTTGGTCAGACCTCATCTGGAATATTGTGTCCAGTTTTGGGCACCACATTTTAAAAAAGACATCAACAAACTGGAGCAAGTTCAGAAAAGAGCGACCAGAATGGTGACCGGTCTGCAAACCCTGTCTTATGAGGAAAGGTTGCAGGATTTGGGAATGTTTAGTTTGCAAAAGAGAAGACTGAGAGGAGACTTAATTGCTGTCTACAAATATCTAAAGGGCTGTCACATTGTAGAAGGATCAACTTTATTCTCATTTGCACAAGGAAAGACTAGAAGCAATGGGATGAAACTGAATGGGAGGAGACACAGATTAGATATTAGAAAAAACTTTTTGACAGTTAGAGTGATCAATGAGTGGAATAGGCTGCCACGAGAAGTGGTGAGTTCTCCTTCAATGGAAGTCTTCAAACAGAGGCTGGACAGACATCTGACTGGGATGATTTAGCAAATCCTGCTTTGAGCAGGGGGTTGGACCAGATGGCCCAGGAGGTCCCTTCCAACTCTACGATTCTATGATTCTATGATTCTATGATTCTATGACCATTACAGTGTACTGTCAGGCAGCCAGTTGCTTATCCGCTTGTTAGTTAAAGCAATAAGCGCATTAACATTTTTTATCTGTATTTTTGGCAAAAAAATTAATAGATTAAAGTATTTCTAAATGTATTTAGCTTATATAAATGATTTGAAATGTTCAAAACAATTCACAATCAAGTTCCCGAACTCTTCATAAAAATAAGTAGGGAGCATGTTATTCTGCCAGTAGGTTTCAAAGACTCTAGTTCTTAGGCATGAATAAGAGCTGGAGTCTATGAAGCACATTGGAAGAAAAAAAATGCTCCCTACTATTACATTTGCACTTTGTTCTAAAATGTGAAAAGTAAAGATTTAATTTCTATGAAGAGTTTTCTTCTTTGAAAAATTATGGTATCTTACTTACTTGACGAACATCGATGACCTATCCAAAATCAAAGATGATTTCCAAGACAAACATACAAGTGAACATTAACCTTTTTGATAAGTTATCAATATCAGATACATGGGGGCCTGACTGTTTACAAATGGCCGCCACTAGAGAAGACAAACTATGGAGCCTACACATTGCAGTTCTGTCCATTGCTTAGTATTGCATATGATCTCATATTCAAGTGAATCACCCTGAAGTGGCCAAGAAACAATGTATGGAGTCATGATTCATCAATTCCTTATATGGTTTATATGTGGCCAGTGCCAGAGTAGATGGTGATGAAGGGTCAGACGAGGCGATCCTGACATCCTCCCGCCAGCGTCCACGCATCGCTTATCGGCGCCACAGGAAGCCCAGCAGGAAGCTGACGACGAGAAACGGTCCAGGACGCTCTCGCGCGATCAGCGATAACCAGCAGGGGAGCGGTCGGAGGTAAGTATCAGACAAAGCGATATCGCTAGCAATATCACTATAACGTCACAAAAACCAGCGATGTTATAGCGATATTGCTAGCGATATCGCTGAGTGCCACAGGCCCTTAAGGGTAAGGTCACATGTTTTGTATTGCAGCATATTATTCTGCAGAGTGTTGGCAAGTTCTAACAAAAATTGGTGGAAACCACCAGTGAGGTCAATAATTCAACTAGTATATCAACAGGGACCTTTACAGCAATGGATATAGATATGCATAAAACTTAACCTTTAATGCAATCATGATAAAAGACAAATACGTCCACACGGAACACAAAACAAACAACCGCATCACCTACTAAATACTACAATAGGATCCTGATATCACAAGCTACCTGACAACGGAGGTTGGCACCCTACACAAAAACGAGATTGGTGCCCCCGTTCCACGACGGCTGTACCCTGAAGCTCCTAGATGACCCTGAGTAATTGCCACACTTTTAGTCACTCAATCACCCAGAAAAGGAGTGTACATGGGTTGCCAAACAGGTAGTTGGGTAGGCAACAATAGAAAAAGTGCAAAAATAGTGCAAAAGACAAGACATAAAGTGACATGTGCAAATTAGAGTACCTAACTTTCCATCCCCTGTACTGAACATTTTCCTGTCTGTGGAGGTAGGCACCCTACTGGTCAGCGGAATGGCGCCCCCGCTCCACGACGGCTCACCCTAAAATTAGCCCTATTGTGGCTAATAATCAGAGAAGGGTTATGACAATGATATATAAGGAAGGCAAATCTAATAAATATTAGATAGAATGCAAATGCCAATAACAATTTGTTGATAACAAAAAGAGGGTACTCATATTTAGATGATGGATGAAAAAAACCTCAACGCGTTTTATCCTAACCGGATCATCAGGAGGTGGATAGTTAGATGCCATGTGGAAAAATAGTCAAACACCCCATATATATAGACGCTATGGTATGTAGACACACCCACTTCCCATAGATCAACAGGATCCCTGTTGATATACTAGAGTGTTGGCAAGGAAAATGCAATGTAAAATATGCACCTTTTTGGTGCATTTTTGCCGTGCTTTTGAGTGCTTTGTTAGGCATTTTTACCTGTGATTTTTTTGCCACTTAAATGAATTGGATAAGATGTGAACAATGAGGAAAACCAGCACCAAATAACTTGTAACATACCTTTTTAAGCTTACTCGGTGGACCAGCAGTGTACAGCTTTCAAAATCCCAGGTACAACACCTGAAACGATCAGCATCGTACAAAATCCAGGCCAAAGAAAAAAAAAAATAGGTGGCAATCCATAATGCAGTAAAAAAATTATTTCTTTATTCAATAAAGACCTGTTGAAGCATCTAATCAATGCAAAACGGCCGTCTTCCCCTGCTGCACCTGCTCCCCTGCATACATGTACTACTTGTATTGAATAAAGAAAGCATTATTTTACTGCATCATGGATGGCCACCTATTTTTTCTTCTTTGGTCTGAATTGGAGAAAATTCCTGCAAAAACGCTGAAAAAATTGACATGCTACAGATTAAAAAAACAACAAAAAACATTTTAAAGGTTCGATTCTACAAGAAAAATTTAAGCAAAATGTTGATTAGATTTCAGAAAACTGATTCACTTTCCTGGTATTAGAGCCAACAAAAAAGAAAAGTGAAACAACAGATCACTATAGGATATAGTGATACAGTGATAGTAATGAAAACTTAATTAATCAAACAGTTGGTGTGCCGTAACCGTGCCATATGATTAAAACCATGCGCACATCCAAATAAAACAATGATGTGAAAACATTTGAAACATGTTATGATAAAAGAAAGGGACTGCATGTTGTATAAGAGAATTCACATCCAAATTGGCAGATAGTTTAATATGGTAACAACAGAGTATCACTGACCAAAGAAAAGTCAGCTAGAAAAAAATATAGTATATAAATAAATATATAAGTGATAAATAAATAATATCTGATGAACAGATCACCTTGTGATAGTGAGTGTATGTGTTAGACTGTAGTAATAAGAGTCAATATAAATATGCCAAAGCACATGGTTATAGGTATGTATGTATACTGGGTATCAAGGATTAAAAAAATGAGTAGCAATAGTAGAGATATGTATATATAGTGTCATACAGGTCAGTAAGGTAAGTACTGTATATTGCAGAATATATCACAAGACAGATAAGTATATACCTGTGTAGATGACAGCAGACCGCAGACTCTTCCTGGAAGTGCACCCACTCCACGCGTTTCGGTGTTGATTTTTATCAGGAAAAAATAAGCAGGATGTTCATGAGATTTCAGAAATCTTATTCACTTTGCAGGTTTTGTAAAATTCTGCATCTTTTCAAGACAAAATCAAGCAAAAAAAATCACGGACAAAAATGCAACATCTGAACAATCCCTAAGGCCTGTTTCACACTTCAGTTTTTTTGTGTCAGTTAAAATCCACCAAAATGGCGGAAAGCGGATCCGTTGCTAACTGATGTGAACGGATGCCACCGGATCCGTTTTTTTGACGGATCCGAAGAATGAAGAATTTTAAAGGAACCGCTGCCCGGGAAAAAGAGAGAGAGAGAGAAAGAATTTTTTCTGTCCGCCAGAAATGATTTCAGGGTTAAATTTCCAGCTGACTTCATTCCTCCGGGCATGCACACTATAAAAATGCGGATCCTGCAGCAAAAAAAAGTTGCATGGTCCGTCCAGGCATCTCGGCGGACGCAAAAAAATTGACGGATCTGCAAAAAAAAGGATCCAATGGATGGCCATCCGTCAAGATCCGCCAGTAATGCAAATCAATGGGGGGAATAAACGGATCCGCCAAAAATCCGTTTTGCAAAAACGGCAGATTTTGACTGATGGTCAAAAACGGAAGTGTGAAACAGGCCTAAGTGGTTCGACGTGTCACAAAACGTATTACATTTGGGATTTCTTTACTTCTGACTAAAAGCTTTACTTTTTTAATAAAGCATGAATAAAATGAAAAGAACCCCAAATGCAATGCTTACTTATGTATCTATGTATCCTCGCTATGATTCATGAAGTTATATAAGCATTTTTTTCTTGCTGAGCTTGTGTTATCATCTTTTTACTTCTAACTTAAACTGAATATTTCATTTTACAAGGAGGTTTTCACACTCTTGCTAAATAATTTAAATGCAGATATTTACCATACAGCTTTTAATGAGCAAAACTCAATAAAATTATTAGAAACCAAAGTTAAAATTTCTTCCAGTACAAATTAATATTTGAAGCAGGTTTAGTAATACATTTGGGCTAGTTTTTGCAGCAAAAGTAATGAAGTACAATACTTGAGAATATAATCACAAAGAAGTACTCAGTTTGCAAGTAAATTGAAAAACAAGATCCAAGAGTGCCATCTAATTGTACTTCTAACCTCTGCCTAATGAGAGATGGTGGAATGAATGCTTCTGGCATCTCATTATTTAAAAATCTAATAATGCAATGGACTAATAATGCCGAGCATAATCATTAGTTTTCTCTTCCAGATTAAAGATCCATTCTAGTTGAAAGGTTATGATCTCGGGTGCAATTCTTCAGACAGAAAAACAAAATAACAAAAGGACAGTTGTCCCTGTTTGGAAAGCAAAAGATGCATGTTTTCGCTATTTACATTGCTTCAGATAAATTTACCAGAGAATTCCTATAAAATGTATTACAGTTATCATTCCATGATCATTTTAGAAAACAAACACCAAAAGGAATGTTGTTCTTTATGACTTATGTAATACGTAAATGAAAGTAATGGGAAAAGGTTAGGAAAATTACACATTTTTCAAAGGAACTGTTTAATTAAAAACTTGGTTGCAGTCAAATATAGGCAGTTTTAAAAAGACATGTTTAAACACAGACTTGTAAAATGCTTAAAGGGAACCTGTCAGCAGGATTGTGCTGAGTAACCTACAGACAGTGTCAGGTTGGTGCCGTTATGCTGATTACAATTAGTGATGAGTAGATTTGTTTGAAAAATTATCGGCAAACAAAAAATCAGCATGAATATGCCACATTCCGATTTATGATCGGAAACTTGAGGAAAATTTTTACAAAATTGGAAAAATTAAGTAACATTCAGTAAAAAGTGCGGGAAAATATTTACGTTGCCACTAAAGGTGATACAATAAAAAAAATCTCTGCTATTGGTTAAATAGATAGCATATCTTTATCTAGCAGTTGTGCGACTGGCACAAAACCTGCTGAGATAAGCAAACATCACTATTTACCAATAATTTTAGTGAGTCTGCTGTTGTCATGTGTCATAAAGGTGATATAAAAAATATCCACACATTGATAGATACAGGTAATTTGTACATAACACCTCTGTAAGGGTACTTGAGAGAAATAAAGCCCAAAACTATTTTTTTCATAATGCAAAAGGGAAAGGGTGATGTTAAGAAATGAGAATGTGGATGTGGTGGTGCCCACCAAGGCCATGTTACAGATCAGAACGTGATTTTATCTCATTATAGCTTCCTGTCAAAATTTGGTCTGAGCGCTACAACACTGTAGAAACCAGATGAGTGCAAGATTGTTGTGGGTTGGATGGCAGACAAAGATTCCAGTGTGTTGACAAGCAGCACCACAAAGTCTTCCACACGGTCCAATCTCAGACTGAGCCTCTGAATCCTCAACCTGGTACTTCTTCCTCCCACCATCAAGAGTGCCAGGAGACATATGACCCCAATGCTGGCCACTCCGAGGTACTGTTTATGTTCCCTTTAAATTATTCTGGCCTGTCACAGTGCACAATTAAAGAGGGTCATGATTGGGTTTAGTGCAGTGACCCACGTCCAGAATAAAGCTACTTTGGGGTAGGTCAATAATCATGATGCACAGTTGCCATCAAGTCATCCTAAAATTGCAACTCAAAAGGAGGATCAGATTGTTGAACTGGAAGACGACGTGATCAATGATGACTAGAGTTGAGCGATACCGTCCGATACTTCAAAGTACCGTATCGGATGGTATCGGCCGATCTTTAAAAAAAGTATCGGTATCGCCGATTCCGATACCGGAAGTCCCATTCAAGTCTATGGGACTTCCGGTATCGGAATAAGAAAAAACCCTTTCCTGCCCTTGTACAGCCTCTCTGGGGTCTGTACGGGCCTTTCGGGGGGCTGTGCCGGCCTGCCAGGGGGTCTGTGCAGGCTCCGGTGGTCTGTGCCGGCCTGCCGGGGGGCTGTGCCGGCCTGCCGGGGGGCTGTGCAGGCTCCGGGGGGGCTGTGCCGGCCTGCCGGGGGGCTGTGCAGGCTCCGGGGGGCTGTGCCGGCCTGCCGGGGGGCTGTGCCGGCCTGCCGGGGGGCTGTGCAGGCTTCGGGGGTCTGTGCAGGCATCGTCCGATGGGACTACAAGTCCCATCGGGCGATGCCTGCTACCATGACAGTGATTGACACATTAGCCAATGATGGGACAGTAGTAGTCCCATCATCCGGCTAATGTGTTAAATGTTAAAAAAAAAAAAAAAAATACTACATACATACTACATGCATGCTACATACATACTACATGCTACATACATACTACATGCATGCTACATGCATGCTACATACATGCTACATACATACCACATACATAGTACATACATACTACATGCTACATGCATGCTACATACATACTACATGCTACATACATACCACATACATACCACATACATACTACATGCATGCTACATGCTACATACATACTACATGCATGCTACATACATACTACATACATACTACATGCATGCTACATACATACTACATGCATGCTACATACATACTACATACATGCTACATACTACATACTACATACATACTACATACATGCTACATACATACTACATACATACTACATGCATGCTACATACATACTACATACATACTACATGCATGCTACATACATACTACATGCATGCTACATACATACTACATGCTACATACATACCACATACATACTACATACATACTACATACTACATACATACTACATACATACTACATACATGCTACATACATACTACATACATACTACATGCATTCTACATACATACTACATGCATGCTACATACATACTACATGCATGCTACATACATACTACATACATACTACATACATACTACATGCTACATATATACTACATGCATGCTACATACATACTACATGCTACATACATACCACATACATACTACATACATGCTACATACATACTACATATATACTACATGCATGCTACATACATACTACATATATACTACATGCATGCTACATACATACTGCATGCTACATGCATGCTACATACATACTACATACATACTACATGCTACATACATACCACATATATACTACATACATACAATACATTCATACAATACATACATAGACATACAGTACATATAACATAGAGTAACATACTTACCAATACTTGTCACATTGTTCCCCAAAGCCATTGTCTTTTCCGGACTAAATATTAACATAACAAACCACAAAAATACTCACCCACGATCCGAAGCAGTCCACGAGTGTGTCCCACGACGATCTTGGGTAGAGAACTGCAGCATCAGATGATGCTGCCGTTCTCTACGGGCTGCAGGAATCCAATGACGGAAGGTAGGTATCCTTCCGCACTGTGTTCCTCCGCCACTTAAAAAAAAAAAAAAAGTCCCTAGTCTCACTTTATGCCATTGCTGTGTGGGAATTTCCCACGCAGCAATGGCATAAAGTGAGACTAGGGACTTTTTTTTTTTTTTTAAGTGGCGGAGGAATACAGTGCGGAAGGATACCTACCTTCCGTCATTGGATTCCTGCAGCCCGTAGAGAACGGCAGCATCATCTGATGCTGCAGTTCTCTACCCAAGATCGTCGTGGGACACACTCGTGGACTGCTTCGGATCGTGGGTGAGTATTTTTGTGGTTTGTTATGTTAATATTTATTCCGGAAAAGACAATGGCTTCGGGGAACAATGTGACAAGTATTGGTAAGTATGTTACTCTATGTTATATGTACTGTATGTCTATGTATGTATTGTATGAATGTATTGTATGTATGTAGTATATATGTGGTATGTATGTAGCATGTAGTATGTATGTAGTATGTATGTAGCATGCATGTAGCATGCAGTATGTATGTAGCATGCATGTAGTATATATGTAGTATGTATGTAGCATGCATGTAGTATATATGTAGTATGTATGTAGCATGTATGTAGTATGTATGTGGTATGTATGTAGCATGTAGTATGTATGTAGCATGCATGTAGTATGTATGTAGCATGTAGTATGTATGTAGTATGTATGTAGTATGTATGTGGTATGTATGTAGCATGTAGTATGTATGTAGCATGTAGTATGTATGTAGCATGCATGTAGTATGTATGTAGCATGCATGTAGTATGTATGTAGCATGTATGTAGCATGTATGTATGTAGTATGTAGCATGTATGTAGTATGTATGTGGTATGTATGTAGCATGTAGTATGTATGTAGCATGCATGTAGTATGTATGTAGCATGCATGTAGTATGCATGTAGCATGCATGTAGTATGTATGTAGTATGTATGTAGTATGTATGTGGTATGTATGTAGCATGTAGTATGTATGTAGCATGCATGTAGTATATATGTAGTATGTATGTAGTATGTATGTAGCATGTAGTATGTATGTAGCATGCATGTAGCATGCATGTAGCATGCATGTAGCATGCATGTAGTATGTATGTAGTATGTATGTAGCATGTAGTATGTATGTAGCATGCAAGTAGTATGTATGTAGTATTTTTTTTTTTTTTTTTTAACATTTAACACATTAGCCGGATGATGGGACTACTACTGTCCCATCATTGGCTAATGTGTCAATCACTGTCATGGTAGCAGGCATCGCCCGATGGGACTTGTAGTCCCATCGGACGATGCTTGCACAGACCCCCGGACATCAGCACAGCCCCCCGGCAGGCCGGCACAGCCCCCCGGCAGGCCGGCACAGCCCCCCGGCAGGCCGGTACAGACCCCCACAGGGTGCACAGCCCCCCGGCAGGCCGGCACAGCCCCCCGGCAGGCCGGTACAGACCCCCACAGGGTGCACAGACCACCGGCAGGCCGGCACAGCCCCCCGGCAGGCCGGTACAGACCCCCACAGGGTGCACAGACCACCGGCAGGCCGGCACAGCCCCCCGGCAGGCCGGTACAGACCCCGGGCAGTCCACACAGCCCCCCGGCAGGCCGGCACAGCCCCCCGGCAGGCCGGCAGAGACCCCCGGAAGGCCCGAAATGACGGCGCATCATGATGCGCACACACCGCGCATCATGATGACGTCAGTCTGTCAATCAACTTTGAACTTCCGATTCCGATGCCGAATTCCGATATTGAAAAAATATCGGAAGTCGGTATCGGAATTCCGATACAGCAAGTATCGGCCGATACCCGATACTTGCGGTATCGGAATGCTCAACACTAATGATGACACCACTGATCCAACCTGGCACAGTGGCACGCATTGCGAGCTCAGCAGTGCACAGAGGAATGGATCTGTAGCATTAAAACAGGCAAGAAGAGGTAGTGGTTTGCCATACAAAGCTGAGAAGAGGCAAGAACACTGCCAACCTGAGCACCACCAGAATGCAGAAGCACATGGCAGCCAAGCACCCCAGTAGGTTGGTGGAATGCCTGGGTACAATATTTGTTTCTGAGGGTGAAATCACTTCCCCTTCACCTGTGTTACAGCCTTACCAATCTGCTGTCTCAGAAGAAGGCGCTGATACCTTCTGTCCACAACTTGCGGTTGCACAGACACAGCAGTCAGCAACCACGGACATTTCACAGGAAGCAGACATAACCACCCACCCACAGACCCAAAACGCTAAACACCCACATTGCCAGATTGCTAGACCTGGAAATATTGCCATTTTGGCTTGTGGGAACTGAGTTTTTCCAAGATCTTTTGATGGTGGCAGCCCCATGGTACTCTATTCCCAGCTGCCACTATTTTCCCGTTGTGCTGTCCCTGCATTACATAAGCATGTGTTGCACAATATCAGCCATGCTTTGGCCAACTCAGTAAAAAGGAAGGTCCACCTAACCACAGACACATGGACAAGTTCTTGTGGACGGGGGTGATACATTTCTCTGACAGTACACTGGGTGAACCTTGTCTAGTCTGGGATAGAGTCAGAGCCTGGGACATCACTCATTTTACCCGCACCAAGAATAGTGGGCCCAACTTCATCAGGGTTTCAATCTCCTCATATTCCAGTCCCTTTCTCCTCTCCTCCTCATCCTCAGCTGAACTAGCCTCCTGATCACTTCCCAGCTGGGAGCTCTGCGGCACTACCTTGGCGAAGTGGCAGTATGCTCTGCTGAAACTCATCTGTTTAGGTGATAAAGCTCACAATGTAGCAGAGCTCTTGAAACGAATAAAAGACCAGACTGATCAGTGGCTCTCCCCGCTGAACCTCCAACCAGGCCTGGTCATGTGAGATAATGGGCGTAACTTGGTGGTGGCTTTAAAGTTCGTCAAGCTGGTACACATTCTATGCATGGCCCACGTGCTGAACTTGGTGGTACAGCGGTTTTTAAAAACATACCCTGACTTTCCAAACCTACTTGCCCAGGAATGCCGTGTCAGCGCACATTTCCAAAAGGCATCTCAGGCTTTTGCCCATTTGGCTTCGCTGCAACAGCACTTTATTTTGCCTTGACACCAACTGATTTGTGATCTGCCCATATGGTGGAATTCGACCTTTCATATGTTGGCAAGGCTTGGTGAGCAACAGAGGGCAGTAGCTGAATTCCATATTCTCAATGTTTGTCAGAGTAACACTCAGCTCCATACAACAACTGCCAAGTGGGTATGGATCGCTGACATATGTGAGGCTCTTCAAAACTGCACCAAGATGATGAGTGCTGATGATGCTATTATCAGCGTAACCATCCAGCTGTTCTATCTATCAAAACATTCACTGCAGAATATGAAAGAGGAAGCTTTGAATGCAGAGCGGGAGGCTATGGAGCAAGATTTTACAGTGACTGATGCCACACAGCCCAGCCTTACACAATATTCTCAGGCCACATTGGGTGATAACTAGGAACAGGAGGAGGAGGAAGATGAGGAGGGAGAGGAGTTTTTGGTCTGCGCTACAGAGATGACTCCCAATCCTAGCTTCATGCCTGTCCAGCATGGATGGTGTGAAGAAGAGCTGGAGGAGGAGGAGGAGGCGATGCGTTGTGAGGAGGAGAGGATGGAAAGTGTTGTCCTGGTGTAGACTCTGAACGTTTGACTTTGTTGTCTGCCATACATGGCACAGTTAATGTCCAGATGTCTTTATCAAGAATCTGGAGTGTAAGACATTTTGTCCACCATGAAATACTGGCTATGCATCTTTCTTAACCCATGGTACAAGGAGAAATTTCCTTCTCTCATGTCGGAGGCAGAGGTGCTGTTTTCAGTGCATGCATTCTAGAGGGCCGATGATGAAAAAAATAACCCTCAGACAATGCTGCTGGCAAAGGTATTAGCTCTTTTCACCCACAAGGATTACACCAGAGGGACATGCACACCAGGTGCTACTTGGTGAGAGGGAAGATCGAGAGGAGGGGAAATGCCCACCAACTGGGCCATTTTCATGAAACCGTCACAACAGCATGGGCTATCTATGGGTGTAATTATGATGAGGAGGGAGAAGTTGATCAAGATGGTGAAGGAGTACTTAATAAACCATACTAGTGTCCTTCCTGATTCTTCAGTGCCCTTTAACTATTGGTTGTGGAAGCTGCATACCTGGCCTGACCTCTCCTTGTACGCCTTGGAGGTGCTGCCATGTCCTGCCGCAAGTGTGTTTGCCTGAGCAGATTTTTAGTTCAGATGGTGCAATCATAATGGATAGGCGCACACGCCTGTCAATGGAAAATGCAGACACTACAATTTTAAAATTGAACAAGGGATGGATTTCCTCCGACTTTGTAAGCCCTACGGAAGACAGCAACCAAACATAAATTCAGCCAAAATGTTCTTTTTTGGAAGTTGTCTTAATGTCCATGCCATACCATCCAAACCCCTTTTGTTCTGGAAATCACATCCTACTCTTCCTGCTTCTTTAACAAGTATTTAGTGGTCATACTGTATATGTAAACCCCACATGGGTAATGTTTTTCAATTTTTGGAAAACTTTGTACATTGTGCAATGGTGAAACATTTACTCCCTATCTCTAGCAATTATAATAATTGCAAAATGTATTGTGAGGTCCCCATAACCGTCTCTTTCAGTGTATATGATACAGGCCCACTGGGTACTTTTTGGAAAACATTGTACATTGTACAATGGTCACATTTCTACTCTCAATCTCTATATATTCCATTATTATAATTTTTTTTATTGTGCTGCCCTTCTCATTGTCTCTTTAAACGTGTATCTTGGAGCCTGATGTTGATTTATGGGTCTGCACTTGGACATTGTGGAACATCATCAAGGGAGGAGTCCTGAGGAGATAATTTGCGTATTCCAAGTGCATTTTGGGATAAGTGAAGAGTTCCTGCGAGCTCAAACACTGCATTTTGGTCATTGCAGCTGAAGTGAGGACATCGGTAAACCGCGCACCTTCTAGCACGTGAAATTTGGCATGTTTTTCACCACTTTCATATCTCATTAACAGTAAGACTATAGGAGAGGCCAGGAGACATTTGGGTGAGCTGAAGTTCTTGCTACCATTTCACAGACTTACTAGTGGAAAAGCCAAACTTAACATGCAAGAAATGCATTTTGTCCCTGTTGGAGAAAAAGTTGCAAAATCTAGAACAGAGGTTAGCTACAATGAAAATCATTAAGGAAGGTGAAGAGTTCTTAGACAAAGCAGAATTATCTCTTCATGTTACAGAAAGAGAAGATATTCGGAGTGTACCTGAAGAAGCAGAGGAATGGAACCATGTGACCCAGAGAAGCAGGAGGATCGGGAGGCAGTCAGCATCCATACTGCTCAGGAACCAGTAACAGGCTCTCACACAAGAGAATGATGAAGAAATACCTCAAGATAAAATTTACCAGCAAAGAATAAACTTGTACAGCCTCAGAGTCCTCCTGGATGGAAAAAGAAAAATGTTGTGAAGAAGAAAGAGAGTTGTGGTCATGGGGGATTTTTGTTGAGAGGAACTTAGGGTGCTATCTGCAGACCGCATATATACTGAAGAGAAATGTGCTGTCTTCCAGGTGCAAAAATTAAAGATGTGCCTGACAGGATATAAAGACTCTTCAGTAGAGTCGAGCGAAACGGGTCGGTCAAATTCATAAGTCGCCGACTTTCGCTAAAGTCGGGTTTCATGAAACGAAACCCGATCATAGCGTGAGGTCGGCCATGAGGTTTGCAACCAGAGCGCCAAAGTCGCGTTTCAAATGATGCTTCCAGCGCCCTTTTTCAGCCAATGATGGAGGACGAACACTGTGGGCAACGCGATGACATGGGCAGCGGTCACCACCATCTTTGAGAAGGGCATGCAAGTGATTGGCTTGCTTTGTGTGGCGTCACAGGGGCTACAAAAGTGCGTGCACGCCGACCTCCATCTTACTTCTGCCGATCTTAGCATAGGGAGAGGTTGCTGCTGCTGATTCTGAATAAGGGAGAGCGTTAGGCAGGGAAGAAGAAAATCGCTGGTAGCGATTTTCACTGTACAACACAACAGTTTGTGTGTAGTGACAGGGGAGGGCATATTTTTGTGCATCAGCTCTGTTGTTATTAGGCTGCCTTTTAAGGCTCCCTGATAGCTGCATTGCTGTTTGCACACTGCTGTGCAAACTGCTTTTTTAAAAGCAAAAATGTGTGCAGCAGTCCTGCTTATTAGGCTGCCTCCTGCTATACTTGCACTGAAAGCATCATTATCAGCCTCCTAAAATCTCTAGGGAGATTCAAATTCTCCCCAATACTATATGCACCTTGTACCTTGTCATACACCAGCCAATTTCAGCCTGTTAAATTGAGGTGTAATCTATAGTGGGCCTGAGATAATAGTTCAGCCTCCTAAAATCTCTAGGGAGATTCAAATTCTCCCCAGTACTATGTAGACGTTGTACCTTCACATACACCAGCCTATTTCAGCCTGTTAAATTGAGGTGTAATCTATAGTGGGCCTGAGATAATTGTTCAGCTTCCTAAAATCTCTAGGGAGATTCAAATTCTCCCCAATACTATATACACCTTGTACCTTGTCATACACCTGCCAATTTCAGCCTGTTACATTGAGGTGTAATCTATAGTGGGCCTGAGATAATAGTTCAGCCTCCTAAAACCTCTAGGAAGATTCAAATTCTCCCCAATACTATATACACCTTGTACCTTGTCATACACTAGCCTATTTCAGCCTGTTAAATTGAGGTGTAATCTATAGTGGGCCTAAGATAATAGTTAAGCCTCCTAAAACCTCTAGGGAGATTCAAATTCTCCCCAATACTTTATACACCTTGTACCTTGTCATACACCAGCCAAATTCAACCTTTTACATTGAGGTGTAATTTATAGGGGGGGAGTGGCCTAGCTGCTGAGGCGACAGGACGTGTGGGCTTGGAGCTCCTCCACATTACCTGCTAAATTTAGAATTTTGAGAGATACTACAGCTGCGG
This sequence comes from Dendrobates tinctorius, assembly GCF_039654945.1. NCBI lineage: Eukaryota > Metazoa > Chordata > Amphibia > Anura > Dendrobatidae > Dendrobates > Dendrobates tinctorius. The sequence goes on from NW_027361698.1 coordinate 48,857,484, forward strand.
TTTGCTCCCAGAGCTGAGATAAACCTCTCTGGCACATCTGAGAGTCGTAACTGAAGAGGGAGGCTTGGCTCTAATCACCCCCCAGGTGCTTCATAAACAAGCAGTGGAGCGTGGATGGAAGAGACAGGCGCCATCTTGAGAGGCTGAGGGGAATGGTGGATTACAAGCTGCAAGGATTGTTGTGAAGGTACCGCTGTTGTGGAGGAGCCATTAGATAAATTCCCCTGTCAGCGACCTCCTCCCCCACCTCATTACACACTCTGTCTGGCCACTTAAGAGCCTGAAGTGATAAGAGTTGCTGAGATCCATCGCTGGTGTCTGGCTCCCTCCTCATCCCCCTCCTACCTGCTGCACACAGAGAGAGACTCCTGAGATATTAGACCCTGCAAGTCAGATCTCTGGGTGGAAGGGGAATTCTGATCCTTTGCCGCTCTCTCCTGCTGTCGGCTTGGAAGAGAGACCCTTGACGGCAAACAGACTCTCAAATGGAAGACGATTCAGAGACAGATCTGGAGAGCGACTCAGATAGAGGGGGAACCACGAAAGACTCCCTGGTGACCCGCACATTTATTAAAAGGATCCTCTCAAAAGCTTTGGAACCTATTGGAAGGGAACTGGAGGAAATAAAGCAAGACATTTCACAACAAGGCCACAGGCTCGAAGTGGTTGAAAACTATCAGACTACCCTGATACAGCATACCAACGTCCTGTATGATTGTCTTAGCGAACATGAAAGCCAGATTCATATGGTCCAAACTACGCTAGAAGATCACGAGAACCGCGAGCGAAGGAACAACATTCGCATAAAGGGGCTCCCGGAATCCATGGCTACGGAGGCGCTAACCAAAGCTTCAATCGAGATCTTCTCTGATCTGCTTCTAGAAGACGACCCCAAAGATATTGAACTTGTAAGAGAGTACACAGGTCTTTGCATCCCAGACCCAAACAAGGAGAGCCTCCAAGAGATGTGCTGTGCCGTTTCCTTGACTATCGCGTGAAGGACCTGATTCTTCGCAGAGCCCACGAATCACAGGAAATTTTATATGACTGCTCGCAGATAAGACTTTTTCAAGATTTGTCAGCCACAACACTTAAAAAACGCAAATTCCTAAAACCATTCACAGAAGCCCTAACTCAAAAAGGCTACCGCTATCATTGGCTGTTCCCATTTGGAATTTATATATCAGCAGGAGACAAAAAATTCCAAGCCAGATCATCCCCAGACATTAAAGAAATCTGCAAGACCCTGGACATCTCCCTGGAGCAGTATCCGGACCTAGAGACGTTTCATTCCACCTCAAACTACCGACACCTGCCAAGCCCAGCACCATGGCAATTGGCGGGGACTCCAAAACTCCAGTAACAAAAGAAGAAAACTGCAAAGTCCCCAATCTCAAAAGGGGATGAAGGGGCGACTTGAATAATCGGTCCCCCTGTTGCCAGCTGTTTTGTTGTGGATTTCCCCTTTGATAAAAATATTCCATGACAGATATTTCTGGTCTTGTGGCCGTTGCCTTTGCTTGATGGCGGTGGCGGCTGTTACAACATCACTTTTATGCTAAGCTAGGTTTGCCCCATTGGGCTCTGAATTTTAGAAAAAATTTTCCCTCAAAAGCCTACAAGAACTATGACCAAGTTCAGTAGAACTGTTAACTGCAATCTTTTGTTTGATGTGTCTTATATGAATCTCATCATATTTCGTCTTCTTCTTTCTTCCTACCCACCCTATCTCTCTCTCCTCCCCACCCTCCACCCAAGAACCAGCACCAAGAAATGCCTGCGTCAAAAACCACTACCGTTTAAGAGAAGATTCACCCGCCAAACCTCTCAACCCTATGGCTATACATAATAAGGTATTTACTTTTGCCTCCCTTAATGCAAATGGCCTAAACTCACCAATCACTAGACGACATACATTAGACATGCTTAAAAGGCAAAACATAGATATCTTGATGGTCCAGGAAACACTTTATTTCAGAGAAACTTCCTAACTTTGAAAGGTCGCATTGCAACACATGGTACCATGCCACAACAACACAAATGGGCTCTAGAGGTACTTCAATAGCGATAGCGAAAGGAATTCCGTTTCAAATACATGATATAAAAACAGATTCAAACGGTAGATATGTATTTGTCAAGGGACTTTTAGCGGGGAATATGTACACAATCTGTAGCCTCTATGCCCCGAATAAGAAACATTTGAAGTGGCTCCTAGCAGCCTTTGGGAAAATAGAAGAATATAGGGAAGGTACACTGGTCATAGGGGGAGACCTAAATGTAGCACTAGATCCTCAAATAGACTCTACAAAAAAGAAAAGCTCAATATCTCTAAGAGATCTGACTAGGATTAAAACAAAATTAGGTCACTGCAGATGATAGATATTTGGAGGTATTTACAACCCGGTGACAAGGACTTCACTTACTACTCCCACCCCCACAAGACCTATCATAGACTGGACTATATACTAATCCCGAGAAGATTACTCCCCAACGCCCTGACCTCAAAAATACTCCCAAATGTTTACTCTGACCACTCTATAGTTACCGTATATACTCGAATATAAATCGAGATTTTCAGCCCAAAAAATTGGGCTGAAAGTCCCGCTCTCGTCTTATATTCGAGTCATATACACCGGGGGGTCGGAGGGGGAGGGGGAGCGGGGGTGTCAGGTCATACTTACCCGTCCTGACGCTGTGTCTTGAGCCCCCAGCTTCTCCCCGTGCTCTCTCTTCCTGCCTTCAGCGGTCACGTGGTGCCGCTCATTAAAACTCATGAATATGCGCATATTCATGAGTTTTAATGAGCGGTACCACATGACCTCTGAAGGCAGGAAGAGAGAGCGTGGAGAAGCTGGGGGCTCAAGACACAGCGTCAGGACAGGTAAGTATAGCGATACTCACCTGTCCTGCGTCCATGGCTGCTTGCTGCTGTCTGTGTCTGTCATCGGTCAGTGACTTCAGACAGCAGAGGGCGCGGTGACGTGGTTAGTGCGCGCCGCGCCCCCTGCAGTCTGAACGTCACTGACTGATGACGTGGCAGATAGCGGGGAGCAGCCATGGACGCAGGACAGGTGAGAATCTGACACCCAGCGACGGAGAGGTGAGTATGTCATTTTTTTATTTTTACATGCAGCAGCAGCATGGGGGCAGCATTTGGGGGAATCATCTATGGAGCTTCTTATGGGGGCAGCATATGGGGGGCATAATCTAAGGAGCTTCTTATGGGGGCAGCATATGGGGGGCATAATCTAAGGAGCTTCTTATGGGGGCAGCATATGGGGGGCATAATCTAAGGAGCTTCTTATGGGGGCAGCATATGGGGGGCATAATCTAAGGAGCTTCTTATGGGGGCAGCATATGGGGGCATAATCTAAGGAGCTTCTTATGGGGGCAGCATATGGGGGGCATAATCTATGGAGCTTCTTCTGGGGACACCATATGGGGGAATAATCTATGGAGCATTTCCCACCCTAGACTTATACTCGAGTCAATAAGTTCTCCCAGTTTTTTGTGGCAAAATTAGGGGGGTCGACTTATACTCGGATCGACTTATACTCGAGTATATACGGTACACTTAAAATGACATTACCCAAGCCTTTTTCCCTTACAAGAACATGGCGACTAAATGAGTCAATTCTGACTGACCCAGAAATTCGTACCCGCATATCCAAAACACTTGAACAATACTTTACACAAAATGACACAGAAGAGGTTTCAGCCCCTATTTTGTGGGAATCGCATAAATCAGTAATAAGAGGAGAACTAATCTCGATCACTTCGTACCTAAATAAAAAGTGGCAACATGAAATAAACACGTTATATGGAGAGATATTCGAATTAGAGACCCTACATAAGAAACAACCAGGCACAAAATGGTTAAATGAGCTAACCAAAAAGAGACAACAAATCAAAGATTTTCTAAACAAAAAATCAGCAAAATGGTACGCCTCATGGTGAAATAGAATGTTTGTACATGGGGACAAAGCTTCTAAATTTATGCTCTCACGCATAAGAAAGCGCCAAAACCGCACATACAGTCATGGCCAAAAGTATTGACACCCCTGCAATTCTGTCAGATAATATTCAGTTTCTTCCTGAAAATGATTGCAAACACAAATTCTTTGGTATTATTATCTTCATTTAATTTGTTTTAAATGAAAAAACACAAAAGAGAATGAAGCAAAAAGCAAAACATTGATCATTTCACACAAAACTCCAAAAATGGGCCGGACAAAAGTATTGGCACCCTCAGCCTAATACTTGGTTGCACAACCTTTAGCCAAAATAACTGCGACCAACCGCTTCCGGTAACCATCAATGAGTTTCTTACAATGCTCTGCTGGAATTTTAGATCATTCTTCTTTGGCAAACTACTCCAGGTCCCTGATATTTGAAGGGTGCCTTCTCCAAACTGCCATTTTTAGATCTCTCCACAGGTGTTCTATGGGATTCAGGTCTGGACTCATTGCTGGCCACCTTAGAAGTCTCCAGTGCTTTCTCTCAAACCATTTTCTAGTGCTTTTTGAAGTGTGTTTTGGGTTATTGTCCTGCTGGAAGACCCATGACCTCTGAGGTAGACCCAGCTTTCTCACACTGGGCCCTAAATTATGCTGCAAAATTTGTTGATAGTCTTCTGACTTCATAATGCCATGCATACGGTCAAGCAGTCCAGTGCCAGAGGCAGCAAAGCAACCCCAAAACATCAGGGAACCTCCGCCATGTTTGACTGTAGGGACCATGTACTTTTCTTTGAATGCCTCTTTTTTCTCCTGTAAACTCTATGTTGATGCTTTTGCCCTAAAAGTTCTACTTTTGTCTCATCTGACTAAAGAACATTCTTCCAAAATGTTTTAGGCTTTTTCAGGTAAGTTTTGGCAAACTCCAGCCTGGCTTTTTTATGTCTCGGGGTAAGAAGTGGAGTCTTCCTGGGTCTCCTACCATACAGTCCCTTTTCATTCAGATGCTGACGGATAGTACGGATTGACACCATTGTACCCTCGGACTGCAGGGCAGCTTGAACTTGTTTGGATGTTAGTGGAGGTTCTTTATCCAACATCCGCACAATCTTGCGTTGAAATCTCTTGTCAATTTTTCTTTTCCGGCCACATCTAGGGAGGTTAGCCACAGTGCCATGGGCTTTAAACTTCTTGATGACACTGCGCACGGTAGACACAGGAACATTCAGGTCTTTGGAGATGGACTTGTAGCCTTGAGATTGCTCATGCTTCCTCACAATTTGGTTTCTCAAGTCCTCAGACAGTTCTTTGGTCTTCTTTCTTTTCTCCATGCTCAATGTGGTACACACAAGGACACAAGACAGAGGTTGAGTCAACTTTAATCCATGTCAACTGGCTGCAAGTGTGATTTAGTTATTGCCAACACCTGTTAGGTGCCACTGGTAAGTTATAGGTGCTGTTAATTACACAAATTAGAGAAGCATCACATGATTTTTCGAAAGGTGCCAATACTTTTGTCCACCCTCTTTGTTATGTTTGGTGTGGAATTATATCCAATTTGGCTTTAGGACAATTCTTTTTGTGTTTTTTCATTTAAGACAAATTAAATGAAGATAATAATACCAAAGAATTTGTGTTTGCAATCATTTTCAGGAAGAAACTGAGTATTATCTGACAGAATTGCAGGGGTGTCAATACTTTTGGCCATGACTGTATATACATTCAATCAAAAAATCAGGAGGACTAAGCACGCAAAATTATGCACAAATAGAGTCAGAGTTCCTAGAATATTACAAGCAACTATATAACATCCGCTCGACAGAATCAAATGTAGAACAACAAAAAAGAAAAAGGACAATAGGGAGATTTCTAGCCCGACTGAAATTACCTCAATTGACTGAAACACAGCAAACTCAACTAATTAAGAAGTTTCGGATGGACAAGCTCCGGTCTGCCCTGTCGAAGAGCCCAAAGGTGAAAACACCCGGACCAGATGGCCTACCAATAACTTACTATAAGACCTTCTCCCTAATCCTCAGCTCCACACCTGTTGGGAATGTGTAATTCTATAATGGACAGAGATCAGTTCCCTGCCCAAGCTTTCGAAGCTAAAATATCCTTAATATACAAAGAAGGCAAAGATCAGGAATAATGTAGTAGCTACAGGCCAATATCACTACTTAATGTCGACCTGAAGCTATTTGCAAAAATGCTGGCATGCAAACTAGCAAAGATCTTGCCGACTGTAATATCTTTAAATCAAACAGGTTTTGTGGGGGGGAGAGAAGGGAGAGATAATGCATACAAGATTATACATCTTATGCAACACGCGAAAAGGAGTAAACTCCCTCTGGTCTTACTAGGCAAAGATGCGGAAAAGGCCTTCGACAGGGTGGACTGGACTTATTTAGAGGAAACGTTATTGGGATTCGGATTCCCTCACCAGTTAGTTCTAACCATAATGAAATTATACAAAAACCCGAAGGCCCGCATTGACATTAATGGCTCGCTCACAGACACGTTCACCATAGGAAATGGCACACGCCAGGGATTCCCGCTGTCACCACTGCTTTTTGTGTTGATGATGGAGCCTCTCCTACTTGCAATACAGCAATGTCCGGAAATAGAAGGCGTAAAAATTGGGAAGCAAAATTACAAGACTGCGGCCTTCGCCGATGATTTACTCATCATAATGACGAAACCACATAGGAGCTTTCCAGTCCTCAAAAGACTACTAGATGAATACTGCAGTGTCTCAAACTTTAAGGTGAATGTGTCTAAATCGGAGGCATTAGACCTAAACATCCCAGCCCACACCCTTGGCAAACTGAAAAAGGAATATCCGTTCACCAGGCCCAAAAATTATATCACGTATTTAGGAGTTAAAATAGGTAGAACAGAAAAAGAATTGATAAAGTACAATTATGATCCATTGATAGAACATGCAGTAACTACAATTGGAGCATGGAGAGATTCGTTCCTATCATGGACAGGGAGAAAAAATCTTCTAAAGAGTCTGATATTACCAAAATTCACCTATATGTTCCAAATGCTACCTATCCAGGTACCAGATTCCTATTTGGCTAGAGTTAACTCCCTTTTTTCCAAATATATGTGGAACAAGATGAAACCACGAATAGCTTTTCACACGCTGACCCTGCCTAGGGCAAGGGGGGGAATGGGTGCCCCTGACATAAGAAAGTACTATTATGCCTCGGTGCTAACACGTTCAGTACACTTGATCCGAGGAACACAAGACAAGCAATGGGTGGCAATAGAAAAGGAGCTCTCACCCCAACCCATCAGACAGCTCTTATTGACCTATTCTGGAGGGACCCCCCTTCCTCCCTCTCCAAATTTACTTACACGCTCTTTGCTAAAGGTGAGGGCAAAAGCATACAACATTCTGATGCCCCCCTCATCACCAATATTAACGCTATCAGACATTTTAGCTCATTCCCTTGTCACATCGACTAAAGAAGCTCTGCCGGGACTGAAAATTACAATAGACCAGCTGCTAACAGACGGAATGCTCCCACCACTCCAAGAACTGTGCAAATTGCCCGGGCTAGCAAATATCAATTTTATACAATATTCCACAATAAAAAAGACATTGTAAAGAATACACTATTACGCAGACCTAACGCGCAAACCCACATCCTTCGAGACTCTATGCTCCAAATCAAACAAACCCACAAAAATACTATCCATTACATACCATGAGCTACTTCTTGTGAAACATTGCCTTAAGCGTGCCTATAGAGCAAAGTGTGAAAATGACCTAGGCTACACATTTTTGCAAGAACATGTACTTCATATATATATAAACATTCCCACGGTCCGACTAAATGCGTTAAAACCCAAGAAAACTCCTATAAGTTAGTGTCCAGATGGTACATCTCGCAAACACAATACCAGGCCTGGTGGGTGAATCACCACACGAAATGCTGGAGATGTGGTACTGGAGATGGCGACTACCTCCATTTATGGTGGTCCTGTCCAGTTATAAAACGCTTCTGGGCACTCACTGAAAATATCATTCAAGAGGTAACTGGAAAGACAGTAACCCTAGCGCCTGAAACAACACTATTGAATTTTCCAGTGTGGCCGGGTAACAAGAAATTATCCATATTAGTCCACAACATAATAGCGGCAGCCAAACTTTTAATACCCACTTATTGGAAAACTGAGAATAACCCCACACGCCAGCAATTGCTCTATAAGATAGATCAACTGTATCACATGGCTGAGATGGTGGCACACGTGAATCTCTCTTTAACGCTGTTCCAGGACTCCTGGAAACCTTGGATTCTTTTCAGATCAAACATCCACTCGGATTCTATGCAGGACGCCACACAGTGAAGACTCATTCCCCCCCCCACTCCATCCCTTCTCACTCTTTTTCTGTCCTATTTCTCTTCTCTTACTCTAACTATCTCTTAATTGGTTCGCTGTTGTCCCAGAAAGCTATATTGAAAAGGCCAAGTGTTGGATTGAACCTGGGACTCTTAGTTCGATACTATGCATTATGGTATTTTGAATTCTTCAGTTGTCAAAACACTTTCTTCAATTTGTCTGCATAATGCCAGTCATAAGTAAATGACATGCACTACAATGGTTTTGACTAGCCAACTGTATGTATGTATATATGCTAAGCACTGAAACTTGAAAATGTAATACTGTTCTATTACATTTGATGTTATGCTTTAAAAATTTAATAAAAAGAACATTGAAAAGAAAAGAGGTGTAATTTATAATGGGCCTGAGATAATAGTTCAGCCTCCTAAAATCTCTAGGGAGATTCAAATTCTCCCCAATCCTATATACACCTTGTACCTTCTCATACACCAGCCTAATTCAGCCTGTTAAATTGAGGTGTAATTTATAGTGGCCTGAGATAATAGTTCAGCCTCCTAAAATTTCTAGGGAGATTCAAATTCTCCCCAATACTATATACACCTTGTACCTTGTCATACACCAGCCAATTTCAGCCTTTTACATTGAGGTTTAATCTATAGTGGGCCTGAGATAATAGTTCAGCCTCCTAAAATCTCTAGGGAGATTCAAATTCTCCCCAATACTATATACACCTTGTACCTTCTCATACATCAGCCTATTTCAGCCTGTAAAATTGAGGTGTAATCTATAGTGGGCCTGGGATAATAGTTCAGCCTCCTAAAATCTCTAGGGAGATTCAAATTTTCCCCAATACTATATACACCTTGTACCTTGTCAAACACCAGCCTATTTCAGCCTGATAAATTGAGGTGTAATCTATAGTGGGCCTGAGATAATAGTTCAGCCTCCTATAATCTCTAGGGAGATTGAAATTCTCCCCAATATTATATCCACCTTGTACCTTGTCATACACCAGCCAATTTCAGCCTGTTAAATTGAGGTGTAATCTATAGTGGGCCTGAGATAATAGTTCAGCCTCCTAAAATCTTTACGGAGATTCAAATTCTCCCCAATACTATATACACCTTGTACCTTGTCATTCACCAGCCAATTTCCGCCTGTTAAATTCAGGTGTAATCTATAGTGGGCCTGAGATAATTGTTCAGCCTCCTAAAATCTCTAGGGAGATTCAAATTCTCCCCAATACTATATACTCCTTGTACCTTCTCATACACCAGCCTATTTCAGCCTGTTAAATTAAGGTGTAATCTATAGTGGGCCTGAGATAATAGTTCAGCCTCCTAAAATTTCTAGGGAGATTCAAATTCTCTCCAAAACTATATACACCTTGTACCTTGTCATGCACCAGCCAATTTCAGCCTGTTACATTGAGGTGTAATCTATAGTGGGCCTGAGATAATAGTTCAGCCTCCTAAAATCTCTAGGGAGATTCAAATTCGCCCCAATCCTATATACACCTTGCACCTTCTCATACATCAGCCTATTTCAGCCTGTTAAATTGAGGTGTAATCTATAGTAGGCCTGAGATAATAGTTCAGCCTCCTAAAATCTCTAGGGAGATTCAAATTCTCCCCAATACTATATACACCTTGTACCTTGTTTGACAGTACCATATAGCTGGTGGTATTTTGGGTACATTTTCCCAAAAATGAGGAAGTATGGTGGAAGAGGCCGTGGAAGTTAGTGGGGGTTGCCCGCTGGTGCTGATGGTGGTGGTGGTGATGGTGCATCTGCTGGTAGTGGCAAAAGCACAATAGCACCTAAGGCAGGATGTGTTGAGCCTGCGTCATCGTCTGGCTCCACAAGGCCTCGAAGGCTCCCTTTACTGGGAGTAGGTAAACCGCTTTTAAAGCCAGAGCTTCAGGAAGAAGTTTTGGCTATCATTGCTGACACAGCCTCAAGCTCTATCACCTCCTTTTTTGAAGTTTCAAAAAATAAAAGCACTGAGCCGTCAGTGGAGGCTCCTGGTCAGGAACAACACCTTTCCTTCTGTCCTTCAGCCCTACTAAAAGTGAAGGATGCAGCAGGCCACACTACAGATTACTCCATGGAACTTTTTTCACATACCATGCCTGGGTTATCAAGTCAAATCGTGAATTCCCCAGTCCAAGATGAATCTGACATGGACTGCACTGATGCACAGCCACTGCTAGATTTTTCTGCTTGTACATTCACTCAGAGCACTACATTGTCCTCGCAGTGTACTGAGCCAGAATATTACCCTGATGAAACTCTGGTGCCCCTTCCCGCATACTATACCACCTTACACGGTGAACAAAGGAAGGTGCACATGAAATTGAAGAGGAGGTGATGGATGACCCAGTTGTTGACCCAGATTGACATCCATTGGGGGAAGAGGGTGCCGCTGCCAATAGCTCAGAAGAGGAGGAGGAGGATCCGCAGCAGGCATCGACATCGCAACAGCTGTTATCTGGCAGGCCAGTAGCAGTCCAAAAACGGGTTACAAAAACCAAAAGAGTTGCAGGACAGCTTGGCCAGACGGTCAACTTAGCACAGCGTTCAAGGCCTCAAAATGTCTTCCACAGTAGGAAGAGTGCAGTGTGGCACTTTTTTGAACAAAATCCTAATGATCAGGCATAGGTTATCTGTAAGAAAAGCGCAAAGTCCTTTAGCCGAGGGAAAAATCTGAGAAATTTGAATACCAGTTGCATGCTTAGACATGTAAGCACCATGCATTGCAAGCGTGGACGGACTACAAAACCTCACGTACCACATGTGCACCTGCTCCGAATGAAGGTAGTCAGCAACGCTACATCGCTTCCCCCACTGTAAGCCCACCGGTTAGCACGCCACCAGCAGCAAATGTTGAGGTGTCGTCACAAGGCCAAAGCAGTCAGGGAATCACAATGTTATTCCTACGAAAGACTGAATCTAGGCCATCAGCAAGACCACCAACACCATCACCAACCCTCTCTCAGTCCGCCATGTCCACCGCTAGTTCCACCATATGCAGCTCTCAAGTCCAGCTCACCCTACCAGAGACTCTCATCCGCGTACACTGTGTTTGAACGCCCACATTACCAAACTAATCTCGTTAGAGATGATGCCCTACTGGTTGGTTGAAAGCAAAGCTTTCTGCAAGCTCATGGCCTATGCAGTACCACGCTATGACCTACCCAGTCGGCACTTCTTTTCTCAAAAAGCCATCCCAGCCCTCCATGTGCATGTGAAAGACCGCATTGTCCATGCACTCAAGCAATCAGTGAGTGGAAAGGTACACCTCACAACAGATGCATGGTCTAGTAGGCATGGCCAGGGCCATTACGTGTCCATCACTGCGCACTGGGTTAATGTTGTGGATGCAGGGTCCACAGGGGACAGCGGCGGTGGGACAGTGCTGCCTAGCCCAAGGTATAGGAAACAGTTGGCTGTAGGCATTCGACCCTGCTCCTCCTCCTGAAGCGAAAGCTCGTCCTCAGAGCGCAGTCGCACGAGCACTCCATCTGCAGCTGATAGTGTAGCACACGAGGGGTCCCACTATAGAACAGCTAGTGGTAAGCGTCAGCAGGCTGTGTTGAAGATGATGTGTTTGGGCGACAACAGACACACCGCGGAGGTACTGGCCAACTACTTGGTCATCGCTGGGCAGTCTACATCTTGAGGCAGGCAAGGTAGTTAGTGATAACGGCCAGAATTTTGTGGCAGCCATAGCCCTTTCAAAACTCAGACACATACCTTGCCTGGCTCACACCTTGAACCAGAGTTAAAAGCCCTGCTCCATAAGGTGTGAAGACTGTGCTCGCACATCTGCCGGTCGCCCGTACACTCCAGTCGTATGCAGAAGCTGCAGCAATTGCTCCACCTTCCCAAGCACCACCTAATTATTGACGTTGCAACAAGGTGGAACTACACCCTGCACATGGTTGAGAGGCTGTGCGAACAGAGGCAGGCTGTAATGCATTTGTGGGAGGATACACAGGCAGGCAGTTTGAGGGCAGACATGGAGTTGACAGGTGTGCAGTGGTCGAAGCTGAAAGACCTCTGTAAAGTCCTTCAGTGTTTTGAGGAATGCACACGGCTGGTAAGCGAAGACGACACCATCATAAGCTTGAGCATCCCACTTATGCATCTGCTCATGCAAACTTTGAAGCACATTAAGGAGCAGGCATCTGCAGCCGAGGAGGAAGAGGAAGAGGAGGAGGGAAGCCTTGATGACAGTCAGTCATTGTCTGCTCAGGGAACTCTCCTGGACGAGGTGGAGGAAGAAGAGGAAGAGGAGGAGGAGGAGGATGATGGGGATGATTATTTAGTGGAGGAGGATGCTTCTCAGGGGGCAAGAGAAAATGTTGGTGTGGCAAGGTCAGGTACAGGGTTTGTGCGTGACTGGAGGGATGTGGATTTGCCAGAAAGTGCTCCTCCACCCAGAACTCGCAGTGCATCCTTGACACCTGGAACATTGGCCCACATGTGTGATTATGCCTTGCAGATCCTAAAAAGGGACCTCCGCATTGCCAAAATGATGAACGATGACGACTACTGGTTGGCCAGAATCCTGGATCCATGCTATAAAGGCAAATTCCAAAACATCATGCCACAGGAGAACATAGAGCTAATATTTGCTAACAAACAAGCAACTCTGGTAAACTGTTTGTTTGAGGCATTCCCAGCACACAGCAGCGGTGATGGTTCTCCCTCGAGCCGTAGGGGGCAACATGGAAGAGATGTTTGTGGTGCACACAACCGAAGTGGCGTTGGAGACTGGGGTTTCATGACCATGCTGTGGACTGATTTTTCAAGTACCGCTCACACGACTGGTAATACTGCATCGATTGAAAGCCACAGTAGACATCAGTTGTCAACTATGGTTACAAACTACTTCTCCTCCCATATCGATGTTCTCTCTCACAGGTCATTCCCCTTTGACTATTGGGCCCGTAAACTGGACACCTGGCCTGAATTGGCACAATATGCCTTACAGGAGCTCGCTTGCCCTGCTGCTAGTGTGCTATCTGAAAGAGTGTTCAGTGCAGCTGGATGAATCCTGACAGAAAAAAGCACCCGTCTGTCGACCCAAAATATTGATGATCTAACCTTCATTAAAATGAACCATGCATGGGTTTCCAAGGATTTTGTCCCACTTTCCCCTGATGACACATAGGTTGCCAGAAGAATGGCTCGCTTTTGTCCTCCTCTTCCTCGGAATTCTCCAATTACTCAATTTGCAGCTGCTGAATGTCAAACATCAACATATGCCATTTTTTCAACCTCCCTAACTGGGCTGCCTCCCCCCCAGGGCCTGGGTCACCACCTGGCGCACGCTCTCGTGCAAGTGCCATTGCCCTGGACAGGTGGGAGGTCCCTCTCTTGGGCGACGGCACTGGCACAGGGTCCCTCATAGTACAATCAAGTGTCTCTGATGGTGGGGGTGCACACCCGCCGTCAGACACACCGGCGTACTATGAGGGGCCCAGTGCCAGTACTGCCGCCCATGAGTGGGCCCCCCTGCTTGCTCAGGGCCCCAGCACTTGCAATACTTACCTCTCCCTGCTCCACAGCTGTGTAGTCTGGGCTGCTAAATCCTTCACTGGGACTGCCACTACAAATTTGGTGAACTGATAGATGATGGTCAAGACGTAGCTATGCCCTGCTGGGCTCTATCTTCAGATGATCAATGGCTTCCATTTCTTATGGACGTCGACTCACAATGAGATGCAGTGGTGGTTTATTATCAGCTTTCACAGTTTTCCTACTCACAGACGTGTGACATTCTTGCCCACATTTTTAATTGTGTCCTCTCATGCCAATCCAATAGAATCGCCTACGGCCTGTGGCTTCTGTCTTTTGCACTCCAAAGTTACCTGACAGATCATGATAGGCAGTGAGGACCATGTCTACATCTCTCCATGTGATCACAATTTGATGGAGATGAGTAACGGTGATGGGATCCATGGTACTGCGATACAGCAACCCTTTCTTCACAAAGAACTGTTTTCGCTGTCTCCACAGACAAAGTAATTGAGGGTCAGCATCGCCTCTGAGAATTCTCCCGGGAGTTTTTGCCGTGATTAGTAATTCCAAAATTTCTGCAATCACTTGGCTTTCCGTCTGTACTTTTATCCATCTCGTTTCCTCTTGCGGAGAGTCTGGACTGTCTGACTGAGACTGAAATATATATGAAGATTTAAAAATACCCCAACAGTGTATACTTGTGTATGCTTCAAATACAATACCCTTTTTCTACTTTTTAGATTCTTGTCTAATCCATACTGAGACTGTGAGTGTCCTTGTCGGACTCCGGAAATATACACAAAGATTTTTAATGTTTAAACTATGCTATATATACCTGTTATCCAGTGATACTGTACCCTTTCTCAACTTTCTACAATCTTGTCGAATCCAGCTATGCTGCCTGTTTATGAAAGAACCAGTTTTTGACTGCATTTAGCCCAGTTAATACTTTGGGCCTAGTAACTGTGTCTGCTACTCAGCAGAGGAGCCCACCCGTGAACCAAGCTGTGCCGCCTGTTTATGTAAGAACCATTTTTAACTCCATTTAGCCCAGTCAATACTTTGGGCCTAGTACCTGTGTCTACTGCTCAGCAGAGGAGCCCACCCGTGAACCTAGCTATGCCGCCTGTTTATGTAAGCACTGTCTGCTACTCAGCAGAGTTGCCCACCCGTGAACCAAGCTATGCCGCCTGTTTATGTAAGAACTGTGTGCTACTCAGCAGAGGAGACCAGCTGTTAAGCAAGCTACAGCACCTGTGGTTTGGACACTTAATTTTTTCACATTCTTTCTGGAATGCCTGTTAGGCCTAATTCCGGAATTCCGGTTGACCTGCACTTACTGGGAAATCCTCGTTTGCGGGGAAGAATTGGAATCCCAGATCCCCATCACTAACGGGGGTTCAGCGGGTCATCCGCACCTGTAAGCGACACACGCTGGTCCTTTCAGTGTAGCGCGCGTGCAGCCCCGGATATGTAAGGGCATGACAGACCTGTTATTGCTCGATTTCGCGTGCCAGAGCCTCACGTGTCACTCTAGTAAGCTGGACGCGGATCGCGTGGGCATGCCAGAGTCTCGTTCGTTAACGGAATTAAGCTGACAAATCGCTAGCACAACTAAAAACGGCCATGCACCACCACCCACAGAATCGAGAAAGCTGGCAATCTGTCCATCCTTCCCGTGGCTGGCATGGTTGAGGTTGCCCGTGTGCAGTCCAATTAAGCCGCAGGCTTCACTCCTGGTGGTGCCCTTCTGGACATTCCTTTAAGGTTCAGCTTTGCAACCATACTGCCCCTGGAAACCAACCACTTTGCCTTCATGGTCGCTGTTCGGAGGGTCGTGGGAATAACGCCAGCCGATCAGCAGTTGGCATAATTTATGGTGGGAAGTCCAACGGTATATGATCGTCTTCAATTTTTGAATTTTAGAAATTTTTTTTATTTTAGATTTTTATTCCAGCCTTTCTTGACTTTATAAGGGCATGACATGCCAATATCTGTGTCTCATGCAAAACAGAAGCCGCGGAGACACCATCACATGTTTCTCAACGCAAGCAATGACTAGCCAGGTCTTTCACCGGGAAGGAACAACCACGGGAAGGGCAGTCTCCAATGAAGGAAACCACCTATGCCAAAACATGGTATCCATCCACAGACAGCTGTTTCGGGGTATTTGCCCCTCATCAGTGTGGAGTAGGAAACTGGCTAGTAGGAGCAATGCCTAGTAGAAGACTGTTCCTTCCCGGTGAAAGACCTGGCTAGTCATTGCTTGCGTTGAGAAACATGTGATGGTGTCTCCGCGGCTTCTGTTTTGCATATTTCCCATAAGGGATGGGGGCAGTGCTCTAGAATCACTGCATTGAGAAACACGTGATGGTGTCTCCGCAGTGTTGGATGTTGATCTCCATGAGGTCAATCATCCTCATTTTTTACAGTCTTCTACTAGGCATAGATTCTCAATAGGGTTAAGGTCAGGCAAGTTTGCTTGCCAATCGAGCACAGTCATACTGTTGTTTTTAAACTAGGAATTGGTACTTTTGGCAGTGTGGACAGGTGCCAAGTCCTGTTGGAGAATGAAATGTCCACATCCAAAAAGCAAGTTTGTCAGTAGAGGGATACATAAAGTGCTCTAAAATGTTCTGGTAGATGGCTGCGCTGACTTTGGTCTTGATAAAACACAGTGAACTTACACCAGCAGATGACATTGATCCCAAAACCATTATTGATTGTGAATACTTCACACCAGATCTTGGAAATCAAGGTCCCAGAGTCTGGAGGAAGAGTGGAGAGACACACAGTCCAAGCTGCTTGAGGTCTAATGTGAAGTTTCCACAATCAGTGATGGTTTGGGGAGCTATGTCATGCCTGACCTTAACCCCATAGAGAATCTATTGGGTACTGTCAAGAGAAAATGCTGAATGCAATAAAAAACCCGAAAATACGGTGGTACTCACCAGTAAAAGTCCATTCTTTCTTAGACAAATGGTTACAGCATCTTCATAGGGAGAAATGGATGGGGAGCATGTGGCTGATGACAGCCGTTTTGCTCTGTTGAGCTTCTACAGATCATGGCCGTCATCAGCCACACTTCCCTTGTGTTACGTCCTTCCCAATCTGCTATCCAGGAAGCAGGCACTTATGCCTCTTGCCCACAACTTGCAGTTGCACAGACACAACAGTCAGCAACCACTTAAGTTCGTTGTCCCATCGCAGTGTTCAGTTGTTCTCTGTCAGCATATATGTCTCTTCCCGTATTGTTACTTAGATAGGTAGGGCATACATATTCATTAGCACTTTACATTGTCCGCCGCTTGACAAAGACCATTCCTGGCTTTTCCAGGCTTTTAAATGAGACTTGTTTCTCTTTATTAAACTGTTCCCTTAAATTTTCCAAATTTTGGTAAAAAAAATGGTGGTGGGGTATTGGCCAGTTTCTGTAAATCTGATGCAAATCTAAGAGACTGAGTTAATATGCTCCATAGACCTATTCAGGCCGCAGCCTTTCACATATTAGAACATGGTATTTGCCATGCTAAGGTCTTTACCTTAACTCTGTAGCACTGCCTGTCACCTGAGTAATACACTTCACAGACCTTATTACTCTCTGGGACATATCCTGTAATTACTTCGTTATTGCTCACAGTCATTCAAAAGATACATTCTGCCTGGTTGGGTCGTTTCCAGACGAAGTGTGTATGCTTGTACAGATTAGTCAATGGCACTCTTGTCTCTTTCCATTGAGTAGACTGCTTACACGTAAAATGAGGCTTGTACATGTTCCTGACATGGGTTTCAGGCCTGACAGACTGACCACAATACAGGCCCTCACTTGCATAAACTGTATTCAGAATTTATTTCAAATGCTTTTGGCGTCTGGTAGAATTCAATTTACTTACATTGATCATACAGCTCCCCCAACTCCTGTATTATATTCACCTTACAGCGGCTTCACCCGCTTTGACAATTTTTTGTGGCCATGTGGATGAGGCGTGTATAACATAGACTAGATGCTACAAACAATTTGAAAGTAAGATGTTCCTACTGTATGACGTTAGTAACTGACCTAATTTTTTTTACTGTGGGTGAAATCTATATAGCCTAGAAGATATGTTCCAAACATTTTTAAAATCGGACATTGCCTGCTGCATAATTTTTGCAAAACCACCCATTTTTTTTATATGAAACGGCTATGCACACATAACAATTTCACCACCGCAAAATTAAAATGTGAAATATGTCAGGCTGTATCACGTTTAACAGACTTTTTTCTTTTACAGTGAGTACAGAAAGTATTCAGACCCCTTTAAGTTTTTTACTCTTTGTTTCATTACAGCCATTTGGTAAATTCAAAAAAGTTCATTTTTTTCTCATTAATGTACACTCTGCACCCGATCTTGACTGAAAAAAAACAGAAATGTAAAAATTTTTGCAAATTTATTATAAAAGAAAAAATGAATTGTAACATGGTCATAAGTTTTCAGACCCTTTGCTCAGTATTGAGTAGAAGCACCCTTTTGAGCTAGTACAGCCATGATTCTTCTTGGGAATGATGCAACAAGTTTTTCACACTTGGATTTGGGGATCCTCTGCCATTCTTCCTTGCAGATCCTCTCCAGTTCCATCCAGTTGGATGGTGAACATTGGTGGACAGCCATTTTCAGGTCTCTCCAGAGATGCTTAATTGGGTTTAGGTCAGGGCTCTGGCTGGGCCAGTCAAGAATGGTCACAGAGTAGTTCTGGAGCAGCTCCTTTGTTATTTTAGTTGTGTGCTTAGGGTCTTTGTCTTGTTGGAAGTTTGAGGTCTAGAGCACTCTGGAAGAGGTTTTCATCCAGGATATCTCTGTACTTGGCCACATTCATTTTCCTTCAATTGCAACCAGTCGTCCTGTTCTTGCAGCTGAAAAACACCCCCATAGCATGATGCTGCCACCACCATGTTTCACTGTTGGGATTGTATTGGGCAGGTGATGAGCAGTGCCTGGTTTTCTCCACGCATACTGCTTAAAATTATCACCAAAAGTTCTATTGTCATCTCATCAGACCAGATAATCTTATTTCTTTTAGTCTGGGAGTCCTTCATGACTTTTTAGCAAACTCTGTTTGGGCTTTCATATGTCTTGCACTGAGGAGAGGCTTCTGTTGGGCAACTCTGCCATAAAGGCCCAACTGGTGGAGGGCTGCAGTGATAGTTGACTTTGTGTAACTTTCTCCAATCTCCCTACTGCATCTATGGAGCTCAGCCACAGTGATCTTGGGGTTCTTCTTTACTTCTCTCACCAAGGCTCTTCTCCCATGATTGCTCAGTTTGGCTGGACGTCCAGGTCTAGGAAAACTTCTGGTGGTCCCAAACTTCTTCCATTTAACCTATGCCAGTTGTGTGCCTTGCCACAATTCTGCCTCTGAGCTCCTTGGCCAGTCCCTTTGACATTATGATTCTCATTTGGTCTGACATGCACTGTGAACTGTGAGGTCTTATATAGACAGGTGTGTGCCTTTCCAAATCAAGTCCTGTCAGTTTAATTAAACCCAGCTGGACTCCAGTGAAGGAGTAGAAACATCTCAAGGAGGATCACAAGGAAATGGACAGCATGTGACTTAAGTATGAATGTCTGAGCAAAGTGTCTGAATACTTATGACCATGTGATATTTCAGTTTTTCTTTTTAAATAAAGTTGCAAAAATTTCTACATTTCTGCTTTTCAGTCAAGAAGGGGTGTAAAATTTAAAGGGGTCTGAATACTTTCCGTGCCCAGTCTATGTGTGTGAGGTCTGCAGACAGCGTAAATTCAACCCCAAAATTACAACATGGGATATGCTGGGCTGTATCACATTTAGCAACATAAAAAATATTTTTTGAATGTGCATGAGGTCTGCAGACAGCTTCATTTCATCACCACAAAGTTACAGCGTGGTATACGTCGTACTGTATCATTTTTACCAACAGAAAAAAATTGTAATTTTTTTCATGTGCATGAGCTATATAGACTGTGAAGTTTCTGCGGTATGGCACCCCCACTCATCGGCTCCTCCCCTTAAAAACCCTAATGTAGTCCCCGCATCTCTGCCTGCGGTCCCTCTCTCCCTGCAGGGACCCCAGCGTACTCACTGTCAAGGCTCCCATCCTGCACCTTTCAGGTCTATTGCTGCCCTGGGTGTGTGCACTACTACCACCAGGTATCCAGGCACTGTGCTTAGGACATGCAGACACACACTTCCTCTTTCTTAAATGGGCTGCGCACGTTCCCCTAAAGTATCCCCAGCCAATAGTTGTAGGTCACTTACTATTTAAACCGCCTCCTCCAACATGGAATTGCCTGTGCAATGTTGTAAGTTTGTTGCTAACACACTTGTCAGTTCTCTGGTCCCAGTACTTGTGTCTTGCCTACTGTACCCGCCAGTGCTTTCCTCATCAGCAGCCAAGCCTGCTGCACCCACCAGTGCTTTCCTCAATGGCACCCGAGCCAACTACACCCACCAGTGCTTACCTCAATGGCAGCTGAGCCAGCTGCACCTGCCAGCTCTTACCTCAATGGCAGCCGAGTCAGCTGCTCTCGCCAGTGCTCATCTCAACGGCAGCCATGCCAGATGCACCCTACAGTGCTCACCTCAATGGCAGCCAAGCCAGCTGGACCTGCCAGTACTCATCTCTCCGTCAGACTTTCCTGTCTGCACCTGTGTTTCCTGTCATCTTCTTTGCCTGCCTGCATCTGTTGGACATTTCCTTAGGCCATCCCAGCTACCCGTTCCTAGGGGTCCGCTGCCATTTACCCAAGGTCAGTCCTGAAGAAGCACCTGGATCACCTCCCTTGTCTTTCCACAGACCTCAGCGTCGTTAGCTGCTGCATGTCAATAGTCAGATGGCGTGAGGCTCCTAGTCATGTCCCTCCATTTCTTCCTTGTGCCTTGGCACATTGTTTCCACCACCCTACCTGAAAGAGTTTGCACAGGCCATGGAATCCAATGGCTCCCAGGTGTCTTCCATCTCGTACCTATACCAGGAGGTCTCCTGCCAGAAGGATCAGCAGGACAAGATTCTCTACTAAGGTCTGTGAATACCTATCTGGATATGCTGGCAGTACTGCCCTCTTCCACACCCTCTCCGGCGGCAGTAACCACCACGGTCACCCACCAGGCAGCCAGTTATGCACCAGGTTCCAGACCTCGTTTGTCGGCTCCCCCATGCTTTGGCAGAGATCTCGCCCTGTGTCGGGAGTTCATTAACCAGTGCACACTGCACTTCGAACTCCTGGCTCATTAGTTCATTCGGACCCAGCCAAAGTGACCTTCATCATGTCACATCTATCTGGTGAGGCCCTAGAATGGCTCAATCCTCTGTGGGAAAGAGGGGATCCGTTAGTGTAAAACCTGCAATCCTTGTTGGAAGCCTGTCATAAGGTCTTCAATGAGCCAAGTCGTGTTTCTTCTGCAGCCTCTTCTCTGCTCTGCTTATGCCATGGTATCCTCTCCATGGGTCAGTATGCAGTCCGATTTCCTACCTTATCTTCAGAACTCGCTTGGAACAATGAGGCTTTGGTGGCAACCTTCTGGGAGGGTCTCTCCGGGTGAATCAAGGACAAACTTGCTTTCCGGGAGATACCCACCTCTCTGAATGACCTGGTGTCTCTCACAAACCAAATTGACATTAGGTTCCAGGATTGGATCAAAGAGGAGAACCACGAGAGAAGAATGGTATGCCTGGCTCCCACCTTTCAACAACTGATCATGAAGCAAGTTCCTGCTGCAACTTCTTCACTGGAGCCAGTGCAGATTGACCAGGTGAAGCTATCCAAGTGCTGCCAAGAGGTTCGTCGGGCTGATGGAACATGATTTTACTGTGGCAGCTCCAAACACCATATTCATTCCTGCCCCGAGAAATCGGGAAACACCAGTGTCTAGGGTCGGTAGGAGAGGCTACCATGAGCAAGACTTCTACCTCTCCATCATTGATCCTGACTGTATCTGTCTCCTGCGGCAAAGGGTCTTTTGTTGAACTGGCCCACCTGGACTGTGGTTCCGCAGGTAACTTTGCTCAACAGGCTGTGGTCGAGTCTTATAAGTTTCTGGTCCTGCGTCTTCCGGATCTGTTGGTAATTTCTTCAGCGGATGGTAAGTCTCTTCCCAAGACCATCCAGTTCATCAAGGGAGTCCATGGAGCTTCAGGTGGGGATGCTGCATTTGGAGAAGATTTCCCTTCATATGCTGTCTGGTCTCTCTTATCCTCTACTTCTAGGTCTCCCTTGGCTACAAGAATATGAACCTGTTCTGGACTCGAGGTCTGGAGAAGTACTCCATTGGGCTCAGGAGGTCACGAAATGTGCCTTGCTCCCATTCCTACTTCTCTTACTTATTTGCTTGGCCTGCCCGTGGCATATTGGACATATGTGGACATCTTTGACAAGAAGGAGGCTGAGAATTTGCCACCTGATAGGCCATACAACTGCTTGATTGACTTTCCTCCAGATGCCTCACCTCCACAAGGCCGAATCTACTTCCTGTCC
Organism: Dendrobates tinctorius; assembly: GCF_039654945.1. Taxonomy (NCBI): domain Eukaryota; kingdom Metazoa; phylum Chordata; class Amphibia; order Anura; family Dendrobatidae; genus Dendrobates; species Dendrobates tinctorius. The sequence continues at coordinate 48,879,822 of NW_027361698.1, forward strand.
CAGGCCGAGCCTTGTGCTATGTCCGAGTATGTAGAAAAGATCCTCGGAATGGGATTTGTCTGGAAATCCTTATCTCCAGCCGGAGCTGGGTTTTTCTTTGTGTAGAAGAAGGATGGCTCTCTGCGACCCTGCATTGATTACAAGGACCTTAGTCAAATCATCATAAAAAAAATATCCCCTACCCCTGATCTCTGAGCTGTTTGATCGCCTGAAGGGTCTCAGAGTCTTCACAGAGCTTGACCTTTGAGGAGCATACAACCTGGTTCGAATTCGCAAGGGAAACCAGTGGAAGATGGCTTTCAACACCCGCAATGGCCATTACGAGTATTGCATTATGCCGCTTGGACCCTGTAATGCCTCAGCTGTCTTCCAAGAACTGGTGAACGACATCTTCCGTGACCTGCTCTATACATGTGTGGTAGTATGCCTGGACGACATCTTGAAATTCTCTCCTGATCTGCTAGCACATAGGAGGGACGTTCGCCAGGATCTACAAAGGTTAAGAACTAACTCTCTCTATGCCAAATATGAAAAGTGCGTCTTTGAACAGTCCTCCCTTCCATTTCTGAGATACATTGTTCCTGACACCGGTCTGAAGATGGATCCCTAGAAGGTATCCACCATCATGAAGTGGCCCTGTCCAGATGGGCTTAAGGCTAACCAGCGGTTTCTTGGGTTTGCAAATTATTATCGCCAATTTATTTAGCATTTTTCTTCCCTGACTGCTCCTATTTCTGACCTGACCCGCAAAGGAGCCAATACTAAGGAATCGACTCCTGAAGCAGAAGACGCCTCTGTATCTGGCTTTCTGGATTCACACCCTTTTTACCATGACACCGTTAGGTCTTAAGGCCTGTTTCATACCTCCGTCATCGGCGGTCAGTTGAAATCCGCAAAAGGTTGAAACCAGCTGATCCGTGACGGAGGGATGTCAGCGGAGAACGCAGGATGAAGGATCCGTGGGAGAAGCGATGTGGCCAAATTTAAAGCAACCGCGGCGGTCGCGAATTGCATGTAGATCGCGGGAGGTGGAGTGCGATCGGGATATCGCGGGAGGGACGGGTGAGTTGGAGCGCGATGAGAGAGCGAGAGAGATTTTATCGGCTCCCGGAGCGGCATTTAGGGTCAATGCTGAAATTAGCGGACCGTTAAAGCAAAAAAACGTCGCAGGGTCCATTTCATCCGCCCGGGAGCCGCTAAAATCTTGGCGGATCCGAAAAAAAACCAGCTGGGACGGATGACCGTCAGTCAAGATCCGCCAATAATGTAAGTCTATAGGGGAAAAAACGGATCCGCCCCTTTTTTGGCGGATCCGTTTTTTAAAAAATTTTACGGATTTTGACTGAAGGGAAAAAATGGATATGTGAAACAGGCCTTAACAGAGAAATTGACTGGTGTAACTAACTTTTTGACTTTCTTTCTACAGACGAGATGATCTTCCCTCAACTCCTTGTTGAATACCACCATAGCCATATCAGGAGCTTACTACACCACAGGCTGTCCAATAACCCATATACACGTATTACTATATAGTATAACTCCACTATTCACCTTTTATTACCATTTATTACCATCATTTTACTTCATAGGAACATCGCATACCTTCATAGTGACATCCCATACTATTTTTACTATTTTTAATTTTGACCCAATCTTATCTCCTTGATGCTAATAATTTTTCTATATACTACCCTGATTCTAATCTAGCCGAACATACCCCTTTCTATTTATATTAGGTCACTAAACATGAACACCTTTTACTACAGCCATTTCCTCATAGGTATAGTAGCCCTAATTCACTGCAATAGAGGTTTACTATTGTCTCTTCATTTACATAAAGTATCACATCGCTGCAACTGCGCTGCACTGACGCTGGACTGACACACCATATGACCCTAATGTCACTTCTGGTGACGCATGCACCTGGTATCCAGTCTCACTAAGGGCAGTCCACATCACTTCCTGTTGCATACTTACTGCTGACACCAGGCGCCAGGTTAAATACCGCTAATATTCATTATCCTGACACACCAACAGCAGGAGGCCGAGCGCGGGAGCGCTGTCATACTTATTTCAAGGTATTTACATGGACCGTGGAAGCATTTTACCATATTACAACATTTTAACCCCCAGTAACCCCTGGCTATGTTTATCCCTACAGCATACTGCAGCACACCATCTATTGAGGACAACAGGTATTTCTATACATTAAACTGGGCTTTTTCTGAGCTACACTGTTCACACTTATAATCTCCCTATTACTGATAATCTCCTTACAGCCTGTTCTCCACACCATCAAATACTTTGGGGCTTCTCCACACGAATTAATGTTGTAACTTAGTGACTCTCTGTTATTCCGGTACTGCATCATGAATTGACTTTGGAAAGTATATACTATATCTATCTATGAGCAATGTAGTCATATTATATTTTGTTTTATGTTTTATGTTCATCGTTATGTATGAAAATATGAGCTGGGAAAACCATCCTGTCTGCCCTAAGCTTTTGCTAGTGGTTCAGCCGCTCGATCCTTGTTCACTACATGTACTTTGTGCTGTTATCACTTTTTGTAATATTTGGCATCACGTACAAGACAGAGTGTGCATTGAATTTTGTTTTTTTCGGACTTGGGGTCCTCAGGATCCGTTACACCGGCACCTCGCCATAGCATAGAGTGCAGGCCAATATTCTTCCCACAACAGTGACTGGGATGAGCTCCTGCCTTGGGCCAAATTCTCTTACAATAACCACGTGAGGGAGTCTTCAGCCAAATCTCAGTTTTTTGTGGTCTACGGTCAACACCCCAAAGTGCCGCTCCCTGTAGCTTTCTCTTCTGATATTCCTGCTGCCGATTCCCTCATCAGGAGCTTTTCTGAGATCTGGGAGGACACCAAAGTGTCTTTGGTGAAATCCTCTGAATGGATGAAGAGACATGCAGACTAGAGATACCAGGACTCAAATCTATTTAATCCTGGAGATAAGGTCTGGCTATCATCTAAGTATATCCACCTCAAGTTACCATCCTATAAATTGGGTCCTCGCTTCATTGGTCCCTTCAAGGTGTTGAAACAGATTAATCCAGTAGCCTACAAACTCAAACTCTCAGCCTCCTTGAGAATCCTTAATTCATTCAATGCGTCTCTTCTCAAACCTGTTGTCCTCAGTTCATTCTTTAAGGTTCCAGGTACCACTCTGACTCCTGTCAGCGCTGAGGACGTTCTTGCGGTAGAGAACATTTTGGCCACAAAAAAGGTAAGACTTTCTTTCTGGTGGATTGGAAGTGGTTTGGTCCTGAAGAGAGGTCGTGGGAGCCCAGGGAGAACATCCATGCTCCACTCCTCCTGGAGTAATTACTGACAGGCTTGAAAAAGAGGGGGCGAAGGGGGGGTACTGTAGCACACATCCTCCAGTTACACTGGGCATTGACTCTAAACTGGAGCCAATAGGCTCTATGTCATATTTCATTGCGGTGACACTACTTACCTGGTTTTCCCATGATGATTTTTTGAAAGGGCGACTATATGATAAAGGCCAATGATTGGCCGAAACGTCATTTAAATTGTCGCTTCACCTATCAGCATCAAATAAATATTCACCTGAAGCATTATTTTTCTTGGACGTGTGCAGTGATCTTCTCTGAACTTATGCTTGTGGGACCTCGGTTCCTTTCACTAGCACCATTTCGCAAAAAGTTGAGTGCTAACCCATTTTTTCTTCCTTCTTCTCACTACTCAGCCCGTTACACCTAATATACCCTTAACATAACTTGCAGAATGAATATTCTTCCATAAACCAACCGGGTGCATTATATTGTATGGAGGACCATGGGGGGTGCATTATATTCTATGGAGGACTATAGGGAATGCATTATATTTCATGGAGGACCATGTGAAGTGCATTACATTCTATAGAGGACCATGGGGAGTGCATTATCCTATATGGAGGATTATGAGAGGCACATTATACAATATGGAGGATTATAGGGGACGCATTATACTATATGGAGGAAATTTGGTGGGAGCGCTTTATGCTGTGTGAAGGATTATGGGGGTACATTAGGCTATATGGAGGATTATGGGGGCATATTATACTATATGGAATATTATGTGTGCACATTATACTATATAAAGAAAAAGAATGTATTCGGGGGCGCTAGCACTCCTAGAGGGATATCCGCCGCACGACAGAACAACACACCACTCTATTGTAAATAAAGATAAAAAACATAAAAGTATGTCTGCGCTGAAATATCCACACTAAACCAGCTTGGTAGCAAAACTATAAGCCTGCACAATCACAAGTGTAATCAATTAGGTAAATTACCAAGGAGTAAAAGCGTTTCAAGAAAAATATTATATAAAAAACATAGCATGTAAATATATGTTATGGGAACACTAGGGATGGTACCCAGTTAGAGATTTACCTCAAATATGTTCAACATGATGCTATGGTTGACAAGAAGGGGAAGAGCCAGTGGTCTCTGCCTTGAGGCTAAACAGAATTGGAGCTCCAACACTTGGATAGTTGTTGGGGAACTCCCCTTCTCACGTGCGGTTCTATATTTTTCCCAAAAATAAAGCGGGGTAAATCACTCAGTCTGACCATTGGTTTCAGGGTGATAAGCAGATGAAAATTACAAGTCAATCCCTAGTTTATTGCAAAAAGCTCTCCAAAATTTAGAAATAAATTGTACTCCCCTATCAGACACAATGTTCAGAGGGATCCCATGTAAACATACAATATGAGAAATAAACAACCTGAAGAGTATCTCTGTATTAGGTTGTTTCAGTTTCTTACCTAAGTTTTCAAAGTCACTGCAGATGGTTTCCAGGTCGTTTCTTGCTGTGTCATTTGTCCCCACATGTAGTAGCAGGAATGGGTAGTCATCTGTAGGTCTGAAGAGTCCTGATATCCTGTCAGACACATTTTTAATTTTTGCACCTGGAAGACAGCACAATTAGAATGTCATCGAGGTAAATCACAAAGTATCTTCCAATGCAATCAGAGAAAATACCATTCATAAAATTTTGAAAAACAGCATATGCATTAGATAATCCGAAAGGCATGAGAAAGTTTTCAAACAGTCCCTCAAATGTTAAAAATGCTGTTTCCCATTCATCACCCTTCTGGATGCATATGAAATTGTAAGCCCCTCTAAAATCAAGTTTAGAAAACACCCTCGCCACAGAAGCTGATTATATAGGTCGGGGATGAGTGGAAGTGGGTAAGTATTTTTAACCATGATCTTATTTAGTTCTCAGAAATCAAGGCAAGGATGGAGACCCCATCTTTCTTTTTAACAAAGAAAAACCCAGCAGCTATAGGGGAAGAGGAAGGACGGATATGACCCTTCCGTAAACTTTCATTAACATATTTTTTCATGGAGGCCCATTTAGGCCTGGACAAATTGTAAAGGTGAGCTTTTGGCAACTTGGCGCTAGAAATAATGTCAATAGCACAATTATAGGGACAATGGGGAGGTAGTATCTCTGCCTCTTTTTCCAAGAACGCATCTCCGAAGTCATCAGGTACCTTGGAAGACCCTCTAGACTAGCAGAGCATATTTGTATGTTATTTAGACATTTCTTGTAACAATTGGGGCTCCATTTTACAATCTCCTTCTGACACCAATCAATAACTTGATTGTGAATCTGCAACCATAGAAACCCCAGTACCAATCCAGCAGGTAAATTATCCAACAGAAAACAGGAGATGGACTCAGAGTGGAGAGCTCCCACTCGGAGAGTGAAATCCACTGTTGCACTCTTAACCAAATTGTGAGCTAATGGTGTCTTATCAGGGGCAATGATTTGAATGGGTCTTTCTATACTAACTATCCCTAACCCTAACTTCAGAACCAGTCCTGAATCAATTAAGTTAGCAGACTCACAGGCAATTAACGCCAATGTTGATAACACCTGATTCTCAAAGGAAATTATCATATTTATCATGCAAATTGCCTCTTCAGAAAGAAAGAGGACTTTTACTCTACAGCGCTACCATATTTATCAGTACTTTATCAGAGGAAGAAAAAGGTACCTGGAAGTCAGGGAGATCTCCTCGGCCGTCACCAGACTCAGATGTTCTCCTATTGGTTTCATAGCTTGAGGAGGAGTTGGGCAATTCTTTCGAAAATGTCCAGAGAGACCACAGTATGGACAGAGTCCAAGATCTTGTCTCCCTCTTTCCTCCACAACACGAAGACTGGCAACTCTAACCTTGGATAAATGGACCTGCTCTGGGGAAGTATAACCTGCGGCCTGCTGTTCACCATGTCGCACACGGATTCTGTGATTCATTTATATGGCCTCAGTCATGGCCTCCATTAGAGATCAAGGGGTGTCATGGAGGACCAGCGCATCCTTGAGTGTCTCTGAAAGTCTCTTTGGAACTGGCTCTTGAGAGCAGTATGGTTCCAAAGAATTTCGTTGGATGACTGACAAAACTCAGTACAATAGTCCTCAGCTGTTCGACCGCCCTGTGCAAGGTTCATGATCTTAGTCTCAGCGACCTGGATTCTGTCGGGTTTGTCATAGATCAGACCTAAACTGTCAAAAATGGCATCAAAAGAAAACTGTTCTGGGGCTTGTGGGGACAAAGAAAATGCCCAGGTCTGAGGACCCCCTCTCAGTAGGGACATGATTATTTCCAGGGTAAAAGAAATAACTTACACCTCTCCCTGAATACCCTAAACTGGTCTTTCTCTCCAGAAAATTTATCAGGTTGGGATTTCCCAGGTGTGGGAGAGACCAACTGTACATCACAGGGTGCTGACATGACAGCCACTGCTGGCAGTGGGGGGCTATTGGGAGTCTTTATCAAGTTATATATCTGACCCTGCAACTGATGTTGCAATGACTCCAGACTCTGGCAATCCTTCGCCAGATCCTGAGTCATCTACATCAAATTCACCACCTGGTCACAAAGTGTGTGAAGAAAAAAAGTATTGGCCAGACGTATTTTGACGCTAGTCACTTCTCACAGTCAAGCCATGAGTAAGAGTGGTGTTAGAGCTGGTGGAATGCACCAAATTATAAAATAATAGTAGGTGCGTTCGCAGCCCGGGGTCCACCGTGCAGAGGTGGTACACTGCTGCTAAATAATGGTGGGAGAATCTAGCGGTGTGAAACCAGTCACACGTGGGTTACGTCACCCAATGTGAACAGGGGCGAACTCTGTTAATGCACAGAGCCGCACAACCGCTGAACGTAGATGTCGGAGCCTGTTAAGCTCACAGAGCCCGGCCAAAAGAGCGCACAGTGTACGGCCACAGAACTTTACCCCAAGGACACAGGGTTAGAGTCCTTCTAAGCCCACTGAGTGCACGGCGAGTCCCTGGTGAGGACAGATGCCTGACTCTGACCTACCTACGCCTGGGCGCTAGCAGGCTAGGCTGCACAACACATGCGTACCAAGGGTAGGGGTTTCATAATGAGTCATTCACCAGAGACAATCATACTTGCATACATCACTCACTCCACATAGTCTGTAAATACAGTCTTAGCCTAGCGCATGGCCGAGCGGCCATGCTAACCTTTTATAGCCGCGAGCGTCCGGGACCTGCCTGGCTTCTTGGATGGGCCAATCTGAACAGGAGCAGGACCTGAGCACGTGACCTTCGATCTCCAATGGGAGATCACTTCACGGGTTATGCTCAGTGGCCCGACATGGGGACTTAGTCCCTGAAGAATCTCATTGCTGAGCAGCATGTATTGCCATAGCTGTGCCAGAGGTGGCAGCAGCAAGCAAACCCATGGAGCAGGTCTGGGCTGAGCAACCTCTTCTGCGGCTGAAGAGGAATGGGAGACCGCTGGAAGTAAGGGTCAGGATCCTCATGTACAGCACCATGGAATCAATGGTGCTATATAAATAAATAATAAAATAAATAATAATAACAATTCCTGCTGTGCAGTGACAGAAATCCGACACCTAACATTGCCCCCCCTCTTTGAGCCTCACTCCACAATGAGAAGAGGAGCGTGGATGTTCTCCACCGGCTCCCAGGTCTGAGCCTCTGGACCATGACCCTTCCAATCCACCAAGTAAAACTTTTTGCCCCACATCACCTTGCATCCCACTATGGCATTGACCTCAAACTCGTCAGACGACAGGTCTGATGTCCCAGCAGATGGCTCAGAAAACCGGGACATGTGAACCAGCTTAAGGAGAGACACATGAAATGTGTCCGAGATAGCCAAGTGTGGTGGAAGGGCCAGACGGTAAACCACAGGGTTAATCTGCTCGAGGACCTTGAAAGGGCCAAAATAGCGCGGTGCGAACTTAGCGGATTTCGCCCGCAGCCTGATGTTTCGAGCGGAGAGCCATACTAAGTTGCCAGGGGCGAAGGTCAGAGCAGGGCGCCGGCAAGTATCAGCGGAGGACCTCATTCTCTCCTTGGAGGCCCGGATAGCATCCTGCGTGCGATCCCAAATGTCATGTGCCTCCACCGCCCAGTCTGCCACCGTAGAGTCGGTGGACGACATGGGCATGGGCACGGGGACGCGCGGATGCTGACCGTAATTTAGGAGGAATGGGTTCTGACTGGTGGAGTCGGCCACAGCATTGATCAAGGCGAACTCCACCCACAGCAGCAAAGATGCCCAATCATCCTGCCTGGCCAAGACAAAATGTCACAGGTATGTCACCATGGTCTGGTTGGTTCTCTCAATCAACCTATTTGTCTCGGGATGATAGGCCGAGGAGAGATTTAGCTCAGTCCTGAGCAGAGAACAGAGCTCTCTCCAGAACCGAGATGCAAACTGAGGACCCCGGTCACTGACAATCTTGTCTGGCTTGCCGTGTAGGCGGAAAACATGTTTAATAAACAACGCTGCCAGACCCTGTGCCGAAGGTAGCCGAGAGAGTGGTACCAGATGTACCATCTTGGAGAAATGATCGGTGACCACCCAAATGACGGTGCTGCCACTGGACTTGGGCAGACCCACCACAAAGTCCATACCGACCATCTCCCAGGGCCTGTCCGCAACCGTTAGGGGATAGAGTAACCCAGCGGGCCACTGCCGAGAGGACCGATTCTGGGTGCAAGAGACACACGCCTGAATATAGTCCCTGATGTCACGAGCCATATGTGGCCACCAGTACGTCCTCACCAGGAGATCAGAGGTTTGTTTGGTCCCAAAATGTCCCCCCACCCTGGACGAATGAGCCCAAGAGAGGACGTCCAGTCGCAGATGGGCAAGGACAAAAGTTTTGCCCAGAGGTACCGACTCGAGAGCAACCACAGCCACGGTCCTCAGACTCTCCGATGGAACTATCAGCCGAGGCTCCTCCTCCTTCTCCTCTGATGACACCACAGAGTGAGAAAGAGCGTCGGCCCAGATGTTCTTCTCCCCGGAGAGAAAATGCAGGGTGAAATGGAATTGGGAGAAGAACAAGGACCATCTGGCCTGGCGAGAATTCAACCTCTGGGCAGTCTGTAGATAGACCAATTTTTTGTGGTCGGTGAACACCTGGAAAGGATGGCGAGCCCCTTCCAGAAGGTGTCTCCACTCTGAGAAGGCCAGCTTCTTTGCTAGCATCTCCCTGTCCCCGATGCAATAATTCCTCTCCGCCAGTGTGAAGGTCTTAGAGAAGAAGAAGCATAGGTGCTTCCGAACTTGCGAGTCCTTCTGGAACAGGACCGCTCCAGCACCGACGGAAGAGGCATCCACCTCCAGAATGAAGGGCTTATCTACATCGGGGCGATGTAGAATGGGAGCGCTAGCGAAGTGGGATTTAATAGCGGCGAAGGCCTTGGAGACAGTTTCTGACCACAGTTTGGGGTTTGCACCCTTCTTGGTGAGGGCTACCAAGGGCGCTACCAAAGTTGAGAAATGGGGGATGAATTGGCGATAGTAATTTATGAACCCCATAAAGCGCTGCACCGCTTTTAGAGAATGGGGCTCCTGCCAATCCATCACCGCCTGTAGTTTGGCAGGATCCATGGCCAACCCCTGGGCCGAGATGATATAGCCCAGGAAAGGCAAGGACTCCTGCTCAAACACACATTTCTCCAACTTGGCGTAAAGGGAATTTGCCCGCAGGAGATCGAAAACTTTGCGAACATCTCTCCGGTGGGAGTCTATATCTGGAGAGTAAATGAGAATATCGACTACTACCGAGGTGGTATGCATATCCCGGAAGATATCGTTCACAAAGTCTTGGAAGACAGCTGGCGCATTACATAGCCCGAAGGGCACCACCAGGTATTCATAGTGCCCATCTCTGGTGTTAAATGCTGTCTTCCATTCGTCCCCCTCACGGATTCGAATCAGGTTATAGGCTCCTCGCAGATCAAGCTTAGTAAGCACTCTCACTCCCCGTAGCCTATCGAACAGTTCCGATATCAGGGGTAGAGGATACTTGTTCTTAACGGTTATGGCGTTAAGGCCCCTGTAATCGATGCACGGACGTAATTCTCCATTCTTCTTTTGGACAACGAAGAATCCCGCTCCTGCCGGAGACACCGACTTCCTAATGAATCCTCTTGCCTGATTCTCCCTGATATACTGAGACATGGCTTCTGTCTCTGGGAGAGATAGGGGGTAGACTTGACCCCGGGGAGGCTCAGCACCGGGCAAGAGGTCAATAGGACAGTTGTAAGGGCGTTGCGGCGGAAGGGTCTCCGCCGCCTTCTTGGAGAAAACGTCTGCATACTGCTGGTAAGGCTTGGGAAGCAAGGACAGATCTGCGGGAACCTCAGAGGTAGCAACCTGTACGCAATCCCTAAAACACCTACCCTCGCAGGACTTGCTCCAACCAAGGATTTTTCCCGAGGACCACTCTATGTGAGGAGAGTGAGCTCGTAACCAGGGAACTCCTAGGAGGACCTGGTCGATACCTTCGGGCATGACCGGAAGAGACAGCATCTCATGATGGGAAGGAGACAGTGAGAGTCTCAGTGGAGCCGTCTGGTGGATGATTTGGGACGGGAGAGTCGCACCATTCACCACTCTGATAGTGACTGGCTGAGGTAGCAGGACCAGGGAGATTGCATGTTGTAGGGTGAAGTCAGATGACATGAAATTGCCCTCCACTCCAGAATCCACACAAACCTAAACCACCAGAGTGGAAGAATGAAATTCTAACGCCCCTTTAAGCAGGAGCTTGGAGGAGAAAGAAGCTGTGTCTAGTAGGCCCCCTCCGATCACCACTAGATGGGAGTGTTTCCCAGACGCTGTGGGCACTGGTTAGCTAGGTGCTCAGTCTGCTGACAACGGAAGCAGACTGAAGGTACCCACGCGGACCGGGCCCTGGACCCCGTGCGAGACACCTCCATGGCCTCTGGAGGCTCAGGCAGCTGACTGAGGGGTTCCAGCGGCCTAACAAAGTTTGGAGCCAATCTAAATTGTTGGCGGGACTTGGTGCGCCCCAGCCCTCACTCAGTGAAGCGAATGTTTATCCTGGTGGAGAACATAATGAGCTCCTCCAAGGTGGTGGGCACCTCCCTGGTGGCCAGGGCGACTTTGACATTGTCAGCCAGGCCTCTCCAGAAAATAGGTATGAGAACCTTGTCTGGCCACTCCAGCTCTGAGGCCAGAGCCTTGAATAGGATGGCATACTGACAGGACCAGAGACAAACCCTGGGTTAGGGCCTGCAACTGTAGTGTGGTGTCGTGCGTGACCCGAGGCCCCAGGAACACCTGCTTCAAAGTGACGAGAAAATGGGTGGCACTCTGTACCATGGGATCCCCATGTTCCCACAGTGGGGTGGCCAACTCCAAGGCCCTGCCCGACAGAAGGGAGATGATAAATCCCAACTTGGCCTGCTCAGAGGGAAATCGTGTGGCCAGCAACTCCAGGTGAATGGAGCACTGACTCACGAAACCCCTGCATGAAGCACTCTCACCCGCAAGCTTTTCAGGCAGCGGGAGGCGAGACAAGGATGGGGCAGGACTAGCCATGGAGACACGGGCGACAGCCTCTGTAGCTGCTTGAACAGCGACCAAAGTAACATCCGCAGCTGAGGTGGAACGCTCTAGCGCTGCCAACCTACCCTCCAGTTGCTGGATGTATCTATGCAGTTGTTGTTTGTCCGCCATTATTAGCCAGACCCTGGCACTAGGATAATGTTAGGGCTTGCAGAACGCACCAAATTATAAAATAATAGTAGGTGCGTTCGCAGCCCGGGGTCCACCGTGCAGAGGTGGTACACTGCTGCTAAATAATGGCGGGAGAATCTAGCAGTGTAAAACCAGTCACACATGGGTTACATCACCCAATGTGAACAGGGGTGAACTCTGTTAATGCACAGAGCCGCACAACCGCTGAACGTAGATGCTGGAGCCTGTTACGCTCACAGAGCCCTACCAAAAGAGCGTACAGTGTACGGCCACAGAACTCTACCCCAAGGACACAGGGTTAGAGTCCTTCTAGGCCCACTGAGCGCGCGGTGTCGCTGCCGCGAACGCCGCTATAGATGCTGGCTATGGAGCACGTGCACTGAGGCGTGCCGAGTCCCTGGTGAGGACAGATGCCTGACTCAACCTCTGACCTACATACGCCTAAGTCCGGGCACTGGCAGGCTAGGCTGCACAACACATGCGTACCAAGAGTAGGGGTTTCTTAATGAGTCATTCACCAGAGACAATCATACGTGTATACATCACTCACTCCACATAGTCTGTAAATACAGTCTTATCCTAGCGCATGGCCGAGCGGCCATGCTAACCTTTTATAGCTGCGAGCGTCCGGGACCTGCCTGGCTTCTCGGATGGGCCAATCCGAACAGGAGCAGGACCTGAGCACGTGACCTTCGATCTCCAATGGGAGATCACTTCACGGGCATGCTCAGTAGCCCGACATGGGGACTTAGTCCCTGGAGAATCTCGCTGCTGAGCAGCATGTATTGCCATAGCTGTGCCAGAGGAGGCAACAGCAAGCAAACCCACGGAGCTGGTCTGGGCAGAGAGACTGGACCGACGAGTTTGCTGAGCAACCTCCTCTGCGGCTGGAGAGGAATGGGAGACCACTGGAAGTAAGGCTCGAGATTCTTGCTGTGCAGCGTCAGAAATCCGCCACCTAACAAGTGGTCAAGGAGTCCAAGGTCAGAAGCTAGGAAGGTATGTCATAAACAGAAGGAAGAGACAAAAGCGTAATCAGGTAACGTTCTGAGGTCAGAGTATCAGGAGGATAATGGATTGGAGCAGAAGGGGTTAAACAGGTGGATGGATGTCAGAGCGAAGTCCAAGATCAGGCAGCAGAACACAAGGAGCACAAACTTCACTAGTTGAATATATGTCTGGGAGAAGCTGCTCAGTTAAGTAGGCATGGCAGTCACCCGAGATAGTGAACACTTGGAGAAAGCCAACACCCCCCGTTACAAATTGGCTAGTCGAGCTGTCAATCAACACACTGACAGCTCAGCACATCCCTGCACCAGATTTTGTTTGAGTACCAGAATGGTTCTCAAACCCAAACACAGACCACATTCAGATGAATTTGGGGCCCAAACATCCCGTTGTTTACCACACTGTCATCTGCATTAGATGTCCCCATTACTACCCCTATAGTTAGATTGCAAAAAAGACACAGCCAGAATAAAATCATTTAATTGAAATAATGACAGACTACTTTATTTGAAATAAAAGTAAAAAATCAAAGTTATACTCACCTTACACCTAATCCACTGAAGCCCATGTCACCTGTAGAAGACAGATAATCAGACAATAGTAAACAACCATAATACTCAACCTTACTCCTAATCCAGCGATGCCCATATCCTCTGGAAAAGAAGAAAAATATTAAACAACCACATCCCTCACCTGTCTGACGTGAAGATAAACCATTATTATTATTATTATGCATTTATATAGCGCCATTTATTCCATGGCGCTTTACATGTGAAAAGGGAAAATATAGACAAGTATAATAAACATGTGTAAGATAAGGGACATACAATTACATAAGGAGAGGGGACCCTGCCCATGAGGGCTCACAGTCTACAGGGATGGGTGAGGATACAGTAGGAGAGAGTAGAGGAGGTCATGCGGTGGTTCAGTAGACCGAGGATCATTGCAGGCTGTAGGCTTGTCGGAACAGGTGGGTCTTCAGGTTGTTCTTGAAGGTTTCCGTTGATGGTGAGAGTCTGATGTGTTGTGGCAGAGAGTTCTAGAGTATGGGGGAAGCACGGGAGAAGTCTTGTATGCGGTTGTGGGAAGAAGAGATAAGGGGAGAGTAGAGAAGGAGATCTTGAGACGATCGAAGGTTGCGTGTGGGTAGGTACCTGGAGACCATGTCACAGATGTGTGTAGGAGAGAGGTTGTGGATGGCTTTGTATTTCATGGTTAGGGTTTTGAATTGGAGCCTCTGGGCAATAGGAAGTCAGTGAAGGGCCTGGCATAGGTGGAGGCTGGGGAATAGCGGGGAGACAGGTGGATTAGTCGGGCAGCAGAGTGTAGGATGGACTGGTGTGGTGCCAGAATGCTAGAGGGGAGGCCAGAGAGTAGGAGGTTGCAGTAGTCAAGGTGGGAGATAAGAGCATGCACTAGTGTATTTGCGGTTTCGTGGTTGAGGAATGAGCGGATCCAGGAAATATTTTTGAGTTTAAGGTGGCAGGAGGAGGTGAGGGCTTGGATATGTGGTTTGAAAGAGAGGGCAGAGTCGAGGATCACCCCAAGGCACCGAGCATGCGGGACTGGGGAAAGAGAGCAGCCATTGACATTGATGGATAGGTCTGGTGGAGGGGTAGAGTGAGATGGGGGAAAGATGATGAATTCTGTTTAGTCCATGTTCAGTTTGAGAAAGCGAGAAGAAAAGAAGGCTGAGAGAGCAGACAGACATTGTGGGATTTCAGTCAGTAAGGAGGCGAGGTTGGGTCCAGATAGGTAGATCTGCGTGTCATCGGCGTAGAGGTGATACTGCAAACCGTGGGATTCTATGATTTGTCCCAAGCCGAAGGTGTAGATGGATAATAGTAGGGGTCCTAGCACAGAGCCTTGAGGAGCACTGACAGACAGGGGGCGAGGTGAGGATGTGGTGTGTGAGAGTGAGACACTAAATATTCGGTCTGTTAGGTATGATGAGATCCAGGATAGGGCCACAATAATTCGGATGATTTGGAGAGCAGTCATATCAGTGACCGCTCTTCCCGTCAGCCACCGCACAGTGACACAGGAGCGTAATCGCTCATACAGTGACTAGCGCTGAGCTTCCATGAGAACGTTTATTGGATTTGAAAGCTGATGAACCCCAGTGACATCAGAGCATCAGGGTGCATCAGCTTGGAATTTTGGTGAACTTTCTTTCGCCAGCTCAGTGCTAAATAGTGTGTTTTGGCTGGCGGGGATAGCAGTCACATCTGGAGCATCATGTGATAGTATGAATCTTCACAACAGACAGGTGAGAGATATGGTTGTTTATTTGTTTTTGTCTTTTCCACGGGACATGGGCATTGGTGCATTAGGTGCAAAAGGTGAGTATTATGGTTGTTTATTATTTCTGTCTTTTGTAGGTGACATGGGCTTCAAAGGATTAGACGGAAGGCAAGTATAACTGTGCTTTTTTATTTTCATTTCAAATAAAGAAGTCTGTGTCATTACTTCAATTAAATAATTTTAATCTGGTTGTGTCTTTCTTACACTCTAACTATGGGGATAGTAATGCAGAGGTGTCCATGGCAAATAGGAAGAGCCAGGTAAAATACCAGAATTAGTGCATATAATAGATGTGTCTTTTCTAAGATGGCTGTGGGCTGCTATTTTTAAGGCTGGGAAGGCAACTATCTATAGCCCCATCCCAGTCTGAGAATACCAGTCCTCAGCTGATTTGTTTAGTTTTGCTCATTGTCAGAAATGGGTGGGATCCCCTCTCCCTCTAATCTTGAAAACCAGCCTTTATAAAGCTGAGGGCTGAAAGTTGCAGCCCACAGAGGTCAGTGTTGTCTGCACTGGTTATCAAAAATAAAAGAAACTGTGTCATATTTTTTATTTATTTATTGTGCACATGTGCCGGCTGATGAATACTCCCATCAGTGGTGCCTGCTCTTGTTGTTATCAGCAACAGGTGTAGGCTGATAAGAGTAGTACCAAACCCAAACAGTAACATGAACAGTGTTCAGGTCCTTGCACAAGCACTAAGTGTTCGGTATGGACCATTAACTTTACTGTTCAGGTTCGACCATTTCTAGTTGTGACTAAGAATCAGGGAGTCTTGTGGTTCAAAACAAATATCAACTTTCATGTTTAATAAATGTTTCTCCCTTATCTATTTTTGTACCATTTACTGATGAGTGTTTTTTTAATAATTTTCTGAAATTAACTTTCACTGTTTTCAAGAAGTAGCAATGGTTGCACGATTAACCAATTCTTTGGAAACATTTCAACACTAAATATTTGTACAATGTTTTAGTACTTTCTTCTACTTCTGCTGCTGCTCAGCTGACATCCTCTCACTATTCAAAATCACTGTAAAATGTTGTATTACCTGCCGCAGCTATATACAGGTGATCAGGGGTGGACACTGACAGCTTAAGGGCCCTGTGCAAGAAATATGTCTGGGCTCCCTTCCTTTTATGGTGACAAAGCTACATATATATATATATATATATATATATATATATACACAGTATATCTACACACACACATACAGTTGTGGCCAAAAATATTGACACCCCTGCAATTCTGTCAGATAGTACTCAGTTTCTTCCTGAAAATTATTGCAAACACAAATTCTTTGGTATTATTATCTTCATTTAATTTGTCTTAAATGAAAAAACACAAAAGAGAATGAAGCAAAAAGCAAAACATTGATCATTTCACACAAAACTCCAAAAATGGGCCTGACAAAGTATTGGCACCCTCAGCCTAATACTTGGTTGCAAAACCTTTAGCCAAAATAACTGCGACCAACCGCTTCCGGTAACCATCAATGAGTTTCTTACAATGCTTGCTGGAATTTTAGACCATTCTTCTTTGGCAAACTGCTCCAGGACACTGATATTTGAAGGGTAACTTCTCCAAACTGCCATTTTTAGATTTCTCCACAGGTGTTCTATGGGATTCAGGTCTGGACTCATTGCTGGCCACCTTAGAAGTCTCCAGTGCTTTCTCTCAAACCATTTTCTAGTGCTTTTTGAAGTGTGTTTTGGGTCATTGTCCTGCTGGAAGACCCATGACCTCTGAGGGAGACCCAGCTTTCTCACACTGGGCCCTACATCATGCTGCAAAATTTGTTGGTAGTCTTCTGACTTCATAATGCCATGCACACGGTCAAGCAGTCCAGTGCCAGAGGCAGCAAAGCAACCCCAAACCATCAGCGAACCTCCGCCATGTTGGACTGTAGGGACCGTGTTCTTTTCATTGAATGCCTCTTTTTTCTCCTGTAAACTCTATGTTGATGCCTTTGCCCAAAAGCTCTACTTTTGTCTCATCTGACCAGAGAACATTCTTTCAAAACGTTTTAGGCTTTTTCAGGTAAGTTTTGGCAAACTCCAGCCTGGCTTTTTTATGTCTCGGGGTAAGAAGTGGGGTCTTCCTGGGTCTCCTACCATACAGTCCCTTTTCATTCAGACACCGATGGATAGTACGGGTTGACACTGTTGTACCCTCGGACTGCAGGGCAGCTTGGACTTGTTTGGATGTTAGTCGAGGTTCCTTATCCAACATCCGCACAATCTTGCGTTGAAATCTCTAGGTAATTTTTCTTTTCTGTCCACATCTAGGGAGGTTAGCCACAGTGCCATGGGCTTTAAACTTCTTGATGACACTGCGCATGGTAGACACAGGAACATTCAGATGGACTTGTATCCTTGAGATTGCTCATGCTTCCTCACAATTTGGTTTCTCAAGTCCTCAGACAGTTCTTTGGTCTTCTTTCTTTTCTCCATGCTCAATGTGGCACACACAAGGACACAGGACAGAGGTTGAGTCAACTTTAATCCATGTCAACAGGCTGCAAGTGTGATTTAGTTATTGCCATCACCTGTTAGGTGCCATAGGTAAGTTACAGGTGCTGTTAATTACACAAATTAGAGACGCATCACATGATTTTTCGAACAGTGCCAATACTTTTGTCCACCCTCTTTCTTATGTTTGATGTGGAATTATATCCAATTTGGCTTTAGGACAATTCTTTTTGTGTTTTTTCATTTAAGACAAATTAAATGAAGATAATAATACCAAAGAATTTGTGTTTGCAATCATTTTCAGGAAGAAACTGAGTATTATCTGACAGAATTGCAGGGGTGTCAATACTTTTGGCCACAACTGTACATGTGTATATATTACATAGTCTCCTTTATTTTGTATGTTGCTGTCCCATATACAGAGCCCTCTCTTGGTATGTACAGTACAGTCCCTTACATATTGGATTATATAGAGCCCTGTTTTTTATTACATATCATCCTGTCTTGTAAGCAGTATAATGCAATGATGGCTGATGGAGCATAGGAAAGCTTCCTTTCTAATGGAGGAGATAATGAACTGATAATGAACTGGTAGTCTGGTCACCAGCTGCTCCATCAGCAGTCATTTTATATCTAAAAAGAGAGGGGACTATGTAATAAAAGTGGGCACTGTGAATAACAAAATTAACAAGAATACACTATGTAAGTAACAGCAGAGGAAGCTATATAATAAGGGATGGCACAATATAAAGCTAGAGAGGATGGTACATAATAAGGGACAGTGTTATACATAATTAAAGACAAAACTATATAACTAACTATGGTGTTATACAGAATTAGTGAGTACACTATGTACTAAGGGACTGTTATACATAATAATTACATCCACTCTATACTAAGGGACTGTGTTAGACATATTAAGTACTTACACTTTCATTCTACCCACCACCCACATCATCGTTGCTATTTCCTCCACCACCCCATCATTTCCTTCTCCCCTACCACCCCATCATTGCCCTCTCCATCACCCCCATCATTGCACTTTCCACCACCTCCATCATTGCCTTCTCCTCCACCACCCCATCATAGTCTCCTTCCCTACCACTCCCATCTTTGTCTTTTCCACTACCACTATCATTGATTTCTCCCCATCTCCATCATTGTCTTCTCCCCCACACCATCATTGCCCTTTCCACCACCTCCATCATTTCCTCCTCCCCCATATCCCCATCCTTGCCCATTCCATCACTTCTGTCAATGCCTTCTCCCCATCACTCTCATCACTGCCTTCTCCCCATCACCCCCATCATTGCCTTCTCCCCATCACCACACCATTGCCTTCTCCCCATCACCCTCATCATTGCCTTCTCCCCATCACCCCATCATTGCCTTGCCTTCTCCATCACCCCATCATTGCTTTCTCCCCATCACCCCCATCATTACCTTCTCCCTATCACCCTCATCATTGCCTTCTCCCCATCACCCCATCATTGCCTTCTCCATGAACCCATCATTGCCTTCTCCCCATCACCCCATCATTGCCTTCTCCATGAACCCATCATTTCCTTCTCCACATCACCCCCATCAAAGCAAAAGGCAAGAAAAAGCCATGCACCTAAGAAATGCTATTGAGAACTCTGCTATTAGAAGTAGAAAGGAAGAACAAAGACGAAAGAATCTAAATAATAAAAATATTGGAGAAAGAGAAACCAATCACAAACTAAAATGTTTCTATACTAATGCACAAAGCATGGGCAACAAACAAGGAGAATTGGAACTACTAACACAGGAAAAGAAATATGATGTCATTGGAATAACTGAAACTTGGTGGGATAATACACTTGATTGGAATACAAGGCTAGTAGGATACAACTTATTTGCAAGAAACAGACTTGATAAATGAGGAGGAGGTGTCACATTGTATGTTAGAAACATGTATATCTGCACAGAGATTGAAGCTTCAGAGACTGGGAGTTCTGTGGAAACTGTTTGGGTAAGAATACAAGGACAGAACAATGGAAAGGACACCGCCTGTGTAAGCTGAAGATATGGATGAACTCTTTATGCATTAAATGGCCAAGTTCTCCAAAAAATATGACATAGTTGTCAAGGGAGATTTCAATTATCCTGACATTTGTTGGGAATCTCTCTCAGGCAAAACTAACAGGTCAAGGAAATTCTTATCTTCTCTTGCTGACAACTTTATCTTCCAAAAGGAAGGGGAGAAAATAAGGGGAACTGCTACCTTGGATCTAGTCCTTATAAACAGGGAGGAAATGGTTGAGGAGGTAAAAGTGGCTGGGACCCTAGGAGGTAGCGACCATGCTATTTTGGATAACTAGAGGAGGAAGACCTGTGAAGACTCAGATGTCAAGGTTAGATTTCAGCTAGGCAGATTTTAAGGGATTCAGAAAGAGAATTGGAGGGATCCAATGGCTGGATATCCTTAAGGACAAAAATGTCCAGGAAGGATGGGAAATCTTGAAAAATGAAATTCTCCAAGCACAATAGTTAACAATTGCGAAAAGAGGGAAGAATAGGAAGCATTTAAGGAAAACCAGGATGGATGAACACAGAACTTAAGCACATGCTAAAAAGGAATAAAGTAATGTTTATAAAATGGAAAGAGCAAGGCATATCTAAACAAGAATATAATGCTGTCTGCAGAACTAGCAGGGCACAAATCAGATTATTAAAGCTAACAATGAATTGAGGCTTGCAAGAGATGTCAAAAGCAATAATAAAGGATTTTGGGGATATGTCAAAAGTAAAAGAAAAGTCAAAGATGCTATAGGATTTTTACAGGATGAAAATGATGAAATGGTAAGACAGGATGTTGAGAAGGCCGAACTTTTAAATTCCTATTTTGCATCTGTTTTCTCTCAGAAAGTAAGGAAAGAGAGCGCACATAGGGCAATAAAAGTGATTTTTGGGTGACAATACACAGTTAGTGCACTCACCTTTACAGGTTGTGAACAGTCACAACCCCTTGCAGAATGTGATAGGAACCAGTGTTCGCTGCCGACTCCCGTAGATACCAATGTCACAAAGGAGGAAGAAAAAGACCAGGTTTTTCATTGTATCCGCGCTGACCACACAAGGACAGAAATATTCTTCATAGCTTTACTGTGCCGACGCATTTCGTGGCAGATCTGCCACTTCCTCAGGGCCAAAGAATTACAGTATCTGATTACAGCAGTGGTTTTATACAAAACCTTCATGACATCACAATTACATGCAAAAAGATATCACTTCCTGTGGAAATGCCCCCTCCAATGTTGAAATGTCATACACCAGTCACAATAACTTTATATTAAGATCTAACCTCTGATAAAACACATTAAACATCTAAGAAATCAATCTTTAATTTGAAAAAGTGTATGAAACCTGTATTCACTACTTATTAAAATTTTATAAAAATAGATTTGACTAGAATCAAACCCACAGATTTTAGGCAAGCCAGAACACTTAAGGCTTCCCATTACCATCATACTATCTCTCCATTTGTTAGTATTGGTTGTGGTTTTATATGAGACCTTCATGACATCACAAACAGACAAAATATCACTTCCTTTGAAAACGTCCCCTCCAATGTCAAAATGTCATACGCCAGTCACGATAACTTTATATCAAAATATAACCTCTGATAAAACACATTGAACATCTAAACAATCAATCTTTCATTTAAAAAATGTATGAAACCTATAATAAATATATATAAAAATTTTATAAAGATAGAATGACTGGACATGAACCCTCAGGTTTTAGGCAAGCAAGAACCCAGTAGGTTTCCCATTGCCATTATGCTAGCTCTTCACTTGCAAGGAATGGTTATGTAATTTGGAATTAACCGATTCTTTGGAAAAATTCCCGCTAGGTGTCCAACATCCAAAACCGGACCCCCACGTGAGAACGCTGACCCGCCAGGTCAGGTAAGGAAATCCGTTGGGCCGCCAGGGACAAAAAAACATTGGAGACAGCTTATCAAAAAAGATCTAACCATCATCCTAAAGGCCTCAATGAGTTTGTAGATCTTTTTTGCTAAGAAAAAATGGCTAAGTATGGAATGGACAAGGAAACTGTTAGGTGGATTCATAACTGGCTTAGTGATCGGACCCAAAGAGTGGTCGTAAATGGCTGCACATCCAGTTGGAAGAATGTCTCAAGTGGGGTACCACAGGGCTCTGTCCTGGGCCTTGTATTGTTCAACATCTTTATCAACGATTTAGATGAAGACATTGAGGGTAAACTGATAAAATTTGCTGATGACACAAAGCTAGGAGGGATAGCTAATACTAGAGAAGAGAGAGAGGATTCAAAAAGATATAAATAAACTGGAGCAGTGGGCAGCAACTAACAGAATGTTTTTTAACAGGAAAAATGCAAAGTACTACATCTGGGCAGTAAAAATGAAAAAAGCATATACAGAATTGGAGGAATAGGGCTAAGCAACAGCACATGTGAAAAAGACTTGGGTATACTAATAGATCACAGACTGAATATGAGTCAACAGTGTGATGCAGCAGCAAAAAAGGCAAATGCAATTTTAGGATGTATTAAAAGAAGCATAAAGTCTAGATCACATGAAGTCATTATTGCCCTCTACTCCTCTTTGGTCAGACCTCATCTGGAATACTGTGTCCAGTTTTGTGTGCCACATTATAAAAAAGACATCAACAAACTGGAGCAAGTTCAGAAAAGAGCGACCAGAATGGTGACCGGTCTGCAAACCCTGTCTTATGAGGAAAGGTTGCAGGATTTGGGAATGTTTAGCTTGCAGAAGAGAAGACTGAGAGGAGACTTAATAGCTGTCTACAAATATCTCAAGGGCTGTCACATTGTAGAAGGATCATCTTTATTCTCATTTGCACAAGGAAAGACTAGAAGCAATGGGATGAAACTGAATGGGAGAAGACAGATTAGATATTAGAAAAAACTTTTTGACAGTTAGAGTGATCAATGAGTGGAACAAGCTGCCACGAGAGGTGGTGAGTTCTCCTTCAATAGAAGTCTTCAAACAGAGGCTGGACAGACATCTGTCTGGGATGATTTAGCGAATCCTGCTTTGAGCAGGGGGTTGGACCAGATGGCCCAGGAGGTCCTTTCCAACTCTACGATTCTATGATTCTATGATTCTCCCCATCACCCCCATCATTGCCTTCTACCCATCACTCCCATCTTCTCCATCACCCCATCATTGTCTTCTCCCCATCACCCCCAATATTGTCTTCTCCACATCAACCACATCATTCCCCTCTCCTCCACCTACACACACACACACAGACACACACACAGCACCATTCACCTCTCTGCACTTTCCCCCGCAACACTACGCATGCACGCATGCACACACATCACCACTCAGCTCTACACACACACACACAGCACCTCTCATTTGTCCACAGCCGCAGCATCGCCATCACCGGCTGCTTTCTCGCTCTGTCACAGCCAGCTGCTGTCTGTGTCAGAGACAGGAAACGCAGGTGCCGGCAGGAAGCAGGACGGATCCGTGCAGCTCCGCTCCTGCTATTTTCTCTTGTAGGCAGCAGAGCTGCTGGGATCGCTCCCTGCCTGCTGCACATGAGGGCAATCTGGCCAGAGGCCCCCCGGAGCCTCGGGCCTGGAGAAACAGGCCAGATTGCCCTCAGTATTAGCCACCCTGCAGGGGCCCCCTCCACCAGCACAGGCTGCACAGGCAGTATGTCCGCCCATGCAGGTGATGACAGTTCCTCCTGTTTGGCTAGGATAAATGATTGTTCCTAAGCTTTCTGGAACATGTCAGCTTTATATTACTGATGTAATCTTCTGCAATATGTAAAAAGTCAGTAAGCTTTTTTGTGGCAATTTGAGCAAACTGATTAACAAATTGTTACAATTTGCTGGGATCTGCAAATCCCATACAATTTGTCTTGAATTCAATTTACATGAAACCGATTTACTCATCTCTAACTACAATGGAAAGATATGACATATATTTACCAAATGGTGTTTAAATAAAATACAAAAAAACCTGTACAATTTGAGGATAATTTAGGCAGACAAATGTAAATCATAAACAACAGCATAGCTCAGCAAGAGAGGTAATGATTACAAAGTAGATCTCTGCTCAAAAACAAACTCATTGAATCTCATTAATGAAATCATGAGTTCAAGCCTTGATTATGCTCAGTAATTCTATCACACACACTGCAAAACCCATCCTTAAATGACACTAATTTAGTCCCCAGCACTCCTGAAATGACTGCATGATTGAAAGTGGAGATTTTAATGAGCCTTTGATAACACAGCGTCTCAAAATAAATGTAAAATCTGCTTCTTAAGTTGAACAGTTACTGCTCTTTACTATGAAAAAAATCATGTATTCTTTAGTGAAATCTAAAATATTAATCACTGAATATTTTCACATGTTGTGTCATTTTACCCTTTTGATTCTCTATTACACAAAACAATGCTTGAAAATTCTGCAGATTAGCAATCATAAAGTGTTTATGGTGAGAAAGCCAAATGACAAATGACATACACTTTAAATTTATGCTTAGTTATGTAAGACACATTAAAAAATATTTATGAATGCTGTCTAATTTTTAGACAATGCAAACTTATGGGGGAATTTATCACATGGTGATTATTGTTGTCATTTGTTTTACTCAAATAATCATTTCTTGGCGTTTTTTCAATAGAATAATCAAAGTGTCTCATGATGCACATTACATCTAATGACATGTAACAATTGCATACAGGAGTCAATTAAGTCATGATAAAGGAATCCTTATGTTCAAAAATAATTCTGCAGTGGTTTTTTGGCACCTAAAAGGTGGAGTAATTGTGTAACCCCTTAACCCCATTCCGACATGCCCATGGACAGGATAGTACATCATACCAATCAATCGTGCTCATGGGGAGAGCGCGGGTGATCGTGGCCGGGTGTCAACTAATTCTCACAGCTGACACCCCGTACTAAGTTCCAGGAGCGGTCATGGTAGTAAAAAAAAAGTGAATTGTTCATTTTTTTAATTATTCCAAAAAATCCTTAAACTTAAGCATTTTGCATTCATTGATATAATAAGCTCACGCATTATGACTCCATAAAAGCAACAGAATTTGGAAAGTGCAAAAGAAGCATCACTATTTTGAATGGAATGAATTGTATCAATAATTTATTTTTACATGATTAATATGCATAATTATTTTGATTACTACAATTTAATTTTTTGCAAGAAATGTTGTTTTGCATTGATTGCTTGGAAGTTACAGTAATTATTAGGGTCATATTTCTTTACACTACTTATTAATGAACCACTTTTATCTTAACCGATGACATTAAATGATAAAATGTCATGAAATAAGTATGCAAACTGTATATTTGGAGAGGTAGAGGCACTCAGATATATTTGACTGACTACAAACAAATAAAATGTCAAATGCAATCTACAGAGTGGGCCATTTATATGGATACAACAAAATAAAATGGGAATGGTTGGTGATATCAACTTCCTGTTTGTTGCACATTAGTATATGGGAGGGGGGAAACTTTTCAAGATGGGTGGTGACCATGACGGCCATTTTGAAGTTGGCCATTTTGGATCCAACTTTATTTTTTCAATGGGAAGAGGGTCATGTGGCATCAAACTTATTGAGAATTTCACAAGAAAAACAATGGTGTGCTTGGTTTTAATGTAAGTTTATTCTTTCATAAGTTATTTACAGGTTTATGACCACTTATAAAATGTGTTCAAAGTGCTGCCCATTGTGCTGGATTGTCAATGCAACCCTCTTCTCTGACTCTTGACACACTGATAGCAACACCGCAGAAGAAATGTTTAGCACAGGCTTCCAGTATCCATTGTTTCAGATGCTGCACATCTCGTATCTTCACAGCATAGTCAATTGCCTTCAGATGACCCCAAAGATAAAAGTCTAAGGCTACTTTCACACTAGCATATCTTCACGCAGCGCATGGCGCCACTAAGCCCCGCCCCCTGCTGCGCCCCCTCCGGTCATCTCCTCCCTACTATCGCACAGCGCTGCATGCAATCTGCGCACCCTATCTTTAGTGTAGGGTGCGCAGACCATGCAATGGCCATGCGCTAGTAGGATTTTTGTGTGCGCTGCACACTTTTGAAGGTGCGCCGATGTGCGTCGAGCGCACCATGTTGCATTTTGGTGCGCTCGGCGCACCTTCAAAAGTGCGCAGTGCACGCAAAAATCCTACTAGCGCACGGCCAGTGCACGGTCTGTGCACCCTATGCTAAACATAGGGTGCGCAGATCGCATGCAGCGCTGTGCGATAGTAGGGAGGAGATGACCGGAGGGTGCAGGCAGTGGGCGGGGCTTAGCGGCGCTGTGCGCTGCGTGAAGATACGCTAGTGTGAAACTAGCCTAAGGGGGTCAGATTGGGAGTCCTTGGTGGCCATTCAACTGGCCCACGATGACCAATCCACTTTCCAGGAAACTGTTCATGTAGGAATGCTTGGACCTGACACCCATAATTGATGATATGGTGTGGTATATGGGTACAAAGAGAGTGGGGCCATTCTTCATCAATGGAAACCTTAATGTCACTGGATATCTGAAATTGCTACATGATGATGTGTTGCTCTCTTTATGCACTGAAGATGGCACATTCCCTGAGTTTTTCCAGCAAGGTAGTGCACCACCACATTATGGGTGTCAGGTCCGAGCATTCCTACAAGCAATCTGACCCCTTTAGACTAGCATTTCTTCTGCAGTGTTGCTATCAGTGTGTCAAGAGTGGGAGAAGAGTGTTGGATTGACAATCCAAAACAATGGGCAGCAATTTATCACAGCGGACATAAACTTGTAAATAACTCATGAAAGAATAAAGTTACGTTAAAACCAAGCACACTATTGTTTTTCTTGTGAAATTCTCAATAAGTTTGATGTGTCACATGACCCGCTTCCCATTTGCGGTCTTTGGGAAAAGGTTTTTTAGCAAGTTGATTTTATTTAGTATTTTTTATTTCCATTTTTTACTTAACCCAAAAGTGTAGGCCCCAACTACAGATCTCCGTGCTGATGATCTGCCCAATTATTTCAAAGAAAAAATTGACCATATCAGACAGGAAATTATCTCTCAATCTCCTCATACCATGCATTGTCCTACCCCCCACTGCATCTAGCTCACTCTCTGATTTTGAACCAGTCACAGAAGAAGTAATCAGGCTCCTTGCATCTTCTCGCCCAACTACTTGCACCAGAGACCCCATTCCGTCACATCTCCTCCAATCCCTTTCCGCTGATGTCAACACTCACCTAACAAAAATATTCAACCTCTCTCTCTCTTCCGGTATCTTTCCCTCATTTAAGCATGCCATCATACATCCATTACTTAAAAAAAACATCCCTTGACCAAAACTGTGCCACTAACTATAGACTTCTCTCTAATCTCCCCTTCATGTCTAAACTCCTGGAACACCTGGTCCACTCTTGCCGTATCTGCTATATTTCAGATAACTCTCTTCTCAACCCTCTACAATCTGGTTTCCGCTCTTTACACTCTTTTGAAACTTCCCTTACTAAAGTCGCTAATGATCTACTAACAGCTAAATCTAATTTTTCACTACTCCATGCTATTTCTCTTGGATCTCTTTGATTCACACTGTAGAAATGGAGAAAGCGCAAATAGTGTCTTATCTGATAAACAGGGTACGAACAGTACTAAAATTCTACTTACCTGGTATAGGAGAGGTAAGTCACATATAATTGCCTGTCAGCTGCCGCACATCCACAGGCAAAACCAGTGACCGCAGAGATATATGAATTAAAAGAGCTGTTTGTGGATTTTATGAGCTGCTTAATATGACAATCTCAAATAATAATGCAAAAAGGATCTAGAGTATAATCATATATATATATCCCCTAAAATTGATACTTTATTAGTTAAAAAAACAAAAATGGTTATGCATCAAAAAATCGTGACAATCGTGACAAAACAAGACAAAAAAAGTGTTCAAACAACAACCCATAAAGGGAACAGCTAGGAATCCCTGATGTATAAGCTGAGCTTCCGCCTGCCTGGCCGTGGAGGTTGGCACCCTAGGGGGGAAAGTTGTGGCGCTCCCGCTCAACGATGACTGTCCCTAGGGGCCCTAATGTACCCTGCAGCCACTAGGGATACCCACTACCCGATGATTACAGGGACCCCTAGTTCTAAACAAAGATAATCCTACTCTAAAGAGGACCCTATGTCCCTTTAAAATTAAAATCAATAGAACACATATGGCATCGGGTGGTATATATGGGTGATAGATTGCAATACAATACCCCTCATAAGGTCTCAATCACAATACATAATGCATAGATGCAGAGGGGGTTCATTAACTGGACGGATCAAATTCATTTGGTGATGCCACAGCCTTATAGAAAAAAAATCACTTTATGCATATAACAATCAGAGATCCATGTTATTAGCAGCATTATTCACTAGTACCACAATGTTCACACTCTAATAGTACCCAGTTGCTATCATGCATGGCTTAATAAACATCCAGTTGATGTCAATATCGATAAAAGATAAACACAAGATTGCCACAGCGATACTCATCTGTGTCACCCGCCACCTGCCATAAGATAGTTAGCGCCTCAACGCGTTTCGCCTGTTTAGGCTCATCAGGAGGCCAGATAGTTCGATATCATGTGTCCCAAATAGGGTGCAGTAGCCAAATGATGCTTTACTGAACTCCCTTTTAAAACCGCCGCCATCAACGTGAATGTAACGCCACTCACACTGACGTGGCTCGGCGTCCTCACGTGGTCTCTGGGCGCCTCTCCAGACATCACTAGTAGGTAACCAATTGGGTACCTTCAAACAGAACGTCTCACTGCGCTCACCAATCCCTGAGGCCGACCCTAGTTGCCGGGTCTCACATATAGCGCACATACAGGTGTCCTACCACGCATGCTTACCTATCTCCCACTGGAGCTGTCTCTGGCTCCGCATATCTCATATTCAAGGAGCTGACGCCATATCCAATATAGCGGCGTGCCTGGTCTCACCCTGGACCATCACACTGAAGTCTCCCAGTTAATGACTGAATCGCACGTTCAAGTTATACTGCGCATGCTCCGGGCTACACCAAAATGCCCGACACCGCCTGTCCGCATCTACAAGCTCAATGTTACAGACTCAGATGTAACTAGCTGGGGGTTACAACGCGCAATTGCATTAGAATCTCTCAGCTAGATTAATAATGTGAACAGGCAGTAAGGTATATCATAGGATTAACAATATAGTTTAATGGGAGTAGGTGAAATATAGTACTTTATTTTATACTCGTCACAAAATAAATGGCGATACACAAGCCTCAAAGGGTGTGAAAATATAACTATCAAAAATGTGGATAGGGAGTGTGTGAAGGCATACGGTAAAGGGAAAATGATACATACAATATTCCATAATGGTAAATGGGAATCCCAAAATACATAGGAAACCAAACACAAAATCTGAGAAGGCAGATAGACTCAAAAGGTCACATCCTACAGTTATGGCTCATAAGAAACAGGCAAACGAAAGTTGCTCATTTAACCCCCTCGGCTCCAGGGACTCCATCCTGAATATCCACTCTCTCCTAAGGATCATTTTATCCACATTCCCTCCTCTCGGGTTCACATTGACAACCTCTACTATATTAAATTTAATATCATCAGGGTCACCTTTATGACACAACCACATATGTTTTGCAAGTGGGGTCTCCCTTTTATTTCTGATGTCACGCATATGTTCCCCCACTCTCCTCCTAAACTCTCACATGGTCTTCCCTATGTAGTCTCTAGGACACGAGCAAGTCGCCATGTACACAACCCCTGTGGTCTTGCAGTTTGAGAAGTCTCGCTGATAGAAAGACTTCCCTGTACTTGAGCTATGAAAGGACTTCCCAGGTCTCATAAATTTACAAAAACTGCAGTCTCCGCACTTAAAAAAACCACAGGATCTCCTATCCAGCCATGTACCACTAACCGCTGGTCTCCTATACTGGCTGTGTACCAACATGTCCTTGATGGATTTACCTTTCCTGAACGTGTTATTGGGACGCTAACCAACCACATCCTTCAGATCTGGGTCTGGACTGAGAATGTCCCAATGCTTGGACAGGACCCTCCTAACCTCCTGATGTCTAGCATCAAACGTCCCGATGATCCTTAACTGTTCCGCCGAGTCCTCAACTACACTTTTCTGCAGCAATTGCTGTCTATTTGCTTTGCTTGCAAAGTCATATGCTGTGTCGAGAATGTGTCTAGGGTACCCCTTCTCTTGAAGCGGCCAAACATGTCCTCAGCTTGTTTCTGGAAGAGATCATTCCTAGAGCAATTCCTCCTCAATCGGAGAAATTGTCCCTTCGGAATGCCTATCTTGAGAGGGACTGGGTGGTGGCTCTGCCAGTGCAGCAAACTATTTGTGCTGGTCAGTTTGCGATAGATACTTGTGGACACACCTACCATCATATCTTTTTTAATTCTGATATCTAAAAATGGCATTTCAGTTTCGTGGATCTCTGAGGTGAACCTGAGACCAACATCATTCTCATTCAATTCCCGCACAAACTCTGCAAATTGATCCTTTAACCCTGCCCATATCACGAAAACATCGTCTATGAACCTATACCACATAGATATCAGACTGTGCCACCACTTCTCTTCCCCACCAAACACGATAGTCTCCTCCCACCAGCCCAGGAACAGATTTGCATATGACGGGGCACAGGGACTCCCCATCGCAGTGCCCCTGAGCTGGTGGTAGAATTTTCCATCGAACGTGAATGCATTATGGGTAAGTGTGAACCGCAGGAGGGATGCCAAGAAATCGTTGTGCCCTCTGCACGCTACTGATCTTTGGCTTAAAAAATGTCCCACACCCCTAATACCTGCTTCGTGTGGTATATTGCTGTAAAGAGCTTCTATGTCAATGGAAGCCAACCAGACATTCTCTTCAAGATGTATACCCTCCAATTTTAACAATAAGTCTGATGTATCCCTCAAATATGATGGAATGGAGACCACAAAGGGACACAGAATCTGGCTAATGTAAAGACCACAATTTTGTGTTAAAGAGTCCACACCCGATACAATCGGCCTTCCTTTCAAGGTGTCCAGGCCCTTGTGTATCTTCGGTAATGCATAAAATGTTGCTGCCAATGGAAAATTGGGGAGAAGAAACTCAAATTCCGTTTTTGAAATCAAACCATCTGCCAGAGCCGCATCCAGGAGTAGTGCTTAATATGACACACATTTGCTTGTACATCAAAAGATTGCTGTTTTATTCAGGGAATATGAATAAAACAGCAATCTTTTGATGTACAAGCGAATGTTAAGCAGCGCATAAAATCCACAAACAGCTATTTTAATTCATATATCTTGGATCTCTGTGCAACATTCAACACTGTGGATTATCAGCTCCTCCTCACTATGCTCTACTCCATCGGCCCCAAGGATACCGTTCTCTCCTGGTTCTCCTTCTATCCCTCTGACTTCTCCTTCACTGTAACTTTTACTGGCTCCTCCTCCTCTCATCTTCCCCTTACTGTTGGGGTTCCTCAAGGATCAGTCCTAGGCCCCCTTCTCTTCTCTTTGTATACTATCCCTATTGGTCAAACAATCAGTAGATTTGGTTTCCAATACCATCTCTATGCTGATGAAATCAAATTATACTCTTCTCCTGATATCATGCTCACCTTTTTAGAAAACACCAGTGATTTTCTTACCACTGTCTCTAGCATCATGTCCTCCCGCTATCTAAAACTGAACCTGTCAAAAATTGAACTACTTGTGTTTCCTCCGTCTACTAATGTACTTATTCCCGACATTGCCATTTCCGTGTGTGGTTCCACCATGACTCCCCAGCAACATACCCGCTGTCTTGGGGTCATACTTGATTTCGAGCTTTCATTCACCCCCCACATCTGATCACTGGCTTGTTCTTGTTTTCTGCACTTCAAAAACATTTCTAGATTTCGAACCTTTCTTACTTTTGACTCTGCAAAAACTATTACTGTCTCTCGTATTCATTCTCGTCTGGGCTATTGTGACACTCTATTAATCGGTCTCCCTCTTGACAAACTCTCCCCTCTCCAATCTGTCTTGAATGCTGCAGCCAGGATCATATTCCTCACCAATCATTATACCGATGCCTCAACCTTGTGCCAGTGATTACACTGGTTACCCATTCACTCCAGAATCCAGTACAACCTTATTACCCTCACCCACAAAGCACTCCATGGCTCAGCACCGCCATACATCTCCTCCCTCGTCTCAATCTACCATCCTTCCTGTGCCCTCCATTCTGAAAATGACCTGAGGTTAACATCCTCAATAATCAAAACCTCCCACTCCTGTCTCCAAGACTTTTCACAGGCTGCGTCAATTCTTTGGAATGCACTACCCAGGTTAATACGATTAATCCTTAATCCCCACAATTTTAAGAGTGCCCTAAAAATGCATTGTTCAGACTGACCTGCGATCTCAATGCATTAACCTAACTATCCCTGTGTTGCCCCTTCAGAATTTTTTACCATAGCCAGGTTCCTCGCATCATGTTCTCACATGCTTTATGAATTTAATAGCCCTCTGTATCCAGACTGTTATGTACTTAGGCTGATAACCGGTTCATACAGCATTACATGAACATCAGATTCTTACACTTTGGCTGGTCCGAACATTGAAAGCAATTGTTACCATCTACCTTTCGTGTCTTCCCTTTTCCTCATAGATTGTAAGCTTGAGAGCAGGGCCCTCATTCCTCTTGGTATCTGTTTTGTTCTATGTGTTTATTGTTATGCTGTAAAGTCAATTGTCTGTACAAGTCCCCTCTACAATGTAAAGTGCTGCGGAATATGTCGGCACTATAGAAATAAAATTATTATTATTATTATTATTATTATTATTATTATTAAAGGTGACTATGTAAGACAGCTGTCTTTAATGCAGGTAACGAGTTGATTAGGAGCGTCTAACTGGTCAGTAGGAGCCAGAACTCTTAATGGTTTTAGGGGATCAAATACTTATTTCTCACTTATTTCTTTTGCAAAATGCAAATAAATTTATATAATTTATTTAATGTGACTTTCTGGATTTTATTTTTGATATTCTGTCTCTCAATGTTAAAATTAACCTACTCTTAAAATTATAGACTGTTCATGTCTTTGTCAGTGGGCAAACTTACAAAATCAGCTAGGGATCAAATACTTATTTCCTCCACTGTATACACACACACATACAAACACACACAGCTCCGGCAAAAATTAAGAGACCACTTCCAAATGTTCAGTTTGTCTGATTTTTCTCTTTATAGGTATATTTCTGAGTAAAATGTAAATTGTTCTTTTAGTCTACAAACTTCTGATGTCTCCAAATTTCCAAGCAATACATTTTTTTTTTTTTTTCTGAAAAGGAGAAATGGTCAAAATAATAAAAAAAACCCCAGTGCTTTCAGGCCTCAAATAATGCAGAGAAAGCAAGTTCATAATCATTTAGAAACAGCAATACTAATGTTTTAACTTAGGAAGAGTTCAGAAATCATTAGTTTGTGGAATAACCATGATTTTTAAAAACAGCTTTCATGCATCTTGAAATGCTTACCACCAGTCTTTCACACTGCTCCTGGTGCAAAAATTTAAGCAGTTCTTCTTTGTTTGATGACTTGTGACTATCCATCATCCTCTTGATTACATTCCAGAGGTTTTCAATGGGGTTAAGGTCTTGAGAATGGGCTGCCCATGACAGGGTTTTGATGTGGTGATCACTTAATTTTTGCCAGAGCTGTATTTATTATACCCACACACATACCGGTGAAACCATAATATTACATCCATTATACAAAAAGACACATATGCATGTTTTTCTCAATACCTGACATGAAATCAGAATAAAGCTTTCACGCTTTAGGTCCATTAGGATTACCATAATTATTAATATTTGCCAAATGCCAGAATAATGAAAAAGAGATAGAAATACTATGCCTCTAAGCAATTGTGCACTGCCCATATGATGATGTCATGTGTTTGGAAGCTTCTGAGTTAATTGAAGACATACCTGTGGATGGATTTTAATGCACACCTGAAAAAAACTGCTTATTTGTGTAGCATCATGGTTTCCAGAAATCAGCCAAAATATCAGGAAGAGAATTGTGGGCTTGCACAAATCTAGCTCATCCTTGGGTACAATTTCAAGATACCTGAAGGTGCTTCATTCATCTGTAAAAACAATTGTATACAAGTACAAACAAGATGGGAATGTACAGCCATCATATCGCTCTGGGAGGATTCAGGTTCTATGTCCCAGAGATGATCGTTCTTTGGTCTGACATGTGCATATCAACTCAAGGAAAAAAGCAAAAGACCTTGTGAAGATGGTGGAAGCTTGTAAGATTGTGTCTACAGTGAAACAAGTACTGTATCTACATGGGATGAAAGGCCCCTCTGCCAGGAGGAAGCCACACTCACCACAGCAAAACAAACCTTCTCATCTCTGATATCCTCCCTGTCTCACAACCCTAAACAGCTTTTCAACACCTACTGTTCTCTCCTCCTTCCCCCAGCACCTCCTCCCTCCCCACTTATCTCATCTGAAGACTTTGCCTCATTCTTCAAACAGAAGATTGATAACATCAGACAAAGCTTTAGCCTATTACCCCCAGAGTCCCTCCTCCTAACGCTGGGTTCATATTGCGTTATGGCAGTCCATTAGACAGACTGCCTTACACCGCAGCATAACTTGGTGTAACGCAGTCCATTAATGCTGCCATTAACCCCTATTATCAGGCGCATTGCCAACGCATGCCATAATCGGCATGCGCTAGCGATGTGCTGTCATTCAGTGACAGACCCTCGGACACAGGCTGCAGCGTCTGAGGGTCCGTCACTGCTAGAGTAGATGAATCATCTACGCTAGCAGTATAGCATAATGTGATCACGTTATGCTATAGCATTAATGCAGCCCGTCAACGCTATGCGCTGAGTGGGCTGCTTTAACGCAGTATGAACCCGGCCTACCTACTCAGCCCTCCTCAGCTCACCAACTTTTCACCCTACTCTCGAGGTCACATCTCACCACCTGTTTACTTGACCTGATCCCATCCCATTACATCCCAAACCTCTCCACAGTCTTCATCACAACCCTAACCCATCTCTTCAGCCTATAACTAACAACTGGTGTGTTCCCATCATGCTTCAAACATGCCTCAATCACACCCATCCTTAAAAAGCACTCGCTTGACCGATCCTCTGTATCTAGCTATCGGCCCATGTTACTTCTCCCCTATGCATCAAAACTCCTGAAACAACATGTCCATTTCGAACTGTATTCCTACCTCTCTTCCTGCTCTCTCTTTAACCACTTACAATCTGGCATCCAACTGAATCACTCCACTGAAACTGCCCTAAAAAAAGTCACCAATGACATACTGACTGCCAAAGTCAAGTGACACTACTCTGTCCTCCTCCTCCTTGGCTGTCCTCTACCTTTGACACAGTGGACCACTCACTATTACTA
This sequence comes from Dendrobates tinctorius, assembly GCF_039654945.1. NCBI lineage: Eukaryota > Metazoa > Chordata > Amphibia > Anura > Dendrobatidae > Dendrobates > Dendrobates tinctorius. Next base: position 48,915,166 of record NW_027361698.1, read on the forward strand.
CAGACTTTCTCATCTCTTGGCATCACTGATTTGGCCCTATGTTGGGTCGCAACATACCTAACAGACCGGATATTCAGTGTCTCCTACTTACAAACCACCTCCTCACCTCGCCCCCTATCTGTCAGAGTCCAGCAAGGTTCAGTCTTAGGGCACCTGCTCTTCTCCATTTATACCTTCGTACTGTGACAGCTCATAGAATCTTACGGCTTGCAGTATCACTTCTATGCTGACACACAGATCTACCTCTCTGGACCAGATATCACCTCCCTACTAACCATATTTTCAGAATGTCTGTCTGCTATTTCATCCTACTTCTCCACTAGATTTCTAAAACTTAACATGGACAAAACAGAATTCATCATCTTTCCCGATCTCACTCGACTCCCCCAACAGACCTATCCATTAAAGTAAATGGCTGCTCACTCTCCCCACTCCCACAAGCTTGCTGCCTTGGGGTAATCCTTGACTATGGTCTCTCCTTCAAACCACATATCTAAGCCCCTTCCACATCCTGTCTACTTCAACTAAAAATATTTCCCGGATCCGTTCATTCCTCAACCTGGAAACTGCAAAAACTGTAGTACATGCCTTCATCATCTCCCGCCTTGACTACTGCAACCACCTACTTTATGGCCTCCCCTCTAACACTCTTGCACCCCTTCAATCTATCCTAAACTCTGCTGCCCGACTAATCCACCTGTCCCCCCACTATTCCCCAGCCTCTCCTCTCTGTCAATCCCTTCACTGGCTCCTTATTACCTAGAGACTCCAGTTCAAAACTCTAAACATGGAATACAAAGCCATCTGCAACCTGTCTCCTCCATACATCTGTGACCATGTCTTGCAGTACTTACAGTATGTATGTATGTGTGTTTGTGTGTATGTCCGGGATAGGCATCCACACCGTCGCAGCTACAGCCACAAAATTTAACACAGTCACACGTCTGGACCCCGAGAGCATCCTAAGCTATTTTGTGAGGCAAAATTTTAACCCTGCACGTTCCAATTCACCAAACAATTTTGCCCCTGTCCACATACAAGGGAAAAAGTGCGCGCGCATCAAGCCCTGCCCCTCATAATGATGTCATAATGCCCCTATCTACATACTGGGGAAACAGTGTGTGCATATCAAGCCCCGCCCCTCATTATGATGTCACAATGGTTGCCATGGCGACGCTTATGTCATCAAGCCCCGCCGCTCATTATGATGTCATAATGGTTGACTATGGGATGGAGGATGTGTGATGGGTATATGGGCACTGGACTATGGGATGGAGGATATGTATGACGGGTATATGGGCACGGGCCTATGGGATGGAGGATGTGTGATGGGTATATGGGCACTGGACTATGGGATGTAGGATATGTATGATGGGTATATGGGCACGGGACTATGGGATGGAGAATATGTATGACGGGTATATGGGCACGGGACTATGGGATGGAGAATGTGTGATGGGTATATGGGCACTGGACTATGGGATGGCGGATATGTATGATGGGTATATGGGCACTGGACTATGGGATGGAGGATATGTATGATGGGTATATGGGCATGGGACTATGAGATGAAGGATGTGTGATGCGTATATGGGCACTCGACTATGGGATGGCGAATATGTATGATGGGTATATGGGCATGGGACTATGGGATGGAGAATATGTATGATGGGTATATGGCCATGGGACTATGGGATGGAGAACATGTATGATGGGTATATGGGCACGGGACTGTTGTGAGTTCATTTTTCCCTTCACCAGTGAGCTAAGTTTTGCTCTGCCCTTTGTACACTTTAGTTCTGGTTTTGTTTGCCTTGTTTTTTGGAGTTCAGCCATCCCCGGCCGGGGGTGAGCTGAATTCCATTTTTGTCTGTGATCTGTTGATCTCTGGCTCTGTCTTCAGAATATACCTGAGTGCTGATATAGTCTTTTTGAAGCCTAGCGACTTCAGGGCATGTTTTTCCTATCAGTCTGTTGGTTCATTTTTGGATAGGGTTTTTGCGGATTGCAGACAGCAGCTTTTCTATCCTGTCCTATTTAGTTAGCTTGGGCCCCATCATTTGCTCAACCTATCTTTCTATCTGTGTTAGTGTTTTTCATCTTGCTTCACAGTTATTATATGTTGGGGGCTGCCTATTGCTTTGGGGTCTGCTCTGGGGCAGTTTAGATTTCCCCTTTCTGTCTTTAGGCTATTTTAGTTCTCCAGCTGTGATCGAGAGGTCTAGGGCACCGTAGGAACCCCCCACAGCTACTGCTAGTTGTTGTGGATAGGTTCAGGGGTCTGCAATCCGATAGCTTCCAACTTCTCTGGTTTTCTGGACTTAGCTATTATTTTTGTTTTTTCCTCCTTTGGTGACTCATCCATAACAGAATCACCAGCCATACCGCAAATCCTAGGGTACTCAATAGCAGGAAAGAATTGTTAAAAAAAAAAAATATATATTTTTTCCTCTATATCTCTGAGGCCGTAGGGGTTTTTTTTTTTCTCTCAATGGAGATGAAGCAATTGTCTGATCGTGTGGAGCAGCTCGCTGCGGAAGTGCGGGGAATTTCCGCCTATCTTACTCATTCACATGCTGCTGAACCAAAGATCCCCACTCCTGATGTGTTTTTTGGGGATCGGTTTAAATTTTTGAATTTCAAGAATAATTGGAAATGATTTTTTGCCTTGAAGCCTAACTAGTTGGGGAGCTCCGCACAGCGGGTTAAAATTGTCATCTCTTTGCTGCGCGGCGATCCCCAGGATTGGGCGTTTTCTTTGAAACCTGATGATCCTGTTCTAATTAATGTGGATGCATTTTTTCAAGCCTTGGGGTTGTTGTATGATGAACTTAATGCTATTGATCAGGCTGAAAAGGCCCTGTTGGCATTAAGCCAGGGTCGGGATTCTGCAGAGTTGTACTGTCAAAAATTCCGAAAGTGGGCTGTCCTTACTACCTGGACCTGGACTGATGATGCCTTGGCAGCTCTCTTTCGGAAAGGTTTGTCAGAAACCGTAAAAGATACTATGGTGGGATTTCCTGTTCCCTCTGGTCTTGACGATTCTATGTCATTAGCCATTCAGGTTGAACGCAAGACCGCACGAGAGGTGTTGCCACCTGTTGAACAAATGTCTGAACCTATGCAATGTGATAGAGTTTTGTCCAGGGCGCAACGTCAGGAGTTCAGAAGGCATAATAAGCTGTGTTTTTTTGTGGAGATGCCTCGCATATTATTTCTGTCTGCCCTAAACGAGAGAAACGTTGTGCTCACACGTTTTCTGTGGGTGGTGTTCAACCTAACTTTCTTCTGGCAATTACTCTGATCTGCTCCCTGTCCACATTTTCCACCAAGGCCTTTGTGGATTCGGGAGCAGCTCTGAACCTGATGGACTTGGATTTTGCTAAACGTTGTGGATTTCCTATGACGCCTTTGTGGACGCCTATCCCTTTGAGGGGTATTGATGCGACTCCTTTGGCGAAAAATAAACCTCAGTTTTGGACCCAGGTGGTAATGCGGGTTGCCCCAGACCATCAAGAAAATTGCAGATTTTTGGTGTTGCATAATTTGCATGATACCATTGTTCTGGGGTTTCCCTGGTTGCAAATCCATAATCCAGTTTTCGATTGGAAATCTGTGTCTGTGGTGAGTTGGGGTTGTCGGTGTGCCCTTAGTGATGCTCCTGTTTTCTCCACCTCTCCCCAGTCGCATGATGTTCCTGACTATTTGGCTGACTTTTATGATGTATTTAGTGAGAAAGAGTCTGCGTCTTTGCATCCTCATAGGAGCTATGACTGTGCAATTGAGCTGAGCCCGGGGTGTAAATTTCCCAAGGGTCGGCTTTTCAATTTATCTGTACCCGAGCACGAGGCTATGCGATCCTATATTAAGGAGTCATTGGAGAAGGGTCATATTAGACCATCCTCTTCACCCTTAGGTGCTGGGGTTTTTTTTGTGGCTAAAAAAGATGGTTCATTAAGGCCTTGTATTGACTATCGTGCCCTCAACAAAATTACTGTTAAATATCAGTATCCTTTACCCCTGATTTCTGATCTATTCTCCAGAGTTAAAGGTGCTTGCTGGTTTACCAAGCTTGACCTCAGGGGGGCGTATAATCTTATTCGCATTAAGCATGGGGATGAATGGAAGACGGCGTTTAATACTCCGGAGGGACATTTTGAGTACCTGGTGATGCCTTTTGGGCTCACTAATGCCCCTTCTGCCTTCCAATCCTTCATGAACGATAATTTCTGAGACTTTGTGGATAAATTTTTGCTTATCTATCTGGATGATATTTTGATCTTTTCCAAGAATTGGGACTCTCATGTGGAACATGTTCGGACTGTATTCCGGATTTTGAGGGAGAATTCCCTGTATGTCAAGGGATCGAAATGCCTTTTTGGGGTACAGAGGATTTCATTTTTGGGATTCATTTTGTCTCCATCAACTATTGAAATGGACCCGGCCAAGGTACAGGCCATTTATGATTGGGTTCAGCCCACTTCTTTGAAGGCCCTCTAGAAGTTTTTGGGTTTTGCTAATTTTTATCGGAAATTTATAGCTAATTTTTCTGGTATTGCCAAACCATTGACTGATTTGACTAAGAAGGGTGCTGATGTGCTGAATTGGTCTCCGGAGGCTGTTTCTTCCTTTCAGGAGCTGAAGCGAAGATTCACTTCTGCTCCGGTTCTGCGGCAACCTGATGTCTCACTCCCATTTCAGGTCTAGGTGGACGCCTCTGAGATTGTTGCAGGAGCCGTTTTATTTCAAAAAGATCCTGTGACATCTAAAATGAATCCCTGTGCTTTCTTTTCCCGAAAGTTCTCCCCATCCGAACGTAACTATGATGTGGGGAATCGGGAACTGGTGGCCATGAAATGGGCTTTTGAGGAGTGGAGACATTGGTTGGAGGGAGCTAAACACCAGGTCGTGGTCCTTACTGAACACAAGAATTTGATTTACCTGGAGTCGGCCAAACGCTTGAATCCTAGACAGGCTAGGTGGGCCTTGTTTTTCTCATGTTTTGATTTTGTGGTCTCTTTTCTTCCTGGCACTAAGAATGTCAAGGCAGACGCCCTCTCTAGGAGTTTCTTTGCTGATTCTCCTGTTGTGACCAAGCCTGCTACCATCTTAGGCGAGGGGGTAGTTCTTTCTGCCATCTCACCCGATTTGAGACGTGCTCTGGAAGAGTTTCAGGAGGACAAACCTGAGCATTGTCCCAGTGGAAAGTTGTATGTTCCTGACCAGTGAAGAGAGTGATGTCTGAAGTTCATTGCTCTGCATTGGCTGGTCATCCAGGTATTTTTGGTACTAGAGATCTGGTGAGTCGGTCTTTTTGGTGGCCCACCTTGTCTCGTGATGTCAGGAATTTTGTGCAGTCTGTGGGACTTGCTCCCGGTCTAAACCTTGTTCTCGCTCTAGTGGGTTGTTGATGCCTTTGCCGGTGCCCAAGAGGCCATGGACCCATATTTCAATGGATTTTATCTCTGATATGCCTGTCTCTCAGAGAATGACCGTTATTTGGGTGAATTGTGATAGATTCTCTAAGATGGTCCATCTTGTACCACTCCCTAAGTTGCCATCTTCCTCTGAGTTGGTGCCCTTGTTTTTGCAACAGGTAGTTCGCTTGCATGGGATTCCTGAGAACATTGTGTCTGACAGAGGAGTTCAGTTTGTGTCTAGATTTTGGAGGACTTTCTGTTCCAAGATGGGAATTCAGTTGTCCTTCTCCTCTGCATTTCACCCTCAGACCAATGGGCAGACGGAGAGAACAAACCAGACTTTGGAGTCGTATTTGAGATGTTTTATTTCGGCTGATCAGGATGATTGGGTTTCATTTTTGCCCTTGGCCGAATTTGCTTTAAATAATAGAGCTAGTTCTGCCACTTTGATGTCACCTTTTTTTTGTAACTTTGGGTTTCAACCTCGATTTTCTTCAGGGCAGGTGGAGCCTTCTGCCTGCCCAGGTGTTGACACTGTGGTGGAGAGAATGCACCAGATCTGGGACCAAGTGGTGGATAAGTTGTCTCTCTCGCAGGAAAAGGCACAGCGGTTTTCCAACCGGCATAGGACCATTGGTCCCCAGTTTAAGGTGGGTGATATGGTTTGGTTGTCATCAAAAAATATCGCTATAAAGGTGGCTTCTCCTAAGTTTAAGCCTAGATTTATTGGACCTTACAAGATTTTGGAGATTATTAATCCGGTCTCTTTTCGGTTGGCTCTTCCTGTCACGTTTAAGATTCATAATGTGTTCCATAAGTCCTTGTTGAAGAGGTTTGTTGAACCAGTAGTTCCTGGGGTGGCACCTCCTGACCCTGTATTGGTTGAAGGTAACATGGAGTATGAGGTAGAGAAGATACTGGATTCCCGTCTGGCTAGACGGAGACTCCAGTATTTGGTTAAGTGGAAGGGTTATGGTCAGGAGGATAATTCCTGGGTCTCTGCCTCTGATATTCATGCCGAAAGATTGGTGCGTGCCTTTCATCGGGCTCACCCTGATCGCCCTGGTGGCATGGATGAGGGTTTGGTGACCCCTCCTCAAGGGGGAGGTACTGTTGTGAGTTCATTTTTCCCTTCACCAGTGAGGTCTGATAAATTCCCTCTACCTGGCGAAGGAAGGTAGTGAGGCTGATTACCAAACAGCTGAGCAGGTAGATGATGACTGGGTCACAGGAACTGATGACTGGATATAAGGCAGCCGACGCCCTGCTGCCTTGCTGGTGATTTCCTGCTGGATTCTTGGAGACCAGTCTGATTTCTGCTTCTCAAAGCTAAGCTTTGCTCTGCCTTTTGTACACTTTAGTTCGGGTTTTGTTTGCCTTGTTTTTTGGAGTTCAGCCATCCCCGGCCGGGGGTGAGCTAAATTCCATTTTTGTCTGTGATCTGTTGATCTCTGGCTCTGTCTTCAGAATATACCTGAGTGCTGATATAGTCTTTTTGAAGCCTAGCGACTTCAGGGCCTGTTTTTCCTATCAGTCTGTTGGTTCATTTTTGGATAGGGCTTTTGCGGATTGCAGACAGCAGCTTTTCTATCCTGTCCTATTTAGTTAGCTTGGGCCCCATCATTTGCTCAACCTATCTTTCTATCTGTGTTAGTGTTTTTCATCTTGCTTCACAGTCATTATATGTTGGGGGCTGCCTATTGCTTTGGGGTCTGCTCTGGGGCAGTTTAGATTTCCCCTTTCTGTCTTTAGGCTAATTTAGTTCTCCGGCTGTGATCGAGGGATCTAGGGCACTGTAGGAACCCCCCATGGCTACTGCTAGTTGTTGTGGATAGGTTCAGGGGTCTGCAATCTGATAGCTTCCAACTTCTCTGGTTTTCTGGACTTAGCTATTATTTTTGCTTTTTCCTCTTTTGGTGACTCATCCATAACACGGGACTATGGGATGGAGAATATGTATGATGGGTATATGGGCATGGGACTATGGGATGGAGAATATGTGTGATGGGTATATGGGCATGGGACTATGGGATGGAGGATATGTATGATGGGTATATGGGCACGCGCCTATGGGATGGTGGATATGTATGATGGGTATATGGGCACGGGACTATGGGATGGAGGATAATTATAATTTGTTATAACTAACCACAGTTAGTTACTATGCCTGGGGAGCGCCGGGCTCTTCAGCTAGTCTATTATTTAAAGCTCAAGTGTGTGTATGTATGTGTGTATGTCTGGGATTGGCATCCGCACTGTCGCAGCTACAGCCACAAAATTTGGCACAGTCACACGTCTGGACCCCGAGAATGTCCTAGGCTATGTTGTGAGGTGAAATTTTAACCCCATGCTTTCCAATTCACCAAACAATGTTGCCCCTATCTACATAATGGGGAAAAAGTGTGCGTGTATCAAGCCCCGCCCCTCATTATGATGTCATAATGGTTGCCATGGCGACGCTAATGTCATCATAGGTTGCAAGCCCCGCCGCTCATTATGATGTCATAATGGTTGACTATGGGATGGAGGATGTGTGATGAGTATATGGGCACTGGACTATGGGATGGAGGATATGTATGACGGGTATATGGGCACGGGACTATGGGATGGAGGATGTGTGATGGGTATATGGGCACTGGACTATGGGATGGAGGATATGTATGATGGGTATATGGGCACGGGACTATGGGATGATGGATATGTATGATGGGTATATGGGCACGGGACTATGGGATGGAGGATATGTATGATGGGTATATGGGCATGAGACTATGAGTTGAAGGATGTGTGATGGTTATATGAGCACGGGACTATGGGATGGCAGATATGTATGATGGGTATATGGGCACTCGACTGTGGGATGGCGAATATGTATGATGGGTATATGGGCATGGGACTGAGATGAAGGATGTGTGATTGGTATATGGGCACTCGACTATGGGATGGCAAATATGTATGATGGGTATATGGGCACTCGACTATGGGATGGAGGATGTGTATGATGGGTATATGGGCACGGGCCTATGGGATGGAGGATATGTATGATGGGTATATGGGCATGGGACTGAGATGAAGGATGTGTGATGGGTATATGGGCACTCGACTATGTGATGGCGAATATGTATGATGGCTATATGGGCATGGGACTATGGGATGGAGAATATGTATGATGTGTATATGGGCATGGGACTATGGGATGGAGAATGTGTGATGGGTATTTGGGCACGGGACTATGGGATGGAGGATATGTATGATGGGTAAATGGGCATGGGACTGAGATGAAGGATGTGTGATTGGTATATGGGCACTCGACTATGGGATGGCGAATATGTATGATGGGTATATGGACACTCGACTATGGGATGGAGGATAGGTATGTTGGGTATATGGTCACGGGACTATGGGATGGAGGATAATTATAATTTGTTATAACTATCCACAGTTAGTTACTATGCCCGGGCAGTGCCGGGCTCTTCAGCTAGTAATAAATAATAATATTAATAATACTCCAAAAGAAGCATAAATAAGCCAGATTAATGTTTGCAAATGCACACATGAACAAAGACCTTAATTTTTGGAGACATGTCCTGTGGTCTTATGAAACTAAAATTTAACTTTTTAGGCATAATGACCATCATTACATTGGAAGAAAAAGAGAGAAGCTTGAAAGCCTAAGAACATCATCCTAACTGTGAAACACCTGGGTGGCAGCATCATGGTGTGGGGTTGTTTTGCTGCATGAAGGACCGGTTAGCATCACAAAATAGATGGAATCACGAGAAAAGAAGATTATGTGTCAATACTGAAGCAACATCTCAATACATCAACATCGAGTTACAGCTTGGGCGGAAATGGGTCTTCCAAATGGACAATGACCAGAAGCATACTGCCAAAATGGTAACAAAGTGGCTTAAGGATAACAAAGTCAATGTTTTGGAGTGGCCATCATAAAGCCCTGATCTCAATCCTATTGAAAATATGTGCAAAGCTAAAAAGGCAGGTGCAAGCAAGGCAACCTACAAACCTGGATCAATTACACCAGTTTTGTCAGGAGGAATGGGCCCAAATTCCAACCAACTATTGTGAGAAGCTTGTGGAAGGATGTTCCAAATGTTTGACCCAAGCTATTCTGTTTAACCCCTTCATGACCCAGCCTATTTTGACCTTAATGACCTGGCCATTTTTTGCAATTCTGACCAGTGTCCCTTTATGAGGTAATAACTCTGGAACACTTCAGCGCATCCTAGTGATTCTGAGACTGTTTTTTCGTGACATATTGGGCTTCATGTTATTGGTAAATTTTGGTCGATAATTTTTGTGTTTATTTGTGAAAAAATCAGAAATTTGGTGAAAATTTTGAAAATTTCACAATTTTCAAATTTTGAATTTTTATTCTGTTAAACTAGAGAGTTATGTGACATAAAATAGTTACTAAATAACATTTCCCACATGTCTACTTTACAACAGCACAATTTTGGAAGCAAAATATTTTTTTGTTAGGAAGTTATAAGGGTTAAAAGTTGACCAGTGATTTCTCATTTTTGCAACAAAATTTACAAAACCATTTTTTTTTAGGGACCACCTCACATTTGAAGTCACTTTGAGGGGTCTATATGGCAGAAAATACCCAAAAGTGACACCATTCTAAAAACTGAACCCCTCAAGCTACTCAAAACCACGTTCTAGAAGATTATTAACCCTTCCAGTGTTTCACAGCAGCTAAAGCAATGTGGAAGGAAAAAATGGACATTTTAATTTTTCCAACACAAATTTTCTTTCAGCATCAATTTTTTCATTTTCACATGGGCATCAGGATAAAATGGATCCTAAAATTTGTTGGGCAATTTCCCCTGAGTACACCGATACCTCATATGTGGTCATAAACCACTGTTTGGGCGCATGGCAGGGCTCAGAAGGGAAGGAGCGCCATTTGACTTTTTGAATGGAAAATATGCTGGAATATTTAGCGCTTGCCATGTCGCGTTTGGAGAGTCGCTGTGTGCCTAAACACTGGAGCTTCCGCACAAGTGACCCCATTTTGGAAACTAGACCCCCCAAGGAACTTATCTAGATGCATAGTGATCACTTTGAACCCTCAGGTGCTTCTCAAATTGATCCGTAAAAAAAAAAAAGTACTTTTTTTTCACAAAAATTATCTTTTAGCCTCAGTTTTTTCATTTTCACATGGGCAACAGGATAAAATGGATCCTAAAATTTGTTGGGCAATTTCTCCTGAGTACACTGATACCTCATATGTGGTCATAAACCACTGTTTGGGTGCACGGCAGGGCCCGGAATGGAAGGAGCGCCATTTGACTTTTTGAATGGAAAATTAGCTCCAATCGTTATCGGTCACCATGTCGCGTTTGGAGAGCCCCTTTGTGCCTAAACATTGGAGCTCCTCCACAAGTGATACCGTGTTTTCATGGGGTGTCCATCAACCAGCCATCCTCTACTCCATCCATCTGGACCATCGAGCGTTGCACGGCACTCATCGGTGAACAAAACAGTTTGGAAGTCAGTCTTCATGTATCGCTTGGCCCCCTGGAGCTGTTTCTGCTTGTGTGCAGTGGATAGAGGTGGTCAACAGGATGGCTTACGCACAGCTGCAATAATAATAATAATAATGTGGAACAGCCTTCTTAAGTAGTCTTGCCTTTATTTGGACACACCTGCCAAACTAATTTGCACAGGTATCTGCAATTATTGCTTTCAGTGATATAAAGAGCCCTGACACACATCACCATCAATGAGTTTAAATGACAAACAAAAAAATTCTAACCTTATCACTCCTAAACTCTTTTTGCATAATAATTTGGAACACAGTGTAGATGCATAGTGAGCACTTTGAACCCCCAGGTGATTCACAGAAGTTTATAATGCAGAGCAGTGAAAATAAAAAATCTTTTTTTTCCTAAAAAAAATTTTTTTAGTTGGCAATTTTTTATTTTCACAAGGGTACTAGGATAAATTGGACCCCAAAAGTTGTTGTCCAGTTTGTCCTGAGTACGCTGGTACCCCATATGTGGGGGGGAAGTAGTGACATTTTGAAATGCTGACTTTGATGGAATGGTCTGCGGGTGTCATGTTACATTTGCTGAGCCCCTGTGTGCCTAAACAGTAGAAACCCCCCACAAGTGACCCCATTTTGGAAACTAGACCCCCCAAGGAACTTATCTAGATGTGTGGTGAGCACCTTGAACCCACAAGTGCTTCACAGAAGTTTATAACGCAGAGCCGTGAAAATAAAAAATCATTTTTTTCCCTCAAAAAAATGATTTTTAGCACGCAATTTTTTTTTTCACAAGGGTAACAGGATAAAGTGGACCCCAAAAGTTGTTGTCCAGTTTGTCCTGAGTACGCTGATACCCCATATGTGGGGGATGACCACTGTATGGGCACACGTCAGGGCTCGGAAGGGAAGTAGTGACGTTTTGGTATGCAGACTTTGATGGAATGGTCTGCGGGCATCATGTAATAATAATAATAATAATAAATTTTATTTTTATAGCGCCGACATATTCCGCAGCACTTTACATTTCAGAGGGGATTTGTACAGACAATAGACATTACAGCATAACAATAATCACATACAGTAGATTATAGCAAATACCAAGAGGAAAGAGGGCCCTGCTCGCAAGCTTACAGTCTATGAGGAAAGAGGTAGACACGAAAGGTGGGTGGTAACAGTTGCCCTGATTGTATGGACCAGCCATAATGTTAGGTGTGTGACAGTACGGACACAGAGGGCTAATGGATGCATAAAGCATGTGGGAGAATGATGCTGGGAACCTGGTTATGGTAAGACTTTTGGCTCTGCCACACAGGGATAGATTAGGTTAATGTGTTGAGGCGATAGGCCAGTCTGAATAAATGCGTTTTCAGGACACGCTTAAAATTGTGGGGATTGGGGACTAATCGTATTGACCTGGGAAGTGCATTCCAAAGAATTGGCGCGGCACGTGTAAAGTCTTGGAGACGGGAGTGGGAGGTTCTGACTATTGAGGATGCTAACCTCAGGTCATCAGCAGAACAGAGGGCGCGGGTAGGGTGGTATACTGAAACAAGGGAGGAGATGTAGGGTGGTGCTGAGCCATGGAGGGCTTTGTGAGTGAGGGTAATAAGTTTATACTGAATTCTGGAGTGGATGGGTAGCCAGTGTAATAGCAGTGTAATCATGTTACATTTGCAGAGCCCTTGATGTACCTAAACTGTGGAAACCCCCACAAGTGACCCCATTTTGGAAACTAGACCCCATAAGGAACTTGCCTATATATGTGGTGAGCACCTTGAACCCCGAAGTGCTTCACAGAAGATTGTAACGCAGAGCCATAAAAATAAAAAATCTTTTTTTTCCTCAAAAAATGAATTTTTAGCTCGCAATTTTTTATTTTCACAAGGGTAACAGGAGAAATTGGACCCCAAAAGTTGTTGTCCAGTTTGTCCTGAGTACGCTGATATCCCATATGTGGGGAGGGACCACTGTTTGGGCACACGTCGGGGCTCGGAAGGGAAGTAGCGATATTTTGAAATACCGACTTGATCGAATGGTCTGCGGGCATCATGTTAAGTTTGCAGAGCCTCTGATGTGCCTAAACAGTGGAAATCCCCCACAAGTGACCCCATTTTGGAAACTAGACCCCTTAAGGAACTTATCTAGATGTGTAGTGAGCACTTTGAACCCCCAAGTGCTTCACAAAAGTTTATAACATAGAGCAGTGAAAATAAAAAATCATTTTTTTTCCTCAAAAATGATTTTTTAGCACGCTATTTTTTATTTTCACAAGGGTAACAGGAGAAATTGGACCACAAAATTTGTTGTCCAGATTGTTCTGAGTACGCTGGTACCCAATATGTGGGGAGGGACCATTGTTTGGGCACACGTCAAGGCTCGGAATGGAAGTAGTGACGTTTTGAAATGCAGATTTTGATGGAATAGTCTGCGGTCGTCATTACGTTTGCAGAGCCCCTGATGTGCCTAAACAGTGGAAACCCCCCAAAAGTGCCTAAACAGTGGAAACCCCCCAAAAGTGACCCCATTTTGGAAACTAGACCTTCCAAGGAACTTATGTAGATGTATGGTGAGCACTTTCAACCCCCAAGTGCTTCACAGAAGTTTATAATGCAGAGACGTGAAAATGAAAAAAAACAATTTTTTTCCACAAAAATAATTTTTTAGCCCCCAATTTTTTTATTTTCCCAAGGGTAACAGGAAAAATTAGTCCCCAAAAGTTTTTGTGCAATTTTTCCTGAGTACGCTGATACCCCATATGTGGGGGTAAACCACTGTTTGGGCACACGTCAGGGCTTGGAAGGGAGGGATCACCGTTTGACTTTTTGAACGCAAAATTGGCTGGAATCAATGGTTGCACCATATCGCGTTTGGAGACCCCCTAATGTGCCTAAACAGTGGAAACCCCACAATTCTAACTTCAACACTAACCCCAACACATCCCTAACCACAGTCCTAACCCCAACACATCCCTAACCCCAATTCCAACCCTATCCATAACCCTAACCCCAACAAACCCCTAACCCCAACTCTAACCATAACACTAACCACAAGCCTAACCCTAATTCTAACCCTAACCCTAATTCCAACCTTAACCCTAATTCTAACCCTAATTACAACCCTAACCCTAATTCCAACCCTAACCCTAATTCCAACCCTAACCCTCTTTCCAACCCTAACCCTCTTTCCAACCCTAACCCTCTTTCCAACCCTAACCCTAACCCTCTTTCCAACCCTAACCCTCTTTCCAACCCTAACCCTAACCCTCTTTCCAACCCTAACCCTAACCCTCTTTCCAACCCTAACCCTAACCCTAATGGAAAAATAAAAATAAAAATATTTATTTTATTAGTTATGGGTACCTATGGGGGTGATAATCGGGGGGTTCATTTACTTTTTATTTCATTTTGATCACTGTGATAGTGATCAAAATGAAATAATGGAATCTGCAGCCGGCAGATTCGGGCGGGCGCACTGCGCATGCGCCCGCCATTTTCCAAGATGGCGGCGCCCATGAACCGGACCCGCCGGACACCGGGAGCGACGGGGGGACTTAGAAGGTGCCGGGGGCGGTGAGAGTGGGTGAGGGGGTTATCGGAAGCTGGCGGGGAGCGGAGGGAATGGGAGGGGGGGCAGATGATGACAGCGGCGGCAGATCGCCGCTGTCATTCAGTGGCGGGGGGCGATCGCCGGTGAGGGGGGGTCAGATCGGTGTCTCCAGCCATGTTCGATGCTACTGCAGCATCGGCCAAGGCTGGATTGTAGTATTTCATCAATTTGCATTGATGAAATATTATTATCACTCTGATTGGCTGTTTCACTTTTAACAGCCAATCAGAGCGATCGTAGCCACGTGGGGGCGAAGCCACGCCCCCTGTGGTGAATTACAAAGCCCCATGTATCTGCGGGTCAGGTGACCTTTCATTGACCCCGGTCACCCGACCCGCAGGGGGGCTTTGAATTCAAGACACAGGGTATGCGTCATAGGTCGGATTGGCACCGACTTTCATGACACATACGCTGTGTCACAGGTCGGGAACCGGTTAAGGGTCATGGTACCAAACACTAATGAAATGTATGTAAATTTTTGACTTTGAAGTAAGCTATAAAAATGCCTTGAAACATTGTCCCATTATTCTAGTACTTGGCAAATATTAATAATTATAGTAATCCTAACTGACCTAAAATGGGAAAGGTTTATTCTGATTTCATGTCAAATATTGATGCTGCGATGCCTGGGCGCTCATTAGATATCGGCGCCAGTGAATGGAGTCCCCTTTCCCATGAAGTTCCCTGTGGGGAGCTTTGGGAAAATGGCAACTGGAGGCAGCGCATGTGCAGATTAAGATCTGAGGAGATGAGGAAATCTAGAATTTAAACAGATTATAAGATGCCCTTTTATTTAAAAACATTTTGTTTCCTATTTTCACTTCAAACTTTTGGGGTGCTTCTTATAGTTCTGTGCATCTTATAATCCAAAAAATGCCATATATATATATATATATATATATATATATATATATACTGTATATATAGTGAGGTAGCGCTGTTATTCAGTTAGGGGATCCTCGCTTTGCAGCGAACAAAACACATCCGGCTCCAGGTTTTCCACAAAACCAAAACAGTCCATGCGGTTTATTCAGCAGCATAAACCCATAGAAGCAACATAAAGCATAGTGTCCATGACAGAGTTCAGCTATGTAATCCCTGTGGTCACACAGGTTAAACATGCACAGGCTTTCTAGCCTCAGATATCTCACCCACATCAGGGTCACTCATGGTTCCTTTAGCATACTGCAGACGTCTATTCCCTCCACTGGGAACTCTCAGACACGTGCAGCCATTCACCACAGCCACTTCACAGGCTGTTAGCCAGGAAGCTCCATCTCAGCAGGACCTTCCACACTGGACCAATCGGGTCCCAGCATTCACCCCTGTGACCTACCCTGGCCACCTTATATGGTCCGTAGCCATGCCCACCGGGTCACATGTCTATCATCTCATCACAGGTCCTTCACACACATTTATACACTTTACAATAGCTTTATTTAACACCCCCCGTGTGGGTTTGTAGGTAACTAGTCCCTGACACATTGAACCAGCACCTCAGCAGTATCACTGCTGATTAACACACACATAAATTTCCATCTCAAGGCAACCCACCTTGAGATACATAACGGTCATTCAGTATCTTGCCATTCATCCACTCTCCTGGGACATCCATACAGCGCCCCCTAGTGGACATAGTGGTCACTACACCACTATATATATATATATATTTATATAGATATATATATATATGGACCCATAGAAGCGCTTCTAGGCGTGAAACGGCCGTTGTCAGATTCTGCTCTCTCCTGTGCTCACTGCCCCGGCCATAATGTTTTAACATTTGCCAATAAAGTAAGGAATTATTCTGAAGATCGGTGAGTGCTATCTATTTACTTCTTTGTGGATATATATATGCCTATATATAGTGTGTGACAGGGTCACTGACAATGTAAGTGAGGGGCGATAATTGCCATGAAGATTGCTATCTTCATGGCAATTATCAGAAGTTTCTCTCCAGTATGTTATGTGCTGAGAGAGGTTAGTTGACCAATACAGGGTTGGGTTTTTGTTGTGAGTACCTGTAATAGATGGGCGAGATGCTTATTCACCATATCTCCACCCAAAGGGTGTGGTTTCATAAGTTAAATGTATTGCCACTGAGTTTTTTTCTCTGTGGATCTGTAGTAAGGAGAGCTCCAGAGAAGTGTTAATGTGCAACTGTGCTAGACTCTGTTGATTGTGACCTAAAATGACAGGATCCAGCAGGCATAAGGACTTTGCTATACATTATCTTTTTGTTTCCCAGTTTTGCCAGAAAAGCCATGTTTATTTTGTTGAACCCTGCAATGATTTATGCCACAATTTAAATAAACCAGCGGAAGATACGATCCTGTGCCTACCCTTGAGAGCAGCTGAGTGAGTCAACCTACCACTGGTGGTGTTTCCAAAGCGTACAACATTCCAGGAAGACGTGTAGCAGCTATGAATAACCTGCATGTCTTGAGTAAAGTTGGCAGGGAGTGAAGTCAGAGAGCATGGAGGACCTGATTAAGCACCTTGGGAAAGCAAAGCAGCAGCAGCAGCTGGCACATCAGGAAACAAGAAAGCTGCTTATGCAACAAATTCAGCAACACCAAGATCAACACCGACAACAGCAGCAGATTGAGTTTCTCGTAGAGGCAATTCATGAGAGGCCAGCAACCCCTTCCTCAAGTTCAGATGATAACTCACGCGTCTGGAAGATGGGCCATGCAAAAGAGGACCCAGGGGGATGATGCGGAAGCCTTTCTTATGGTTTTCGAGAAGGTGGCTGATAGGGAGAGAGTTTCATCAGAGCAGTGGGTGGAGGTGCTGGTGCCATATTTGACAGGTGAACCCTAAAAGGTGTAATCTCTTGTAGTGTGTACAAACAGGAAGTGTCTCGCCCAGAGCAGGGTACTCAGGTCGCCGGGCAGCATTAGACTCAGGAGGTCACAGGGGTGGCAGCCGTGCCCGGTGCCTGTGCTCCATGGACAGTGAAATGGGGGTTGAAAAATAAAGTAAAAATAAAATTTGAAAAAGAGTACGAGATGCCAGTTGGAGTGTTCGACTGTAGAATAGCCGGTACTGTAGATGATCGCTGGGGGGTAGATGGTGATGGCAGTGCAGATGTTTAACCCCCTCCAACTAGGGCTGACCCCAAGAGATTGTGATGGAAGTGGATGGTTCAGAGTAATAAGGCAGGAGACAAGCCTCTTACTCCTATACAGGAAGCCACATTGTAACCTCCTCATTTTCCTGCTCCTTCTCTGCTGTTCTACACAGCTGCATGCCTCTGGGTTTGCAACAAGTGTGATCTACTACTTCATTGTGATCCTATCTGTTCTCCCCTTCCTCGCCATGAGAGTCACCCTGTTAGGATTGGCAGAACACACCAAATAAGAAATTATAATAAGGTGTGTTCTCAACCTGGGGTCCACTGTGTGGTGATGGAGAAACCACAGCTAACACAATGGCAGATAAAGGCTGTGAAAAAACACTTAAATTTCACTCAGTGTGCACAGAGCGCAA
This sequence comes from Dendrobates tinctorius, assembly GCF_039654945.1. Classification (NCBI taxonomy): domain Eukaryota; kingdom Metazoa; phylum Chordata; class Amphibia; order Anura; family Dendrobatidae; genus Dendrobates; species Dendrobates tinctorius. The sequence continues at coordinate 48,933,199 of NW_027361698.1, forward strand.
AGTAACAAGCTCTGTTACACCACAGAGCGGTACTGTGAAGCAAAGCAAAAAGACTACACCCTGGTAGACTGCATAGGCATATAGAAAAATACTAATTGGCGTGCCTATCACTTAACCCCCCAAGAAAGTCTAAGCTGGTTGCTTACCCTACTCTGACACATGGTGTGCTTTAGCATGTGTGTCTGAGGACGCCCGGTGCATATGCTAAGTTCAAGTGGGAGTTTCCACCCTACACTGCCTGTCTAGACCAACACTTACAGTGATATTAGCAGCACACGTGCACACAGGGTGGTAAGGTAGCCAACAACACTCCAAACACACAAAATACTAGTGCACAGGTGTGCACCATTGAGAGCTTTTTATACCTTGCTCAAGTCCAGACCAACAGGACCTTGCCTATGGGCCAATCTGAAGCTGACAAAATCACCAGAGCATCTGATGTCCGAGCACCAATGGGAAGGCACCATATCAGAGACATGCCCAGTAGGATGAAATCTGGACTTAGGCTCCAGAGCACAGCGCTGCATGTGTAAACTAGTAGTCACCATAGGCTTAGCTGGAGGGCCAGCAGTAACTACACCTGAAGCACAAGCCTGGGCAAGGCGCTGGGACCGAAGTCTGTGCTGAGCAGTCATCCCAGCGGCCGAGTCTGAATGGGAGACCACAGCACCAGACAAGGCTTGAGATCCATCCCACGCAGCGGGAGAATCCCGTCGGCTAACAAACCCTTCTTGTCTTCCTGCCCTAACAGCACAGTACAGTCCGTGTGCGGCTCAAGTATCTGAGTCTCATCAGGACCACCCCCGGCATTCACATCTGTTAATGAGGGTTTTGATTCTGCTTAGACCGTACTTCATCAGAGCCATGGATAAAACCACAAAAAATATGGGCATTGATCCAGAGGATTTCCTACTCTTGACTCATTTACTCTTTCCTACTCTTGTACATCTTTGGAGTACACTTCAAATGCCCATGGCAAAGAATGTGTGAGCAGATCTGCAGACACAGCCATCTGTGGTTCCCTACAGTCATTTGGGCGGTTAGAGAGTTGGAATGTGGGGGAAAACAAGGGTAATTAGGGAGCCAGCTCTGAAGACTGTACTGTGTGTGATGTTAAGGAGGAGAAAGAGGAGCAGAGGCCACATGATGCAATGCTTGCCATCTACTGGAACACATGTTCTTTCTGGCCCTAATCTACAAACCGTACTGATGTGCAGCTGCCAAAGAATGGGAGTGGAGTATCTCCTCCAGTAACAGAAGTTGTAAAAATGATACACATTTGCTCACTGCATCAAAACAAACCTTCTTCCCATATCTCATATCATACCTGTCTCACAACCCTTAACAGTTATTTAGTACTTTTAATTCTCTCTTCCATCCATCAGCATCTCCTCTTATCTCAGATGAAGACTTTGCCTTATTATTAAAGCAGCAGAAGATTGACAACAAAAGACAAAGCTGTTACTTAATGTCCTCACAGCCCCTCCTCATAAGTATTCAACTCTCCTCCTCCAAAAGTATCTTAACCATCACGGAAGATCAACTTACATCTTTACACTGCTTTCACATCTCACCTGTGCACTTGACTCAATAATGTCCCACCTAATTGCAAACCTTAAAACAGTCTTCATCCCAAGCCTAACCCACCTCTTCAACATGTCACTAACAACTAGTGTCTTCCCCTCATGATTCAAACATGCCTCAATCACACCCATTGTCTAGCCATTACCCCATCTCACTTCTCCCCTATACCTCTAAACTACTGGTACAACACATCCATTTTGAACTATCCTCCCACTTCTCCTCTTGCTCCCTCTTTGACCACTTACAATATGGCTTTTGGCCATACCATTTCACTGAAATTGCCCTGACTAAAGTCTCCAGCAACCTACTAACTGCCAAATCCAAGCGACGCTGCTTTGTCCTCCTTCTTCTGGACCTGGCATCTGCCTTTGACACAATGGACCATTCTCTCTTAGTACAGACTTTCTTATGTACTGCCATTACAGACTTGACCCTTTCTCCTCATACCTAACAGACATGACATTCAGTGTCTCCCACTGATATACCACCTCCTCATCTCATGTGTCGATTTCCCCCAAGGTTCAGTTATATGACCGGGCACTATGCACTATACTCCTTCTTAAAGTGACAGTGCGTATCGCCCTAAGGTGTCCCCAGCCAATAGCTTGGTGACACCTTCTATTTAAGGCTCCTCCTCCTATATGAAATTTCCTGAGCAATGTTTGCCTTGCATGCTTGCTACTTTTCAGGTTCCCCAGGTCTGCCCATCTTCTTGTCTACCATTTACTCATCTGCTAATACCTGTCTGTGCTTTTATGTCCATCAGCAGGTCTAGCCTGCAACTGCCAGTGCACATCTGTGTAACGCCCAATTCAGTACGCACCTGCCAGTCCCCATCTGTGTAACACCGGTCCAGCCCTCACCTGCCACAGATCATCTATTTAACTGCTGGTCCATATTGCACCTGCCAGTGCCCATCTGTGTAACACCAGTTCCAGTCCACACTGGCTAGTGCCATCTATCTAACAACTGTCAATGCTTTTCTGTTCCTCAGCTGGTCCCATCTGCACCTGTGGTTCCAGTGTACCTACAGGGCCTGCCTTCATTGTTCATACCTCCATAGGGCTGTACCAGCTACCTCTTCTGGGGTGTTAGCTGACACCCTCTGTAGCTCAGCCTTGGAGTAGCATCTGGTGTCATCTCCTTGTCGCTCCTTGGGTCGTGTGTTATGAACGGGTAGCCGAGGAGGAAATAAAAAACAACACAAGCTAAGTCTCAGAAAACCAAAGAGGTTGGTAACTATGCAGACTGCAGACCCCTGATCCTAACACGCAACTAGCAGCAGTCGTGGAGCGTTCCTACGGTGTTCTTAGACGCCTCATCACAACCGGAGAAACTAAATAAGCCTAAAGCAGGAAAAGAGGAAAACTAACTGCCCCAGAGCAGACCCCAAAGGAGAGACAGCCCCCCACATGTATTGATGGTGAAAAAAGATGAAAACAAAAAACAAAGGCAGGAAAATAGGCTGAGCAAACGATGAGGCCAGACTAACTAGAAAGGACAGGAAAGGAAAGACACTGTCTGCAGTCTGCCAAAAAACCCTACAAAATGTCTAACACAACTGATAGCAAAATTAACCCTGAAGTCACTAGACTTCTCCCACTATATCAGCACTCTGAAATATTCTGAGACAGAGCAAAAAGAGGCCAATCTAATAAGGGACAAAAAAAGGCAATTTGGCAAATAAGAGTGGAAATTCAGCACAGCCCAGCCGGGCTGGCTGACCACACAAAAAACTGAAAAGACCAACAAGAGCAAGTGTGAACATTAGCAAAAAACAAACTTATCTTTAGAAGACTGGAACAGAGCTGAGTCCTAGACCTGAGAAACAGACTGAATCACCAGCAACAGGAGAGGGCATCGGCTGTCTTATATCCAGTCTGATACTCCTGAGATCCAATCACTATCTTCCTCACCAGGTGGCAGATGACTACCACTCAAACCAACCTCACCACCTCCCATCACCACCAGAGGGAGAACGGAAGGGGAACTCTCAACTGGTGGAGCAGAAAATGAGCTCATAACAGTCGTGGTTTTCATCTACTGCTACCTATCAGAGTTCAGATTTGGTAAGCCACCTAGTTACACCCCTTCAGGCTTTTGGAGGGCTATGGCACAGTGGGTCCACATCCTTGCCCATTACAGTCTCCATCTCTTGGGTTGGCTGTAGTGGAAGAGGGGTCTGTCGCCATTATAATAGTTTTACTCTGATGAAATTGATGCCACTTTGGTAGTGTCTGCCCCTAATGTTTGGAAATGTGTTGACTCCTGGTTGGGTCTCCTTCATGTGTGTTGCCTGTAGCAGAAGGCCTCCAAGACTGACAGGCCTTCATTTCCTATGAGACAACCACAAGTGTTACTATCCTTACATTGTGCGGACAGTAGTAGTCTATAAAACTGATATTTGTGCCACCTTAGTGTGGCTGAGCATAAAAGCAGGTTGAGCTGTTGTAAGTGGTATGACGGCTCCCAGGACTGCAGGCCTACACCAATGCCTTACCCACCTTATCTGAATTTGAAGTTCGATTCAAAGCAGTAAATGCTGGCACACACTGATGTGTTTTGGCAGCTTTTGGGAACATTTGAAGCTGTTGTATATGCATTTATTTTTGCTTCCCATTGACTCCAATGGCATTCAAATATTTTCTGCAAATATTGCAAAATCTCTAGTAATTATACAGTAAAAATTGTTTAACATTTTTTCCTGCAAAATGCAATTTGTAGTCAGTTTGGAATTTTTTATTGTCACTCCTTAAAGTGGAGTAAAAAGTATGACACTATTGTTGTCAGTAGCGATCTGGGAGTCAGATGCTTCCAGGGGTCTTACTCATGCTGTTCTCCTTCAATTCAACAACTTTTCTCATCTATTTGAACATTTTCACTGGGGATACCTCTTTGTAGGGTCTACTGGAAAAAAAGCTTGGCTTTCCTTATCAACTCCCATTATATTCAAAATGAGAATGCAATTTTTAGGAATTGCTTGGTTCAAGCAACAAGGACTCAAGCATTTTAGTGCTTGCTCATCTCTAATGGACAGGTATCTTTTATACAGGTAAGAAGTTTAGCCAGGTGCAATTAATCAGTATTTTGCAACAGCTCTTCCACCTTTTGTCATGTGTCATGGAAGCCTACATTAGTATTTTGGGCAGGTATTGGTAAGTATGGTGACTTTTGTTTACATTTTTTGTCATTTTTAATTAAATTAAAAGAATGACAGGAACAGGGAAACAGGAGAAATTGCACAATGCTGAGTAGATTAGCTTTTGGTGTTTATTGTGGCATACAGCACTGCAACAAACAACTGCATCTACTAAACTAAATTGCATAAGCACCTGTAGTATCAAAAAGTGATCACAAGTGATGAGCAAATATACTTGGTAATGCTCGCTACTGGCCCGAACATCTCTGTACTTGCGGTGCTCAGGGAGCGCCGAGCATTTCTGGGATTGTTCGGAGGGAGTTCGGGTCCCCACCTTGCATGTTTGGTGCTCTTTAGAGAGCCAATCAACATGCAGGGATTGTCTGCCACGCACTGTAATGCCGCAGCCATGTTGGTTGTGGCATTACAGTGACTGGCTGGCCGCACATCGTCATCAGGTCTATATCAGACTTGGCGCCGCCCTGCTCATCCCAGACAGAATACGTGGGGTATCAGTTACTATGGATATACCATAATTGAATACACAAATCCAGCTAAATCAACAGTCGTTCTAAGGGCTCATACTCACTTGCAAGAGTCTCTCGCACGAAAACCTGGCACTGCTACTGGCACTCGGACCGGAGCGTGCGGCTACATATATATCTATGCAGCTGCACACTTCGGTCCAAGTGCCGGTGGCAGTGCCAGGTTTTCATGCGAGAGACTCGCACAAGAATCATGTGAGTCTCTCGCAAGTGAGTATGAGCCCTAAGGACTAATTATGGGGTATATAGATTGCAGTGCTAGGTAGCCACAGAGTGTTTGTGGGTATATACATATCAGTGCAAGACAAGCAGGCACAGTATGTGGGTATATAGATATCACTACTAGTCAGGCAGGCATTGTATGTGCCATGCTTCATTGCATACATCAAGAGGGTCCATTCCATTGCTGCCTGCTGCTGCTGCCTATTACAGATATTGACCATATATACCTAGCCCCATGGTTTTTGCATCTTATTCCTGATTATTTTATTCAAAAGCAATCCATAGCATACATTTTTTTGATTCTGCCTTACCAATCTTCTGGTAGTTATATCATGTGCAGGTCCCGGATTTTCAGATTGTCCTATGAAGTCTGTCAAAAAGTGGTCTTGCAAAGATGATGAAACACCCATAAAGTGTTATAAGAGGTAGTTCAGACCACAATGAGTCTTAATCACTTTTCATACAGAAGGTTACAGCTGGCATGTGGCTCCCACCTGTGTCCTTGCTTGTGATCGCTTCAGTCTGGAGGCAGTGTGTCCCATAACTACCAGAAGATTGTCTTCCTGACGAAGGCTGGTGCCTGAGCCAAAATGTTGTTTGGAAACCACTCTTTTTTGCATAAGACAAACTAATAAAACTCTAAAAGCAACAAGTTCTCTCTTCATATTTTTGGAGTCTATCGGGGTTAGAACTTTTGTACTGTATTGTCTTACTGTTTTACCCCTGAGCACCTAACAGTGGTCGAGCTCGATCCTGTCTGCTTTCATTGTTAAATGTTAAATTTATATTTCCCAGTGAATGCATTTGTATTGGTTGAAAGCAATGTTAAAGTTGAAAAACGCATCAAAAATGCTACGTGTGAACATAGCCCAAGTGACGGAGGTACATTTTTTTTGGGGGGGTTATTTATTTTGCCTTACATACAAATCATTACTCTGGAAAGGATGCTCCTTAACATATTTCCGAGGAAAATCCATTTTGGTTTCATTCTTGTATGTTTTAGTGTGCACCTGTAAAAGTGACAACATTGTTCACAGCAGTGAACTAGGAGTCAGAAATGCTTCCGGGGTTCTTCTCCATGATGTTCCCATGTCATTTTGACACTGTTCCCATCAATTTCAGACTTTTTTCAGACCCTAAAAAATCCCCCAGGGGTCGCGACAAAAAAGCTTGGGCTTCCCATAGACTTACATTGGGCTTGTTGCTCAGGTCGAGCACCCGAGCATTCCAATTTGCTCAACCTGAGCAATGGGCACCCGAGCATTTTAGTGCTCGCCCATCACTACTGATGACGTTATCACATTGACTATCTTATATTTACAATGTACTGTTCTATCTAGTCTTGCTTTAGGTTAAGTTTGAATTGAAGGTTAAAAGAAGAAAATATATTCTTGTTCACAGTTTTAAAAATTTTCCAAAAATGATAAGACATTTGCTATCCTTAATCATTGCTAAAGAATTGACCAATCAAACTTTAAGATGTTTGCTGATTGTCTCCAACCACTGAAGCTGGAGTTATCTTCATTGTGGTAGAAATTAATCAGCTTTGCTGATGAGCCAATGCCAAGAGCACTTAAAATTAAAAATACACAGTAAATAAACTAGTGCAATCTGCTTTCACTAAAATACATTTTTTACTTTAAGTAAATTGCATTGGATTATCTTATTAAAATAATACAATGTTCTTGTCAGTTTCTCAGAACTCAAGTGCTTTGCTAATTTCCAGATTCTAATGTCAGCTTCTCAGAAGTGAAGTCTTTTTTTTTTTTACTTTGATGAGAAGTTTCAGTTATGAGGAATGAATTGCCTACATATAACTTACTGACCACAGTCAAACTATGGGATAACAAGAATTTATTAGCATTAAGATGTCAATGTATTTAATTATTCGCTCAAAGTAAAGACTAGAGATGAGCGAATATTTAAACATTCGGTTCGGATTACAGTCTCCGAATTTTCAATATTCACCAATTTATATTCAATTTAGAAGAGGTAGGTGAGAGATTGGTGTAGGCCTGCTAGGAGCCCTTAGATCACATGTAACAGCTCAACCTATTTTCATGCTCAGCCACATTCAGGTGGCACAAATATCAGTTTCTCAGTATTGTAGACTACTATTGTCAGAAAAATGTAAGGATAGTAACACGAGTAGTTGACTCAAATGCGGTGGAGGCCTGCCAGTCTTGGAGGCCTACAACTACAGGCAACACACTTAAAATATACCCAACCAGGAGTCTGCGCATTTACAAAATTTATTGGCAGACACCAGCAAAGTGGCATTAATTTCACCAGAGAAGAAATAGTATTATGGGGACTGACACCTCTTACACTATAGCCAACCCAGAAAATGGAGACTGTAACGGGCAAGGTGATGGAACCACTGTGCCGCAGCCCTAGCAAATCTGACTTCAGATAAGCAGCAGGTGAAAGCCCCAACTTAAGGTGGGACAAGGAGGTGGCACCAGGTGCTACTCCAGGGCTGGTCTACAGAGGGTGTCAGCTAACCCCCTAAAGCGAGTAGGCTGGTACAGCCTGAAGGATGAATGAAGAAAGCAGGCAGGCACTGTAGGGACACTGGAACCACGGATGCAGATGGGACTGGCTGAGGACAGAAAAGAACTGACAGGTGTAATCTGGACTGGATGTTATACAGATGGGCATGGCAGGACTGCTAATGGACAGAAGAGCACTGATCGGTGCGAGTAGATGGGTGCATGGTTGACAAGCAAACGGGCAGACCTGGGGAACCTGACAACTAGCAAGCATGCAAGGCAAACTAACAACATTGCTATTGGAGGAAGAGCCTTAAATAGAAGTTGTTGCCACACTAATGGCAGTGAACACATTAGGGCGATGCATACAGTCCTTTTAAGAGGCAAGGAGTGCGCAAAATAAGAAGTGTGCCCAGGTCTATAATTGAACCTTGGTGAACACCGACACATAGGGGGCAAGATGAGGAGATGATGTGTGAGTGGGAGACCCTGAAAATCCTATCTGTGAAGTATGAGGAGTTCTAACAATGGTCCAAGTCTGTAGTGGAAAGAGATCAGAAAGTTTGTGATAAGAGGGAATGGTCCACTGTGTTAAAGACTGATGCCAAGTCAAGGAGAAGGAGGAGGACAAGCTAGCATCATAGGTCATTGGTAACTTTAGTCAGGGCAGTTCCAGTGGAATTGTGCAGTCAGAAGCCATATTGTAAGATGACAGAGAGAGCAAGAGAAGAAGAAATGGATGCGTTGTTCCAGTAGATTGGAGGCATAGGGGAGAAGTGAGGTGGGGTGATAGTGAGACACTGAAGATGGGTCAAGAGATGGCTTTTTGAGGATGGGTGTGATCGAGGTACAGTATGTTTGAATCAGGAGAGGACGACACTAGAGTTGAGCGAAACAGGTCGGTCAGTTTCAAAAATCGCCGACTTTCGCCAAAGTCGGGTTTCGCCGATTGAAACCCGACCCTAGCGTGAGGTCGGCCATGAGATCGCCGATCAGTGCGCCAAAGTCGCTTTTCAAATGATGCTTTCAGCACCTTTTCTCACTCAATGATGGAGGACGCACACTGTGGGCAATGCGATGACATGCGCAGCGGCCAGCACCATCTTGGAGAAGGGCATTGAAGTGATTGGCTGGCTTTGTGTGGCATCACAGTGGGTATAAAAGGGTGTCAACGCCACCCGCCATCTTACTTCTGCCGGTCTTATAATAGGGAGAGGTGCTGCTGCTGATTCTGAACATAGAGAACGTTAGGCAGGGAAGAAGAAAAAAAAACTGCTTCTGCTGATAGCGCTTTTCACTGTAGAGTTAGTGTGCAGTGAAAGGGGAGGATTTTTGCTGTGTGCAGCAGTGCTGGTGGTGATTAGGCTGCCTTTTAAGGCTACCTGCTAGCTTCATTGCTGTGTGCACACTGCTGTTCAAACCGCTTTTTTCAAAGCACTCCAAATTTTATTATTTTGTCCTGGTGAGTTAATGAGCGTTCATTTTTTCACACACCGTCTAGCGGTGTACGCTTCTCACACACTACCGTGTACCAGCTGGTATCTCGGACAAATAGAAGCTATCTGGGTGTGACTCTGGAAGAAAAAGCCGAGGAGTTTGTCCGTTTTTCCACACCTACACCTTAGAGTTGTGTCTGTTTTTCAAACAGTTTCGTATATCTGCTGTTTGATAACGGTCAAAACTAGACAGACACAGCGTGTGTCAGTCCGTATACAAATACACAGAGCTTGACAATTTTCCATACAGACACCGTCTAACGTTGTACGCTCCTCACAAACTACCGTGTACCGCCTTCTAGCACGGACAAATAGAAGCTACCTGTGTGTGACTCTGGAAAAAAAGCTGAGGAGTTTGTCCATTTTTCCAGACCTACACCTTAGAGTCCTGTCTGTTTTTCAAACAGTTTCGTATATCTGCTGTTTGATGACGGTCAAAACTAGACAGAGACAGCGTGTGTCAGTCCGTATACAAATACTCGGAGCTTGACAATTTTCCATACACACACCGTATAACAGCGTACGCTCCTCACACACTACCGTGTACTGCCAAAAGCATGGACAAATAGAAGCTACCTGTGTGTGACTCTGGAAAAAAAGCCAAGGAGTTTTTCCGTTTTTCCAGACCTACGCCTTAGAGTCCTGTCCGTTTTTCAAACAGTTTCGTAGATCTGCTGTTTGATGACGGTCAAACCTAGACAGAGACAGCGTGTGTCAATCAGTATACTAATGCACGGAGCTTGACAATTTTCCATGCACACACCGTACAGCGGTGTACGCTCCTCACACACTACCGTGTACTGCCTTCTAGCATGGACAAATAGACGCTACCTGTGTGTGACTCTGGAAAAAAAAGCCAAGGAGTTTTTCCGTTTTCCAGACCTACACCTTAGAGTCAGCACTCCCTTTTTTATTTTCAGTCTAATCATTATATGGAGTTTCTTCCTGGTTCACTTGGCCATATTTGATTGTCTTGATAGTAGCTATGTGACTGGTAATAGTTATTATTGCAGCTACCATTTTGATTCCTGTGATTTATTTGTCACATTAATATATATTTTATGCTTTGATGCTTTTACACAATGAAAAGTATTTTATTGAAAAAATAATTATTTTTGTCTTGTTTTATTCTGAGAGCTATAACTTATTTATTTTTCCGCTGACAGAGCTGTTTTTCTGCTTGTTTTCTGCTAGACTTGATGTCATTTTCAGAGATACCATTTCTATTTAGATTGGTCTTTTTGATCATGTTTTATTCCACTTTTTGCTAGGCGGTATGATGATAAAGCATCATTTATTGCCTTGTTTTTATTTATTTTTTTTAACGCCTTAGTGACAGAGCCAATTTGGTACTTAACGACCAAGCAAATTTTTACAATTCTGACCACTGTCAATTTATGAGACTATAGCTCTGGAACGCTTAAACGGATCACACTGATTCTGTGACTTTTTTTCATGACATTATACTTCATGTTGGCAAAATTTCTTCAATATAACTTTGTTTATTTATGGAAAAAAATGGAAATTTGGCAAAAATTTAGAAAATTTTGCAATTTTCAAACTTTTAATTTTTATACCCTTAAATCAGAGAGTCATATTGCAAAAAATAGTTAATAAATAACACGTCTTAAATGTCAACTTTATATCAGCACAATTTTGTAAACATGCTTTTTGTTTGTCAGGATATTATGAAGGTTAAAAGTCGACCAACGATTTCTCAATTTTCCAACAAAATTTGCAAAACCTTTTATTTAGGGACCACCTCACATTTGAAATGAGTTTAGGAAGTCAATATAACAGAAAATACCCAAAAGTGACACCATTCTAAAAACTGCATCCCTCCAGGTGCGCAAAACCACATTCAAGAAGTTTATTAACCCTTCTGGTGCTTCACGAGAACTAAAGCAATGTGAAAGGAAAAAATGAACATTTTACTTTTTTCACAAAAAATTTATTTTGGAGCCAATTTTTTTTATTTTCACAAGGGTATCAGGAGAAAATTGACCAAAAAGTTTGTTGTGCAATTTCTCCTGAGTACAGCAATACCCTGTAAGTGGAGGAAAGAAACTGTTTGGGCACATGGCAGGGCTCAGTAAGGAGGGAGCACCGTTTGACTTTTTGAACGCAAAATTAGCTGGAATCAATGGTGGCGCCATGTTGCATTTGGAGACCCCTGATGTACCTAAACAGTGGAAACCGCCCAATTCTAACTCCAAAGCTTACCCCAATACACCCCTAACCCTTATCCCAACCCTAACCATAACCCTAACCACAAACCTAACTCTATCACACCCTTTACTCTAATCATAATCCCAACCATAACCACAACCCTATCCCAACACTAATTTTAGCCCAACTCCAACTTTAGCCCAACCCTAACTTTAGCCCTATCCTAACCATAGCCCAACCCTAACCCTAGTCCAACCCTAACTTTAGCCTAACCCTAACTTTAGCCCAACCCTAACTTTAGGCCATCCCTAACTCTAGCCCCAACCCTAGCCAAACCCAAACCATAGCCCAACACTAACCCTAACTTTAGCCCAATCTTAATTTTAGCCCAACCATAACCCTAATGGAAAAATGGAACTAAATCCTTTTTTATTTTATTATTTTTACCTAATTAAGGGGGTGATAAAGGGGGGTTAGATTTACTATTTTTTATGATCACTATGAGAGGGTCTATTACAGTGATCAAAATGAACCAATAGGAAAATTTTCCTATTGTTGCCGGGTGCCAGCCGGTAGATCTTGGCGGGCGCACTATGCATGTGTCCTTCATTTTCTTCCCGAAAGAAGACGCCGGCTGCCGGGGGATGCATGAGGGTCCAAGGACACCGGGAGGTACCGGGGGGAATTGGGGGACCCCATTTCTCTCTCTTCTGATGTGCAATCACATTAGAGGAGAGAGAAATTAAATGAGAAATTTGACTTTTTTTGCGGTTGACGTTATTCCGTGAATGATGGTGATTGCAACACTGGGAAATTCCGACTCTGAGGGGCGCTATACACTCATTTCTCAGCACCATTAAAAAGCGGCGCTGAGTCATAAGTACCCTTAACTGCCGCCGTTAATAGGTGTATTTGTGATCGTTAAGGGGATAACGATGTTGACTGAAGGGGATAACTAATTGGAAAGTTTTATAGGTCGGTCGTTTCGCTTGCGGTGATACCAACATATATGTACTTTTTTATTATTATTTCCTTACAAAAAAAATGTATTGCATTAATATTCTTTCTTTTTTTAATCATTATTTTGTGATTTTTAAAAAATATTTTTACAACTTTTAACTTTTTTACATTGTCCAAGGATAGGACATCAACCTTAAACGGACAGATCACTCATCTAGTACCTTGCAAACCTTCTACATTGCAGATCATTAGAGCTGCATCTGACATGCACCGAGGAGGCTCATCAACTCATGCTATGAACATGAGGTGACAGACCAAACCACAGTCCCTGGGTGACCCCATGGACATCTTTGGGGCTGGGGACACCATGGAGACCATTAGCATCATACTCCCTTCCTCTGCGATGCCCAGTATTATCACTCATATTATTCACAGCGGCATCAGAGAGCTTAAACACTCACAGAGATCAGACACCCACACTCTATCGTGGTGACATTCAGCATGAACCCGTGCGATAACGGTGGTGCTGTATATATACAACGATCTGCTGGAGGGTGTTAATACATTTGGGTTTTAATGATTTATCAAAACAAGATCACTGTATACATATGGATCGCCCTCCCAGGGCCATGGGGTACTCGGTATCGGGCCCGTTGGTTTCAATGGGAGTTGTCACAGTTGCAGTGATCCGGTCCATGGCCCTGGGCATCCATGTAAAAGTAATAGAGTGGCTGATGATTAAAGTTTATAAGTGGATGATTCGTGATGCCACCTGTGGTGTTCGGCAATGAAGATGTGAAGCCGATGCTGCAGACAGATCCTCTGGGACAGATGGTGTGGTGCAGCAGTGAAGTTGTGGCCCTCCACAGGTAGGGCTGTAGTCCCAGGGCAGTGTAGATGGAGAGGTAGTGAGGAGAGGAGAACGATGTAGTGTTAAGCACAGAGATGTAGCATTGCTGAGTGGGTTGGGCAGGAATAAGCGGAGGACACCAGGGCATGCAGTTCCAAAGGTTTACTCACAGTCTGTTGTGCATACAGGTGCCCGCATCCATGCCATGTCCTCCAGGTGAGGGGCTCATCCAACCTCCAGGAAAGATGAAGTACTCAGTTCCAACACTCCGCCAGCATATGCCTTTCCTGATCGTCTCCCTTCTAGCGCCTATTTGAAGTACTCACAGTACTGAGTTACACTGGAGTTCCTCCTTTCAGATGTTCTTAGAACTCTACTTGTACGGCAGACAGCTGTAGCCTGCTTCGGGGACTCCTTGATACTAAGTCCCGGCTCACTCTCGTTGCTGTTGTGCCCCCAACTCTTGTGTGGGAATAAAGTGGTGACAACTTCTATTCCTCCAGTGTCTGCTGCAGGACCATTAGTATCCATACAACCTCGGGGAGTGGACCCCGGCCATGCGCTGAGAACTTGAGGAAGGGCTCTGCTCTAACCCTAATCCTTAGTTCTCTTCTTCTCCTTATGTTCTGTACAAAACTATCTTTCTTATGGAGAATTAGGCTTTCTAAATATTTTTTTCCTGTGTTAGCAGACCCAGGTCACTGAGGTCTGCTGCAGCACTTCCTTCAATCCATCCCACTGAGGGGATCTTCTCTCACCGACTGACCTAGTCCGAATAATCTCCTGCTCTTTTGTGCAGACTAAGCTCCACCCACCTCCCAGCACTCTTCGTGTTCCAAGCAGGGAGCCACCAAAGGTGCTTTGCTACACTACTATGTTGTGTGGGATGCAGGTGTTGGAGTGTAGTCAGGTGTCTTCACCTTACCTGAGTGGTGGGGTACCACACCTCAGGAGGAGGTGCAGTACCTCTGTGGCAACTGAACCCTCAGGGGCGCCACATACCCCCCCGTTAAACACAGCACGTCCGCGGGCTGCAAGTGAAACAAAGATGTTACAAATAAGGAACATACAAAATTTTTGAAATGCTTAATAAACAGTTCTTAAGCTAAACTTCCCAATTTGGGAGGCATTGATTCTTGAACATTGCAAACAATTTAACAGACTATCTATACTTAATATATTACCTAATTTAAAGTTATATTACCTAATTTAAAGTGCTATGGAAGTAAACTCACTACCAGTTCAAGTATTATCATAAACACATTTTTCTTCTTTTCGTCTTTCACATTTTCACTGTCTCTGCTAGACTGTGGGTGACAACCGCTGATGCCTGGTTCGTTACTTGTATTCAAATCTTTATTCAAATTTTACACATCTTTATTAAAGTACTACCATTTAGTCTAAATTCTGCAAAATATTCACTCCTAATCAAATACCTAGATACTACTATCAGGTAAACTCTATATAAAATCTGTTCTATTATTATCAACATTTTTATAAGGCACATTATACAATACTTCACATTAAGACATCAATAATTCTTGCACATGCTGGACACCGCTCCCTGTCGGGATTTCTTGCAGTGTCCTTGGGTTGGAGCAATGCTCCATGATGAGGTAGTTCTTATTTATAGAAGAGCTATGTAGAATCAAGAGAGGGCACCTCAAGAGGTGCAACTATTTACAAACATAGTTTGTGATGCATCCCAAGTTCATGATCACTGCAGTTCAGTAAAAAAAATGCTGCCAACGCACTAGGCAAAAACATAGTAAACAATGAGGCACAACGGTGCCAATACCCTCCTGGGTAACAGTTAGTTATTTATTTGTGGGCACGTTCTTTATTGTTGGTCTCTTCCTGGTTTGGTGGAAGCTGATTTCTTTAGCTGATTCCAGGGGAGAACTTCAGATTTTCCTCTTTCTGTGGTACAGCAGGGGTAGCAACTTGTACCATTGGATGTTGTTCCTCAGCTTCAGGTGGTATCTCTGCTGCCTTGGCTTTTGGTCTGACCGCTGGTGAAACTTTGCCTGTGGCTGCTTGTAGGGTGAAACGCGGGGATCATGAATCTCTGGAAGGGGGAACCAATGATGCATAGTAACACCCATCAGCTGCTCAGACTCCTCTGCTGAGATCAGAAGATGTCGAGTGGGATGCGCCTGCTCCAGCCTTGCTCTTTTTAGCAGAGCCTTCTTCCACTTCCCCATCGCAGTCAGCTTAGTGCCTTGGAATCGAGAACACAGCTCTTCCATTTGTCCCACACGGAGTACCGGCTCGTTGCACGCGGTGTACGGGAACTCAGGGGGCAACCCGGTTGCAGGGGCAGCGGTCGTACCTGGAGCCTCCTGGCGGCGTTGTGTCGGCTCTGGTGGTGCAGACATCGGGCGGCAGCCTGTGGCAGCGGTGGTGACTGGAGCTGCCTGGTCAGATGTGGGAGATGGTTGTGGAGCAGATGGTGTCTCCGGGCCCGCAAGCGCCTCCGGTGGGACCTGCGCAGCCGCGCTAGGTCCAGGCAGGAGCACAGCTTCTTCCTCCTCAGCTCCTGGGCCCTCCGGTAACTCCTCCTGGCAGGCAGCGCTCAGCGGTGGTTGCAGCAGAGAGATGGTAACAGGCGCTGCTGATGGCATCGCAGCGGTCGCAGGTTCCACAGATGCTGCCTGAGGGAGAACCAGTGCAGCGGCGGTGGGTACCTGTGGCGAAGGTATCGTTGGTGTAGGCCCCTCCTGGGTGCACTGCAAGTTCAGAATCCACAAAGCCTCCTGCTTCAGCTGCAGACGGTGGGTCAGCTGGGCAGTTTCATCCTCCAGCTGCTGGCGGTCCATTGTGGAAGCGGGGTCGGAGCCTTCAGCTATTGCGCCAGGGAAGTTCAGCTCAACCTCCTCGCGCTCTTCGGGCCTCCCTCCTTCTTCCATCATGGTGTCCTGGCGTTCTCTCTCATCCCGGGCTCCTTTCCCGCCACAGGGCCTCGCTCCTCCTTTTCGGAGCGGTGTCTTCTTCATAACCCTCCATACCAGGCCAGTATGCGAACCCCTCTGGGGGTGGGCCATGTTGCTGTAGCATAGAAGTTTAGGCAGGGGAGGCCCAGGACAGTTTGCGCTCTTTTCTTAGAACCACCCATGTTGTCACGCCCTTCTTCACCGCACCGGTGGCCATTTTGAGAGTCCATTTTACAGTCTATAATTTTGGTTACTTTACACATTCTCAGCAAATAAATCCAATAAATCTTTGGCACACAGAACCCGGTGGCACCGGGCTTTGTCATCCTGTTCGTGACGCCAAAATGGGTCGCCCTCCCAGGGCCGTGGGGTACTCGGTACCGGGCCTGTTGGTTTCAATGGGAGTCGTCACAGTGGCAGTGACCCGGTCCGTGGCCCTGGGCATCCATGTAAAAGGAATAGAGTGGAGTTTATAAGTGGATGATTCATGACGCCACCTGTGGTGTTCGGCAATGAAGAAGTTAAGCCGACACTGCAGATAGATCCTCTGTGACAGATGGTGTGGTGCAGCAATGATGTTGTGGCCCTCCACAGGTAGGGCTGTAGTCCCAGGGCAGTGTAGATGGAGAGGTAGTGAGGAGAGGAGAATGGTGTAGTGTTAAGCACAGAGATGTAGCAGTGCTAAGTGGGTTGGCGCAGGAATAAGCGGAGGACACCAGGGCATGTAGTTCCAAAGCTTTACTCACAGTCTGTTGTGCATACAGGTGCCTGCATCCGTGCCGTGTCATCCAGGTCAGGGGCTCAACCAATTTTCAGGCAAGATGAAGTACTCCGTTCCAACACTCCGCCAACATATGCCTTTCTGGAACATCTCCCTTCTAGCGCCTATGTGAAGTACTCACAGTACTGAGTTACACTGGAGTTCCTCCTTTCAGATGTTCTTAGAACTCTACTTGTACGGCAGACAGCTGTAACCTGCTTCGGGGACTCCTTGCTACTAAGTCCCGGCTCACTCTCGTTGCTGTTGTGCCCCCAAGTCTTGTGTGGGAATAAAGTGGTGACAAATTCTATTCCTCCACTGTCTGCTGCAGGACCATTAGTATCCATACAACCTCGGGGACCGGACCCCGGCCATGCACTGAGAACTTGAGGAAGGGCTCTCCTCTAACCCTAATCCTTAGTTCTTTTCTTCTCCTTACGTTCCATACAAAACTATCTTTCTTATGGAGAATTAGGCTTTCTAAATATCTCTTTCCTGTGCTAGCAGACCCAGGTCACTGAGGTCTGCTGCAGCACTTCCTTCAATCCATCCCACTCAGGAAATCTTCTCCCACCGACTGACCGAGTCCTAATAATCTCCCACTCTCTTGTGCAGACTAAGCTCCACCCACCTCCCAGCACTCTTCGTGTTCCAAGCAGGGAGCCACCAAAGGTGCTTTGCTACACTACTATGTTGTGTGGGATGCAGGTGTTGGAGTGTGGTCAGGTGTCTCCACCTTACCTGAATTGTGGGGTACCACACCTCAGAAGGAGGTGCAGTACCTCTGTGGCGACTGAACCCTCAGGGGCACCACACATACTGAAAGATATTACCTTTTAGCTGTGCTTAAACAGTTAAATGTAAATGCTGAAAATGATCGACATTCTTCAAGTGCATAACAAAATTAAATTAAGATGTGGGGCAGGTTCTTCCAAATTGTGTTTACTAATTATGGATAATCTGTTTAGCTAACAACTTAAATAATGGCAGCGAATAATTATAGATGAATCCTTTTAAAAAGTGTGATGAACCGTAACACTTCTGGAAAGATTGTTGTCTGTTTAAAATAGATTGAGTCAACTCAGAATGCATCTGTAGTTTTTACAACAGTTCAAACACTTCATTACTGCTCATTACAAAATGTCATGTAACAGAAAACCAGTGTTTCTAGTGATCTAAGCAAAATAAAAGATGAAAGATAAATTGTAAGATTGAACTCAAGCATAGATCTTTTCTTAAAAAAAACTGTTGTTCATAAAATATAGATAAGTAGCTTTTTTTTTAGAATCAAACACATTTTAACTAAAAGATATCTAAGTGAATTATCATCATTTATGTCATTATAAACATGATGTCTGCTTGGTTTTGTTGCAGACTAAAGGCTCCTTTACATTTAGCGATGCACCAGCGATCCCGACAACGATACGACCCGGTACATCGCTAAATGGTCGCTAGTGAGCTGCCACACAGGCAGATCTCACAGTGATGCAGCAGCGATACAGCGGTCGTTACTTACCTTTCAGACACGGCGATCCTGACGTCCTCCTGTCCGCATCCACACGTCGCTCGTCAGCGCCAGCAGGAAGCCCAGCAGGAAGCCCAGCGGGGGAGCCGGTCGGAGGTAAGTATCACACATAGCGATATCGCTAGCAATATCGCTGCATGCTTTACCGATATTGCTAGCGATATCGCTATGTGTAAAACCCCCTTAAGTTGGCTTCAGTTAAAAGCAGTTTATCTGTACAGGCTACAGTGCATTACATTTCTTGGAGCACATTCTAAAATGTGGAGCAGGGAGTCCCAAATCAGTTCATGGTGAATCATGGGACCCCCATCCTGGACATATTTCTTAATATTAACAAAGACCACTGCACCTGTGCTTTTTAAAAGTAGGCAGTTATGTGGCTCAAGGATCTAGTCAAATGCCACTGTGCTGTTAATTGTACTTACTTTTGCATTCTTCAATAGCCAGGTCATCTTTACTTTCTATTTATCAAATTTAGAGCAGTAGAGATGGTAGTTAAAACAAAGATTTACCGATGCATCTCAGAAAATTAGAATATCATCAAAAAGATAATTTATTTCAGTTCTTCAATATAAAAAGTGAAACTCATATATTAGAGTAATTAAAAACAGAGTGATGTATTTCAAGTGTTTATTTCTGTTAATGTTGATGATTATGGCTTCTAGCCAATGAAAACCCAAAAATCATTATCTCAGTAAATTAGAATACTTTAAAACACCATCTTCAAAAAGATGATTTTAAAACTGTAAAGTGCTGCGGAATATGTTAGTGCTATATAAAAATAAAGATTATTATTGTGATTATGACTTACAGCCAATGAAAATACAAAAGACATTATCTCAGTAAATTAGAATACTTAATAACACCATCTTGAAAAATTTATTTTAAAATCCAAAATGTTGACCTATGGAAATGTTTGTTCAGTAAATTCACTCAATACTTGGTCTGGGCTCTTTTGGCATCAATTACTGCAATAATGCGACGTGGCATGGAGGTGATCAGCCTGTGGCACTGCTGAGGTGTCATGGAAGCCCAGGTTGCTTTAAAAGCAGCCTTCAGCTTGTCTGCATTGTTAGGTCTGGAGTCTCTCATCTTCTTCTTCTTGACAATACCCCACTAAACCTTGGAAATTAAGGTTCCAGAGTCTGGAGGAAGAATGGAGAGACAGACAATCCAAGCTGCTTAAGGTCTAGTGTGAAGTTTCCTCAATCAGTGATGGTTTGGGGAGCCATGTCACCTGCTGGTGTAGGTCCACTGTATTTTATCAAGACCAAAATCAGCGCCGCTGTCTACCAGGAAATTTTAGAGCATTTCATGCTTCGCTCTGCCGACAAGCTTTTTGGAGTTGGAAATTTCATTCTCTAGCAGAACTTAGCAGCAGTCCACACTGCCAAACATACCAATTCCTGGTTTAAAAACAACAGTATCACTGTGCTTGATTGGCCAGCAAACTCATCTGTCCTTAACCCCATAGAGAATCTATGAGGAAGAATAAAGACACCAGACCATACAATGTAGATGAGCTGAAGGCTGCTATCAAAGTAACCTGAGCTTCCATAACACCTCAGCAGTGCCACAGGCTGATAACCTTCATGCCATGCCACATTGATGCAGTAATTGATGCCAAAGGAGCCCAGACCCAGTATTGAGTGTATTTACTGAACAAACATTTACATAGGTAAACATTTTGGATTTTAAAATAAATTTTTACAGATGGTGTTATTAAGTATTCTAATTTACTGAGATAATGTCTTTTGTATTTTCATTGGCTGTAAGTCATAATCACAATAATAATCTTTATTTTTATATAGCACTAACATATTCTGCAGCACTTTACAGTTTTGGACACATTATAATCATTGTACCTGATGGGACTCACAATCTAAATTCCCTATCAGTATGTCTTAGGAATGTGGGAGGAAACTGGAGTGCCCAGGGAAAACCCACACAAACACCCAAAAAAACTCCTTGCAGATGTTGTCCTTGGTGGGATTTGAACTCAGGACTCCAGCACTGCAAGGCTGTAGTGCTAATCACTAAGCCAATGTGCTGCCCTTATCATCAACATTAACAGAAATAAACACTTGAAATACATCACTCTGTAATGACTCTATCTAATATATGAGTTTCACTTTTTGTATTGAATAACTGAAATAAATTAACTTTTTGATGATATTCTAAATTTGTGATATGCACCTGTAAGCCCTGAAAGAACAGACAGTGCACTAGTGCCAAGTGAGTATGACCAACTTTGCACTTAAAAATGTTTTATGTCTTAATTTGCAACAACTGAAAGAAGAAGAGAAAGGGTATGACAAACTGTAACAGCCAAGTTGGCCATTCCAGAACACTGGGATACAAAAAGAAGGGACACTGACTGAGGGACTGAGCATTGATGCATAAAAAAGGGCCAGTGAGGTCATGATCATTGTCAGGGAACAGCCAGGGGACAACACAGAGGTCCCACCATTTCCATAAATTTGTCACAAACCAGCATGCATTCGGCTGCCTCCAATCATCAGGACAGTCATGCAATTGACTGACAATTGATGGACGAGGCCATGGCTACTTTTTCAATTTGGCAGTTATTGGGCACTTCACCATGAACATATAATGTATACAGTATACATCCGATTTCAACTCACGAGTAACTGTAATATAGTTATATAGTGTTACTACAACTCATTTGTCTGCTTCTGAGGTAGGCACAGGAAATTTGGGGTTAAAGTCTGTGGCTGGTTTATTTCTTCCTTATACATATAGCACATACCCATGCACATGCATTCCTACATTGTCACGGGTGTGTCAGATGCAACAGACTGTTGTTCTGCATCTTACTCTTGGACCCAATGGCAACCTCCCTCTGGCTCTAGTTGTCACACCTGGACCTGGATGTTTATAAATCCCCAGTCTACTGCAGAGAGTCACCAGTGATATTCACATTTTTCCCTTGTGAACGCTTGGAGCTATAGCAGTCGGCTAAATTCCTACTTTGAGCTGTTTGATGACGTTTGGTGTTATCTCTCTGAGTTTGCTCAAGCTAAGGTTATTACCCTTGTCTGTTTACCTTTTACTCTTTAGTTTACAGTGGAGACTGACCGGTGCTCATCCCACCCCCTCACTCTTCAGGGTTTAGCTCTAGTGAGATGCAGGGCTTAGGTTACCTGCTCGATGATTGGTGAGGAACCAATTTAGGGACGGTAGGGCAGGTAGGATGTTATTAGATCTGCCTAGGGGTCTCCACTCACCCTTTCACTCTTGTATGTGCTTCCTTCCTCTCATCCCTTCGTGTTGCACTTATTCTTTCCTACACTGTGTGTGACGTACATATGTAACTTTTAACTTTGAATATTGCAATGCTTCATACTTGAGGTATGTCCAGCGATGATATTGTGGACACAATAACAAGTGGACCTATATGATAATTGGTTATAGTCTTGCAAGTATCAAAGATCTGCCTAAAAGACTTGACCATAAAGCATCACTGCATAAGACGATTATATAATGATACAAAAAGGTACGCTTCAAATTAACAGATAATTAAATTAAACAATAAAATAATAAGGAGACCGAATATGATAAAGATTCACCCATTACGATAGCAGAAAAAACAGGTATATAGAGGACTTAGCCATTAAAGGGAACCTGTCACCAGGTTTGGCCACTGCCTTTCAGGGCTTATCTACAGCATTCTATAATGCTTTAGATAAGCCCCCGATCCCACTTGCAAGATAAGAAAAGATAAATCCAAAGGGAGTTTGTAGCTATATTCCGCGCTGCCGCTTTAGACAAATTCCAGGAGAGTGCTGTATGATTGCAGTGGTTTCGAATAAAACCACTGCAATCATACAGCACTCTCCTGGAATTTGTCTAAAGCGGCAGCGTGGAATATAGCTACGAACTCCCTTTGGATTTATCATTTCTTCTGGTCACTGAAGACCTGTGGATCTGCAGCAGCAGCCGCTACCTACACGCTCTTATCTCATCCTAACCAGGTGAGCATATTTCAAGATATACTGTCCTTTGTAACGTGGATAAGACCCTATTGCGCTTTTTGTCTCCCCCCCTTTTTTTGCAATAAGATAAGAAAAGGGCAGACTAAAGTACTGCAATGCACAGTCGCTGGGCCTCTCTGTCTTTTCCTGGCACCTGCGCACTGCAGTACTTTGCTCTGACCTCAACAGGGCAGAAAAGTGTACCTGCACAGTAGCACAAAGCTAGGGAGCCATGACGCAAGCAGGAGGGTGGCATAGCAAGAAGATGGGAAGTGCTGGACCCGGACCTGCGACACCCATCGAACTGGACTGCCCCCGGGTGATTATAATAAAACTTATTTTTTTTATCTTCCAGGTCAGATCAGGGGATTATCTTCAGCATTATGCAATGCTATAGATAAGCCCTGAAAGGCAGTGGCCGAATCTTATATCTTATAAAACAGCTGACAGGTTCACTTTAATATCAAAAGATGGTACATGGATCAAATAGTTTTCTCATACAAAATTATTTATTGAGCTTCATATGTACACCATGCTAAAGTTTGAAATCTAAAGCAGTGTGACTAAATAGGTCACTGAATAATATGCAAAAGGAATAACCAAGATCCATAGCTTAACCCTACTATAAGATGGTATGGTTTGTGTATAGGTGCCATTAGGCAAAGCAAGAAGAAGTAAAAGGGGGCCAAGAGGGGAGATGAACTACATCAGCGTGGTAAGAAAAATCCATGCATGCCCAGAGAGCCCAAAAAAAGTCACTAGAGAGTGTTCTTAAATCTTAACACCTGGACAATTCATGCCTTTATGTATATTTTATAATCAATTGTCATGCTGGAAGACCCAGTTATGACCCATCTTCAATGATTTTACTGAGGAAAGGAGGTTGTTGGCCAAAGTCTCGTGATACATGACCCCATCCATCCTTCCTTCCTTCAATACAGTGCAGTCATCCTATCAAATTAGTATGATGTTTTCTCCACCATCCTTCACGGTTGGAACAGTGTTGTTAGTGAAGTTAATATCCAAAAGTTCTATTCTGGTCTTATCTGACTACACAACCTTTTCCAATGCCTCCCCTGGATTATCCAGATGGTCACTGTGAACTTCAAATGAGCCTAAACATGTGCTGGCATTAGCAGGGAGATCTTCTTGTGTGTCCTACCGGATTTTATTCCATGACAGCATAGTGTGTTACTAACGTTAATGTTTGAGACTGTGGTCCCAGCCCTCTTCAGGTCATGGGCCAGATCATCCTATGTAGAGATTAGAGATGAGCAAATATTTAAATGTTCGGTTTGGATTACGATAGCCGAATTTGCAATATTCACTGATTTATTCATGGAAAATTTGTCGAACATAGCCAGACAACATTCAAGTCAATGGGAGGCAAAAACAAACGCATACACAACATCTTAAAATGGACACAGAAGCTGCCAAAATACATCAAAATAGGGACAGACTCCCTGAAAGGGGCCTCAATTCACCCACAGTACAAATTTTAGAATGGCATGGCTGGCAGCAATCAGCCATGCATGAGGAATCAGAGTCTGGGTCAGCATTTATTGCTTTGAATTGAAATTCAATTTAAGACAAGGTGGGTGAAGGATAGATGTAGAACCGATGTGCTGGGAGACCTGATACTGCACGCAACAGCTCAACCTGCTTTTATGCTCAGCCACACTCAGGTGGCACAAATATTAATTTTGCAGATTACTATTCACAGAAAAATCTATTGATAGTAGCACAGGTAGTTGACTTAAAGTAGATGGAGGCCTGCCGGTCTCAGAGGCCTACTGCCACAGGCAAAACACATGAAGGAAAATCAACTAGGAGTTTACATCTTTCCTAAAAATTGTGGGAAATATGACCAAAGTGCCATCAATTTCAAAACAGTAGAACTAGAAAAATGGGGACGGACACTTCTTCCACTACACCCAACCCAGCAGATGTAGACTGTAACAGGCAAGGTCGTTGAACCACTGTGCCATAGCCCTCGGAAAGCCTGGAGGGGTGTAACTAGGTGGCTCACCAAACCTGACCTTGAATAAGTGGAAAACCGCGACCCAAGGAGGAACAAGGAGCTGCCACCAGGTGTTACTCTGGGGCTTACCTACAGAGGGTGACAGATGAGCCCCTAGAGCGGGTAAGCTGTTACAGCTAAAAAAGGGATGAAGAAAGCAGGCAGACACTGTAGGCACACTGGAACTACGGGTGCAGATAGGACCGGCTGAGAAACAGAAAAGCACTGACTGGACTGGACCGGCTGTTAGACAGATGAGCAGTGGCAGGTGCACGCTGAACCGGCTAAGGAACAGAAAAGCACTGGAAGGTGCAGCCTGGACTGGCTGTTAGACAAATGAGCATGGCAGGTGCTGACTGGACCTGGTGTTAGACAGAAGGGGACTGGCAGGTGCTGGCTGGAAATACTGAGAAACAGGAGAGCACTGGCAGGTATTGACTGGACCAGGGTTTGCACAGATGGCAGGTGCGGGCTGGACCAGCTGTTAAGCAGATGGAAACTAGCAGGTGCAATCTAAACCAGCTGATGGACAAAAAAGCACAGACAGATACAAGCAGACAGGTACAGGGTAGACAAGCAGATGCGGAAATGGGAAACCTGACAACTAGCAAGTATGCAAGGCAAACTAACAACATTGCTCATGCACCTCCATATCAGAGAAGGATCCTTAAATAGAAGGTGTTGCCCAGCTATTGGCTGGGAACACCTTAAAATGATGCACACAGTCCCGTTAAGAGGGAGGGAATGCATGCACCCTAAGCATTGTGCCCAGGCTTACAACTGAACCTTTGGGGACACCGACACATAAGGGGCGAGATGAGGTTGTGGTGTGTGAAGGAGAGATACTAAAATAGTCTGTTAGGTACAAGGAGATCCAGCAAAGGACAAAGTCTGTAATTTCAAGATATCAGAAAGTTTGTAGTAAGAGGGAATAGTTCACTGTGTCAAAGGCAGATGCCAGGTCCTAGAGAAAGGGGAGGACAATCTAACATTGCTTTCATTTGGCGGTTAGTAGGTTGTTGGTGACTTTAATCAGGGCAGTTTCAGTGGAATGGTGAAGTCGGAAGCCATATTGTAAGCGGTCCAAGAGTAAGCAAGAGGCGAAGTGGGAGGACAGTTCAAAATGGATGTGTTATTCCAGTAGCTTGGAGGCATATGGAAGAATTGAGATGGGGCGATGGATAGACACACAGGATGGGTCAATATAGGGCTTTTTGGGGATGGATGTGATCAAGGTATGTTTGAATCAGGACAGGAAGGCACCAGTTGTTAGTGAGAGGTTGAAGAGGGGGTTAAGGCTTGGGATGTAGACTTTGGTAAGGTTTGGAATGAGGTGGGATGGTATTGGGTCAAGTTCATAGGTGGTGAGGCAAAGTCTTTAGCTGAGATGACAGGAGAGGCAGGGTGAGCTGGTGAATGGAGGAGAGAATTAAAAGTACTGAATAGTTGTTTAGGGTTGTGGGACAGGTATGATATGAGAGATATGAAGTAGGTTTGTTTTGCTGCAGTCAGCAATTGCAAAGAATTTTAAAAACTTATGTTACTGGATGGGCTACTCCACTCCCTTCCTTTGGCAGCTGAACAGCGGTACCCTTTGTAGATGAGTGCCAAAAATAACATGTGCTCCAGTAGATGGCAAGTGCTGCAGTAAGTGGCCTCTGCTCGTCTTTCTCCATCTTAACATCAGACATAGTACAGTCCTCAGAGGTGGAACTCCAATTACCCTTGTTTTCCTCTGCGTCACAACCCTCCACCCACCCAACTAACTATAGGGAACCACAGATGGCCAGACTTCTTGCATTTGCTAGCAGACATTTAATACTGTTAGCACATTTGCTGCTCCCCCTCAACTCCTTAATTTCCTTGCATATCCCAGCCTCCTAAATCCTCATTGACCCCTACTGTCTCACTCTCTTTGTCTACTCTATCCCCTTACTAGCACAACTACCCTTCCTCCCCCAGATCCTAGTTTGAAAGTTCCTCCATACATCTGACCTTTTTCTGCCCAAGCACAGCTGCACCCACCCAACTGAAGTGCAGCCCATCTCTATCATAGAACCTTTAGCTAACAGAGAAGTCAGCCCAATTCTCCATGAACCCAAAACCTTTCTTCCTGCATCAATTTCTGAACCATTTATTTATCTCCCTAAGCTTCCGCTGTCTATCTAGATTATGATGCTGTCTATCTAGATTATGATTATGGCATCGGCTGTTTTTCCTGAAAACACCACCTTGGAGATACTGGCCTTCACTTCTTCTCTTGCTCTCTGTAATCATTTCTAATGACCTTCCACTTCCCTCTAACTTTGTCATTGGTACCAATGTGTACCATGACTACTGTGTTTTTCCCAGACCCACCCAGTAATCTGTACACCCAATCCACAATATGTCAAACCCGAGCACCCGGCAGTCAAACACACTGTCTAGCATTCACAGTCTTGGTGGTAGATGACCCTGTCTGTTGGCCTAATTATAGAGTCCTCTACCACCAACTTCAGTCTTGCCTTCTGTCACACAGCTATGTACTTCTGGCTCCTGATCTTCCCCACCTCCACCCTAATTCATATTACTGGCCCAGCCAGTGCATGCTCAGTGAGAACTAAATTCCTCTCCAGGTTTGCCATGCTCCAGAATTTTGCAAGCTGCACAGTTAGATCCATTATCTGGCTTCCAAACTTGTAACATGCTGGTATGGAGCACAGATATATTACCCCTCAGATGACAGTTCAAGGCATGCATACATCTCACAAGATGCACACCTGGTAACAATGTCCATGGAACACATTTAATGGGTATTAGCAACACAGATATAAGAAAAAAAAAACCCAAAACAATGGAAAGATAGTAAGCAAAACACCAAACTATTCTCGTGATAAATTATGATATTGATATGAACTTGTCTGTAACCTCTGCACTTTAATGCCGTCTCTGCTCAACATCATTCTTTAGACTCGCTGGAATTTGTAGTCCTCCAGACAGCACAGAAGGTGAAGTGCTTCTTATCAGTGCAGGAGTATGAAAAATCAGACACCACAATCTTCTGGCCACTCTATGTAGCGGTAGACCCGTGACCCACGGATTCCCAAGCTGTCACATACTGTAGATGACAGCATGGGAGCCGATGGATGTTTGGGCCCCCCATTCATTTGAATGAGGTCCGGATTTGGGATCAAGGTCCAGTACCATACTTGTACACAAACTTAACTTTTTTTATAAAGTTCGGCTGAACCAGATGGACCTGGACATCCATGAGTCTGCTCATCCCTAGCTGCAAGTCTAATATGAAGCTCAAAGGTCAGTATTAAGGATTATTTCAGGATGTTTTAATATAGAAGGTGACATGGAAAACTCAAAATAAATCACCACATTTTAATTTTCAAAAACAGAGATTTAATAAGGATGAACACTAAATGCAAGTATTTTGAGCCAAAAATAATTTGCACTATTTAGCTTTTATATGCACTTTCCTTTCCTGCTCATTGCTGGCCACAGAGTGTGCCAAGTACAAATTCATCAGGGAGCTCATTCTTACTGTGGAGTTTGCAATTCTTTTTTATGTTTTTCGGGGGCTTTCCTCAGTTAATTTATGACAATCAAAATAAATAGAAGAGGCAGAAGATTCAGCACTGCTCCTTAACCCCTAAGCATTTCCATGACTGCTATTCAAGTCTAAAATCACACACCTGGACCGACCGCCAAACTACCGTCCGAACAGGTGCTCAATCCAGAAAAGCAAACATGTAATCTGATTATGTACAAAAGAGAAAAAAAGTGATGGCACTCACCGTTCTGTCATGAAAATTCTTTATTGATTAAAAGGCATTGGCCCGGGAGGAACATACAGAGAGTGGACAATGGCCGTTTCACGCACTTGCGCTTCAACGAGTCAAAGTTTATCTCAATGTTCATCTGCTTCATGCTCATAAATTTACACAGAGGAGTTCAGTAAAACACTAAAAATAGTTACAACCTCTCCCACTCCTTCAGTTAGAATGAGCTCACTGATAGATTTTTAGCTAAACTCATTCTACACCCAGCAATATGCAGGGAAACAAACAGCCTTGAAAGCCAAACAATATAAAAATTGTAATGAAACCCAATTTCAAATATTATTTTTAGCTCAAAATACAGCCCTGGAAGTAAATGAAAAATTTCCTCAAAGGGGTCCTCATCAACAAGACAAATAAAACATGTTTTTAAGATAATTTTCTACTTCATGTTTTCTTTGGTTTTTTTTTCAGCATATTCCATAGGGTTTATTCTTTGTCAACTATTCCTTTGTCAATATTTATAGCATGCAAATATTATCTGTGCCCTTGGAATGCCATGAGTGACAATATTAGTGACATTTAAATTGCAATTATAATGAAATCACTTTGGAGTGACACTCCATGAGATTCAGTGAGGACGATATTGGCATTATGAGTGACACTTCTTCAAAATGACTTAACGTCACCTGAGATGAGTAACATTTTCAGAAATTATGCTTTTACAGGGAGGAAAATGTGGTTTAAGCTTCCATTATCAGTGTGATTATGCATTTACTTAATAGGAATAATTCTAAGTATAATTCTGAAAAATAAAAAGGGCTAAAGTGGGAACATATGTCTAATCTTTCTTATTCCTACATAAAGTACACTACAAAATGCATTGTAAATATCGTCTGTAAGCACTCTAAGGCTATGTGCACACGTTGGGAATTTCCGCAGAAATTTCCGCGGGAATTCCGCTACTCCATGTCGCTGGAAATACGCTTGAATTCTGCATGTGTAATTCCCACATATTTCCAGCGTAATTAGCTTGCAGAATACTAGCATTTTCCAAGCGATCTCTAGCATCGCTTGGAAAACTGATTGACAGATTGGTCACACTCGTCAAACATAGTGTTTGCCAAGCGTGACCAACTTTTTACTATTGACGCTGCCTATGCGGCATTAGTAGTAAAAACATATACAGTTAAAAATAATAAAAAAAATAATGGTGTTTTTCTCACCTTCCGGCGTCCCGCGCAGCATCCCCAATCCTCGCGATGCTCCCGGCAAGTCCAGTTCACAGAGATACCTTGCGACAATGACCTTTGATGACGTAGTGGGAGCATCGCTGAGGCCTGGGGACGCTGTGTAGGAAGGTGAGAATAACACCATTTTTTTTTTAATTCTTTTTTTTTACAGGGATATGGTACCCAGAGCCTGGAGGAGAATCTCCTCTCCTCCAGACCCTGAGTACCATCTGCACATGATCCGTTTACTTTGCGCATTGGGGCCATAGCCACATGCGGAAGGTAAGCGGAGCAATGCTTTCCTATGTGTGTGGAATTCCCGCGATTCCGCACAAAGGATAAGCATGTTGCGTATTTTTCAACGATGCGATTCCACCGCGGAAAAATATGCAACATTAGCACAGCATGTGGGGAATGCCATAGGATTGTGTGGGATGCTTTCTTTGGCGTCTTCGCAGCAAAATCATGCATTAAAAAACGCCGCGAAAACGCAAAAAAAGCTACATGTGCACACAGCCTAATTGTACTGTCTAATGCTTGACAAAGTCTAAATATTAAAAAGGTATTTCTCTACCCAAGCTTAGTTTATGGTTTTGCCATAATTGCCTAACAATAATGCCCCTGAACAGCTGCATATACAATTTCTGTCAATTTTCAAGTTGTTGTAAGCCTTTCTGCTTAATTTCCTGTGCCCTTGCATCAGCTGTACTATCACAGTTATTACTTCCTCCTTTTGTGGAGACATTCCAAGATAGGACCTTGCAACGGATTGGCCCATACACAGGGATAGGCACAAAAGGAAATAATTGGTATAAGAAAACCTCCTGTTTTCCACATTTTTAAATAAACTAATTTTTTGGAGGGGCATTAAGTGTAGTGAATTCCCCAGGCAGAACATTGTGCAGTAATGCGCCCCAGTGTATGAATGGGTACAAAGGTAAACAATTGCTGCAACTTTGCAAACAAAAATTCTTGATATATCACTATAGCAAATTTTGTTAATGAAACTATTATGTTTCATATAAATATTACATTATTTTTATGAGTTGTCTAAAATTACCTGATAAAATCCTCCAAAGTATTGCCTATGTTCCATCCCCTGATGATGCCGCTAGAGCGGTGAAACATTTTGGAGGGGACGCTGGTGCTAATATTTGTTGTCCTGTTCTTCCCACTATGTGTTACCATTTCAGATGCTATACACTCTTTGAATACAAAATAGCAGGCACACTGCACAAAGTAATTGCAGATAACAAAGACAGATTAGGGAAAAAACTTTTTATACCCTTTGTATATACTTTATCTTAATCACACACTGTATTTAAAAGTTAAATATTATGGTCTTCTGGTGGGGGTTTATTTGGGGCTCTCCCCAATTTGTTAATTATATGTACAGTGAAGGAAACAATTAATTGATCCCTTGCTGATTTTGTAAGCTTGCCCACTGACAAAGACATGAACTGTCTATACTTTTAAGGGTAGGTTAATTTTAACATTGGAAGATAAAATATAAAAAATAAAACCCAGAAAATCACATTGTATAAATTATATAAATTTATTTGCATTTTGCAGTGAGAAATAAGTATTTGATCCACTACAACCATTAAGAGTTCTGGCTCCTAATCCACTCGTTACCTGCTTTAAAGACAGCTGTTTTACATAGTCACCTTTAATAAAAGATTCCTTTTCACAGACTAAATTAATCAGTCAGACTCAGACCAAAGAGCTTTATAAGGATGTCAGGGACAAGATCATAGACCTGCACAAAGCTGTAATGGGCTACAAAACCATAAGTAAGATGCTGGGTGAGAAGGAGATAACTCTTGGTGCAATAGTAAGAAAATGGAAGAAATACAAAATGATAGTTAATCAACTTCGATCTGAGGCACCATGCAAAATCTCACCTCGTGGGCTATCCTTGATCATGAGGAAGGTGAGAGATCAGCTTAAAACTACACAGGGGGAACTTGATGATCTCAAGGCAGCTGGGACCACAGTCACTAAGAAAACCATTGGTAACACATTACAACGTATAGGTTTAATACCCTGCAGTTTCCACAAGGTCCTCATGCTCAAGAAGGGATATGTGCAGGTCCGTCTGAAGTTTGCCAATGAACACCTGGATGATTCTGTGAGTAATTGGGAGAAGGTGCTTTGGTCAGATGAGACAAAAAATGAGCTCTTTGGCATTAACACAACTTGCTGTGTTTAGAAGAAGAGAAATGCGGCCTATGACCCCAAGGGCACAGTCCCCAAGGGCACAGTCCCCACTGTCAAGCATGGAGCTGGAAACATTATGTTTTGGTGGTGTTTCTCTGCTAATGGCACAGGGCTACTTCATCACATCAATGGGAGAATGGATGGAGCCATGAACCATAAAATCCTGAGTGACAATCTCCTTCCCTCCACCAGGACATTAAAAATGGGTCGTGACTGGGTCTTCCAGCAAAACAATGACCCACAACATACAGCAAAGACAACAAAGGAGTGGCTCAAGAAGAAGCACATTAAGATCATGGAGTGGTCTAGCCAGTCTCCAGACCTTAATCCCATAAAAAATTTATGGAGGGAGTTGAAGCTCATAGTTGACAAGTGACAGCCTCAGCATCTTAAAGATTTAGAGATGATCTGCAAATTCCTCCTGACATGTGCGCAAACTTCATCATCAACTGCACAAAACATCTGATTGCTGTGCTTGTCATCAAGGGTTTTGCCACCAAACATTAAGTCTTGTGTGCCAAAGGGAGCAAATACTTATTTCTCACTGCAAAATGCAAATAAATTTTATAACGTATTTTGCAAATTATGAGACACACTGGATTATAAGACACACCCCAAATTTTGAGGAGAAAATAGGAAAAAAACTTTTTTTTAATAAAATGATGATGCTTCTTATAATCCATGTGTCTTATTGTTTGCCGGGGTTGCCAGCTGTGATGAAATGGGGTCCCAGGGTCGCTGCTGTAGGAGGCAAGAGTGGAGTGTTTCTGCAGGCAATGGATCCCGAGATCTTGATGCTGAGATCTCCATCTGCACATGCCCCAGCAGCCATATTCCAAGAGCCCACTGCACAGTAAACAATGTAAGTGAGGGGGGCTCTGGGCATTCACAAAATTTTGGCAGAGTCCCCACACCACCGAACACCTGCAGCAGTGCACAGTGGAACACCCCCTCATCCCTGCCTGCAGCCTGCAACAACTCTCTACTCTTGCCTCTTCCAGCAGCGACCCTGGGACCCTGCTCCACTGCGGCTGGTAAAGTATATCCGCATTATAAGTTGCACCCCCATTTTACCCAAAAATTTTGGTTAAAAAAGTGCATCTTATAATCCGAAAAACATGGTAATTTAGACAACATGATTTTCTGGATTTTATTTTTGCTATTCTATCCCCTTCACCACTCAGCCTATTTTGACCTTACTGACATGGCCATTTTTTGCATTTCTGAACAGTATCCCTTTATGAGGTAATAACTCAGGAATGCTTCAACGGATCCTAGCAATTATGAGAATGTTTTTTCGTGACATATTGGGATTCATGTTAGCGGTAAATTTAGGTCGATAATTTTTGCATTTATTTGTGAAAAAAATTGGAAATTTGGCGAAAATGTTGAAAATTTCACAATTTTCAAATTTTTAATTTTTATTCTGTTAAACTAGAGTTATGTGACACAAAATAGTAAATAAATAACGTTTCCGACATGTCTACTTTACATCAGCACAATTTTGGGGGAAAAAAATTGCTAGGAAGTTATAAGGGTTCAAAGTTTATCAGCAATTTCTCATTTTTCCAGCAAAATTTACAAAACCATTTTGATAGTGACCATATCACATTTGAAGGCTCTTTGAGGCACCTACATGAGAGAAAACACTCAAAAGTGACACCATTCTAAAAATTGCACCCGTCAAGCTACTCAAAACTACACTAAAGAAGATTATTAACCCTTTAGGTGATTCACAGGAACTAAAGCAACGTGAAAGGAAAAAATGGACATTTCAATTTTTCCAACAAAAATGTTTTTTAGTGTCAATTTTTTCATTTACACATGGGCAACAGGATAAAATGGATACTAAAATTTGTTGGGCAATTTCTCCTGAGTACACTGATGCCCCATATGTGGTCATAAACCACTGTTTGGGCGCACGGCATGGCTCGGAAGGGTAAGAGCGCCATTTGACTTTTTGAATGGAAAATTAGCTCCAATCGTTGGCTGACACCATGTCGCATATGGAGAGCCCCTGTGTGCCTAAACATTGGATGTCCCCCACAAGTAACCCCATTTTGGAAACTAGACCTCGCAAGGAACTTATCTAGATGCATAGTGAGCACGTTGAACCCCAAGGTGCTTCGCAAATTGATCCGTAAAAATGAAAAAGTTCTTTTTTTCACTAAAATTTTCTTTTAGCCTCAATTTTTTTCATTTTCACATGGGCAGCAGGATAAAATGGGTGCTAAAATTTGTTGGGCAATTTCTCTTGAGTACAACGATACCTCATATGTGGTCATAAACCACTGTTTGGGCACAAGGCAGGGCTCGGAAGAGAAGGAGCGCCATTTGACTTTGTGAATGGAAAATTAGGAGGGGGCTGAGGAGATGCAGGATCTGGCAGTAGCAGCAGGGGGGTGATCACTGGGGTGGAGGGGTGATAACCAGGGCAGGGGGGTAATCACTGGAGGCAGGAGGGGCTGTCAGTCAGTCATGGGGGGCCGGAGATGGCTGACGAGATGCAGGAGCTGACAGCAGCAAGGGGGGTGATCACTGGGGCAGGAAGGTGATCACCTAGACAGGGAGGTGATCACTGGGGCAGATGGGGGCTGTCAGGTGTGGGAGCAGGAGGGTGCTGTCAGGCGCGGGTGGGCAGAGTGTGCACTGAAGATGGCATGTTCCCTGAGTTTTTCCAGCTAGATGGTGCACTACCACATTTTGCGTGTCAGGTATGAGCATTCCTACATGAACAGTTTCCTGGACAATGGATTAGTCTTTGTGGGCCAGTTGAATGGCCATCAAGGTCTCCTGATCTGACCCCCTTAGACTTTTATCTTTGGGGGTCACCTGAAGGCATCTGACTTCACCCGCGCTTCGCCAATCCTCTGGAATGCTTTATCCCAAGAAATTAGGACTATCCACAATTTGCATAGTTTTAGGCGCTCCCTCAAAACACATTTGTTCAGAGCGGCCTTTCACGTTCACTAATGAAAATCATTCTATGTGTAAGTGTGCTTGAGTAACCCATTCCCTATCTCACTTTCTCAAGATGGCTGGACCATTATTGTAAATACACCATTGTAAATACACACCTGTACTTTGTATCTCCCCCACCTCATTGCAGATTGTAAGCTCTCACAAGCAGGGTCATCTTATTTTGCTTTAATTATTGTATTGTTAATGTTGCTACTTATGACTTGTGTTTTGAAACTGTTAAACTGTAAAGCGCTGCGGAATATGTCAGCGCTATATAAATAAAGATTATTATTATTGAGGCAATTGTCTATGCTGTGAAGAAACGAGATGTGCCGCATCTGAAACAGCGGATACTGGATGCCTGTGCTAGCATTTCTTCTGCGGTGTTGCTATCAGTGTGTCAAGAATGGGAGAACAGGGTTGCATTGATAATCCAACACAATGGGCAGCACTTTGAACGCATTTTATAAGTGTTCATAAACTTGTAAATAACTCATGAAAGAATAAAATTATGTTAAAACCAAGCACACTATTGTTTTTCTTGTGAAATTCTCAATGTTTGATGTCACGTGACCCTCTTCCCATTGAAAAAAATAAAAAATAATCCAAAATGGCCAGATTCAAAATGGCCCCAATGGTCAACACCCATCTTGAAAAGTTCCCCCCTCCCATATACTAATGTGCCACAAACAGGAAGTTGATATAAAAAACTGGAGCAAGTTCAGAAAAGAGCCACCAGAATGGTGACCGGTCTGCAAACCCTGTCTTATGAGGAAAGGTTGCAGGATTTGGGAATGTTTAGTTTGCAAAAGAGAAGACTGAGAGGAGACTTAATAGCTGTCTACAAATATCTAAAGGGCTGTCACACTGTAGAAGGATCAACTTTATTCTCATTTGCACAAGGAAAGACTAGAAGCAATGGGATGAAACTGAATGGGAGGAGACACAGATTAGATATTAGAAAAAACTTTTTGACAGTTAGAGTGATCAATGAGTGGAACAAGCTGCCACAAGAAGTGGTGAGTTCTTCTTCAATGGAAGTCTTCAAACAGAGGCTGGACAGACATCTGACTGGGATGATTTAGCGAATCCTGCTTTGAGCAGGGGGTTGGACCAGATGGCCCAGGAGGTCCCTTCCAACTCTACGATTCTATGATTCTATGATTCTATCACCAACCATTCCCATTTTATTTAGATGTATCCACATAATTGGCCCACTCTGTATATTTTGATAACTTGGCTATGAATTGCCATGGCAAACATCAGGACCACACAATTAAGATCTCAAGGTGACCATGGGGTTAAAGAGGGAGCCCCCACATTCTGTCAACCATGCAGATGCTGTAGTCATTATTGACAGCAGCATTTAAGGGGTTAAATGGCAATAATCGATACCAATACAGATCGTCGCTGATGCAGCAAGATTTCAGCTATAGTGCACAGCTGACAGCTGCTGGATTGTCATCTGTATGGGAATGCTATTCTCTTATATCGCAGGTAAGTAAAAAGACATATTGGTGGTCACTAAGGGATTCAATTAATGGACAGGTGCACAAATACACTAAGCAGTAAATTTCCTACCTCCATGTACCAAACCAGCCTCATGTTAATGGAGAGTGATGAGGATAATACGTGCTGCTCACAATTAAAACCTTGAGTGGGAATAATGGGTGCATAAGGATGCTGAGCCCTAGAGAGAGTCACACCTCCCAAGATATACTACAAAAAAAGAAAAAACAGGGCCTCCACACCTTTAGTATTAAATGAATGCATAAGTGCACAAATGCATACTGCAACTAATAAACACACAAACTTTAATAGTTCTGCAAATGTTAAAATCTAAGGTACTTAGACAGCATTTTTTGATCAAAGAGTGCTAGTTTGGCACATGGAGAGGTCGGAAATTTAGGGGTTAGAAATTATTTATATTAAAACAGGCATTCCAAAAATAAATAGAATTTATATATTAAAATTGAAGAAAATAAAATGTCATGTGCCCATATAAAACTAGATAGGACCAGAAAATTTAGGTGGAATCACCTGCCTCTAGAAAGCACATGTAGTCACATGCTGGTCACTAGGTGACCGCAAAAAATCGATGTCGGAATTTTGTCCGTCTGGACCCCACAAAACGATTCCCCTTTCCAGATATTGAGATAGCCAAAATTTGAGCTCGATCAAACGACGTTAACCCATGCCGCTCGTCGCTCAAAGTTTGAAAAAATCCAAATTGAGGTATTTTAAGATTTAGGTATTTTGCATAGTCTGTTAGACTATAAAGAATGTGACAACAACATTGCAGAAATAGCTCTGACCAAATTTTCGAACCATTTGTGGTATTTGAATGCAGAGTTGGTGGGATTATCGTTTTTTGATCCCACCATTACAGACAATGAAAAGTTGTTAATGGCTAATAAATTGCTCAGTAGCACAGATGGACCATCAGAGCACGCTAGGGTTGTAAATCCAAAAGTTAGGAAAGAAAAATTAAAATAGGTAGGAAGTAACCGACTTTAACGACCTTCTGACAAAAGATGAAGAACAAAAGCAATATGTCCTGCAAGTTGTAAGCAAATGCCGAGCTTTATATTCTGACGTTTCAAAAACTACTTTAACAAAAGCTCTAGAATAGATTAGATAACTATGTAAAATTATCAACTCATGTAGGTTAGCATGCACTGATGGTTCATCTGTGCTACTGAGCAATTTATTAGCCATTAACAACTTTTCATTGTCTGTAATGGTGGGATCAAAAAACGATAATCCCACCAACTCTGCATTCAAATACCACAAATGGTTCGAAAATTTGGTCAGGGCTATTTCTGCAATGTTGTTGTCACATTCTTTATAGTCTAACAGACTATGCAAAATACCTAAATCTTAAAATACCTCAATTTGGATTTTTTTAAACTTTGAGCGACGAGCGGCACGGGTTAACGTCGTTTGATTGAGCTCAAATTTTGGCTCTCTCAATATCTGGAAAGGGGAATCGTTTTGTGGGGTCTAGACGAACAAGATTCTGACATTTTTTCCCCCCCATATGAGATCCGGTCACCCTACTGGTCACTGTACTCAGGTGGCGTATGCGCGTATCTAATATTTGACCATTTGAAGCAATAAAGAGGGCTCAAAAAGTTATTGAAGAAAGTACACCCCCTTTATTAGTTAAACAATTGCGTTTATGGTTCAGGATTATGTAGTTTATTTCTTTTAAAAAAAGCAGAAAAAAATACCTACAAATCTTTACTAAATAGGATGGGAAAAGGAAATCTATATAGAATCATGTTCCAAAAGCAAGAAAGTGTATGTGGTGTTGTGAATATGCTTCTAATGTCACACTATTAATGCAATGGTGTGGGCTCTAAAAATTATAAAATTATTTTAAACAACAAAACACCTTGGTAGA
Organism: Dendrobates tinctorius; assembly: GCF_039654945.1. NCBI lineage: Eukaryota > Metazoa > Chordata > Amphibia > Anura > Dendrobatidae > Dendrobates > Dendrobates tinctorius. The sequence continues at coordinate 48,971,475 of NW_027361698.1, forward strand.
TAAAAACTTGTGTTTAAGTTTCGGGATTTGGGAGATCACATTTACAAAGAGAGGAAATTTTTGAATTCACATTTAGTTGCAAAATCTGCAATGATTGGATTAATACTGTCTTTGCTTGCTGTCACTGTGTGAAATCAACAAAAAAGAAGCTATAAAGTTGTTGTTGCTGCATATTTTATTTGTATTATTTCACAGTCACAGACTGAGTGGTGATGATGAGATTCTACCACATTTCACTGTAAATCACTGGACACCAAAATTGCACTAAGGCTTTTATCTACCGTAATCTTATCAAGAGCGTCTCCATCCCTTAACAGTACAGGATAAAATGGCGATCTTTGGCTGGTCTTTTTGATATACGCTGCCCTTGAAGACTCCCCAGATTTGCTATGCTACAGCATGAGATCAGATTGCTGCAGGGCATTATGGGAAGCCCACGCTACAATCCCTGCTCACTGAATGTGCAGCATGTGTGAAATGGCACCGAGAATTTTTTAAATTGAAAACCGTGAATAAAAATGCAGATTTCAGTCATTTTGACTCAATTATAATTCTCCATGGATCGATTCGCTCATCTCAGGTATGTACATATCAGGAAAGTAAATTGTGAAAACAGCCATAATATTCCTGTGGCGTACATGGCTGGAAACCAGTCCAGTAAAGCAGTTAAGAAAAAGTTCAATGTGTATATATTTATTTTTATTTAACTCCAGTTTCCCAAAAAAGACATGAGAACAAGTACCAAAAGCCAGCACCTCCACTAGAGCTTGGTATTGGTGTATTGCGTACAGATATAACATTTAATCAGCATAACAAGTGTACAAGCATACAAACAAATGTTATCATGTACGCTCTTTGTGAGGCAGAAAGTCAAGTGTAAATGTCTCGATTTTGGGTAATTTAATTTTGTGATGTGAAAAAAAAACCTTTCACCACTTGAAAAACTGGATCAAACAAGAAATGCAAAACTTTAGATCAGTTGTTTAGCGTCTTTTGCAAGCAAGCACACTTTCTCTGGCTAGCACTGATTTCATTTGTTTTTCTTCAGTGAAAAAAGTGCTGGAGGTCACTACTTTCTGCTTTCTAGTGCTTGAAGAATGAAAAAAATGCCCCATTCACAGGACAAGATCGATTGGAATAGAACCAGTTCATTCATCTTTACTTATAACTAGAGATGAGCAAATTTGCTTGGGTCCCTGGTTATTCAGCAAGCTATAGCGCTTACCGAATAAGCTACAGTGGGAACCCAGATACAAGGAGCGCGCCGGCTGATCAGCTGTTAGACGCCACAGCTGCATGTGTCACGATTATGTGTTGGACTCTCCATGCATGTGTTGGAACTGTGACACAGCCGCGACAAATGCAGCTGCAGAGCCGAACAGCTGATCAGCCGGGTCTACGCTGCAGCTTATTCGGTAAGCACTATAGCTTACCGAATAAGCAGGAACCCAATCAAATTTGCTCATGTCCATTTATAACCACTTTAGTATTAGTGATGGTTGTTGAGCTTCTACCAAACTGAATTTTCACCTGATAAAAACTGAGTTGGGGCCTGTGCACAAGTAGCAGATGTGCTGTCTCTTTGTTCCACAGATTGTCACAAAACATGAAGGGTTTCCTGATGCCAGCAAAGTGAATAAGATTCCTGAAGTCTTTCTTCATTGCTTATTTTTGACTTGCAGATTTGTTACTGCAGATTTGACTCACACTAATGAATAGGAAAAATATGCAACAAAAACATATGTATAAAAGCATCAAAATACAGCAAAAGCGCATCTATTTTACATTGTGCTTTTCATGCCAAAAGATGTACAAATGGTGCAGAATTTCCTGCAATAAATACTTAACGTTGCACATACCCTTAAGCTACTATATCCCAACACCTACACGACCTCATAAATTGATCATGGTCCCCTCATTACCATCATATGACACAATCAAAAAACAAGTATATAGGCCACTTTATCAAAATAAAAAATATTTGTATTTTAATTAAAATGACAAATACTAAATCTAGAATCAAAGGATAGAAAGGTGGGTTGCTAGGGTTTTACTGCCCTACATTATAATGTTTCCTGCATATATGACATGTAGGACTGTAAAATCTTAGGAGCCCAACTTCTTTTATCCATGATTTTAAATTTGATATAATAATGTAAGCTTTTTTTTATTTATGATAAAGTAGCCTACAGTGGGTAAGGAAATTTTTCAGATACTTTTAAATGTTTCACTCTTTGTTTCATTGCAGTCATTTGGTAAATTTAAAAAAGTTCATTTTTTTTCTCATTAATGTACACTCTACACCCCATCTTGACTGAAAAAAACAGAAATGTAGAAATTTTTGCAAATTTATTAAAAAAGAAAAACTGAAATATCACATGGTCAAAGTATTCAGACCCTTTGCTCAGTTATGAGTAGAAGCATCCTTTTGAGCTAGTACAACCATTAGTTTTCTTAGGAATGATGCAACAAGTTTTTCACACCTGGATTTGGGGATCCTCTGCCATTCTTCCTTAAAGCATATAGAATGAACTCCAGTGAAAAAATTAAATTAAAATAAAATATTGTGGTAATAAATAATATAATAATAACCACTAATCAATGATGTGTCAGATTGAATGGCAACTTTATATTGATGCACTTTTTGCACTAGTCACATTGCTGAGTATTAATCACAGTTTTTTTAGTCCCAATTTGGTCGATGCTCCTTTCTTTATATGTTATTGATAATATATGCACTTTAGTATCTTGGTGATTCTATATATCCAAGATTTCGTTTATATTTTATTAAACTCTGTATGCACAACCATTTTTTATGTAGATTACTACTTATTTACCTGTATTAATAAAGGTATTTTATCTTCCTCCATATGGTTGGTTTTATGGTACATTTAATTTAGCTCAGGTCCAGAGGTTCTTTTCTTTTGGTATGCCATTCTTCCTTGCAGATCCTCTCCAGTTCCGTCAGGTTGGATGGTGAACGTTTTTGGACAGCCATTTTCAGGTCTCTCCAGAGATGCTCATTGGGTTTAGGTCAGTGTTCTGGCTGGGTCAGTCAAGACTGGTCAGAGTTGTTTTGAAGCCACACCTTTGTTATTTTAGATGTGTACTTAGGGTCATTGTCTTGTTGAAAGGTGAACCTTTGGCCAAGTCTGAGATCCAGAGCACTCTGAAAGAGGTTGTCATCCAGGATATCTCTGTACTTGGCCACGTTCATGCTTCCTTCAATTGCAACAAGTCGTACTGTCCCTGAAGCTGAAAAACACCCCCATAGCATGAGGCTGCCACCATGAGGTTTCACTGTTAGGATTGTATTGGGCAGGTGATGAGCAGTGCCTGTTTTTTCCACACATACCGCTTATAATTAACAACAAAAAGTTCTATTTCATCTCATCAGACCAGAGAATCATATTTCTCATAGTCTGGGAGTCATTCATGTGTTTTTTTTAGCAAACTCTATATGTGCTTTCATATGTCTGGCACTAAGGGGAGGCTTCCATTGGGCCACTCTGCCATAAAGGCCCAACTGGTGGAGGGCTGCAGTGATAGTTGACTTTGTGGAACTTTCTCCCATTTTCCTACTGCATCTGTGGAGCTCAGCCACAGTGATCTTGGGGTTCTTCTTTACCGCTCATCTGCCACAATTGCTCAATTTGGCTGGATGGCCAGGTCTGGGAAGACTTCTAGTGGTCCCTAACTTCTTTTATTTAAGGATTATGGAGGCAACTGTGCTTTTAGGAACCTTGAGTACTGCAGAAATTTTTTGTAACCTTGGCCAGATCTGTGCCTTGCCACAATTCTGTCTCTGAGCTCCTTGGCGATTTCATTTGACCTCATGATTCTCAGTTGGTCTGACATGCACTGTGAGCTGTGAGGTCTTATATAGACAGGTGTGTGCCTTTACAAATCAAGTCCTATCAGTTTCATTAAACACAGCTGGACTCAAATAAATAGTAGAACCATCTCAAGGAGGATCACAAGGAAATGGACAGCATTTGACTTACACGTAAATATGAGTGTCTCAGCAAAGGGTCTGATGTGGTATTTCAGTTGTTCTTTTATAAAAAAAATTGCAAAAATTTCTACATTTCTTTTTTTTTCAGTCAAGATGGGGTGCAGAGTGTACATCAATGAGAAAAAAATTGACTTTTTTGAATTTACCAAATAGCTGCAATGAAACAAAGAATGAAAAATTTAAAGGGGTCTGAATACTTTCCGTACCCACTGTATATCCTTCTGTCTTGCTTCTAGGTCTTATACGATAGCGGTATGCTTGTCCCAAATGACTTTCTTGTGTGTGTGTAACTTTAGTATTGTGTTTTTAAGAACGCTCATAAAATGTTATTATTCCAATTTACAATAAATTGTAATACATGGCTCAAAAAATATTTGATACCACATGGGAGGTTAAAATGCACTAGCTATATAAAATGATAAATGACAACCACACAGATCTGAACATTAAACCATTTATCAATAGTAGAATCATTGTTTAAATTATCTGTGGACTTTGAGAAGAAAACGCTATCCATTGCTATATATTAAATCAGTTTAGAATTTGGACAATGTTTTATTGGTAGTCACCTGTATAATGCTATTTACACTGTCTGACATACCTTGTTCAGTAAAATTGGTTTATTATTAGGATCTATAAATCTTTTATTTAGATTTTATTACACTTGAACTCTAGTGAAAAAGGTAACTTTTGAAGCCACGATTCCTTTTTGATTCTTTCATATAAGTATAAATTTAAAGGCATGTCATTTTATTTAATTTTACATCTTTTGCACAGTAAGTATTTAAACAGGATCTGTAACATTTTCTTTTTTTATGATGAGCTGAGCATATGATTTATTAGTGATTGCAAAGCGGAATAATATTTATTTTTTATTTTTATATTGTCTCTCCAATGCAAAGATATTACCAAAGTTTTTGGCACCTAATAAGTTAAAAGGGAACCTGTCAGGTCCCCCTTGCCCTCTATCCCATCAGCATTTGTATATTCGTTTATAAACAAGTTGCCTAACAAGCTCTTGATCCTGAATGACACATTAACAGATGTCCATTTTTAATATGCAAATAATCTTTTGACTAATGGATGGGGCATTTGTCCCACTTAGCACGTTATCACTAGAGATCAGCAAATTTGTTCGGATTCGGTTCTGAATACAATCGGAATCTAACTTTGTTTTCGCAATGTTCGTTGAATATAGCCGAACGTCATTAGAGTCAATGGTATTCACACATATGAACAAGTTGGTAGGACACTGTTCATACCTCCCACTGACTCAAACAGAGAGCACAGAATGACAATTGTGCAGAAATATCCTGCAGTAAAACATATACCAGTAGTCAGCAAGTGCTGATAAAAAGATAACAAATCCAGGGTATTTAGTCGATACGTTTTTTGAAAAAATCCTGAACATGTGAACAGTGTCTAAATGAACAGGATGAAGACCGGCGCTTCCTGGTATGGGCACGTGGTGTAAGCCTGCTCTTTATGTGCATGTCACACAAGAGAGGGGTGGGGTCTCTCAAATCATGCATAGGCATGTTTTTGCAAAAAAACGTATCGACTAAATACCCTGGATTTGTTAACATCACTTGCTGACTACTGGTATATGTTTTACTGCAGGATATTTCTGCACAATTGTCATTCTGTGCTCTCTGTTTGTGTTTGAGTCAGTGGGTGGTATGAACAGTGTCCTACCGACTTGTTCATATGTGTGCATGTCACATGTGTTTTTAATCCAGTTTTTTCCGTGCCTGTGCATGATTTGAGAGACCCCACCCCTCTCTTGTGTGACATGCACATAAAGAGCTGACTTACACCACGTGTCCATACCAGGAAGCGCCTATCTTCATCCTGTTCATTTAGACACTGTTCACATGTTCAGATCTTAAATACATTAGATAGGGACTCCTTCAATGCGGGTTACCTTGACGTGGTGGAGCAGCTTGGTATACATTTTTTTTGCAAAAAAACGTATCGACTAAATACCCTGTATTTGTTATAATCTTTTTATCAGCACTTGCTGACTACTGGTATATATTTTACTGCAGGATATTTCTGCACAATTGTCATTCTGTGCTCTCTGTTTGTGTTAGAGTCAATGGTAGTAGAAATTACCAAATACGTTCTGAACTGATCATAAGACAAACATTCAGCACAAGTAGTGTTCGAATATGGTACAAATATGTAAAAATCTGATTTGGGGAAACAATCCGAACAAATTTGCTCATCTCTAGTTATCACCATGCCTCAGTGGGTGGGATAACATGATTTCAAAGAGTCAGCATGTCTTGGATGAACGACTTTCCTTCCTAAACTTCATTGGGCCTTTGAAGCAAGTTGTACGCAGATGTGCGCATGCCTGAAAAAAAAGAAGCCTTATGTCTGAAGAACATGGCTTATAGCGAATGGGCAACTGATCTTTGGCTCCATGTGGAAATCATCATTCTTCTTTACTTCCAGATATGCACAATGTACAAGTGTACAAGGAAAGTGTACACCGAGCTTCAGAGGCCCAAACACATGTAGAAAAAAAAAGGTGCACCCAAGTGCAAGAAGCTGACACGTACAAATCATGTTATCATGCCCAGAGGAGCATGTTAACATACTGAGGGGGACAACTAGTCTGAGGAAACAAAAGCCCCAATCGACTAGTACCAATATTATTTGCATATTAACCCCTTAACGACCAGGGGTATTTCAGTTTTTGCATTTCAATTTTTTGCTACCGTTCTTCCCAGAGCTATACCTTTTTTATGTTTATCTGTCAAAATTTCCATGTGAGGGCTTGATTTTTGTGGGACAAGTTGTACTTTTGAATGACATCATTGGTTTTAACATATCATGTACTGGAAAACAGGAAAAAAAATCTAAGTATGGTGAAATTGCCAAAAAAATGCAATTCCACTGTTATTTATTTTTTTTTTTATCATGTTCACTAAATACTAAAACTGACTTGCCATTATGATTCTCCAGGTCTTTACGACTTCACAGACACCAAACATGTATAGGTTCTTTTTTATTTAAGTGGTGAAAAAAGTTTGCTAAAAAAAAATTGTGCCATTTTCCAATACATGTAGCGTCTCCATTTTTCATGATCTGGGGTTGAATGAGGGTTTTATTTTTGGGTGCCGAACTGACGTTTTCAATAATAACATCTTGGTGCAGATACAATCTCTTGATCACCTGTTATTGCATTTTAATTAAACGCTGCGGCAACCAAAAAAAGTAATTCAGACATTTTGACTTTCTTTCTCGTTACGGCATTTAGTGATCGGGTTAATTATTTTTTTACATTGATAGATTGGGTGATTCTGCAGGCGGCAATACAAAATATGTGTATGTTTGATTTTTTTTATTGTTATACAGTATTTTGAATGGGGCAAAAGGGGGTTATTTAATCTTTTATATTTTTTTGATTTTTTTATTTTTAAAAACATTTTTGCATGCCTCAATTTTGTCCATGGGACACTAGAAGCTGCACTACTTTGATTGCCTCTGCTACACACAGACAATAATCAGATCAACCACTGGGTAGCGCTAATAGCAATCTGGCTATGACAACCATAGAGGTCTGCTGGAGACTAGAAATGAGCGAATCTGTTTGGATTTTGTCCCCGAATCTGATTTTGACATATTCGAGCGAATTCAAACAATATTCGTGCCGCATGCATATCTTATGATTTGTTCCGAACATATTCGGTAATTTCTACTCTCATTGACTCTAATGACTATGCATCTAACGGCTGTGTTCAATGAATATTGCAAAAACAATATACGATTCTCATCATATTTGGATCCGAATACGAACAAATTTGCTGATCTCTACTGGAGACCTCTGGTTGTCATGCCAACCCATCAGTGACCAGCAATCATGTGATAGGGTCACCGATGGGTGAGATAAAGGATGCGCTTCTGGTAAGCGTGAGGTAAATGCTGTTGTCAGATATCGAAAGTGTAGATGGAGTACAACAGGGGTCCTAAACCTGAACCTTGAGGGACACTGACAAAGTGAGTGGGAGACACTGAATGTCCTGTCTGTTAGGCATGATGAAATCCCAGATAAGGCCAAGTCTATGATGGCAAGAGAGGAGACTGTTTGTAGTAAGGGGGAATAGTCCACTGTGACAAAGGCAGATGACAGGTCCAGGAGAAGGAGGACAAAATAGTTTGCTTGGATTAGATCGCTGTTCACTTTCATCAGGGCAGGTTCAGTGGAATGGTGCAGTCAGAAGCCATATTGTAAGCGGTCAAAGAGGGAGCATGAGGATACATTTGAGGACAGTTCAAAATGGAAGTGTTGTTCCACTAGTTTTGAGGCATAGGAGAGAAGTGATATTGTGCGATAGCTATAAACAACGATGGGTCAAGGGAGGACTTTTTAAGGATGGGTGTGATCGAGGTATGTCTGAAGCATGAGGGGAATACAACAGCTTTCAGTGACAGGTGGAAGTGGTGGGTTACTTTGGGGATGAAGACTGCTGTAAGGTTTGGAATGAGGTGGAATGGAATTGGGTCAAGTTCACAGGTAGTGAGATGTGATTTGGAGAGTAAAGAGTAAAGTTCAACTTTCATGATGGTGAAGTTAGTTTTGGAGGAGGAGAGTTGAGTAGTTATGATGATGGGCTGTGGAGACTTTAGACAAAAGCTTTGCTTTATGTTGTCAATCTTCTGCTTAAAAAAATGAGACAAACTCTTCAGCTGAGATGAGTGGATAGGAAGGGGAAGCTGGGGGATGAGGAGAGAATTTAAAGTACTGAATAGCTGTTTAGTGTTGTGAGACAAAGGATGATATGAGAGATGAGATATAGGTTTCTTTTGTTGCAGTGAGAAATTGTGCAGCATTTTGACAACTTCTGTTACTGGATGGGCTACTCGAATGCCTTTCTTTGGCAGCCGCACAGGGGCATGCTTTGTAGATGAGGGCTAGAATATGCTCCAGTGGATGGCAAGCTCTGCATCAAGTGGCTTCTCATTCTCTTTCTCCACTTTAACCCCTTTACCCCCAAAGGTGGTTTGCACATTCATGACGGGCCAATTTTTACAATTCTGACCACTGTCCCTTTATGAGGTAATAACTCTGAAATGCTTCCATGGATCCTGGTGATTCTGACATTGTTTTCTCGTGACATATTGTACTTCATGTTAGTGGTAAAATTTCATTCATATAACTTGCGTTTAATTGTGAAAAAAATGGAAATTTGGCGAAAATTTTGAAAATTTCACAATTTTCCAACTTTGAATTTTTATGCCCTTAAATCACAGAGATATGGCACACAAAAAACTTAATAAGTAACATTTCCCACATGTTTACTTTACATCAGCACAATTTTGGAATCAACATTATTATTTTTTTGTTAGGAAGTTATAAGGGTTAAAAGTTGACCAGTGATTTCTCATTTTTACAACCCCATTTTATTTTTAGGGACCAAATCACATTTGAAGTCACTTTGATCGGTCTAAATGATAGAAAATCCCCAAAGTGACACCATTCTAAAAACTGCACCCCTCAAGGTGCTCAAAACCACATTCAAGAAGTTTATTAACCCTTCAGGTGCTTCACAAAATTTTTTTGAATGTTTAAAAAAATGAACATTTAACTTTTTTCACAAAAAAAATTACTTCAGGTCCAATTTTTTTAATTTTACCAAGGGTAACAGGAGAAATTGGACTGCAAAAGTTATTGTGCAATTAATACTGAGTACGCTGATACCTGAGAAGTGGGGGGGAACCACTGTTTCGGCGCATGGCAGAGCTCAGAAGGGAAGGAGTGCCGTTTGACTTTTTCAATGCAAAATTGGCTGGAATTCAGATCGGACGCCATGTCACGTTTGAAGAGCCCCTGATGTACCTAAACAGTGGAAACCCCCACAAATGACCCAGTTTTGGAAACTAGACCCCCCCCAAGGAACTTATCTAGATATGTGGTGAAACTTTGAACTCACAAGGGCTTCACAGAAGTTTATAACGTACAGCCATACAATTAAAAAATCATATTTTTTCCACAAAAATGATCTTTTCACCCCCAATTTTTATTTTCCCAAGGGTAACAGGACCCTAAAAGTTATTGTGCAATTTGTCCTGAGTATGCTGATACCCCATATGTGGGTGTAAGCAACTATTTGGGCGCATGGCAGAGCTCGGAAGGGAAGCACCGCAATTTGACTTTTTTGGCTGGTAGTGAGGTCGGACACCATGTCGCGTTTGGAAAGCCCCTGATGTACCAAAACAGTGGAAAACCCCCACAAATGACACCATTTTGGAAACTAGACCCCCAAAGGAACTTATCTAGATGTGTGTTGAGCACTTTGAACCCACCAGTGCTTCATAGAAGCTTATAATGCCCAGGCATGAAAATGAAAAAAATCATATTTTTTCCACAAACATGATCTTTTAGTCCCCAATTTTTTTATTTTCCCAAGGGTATCAGGAGCAATTGGACCCCAAAAGTTGTTGTCCAATTTGTCCTGAGTACCCTGATACCATATATGTGGGAGAAAACTACTGTATGGGCACACGTCAGGGCTCGGAAGGGAAGTAGTGACGTTTTGGAATGCAGACTTTGATGGAATGGTCTGCTCATGTCATGTTACCTTTGGAGAGCTCCTGATGTACCTAAACAGAGGAAACCCCCCACAAGTGATGCCATTTTGGAAACTAGATCCCCTAAGGAACTTATCTAGATGTGTGGTGAGCACTTTGAACCCCCCAGTGCTTCATAGAAGCTTATAACGCCCGGGCGTGAAAATAAAAAAATCATATTTTTTCCACAAACATGATCTTTAGTCCCCAATTTTTTTATTTTCCCAAGGGTAACAGGAGAAATTGGACCCCAAAAATTGTTGTTCAATTTGTCCTGAATCTGCTGATACCCCATATGTGGGAGAAAACTACTGTACGGGCACATGTCAGGGCTCGGAAGGGAAGTAGTGACCTTTTGGAATGCAGACTTTGATGGAATGGTTTGCGGGTGTCATGTCGCGTTTGGAGAGCCTCTGATGTGCCTAAACTTTTGAAACTCCCCACAAGTGACCCCATTTTGGAAACTAGACCCCCCCATGGAACTTATCTAGATGTGTGTTGAGCACTTTGAACCCCCCCAGTGCTTCACAGAAGTTTATAACGCCCGGGCTTGAAAATAAAAAATTCATATTTTTTCCACAAACATGATTTTTAGTCCCCAATTTTTTTTTCCCAAGGGTAACAGGAGAAATTGGACCCCAACGGTTGTTGTCCAATTTGTCCTGAGTATGCTAATACCCCATATATGGGAGAAAACTACTGTATGGGCACACATCAGGGCTCGGAAGGGAAGTTGTGACGTTTTGGAATGCAGACTTTGATAGAATGGTTTGAGGGTGTCATGTCGCGTTTGGAGAGCCTCTGATGTGCCTAAACTGTTGAAACTCCCAACAAGTGACCCCATTTTGGAAACTAGACCCCCCCACAGAACTTATCTAGATGTGTGGTGAGCACTTTGAACCTCCAAGTGCTTCACAGAAGTTTATAACGTCCGGGCGTGAAAATAAAAAAATCGTATTTTTTTCCACAAAAATGATATTTTTGCCACCAATTTTTTATTTTCCTAAGGGTAACAGGAGAAATTGGATGCCAAAAGTTGTTTTGCAATTTGTCCTGAGTAGGCTGATACCCCATATGTTGGGGTAAACCACTATTTGAGCGCATGGCAGAGGTTGGAAGGGAAGGAGCACCATTTAACTTTTTCAATGCAGAATTGGCTGGAATTGAGATCAGACGCCATGCTGCGCTTGGAGAGCACCTGATGTGCCCAAACAGTGGAAACCCCCCAATTCTAACTCCAACCCTAACCCCATCACACCCCTAACCCTAATCTCAGCCCTAGCCCTAACCCGAGCCCTAACCCTAGCCCTAACCCTAACCCTACCCTAGCCCTAATGGGAAAATGGAAATAAATCCTTTTTTTTTAAATTTTATTATTTTTCCCTAACTAAGGGGGTGATAGTGGGCGGTTTTATTTACTATCTATGGCGGGTTTTTATTTTTGGCCGCTGTCGCACACTAAAAGACGCTTTTTATTGTAAAAATAGTTTTTGCATCACCACATTTTGAGACCTATAATTTTTCTGTATTTTGACCCACAGAGTCATGTGAGGTCTTATTTTTTGCAGGACGAGTTGACGCTTTTATTGATATCATGATCGGGCACATGACATTTTTTGATCGCTTTTTATTCCGATTTTTGTGACGCAGAATGAACAAAAACCAGCATTTCAAGAATTTCTTTTGGAGGGTGCATTTACACCATTCCGCGTGCAGTAAAATTGATAAAGTGGTTTTATTCTTCGGGTCCGTATGGTTACAGCGATACCTCATTTATGTCTTTTTTTATGTTTTGTTTCTCAACGCAAGCAATGACTAGCCAGGTCTTTCCCCGGGAAGGAACAACCACGGGAAGGGCAGTCTCCAATGAAGGAAACCACCTATGCCAAAACATGGTATCCATCCACAGACAGCTGTTTCGGGGTATTGCCCCTCATCAGTGTGGAGTAGGAAACTGGCTAGTAGGAGCAATGCCTAGTGAAAGGCTATGAACATAAGGATGAGTGACCTCATGGAGATCAACATCCAACACTGCGGAGACACCATCACATGTTTCTCAACGCAGTGATCTAGAGCAATGCCCCCATCCCTTATGGGAAATATGCAAAAGCATGTAAATCAACAGCCGCGGAGACACCATCACATGTTTCTCAACGCAAGCAATGACTAGCCAGGTCTTTCCCCGGGAAGGAACAACCACGGGAAGGGCAGTCTCCAATGAAGGAAACCACCTATGCCAAAACATGGTATCCATGTGGCATAGGTGGTTTCCTTCATTGGAGACTGCCCTTCCCGTGGTTGTTCCTTCCCGGGGAAAGACCTGGCTAGTCATTGCTTGCGTTGAGAAACATGTGATGGTGTCTCCGCGGCTGTTGATTTACATGCTTTTGCATATTTCCCATAAGGGATGGGGGCATTGCTCTAGATCACTGCGTTGAGAAACATGTGATGGTGTCTCCGCAGTGTTGGATGTTGATCTCCATGAGGTCACTCATCCTTATGTTCATAGCCTTTCACTAGGCATTGCTCCTACTAGCCAGTTTCCTACTCCACACTGATGAGGGGCAATACCCCGAAACAGCTGTCTGTGGATGGATACCATGTTTTGGCATAGGTGGTTTCCTTCATTGGAGACTGCCCTTCCCGTGGTTGTTCCTTCCCGGGGAAAGACCTGGCTAGTCATTGCTTGCGTTGAGAAACATGTGATGGTGTCTCCGCGGCTGTTGATTTACATGCTTTTGCATATTTCCCATAAGGGATGGGGGCATTGCTCTAGATCACTGCGTTGAGAAACATGTGATGGTGTCTCCGCAGTGTTGGATGTTGATCTCCATGAGGTCACTCATCCTTATGTTCATAGCCTTTCACTAGGCATTGCTCCTACTAGCCAGTTTCCTACTCCACACTGATGAGGGGCAATACCCCGAAACAGCTGTCTGTGGATGGATACCATGCTTTGGCATAGGTGGTTTCCTTCATTGGAGACTGCCCTTCCCGTGGTTGTTCCTTCCCGGGGAAAGACCTGGCTAGTCATTGCTTGCGTTGAGAAACATGTGATGGTGTCTCCGCGGCTGTTGATTTACATGCTTTTGCATATTTCCCATAAGGGATGGGGGCATTGCTCTAGATCACTGCGTTGAGAAACATGTGATGGTGTCTCCGCAGTGTTGGATGTTGATCTCCATGAGGTCACTCATCCTTATGTTCATAGCCTTTCACTAGGCATTGCTCCTACTAGCCAGTTTCCTACTCCACACTGATGAGGGGCAATACCCCGAAACAGCTGTCTGTGGATGGATACCATGTTTTGGCATAGGTGGTTTCCTTCATTGGAGACTGCCCTTCCCGTGGTTGTTCCTTCCCGGGGAAAGACCTGGCTAGTCATTGCTTGCGTTGAGAAACATGTGATGGTGTCTCCGCGGCTGTTGATTTACATGCTTTTGCATATTTCCCATAAGGGATGGGGGCATTGCTCTAGATCACTGCGTTGAGAAACATGTGATGGTGTCTCCGCAGTGTTGGATGTTGATCTCCATGAGGTCACTCATCCTTATGTTCATAGCCTTTCACTAGGCATTGCTCCTACTAGCCAGTTTCCTACTCCACACTGATGAGGGGCAATACCCCGAAACAGCTGTCTGTGGATGGATACCATGTTTTGGCATAGGTGGTTTCCTTCATTGGAGACTGCCCTTCCCGTGGTTGTTCCTTCCCGGGGAAAGACCTGGCTAGTCATTGCTTGCGTTGAGAAACATGTGATGGTGTCTCCGCGGCTGTTGATTTACATGCTTTTGCATATTTCCCATAAGGGATGGGGGCATTGCTCTAGATCACTGCGTTGAGAAACATGTGATGGTGTCTCCGCAGTGTTGGATGTTGATCTCCATGAGGTCACTCATCCTTATGTTCATATTTTTTTATGTTTTGGCACTTTTGTGCAATGAAAACAATTTTATATAAAAAATAATTATTTTTGCTTCGCTTTATTCTGCGAGCTATAACTTTTTAATTTTTTCACTGATGACACTGTATGGCAGCTCGTTTTTGGTGGGACTAGATGACATTTTCAACGGTACCATGGATATTTATATGCATCTTTTTGATCGAGCGTTATTGCACTTTTTGTCCGGCGGTATGATAATAAATCATTAGTTTTTGCTTCGTTTTTTATTTTTATTTTTTAAGGGGTTCGCTAAAGGGGTTAACTAATGGGACAGTTTTATAGGGCGGGTCGTTATGGAGGCGGTGATACCAAATATGTGTATTTTTATTGTTTTTTTTATTTCCAAAAATGAATTTATTGGGGAATATTTTTTTTTTTAATTTATTTAGCGATTTTTTTAACATTATTTTTACAGATCACTGTGACAGATCAGCGATCTGTCATAGGCATAGACGCAGACTTCCTCATGCCTGCGCTTTGCAGGCACTGAGCAAGCCAGCTCCCTGCAGGCCCCCGAAGGTCCCCGTCGCCATCTTGGATTCGGGGACCTGCAGGGATGGAGCCCCCCACGGCAGCACTGCACATTGCGCTGCTGTGGGGGGGCTCAGGGAAGCACGGAGGGAGACCCCTCCCTGCCGATGCTTCCTTTTAACCCCTGGTACACCGCGATCGTGTTTGATTGCGGTGTGCAAGGGGTTAATGTGTCGGGGGCGGTCCGTGACCTCCCCTGACACATAGTGCCGGGTTTCAGCTGTGATAATCAGCTGACACCCAGCCGCGATCAGCTGCGCTCCCCCCGTGAGCGCAGCTGATCACACTAGACGTACTATCCTATCCATGGGCATAGGGGCCCGGGTCCAATGGATGGGATAGTATGTCTTATGTCAGAAAGGGGTTAACATCACACACAGTACAGTCCTCATAAGTGGCACCACGATTACCCTTGTTTCCCCCTGCATCACAACTCTCCAACCGCCGAACTGACTATGGGGAACCACAGATAGGCGAGACTTCAGAGCTGTTTGCACATTCTATTCCATGAATATCACAGTTCTGATGCAAAGATACACAGACTCAAGAGGAAAGCATCTGCACCAATGAGCAAATTTTTTGCAGTTGGATTCAGGGCTGGAGGAAGTAGGGCCTGAGCAGAATCCAGACCCTCATCACCAGATGTTAACCCGCAAGGGTGGTGGTGATCCTGATGAGACACAGATACCTGAGGCACACGTGGATTTTACTGTGCTATCAGGGCAGGAAGAGGAGCAAGGTGATTTTCAGGATGAGGAATGGGGGAGAGCAGAGAGAATGATAATTAGGTTGTCGATCCCACCTAGTGTGAACCCAGAGGCACACAGCTGAGCAGCTCATCAGAGGAGGTGGAGGAGGAGAAAGTCGAGTATGTTACATTGCAGCTTTCCACACAGACGGTGTGTGATGCAACCTGACAAGCACTGCATCTTCATTCACAACTCTGGCTGTGGTAAGTAGAGGACGTGGGCCTGAAGTTTGCATGGGCAACAAGGGTTCTCTAGCCTGGCCCTTTTTGAGGCCAACTTTGTAAAAAACGAGTAGAGACAAAAAATCCAATTATTTGCCCATTACATGCATATGCCAGAACATAAATGATAAACATGTATTAGTCTGGGAATTTCACTGCCATAAAAGGTGGACTTGTGGGCCTCATCAACCATCAGCTGGACCAATAACAACTTCTGCTGCTTCTATCTCCTCCCTCAACGTGGAAAGTGTTCTCGCACAGTTCTCCATCTGAAGAACCTCCATTTGTTTACCCACTACAGTCATGGTGAGTGAGAGCACATCAGTTGTTACAGAAGTGGACATTCCTGCTGTTTTTGACTGCTTTCATGCACTGAGCACTAGGGATGAGTGACTTTGCCTTTTTTTGGGTCGAGTCGGGTTTCATGAAACCCGACTTTCTCTGAACTCGAGTCGAACGAAGTCGGACGATTATCGTGAAAAGTCGGAGGTCCGACTGAAACACGAAACCCAATGCAAGTCAATGGGGAAGCAAAGTCAGCAGGGAGTGGAGGACAGTAAACACACCAACAGTGCCCATTTCAATGCCAACAACATCAATTCTTATTACTTAAGCTTGTCAACCTTAATTTACTTTATAATAATATTTACGTATTGAAAACTGGGGGTTATTTGGCTAACGTTGTGGGGGGGTAGGGCTGGCTCCAGGTTTTCGTGTGCCCCGGGCGAAAGAGTGTCAGCGAGCCCCTTTAACACATACCACAATTCATGATACTCCAATATGGCAGAGAAATATTGGTATAGTGCAATGACAAATACTTCACTTCTTACATTACATGACTGATATCTATTTTAAATTCTACAATAGCTCAAAAAGTATATTCCGCCACACAGTATTCTGGCCACCACATAGTGCGCCATACAGAATAATGAGCCCCATATATTGCTCTATACAGAATAATTGGTCCCATATAATGTTCCATACAGTATATGATGAGCTCCACATAATGCTACAGTATATGATGGTCCCCATATAATGTGCCATACAGTATAGGACAGTCCACATAGAGTAGAATGAGCCCCACATATTGCTCCATACAGTATAATGAGTCGCATATAAAGCTCCATACAGTATATGATGGACCCCATATATTGCTCCACACAGAATGGGCTCCATATAGTGCTCCATACAGAATACGCCTCATATGTGCTCCATATAATGCTCCATACCCTATATGATGCCCCATAAATAATGAACCCCATATGATGCTCCAGTATATGATGGGCCCCATGGATGATGCTCCATTGTATGATGGGCCTATATAATGCTCCATATATAATGGGCCCCTTGTGATGCTCTAGTATATGATGGGCCCCATATCATGCTCCTGTGTATGATGAGCCTATACACTGTGTGCACAATTATAAGGCAAATGAGTATTTTGATCACATCATCCTTTTTATACATGTTGTCCTACTCCAAGCTGTATAGGCTTGAAAGCCAACTGCCAATTATGTAAATCAGGTGATTTGCATCTCTGTAATGAGGAGGGGTGTGGTCTAATGACATAAACACCCTATATAAGGTGTGCTTACTTATTAGGTAACTTCCTTTACTTTGGCAAAATGGGTCAGAAGAGAGATTGACGGACTCTGAAAATTCAAAAATTGTGTGATGTCTTGCAGAGGGATGCAGCAGTCTTGAAATTGCCAAACATTTGAAGCGTGATCACCGAACAATCAAGCGTTTCATGGCAAATAGCTAGCAGGGTCGCAAGAAGCGTGTTGGTAAAAAAAAGACTCAAAATAACTTCCCATGAATTGAGGAAAATCAACTGTGAAGCTGCCAAGATGCCATTTGACACCAGTTTTGCCATATTTCAGAGCTGCAACGGTACTAGAGTATCAAAAAGCACAAGGTGTGCCATACTCAGGGACATGGCCAAGGTAAGGAAGGCTGGAAAACGACCACCTTTGAACAGGAAGCATAAGATAAAACGTCAAGACTGGGCAAAGAAATATGTTAAGACAGATTTTTGCAAGGTTTTATGGACTGATGAAATGAGAGTGACTCTTGATGGGCCAGATGGATGGGCCCGAGGCTGGATCAATAAAGGCCAGAGAGCTCCACTCTGACTCAGACGCCAGGAAGGTGGAGGTGGGGTACTGGTATGGGCTGGTATCATCGAAGATGAACTTGTGGGACCTTTTCGGGTTGAGGATGGAGTGAAGCTCAACTCCCAGACCTACTTGCAGTTTCTGGTAGACACCTTCTTCAAGCACTGTTACAGGAAGAAGTCGATATCGTTCAAGAAAAACATGATTTTCCTGCAGGACAATGCTCCATCACATGCATCCAAATACTCCACAGCGTGGCTGGCCATTAAAGAACTAAAAAAAGAAAAATAACAACATGGTCCCCTTGTTCACCTAATCTAAAACCCATTGAGAACCTGTGGTCCCTCCTAAAATGTGAGATCTACAGGGAGTGAAAACATTACACCTCTCGGAACAGTGTCAGGGAGGCTGTGGTGGCTGCTGCACGCAATGTTGATAGTAAACAGATCAAGCAACTGACAGAATGTATGGATGGAAGGCTTTTGAGTGTCATCGTAAAGAAAGCTGGCTATGTTGGTCCCTTTTTTTCTTGGCTTTGAATGTCAGAAATGTTTATTTCTAAATTTTGTGTTGTTATATTGGTTTACCTGGTGAAAACAAACAAGTGAGATGGGTATATATTTGTTTTTTATTAAGTTGCCTAATAATTATGCACAGTAATAGTTACCTGCACAAACAGATATCCTCCTAAGTTAGCCAAATCTAAAAAAAAACCACTCCTACTTCCAAAAATAGGAAGCTTTGAAATTTATGAGTCTTTTCAGTTGATTGACAACATAGTTGTTGTTCAATAATAAAAAGAATCCTCTCAAATACAATTTGCCTAATAATTATGCAAACAGTGTATACGTAATGCTCCATATATAATGGGCCCCATTTATAATGCTCAAGTGTATAATGGGCCCCGTATATGATGCTCCAGTGTTTGATGGGCACCATGGATGATGCTCCAGTGTATGATGGGCCCCATTTATAATGCTACAGTGTATGATGGGCCCATATAATGCTCCATATGTAACGGGCCCCATACGATGCTCCGGTGTATAATGGGCCCTATCTACGATGTTCAAGTGTATGATGGGCACCATATATAATTCTCCAGTGTATAATGCTCCCCATATATTTCTCCAAACATTAAAAAAATAAAATACCTCTCGTCGCTGGGCACTGCTCTACTCTAGACTCCTCAGCGTCACCATCTTACAGGTCTGTGCACTTGGATTGTTCAGGCAGAGGGCGTACAGATGTGACATCATCGTGCTCTCTAACCTGAATGTCACTGTCAGGAAACGTGGAAGAGGTCACAGCGGTGGAGCAGGGAGAGGTAAGTATTGCAAGTGCTGGTGCCCTGAGCAAGCAGGGGGGCCCACTCGTGGGTGACCGCGCTTGCACAGGGCCCCTCATAGTACTATGGTGTCTGTAATGGCGAGTGGGCCTCCCCACCATCAGAGACACCGGCCTACTGTGAGGAGCCCTGTGCCAGTGCCATCGCACACGAGTATTCCCCCCCACCTGCTCAGGGCCCCGGCACTTGCCCGGGTGCGCCAGGTGCTGACACCGGCCTTGGAGGGGGGACAGCCCAGTTAGGGAGGTGGAAACACTGACATATGTTGAAGTGTAGGCTGGACGTTCAGCAGCTGTAAATGGAGGAATTGGAGAAGTCGGAGGAAGAGGAGGACAAAGCGAGCCATTTTGCTGGCAACCTATCTGTCATCAGGGGAAGGTGAGACAAAATTTTGAAATCCATGCATGGTTCATTTTAATGAAGGTGAGATCATCAACAGTTTGGGTCGACAGCCAAGTCCTTCTTTCTGTCAGGATTGCTCCAGCAGCACTGAAGACTTTTTCTTATAGCACACTACCAGCAGGGAAAGCGAGATCCTGTAAGGCATATTGTGTCAATTCAGGCCAGGTGTCCAGTTTACAGGCCCAGTAGTCAAAGGGGAATGAACTGTGAGGGAGAACATCGATAGGGGAGGAGAGGTAATTTTGAACCATAGTTGACAACTGCTGTCTCCTGTCTGTTGCAATCGATTCAGTATTATCAGTCGTGTGAGTGGTCCTCGAGAAATCAGTCCACAACATGGTCTTGAAATTCCTGTCTCTAACGCCAGTTCGGCTATGTGCACAACGAACACCTCTTTCATTTGGCCCAGTATGGCTCGTGGTAGAACCTGCACCACTGCTGCACTGCTGTGTGCTGGGAATGCCTCTAACAAATGGTTTACCAGAGTTGCTTGTTTGTTCACCAATATTAGCTCTAGGTTCTCCTGTGGCATGATGTTCTGTAATTTGCCTTTATATCGTGGATCGAGGATGCTGGCCAACCAGTAGTCGTCATCCTTCATAATTCTGACAATGCGGAGGTGCCTTTTTAGGATCCGCAAGAGATAATCACACATGTGGGGCAATGTTCCAGGTGTCAATGATGCACAGTGGTGGGTGTAGGAGCACTTTCTTCCAAATCCACATCCCTCCTGTCATGCACAAACCCTGTACCTGACCTTGGCAAGCCAACATTTTCTCTTGCCCTCTGAGAAGCATCCTCCTCCCCAAAATAATCATCCCCCTCATCCTCCTCCTCTTCCTCTTCTTCCACCACCTTGTCCAGGACAGTTCCCTGACATCAAGGCTTCCCTCCTCCTCCTCCTCTTCCTCCTCCGCTACAGACGTCTGATCCTTAATGTGCGTCAAACTTTGCATGAGCAGACACATAAGTGGGATGCTCATGCTTATGATGGCGTCATCTGCGCTCACCAGCCATGTGCATTCCTCAAAACACTGAAGGACTTTACAGAGGTCTTTCAGCTTTGACCATTGCTCACCCGACAACTCCATGTCTGCCCCCAAACTACCTGCCCGTGTATCCTCCCACAAATGCATTACAGCCTGCCTCTGTTCACACAGCCTCTCAACCATGTGCATGGTGGAATTCCACCTTGTTGCAACGTCTATGATTAGGCGGTGCTTGGGAAGGTGGAGTGATCACTGCAGCGATAGCTGCAGCCTCTGCATACGACTGGAGTCTACGAGCGAGCGTCAGATGTGCGAGCACAGTCTTCGCACCTTATGGAGCAGGGCTGTTAACTCCAGATATTTATTTAGGAAACACTGCACCATCAGGTTCAAGGTGTGAGCCAGGCAAGGTATGTGTCTGAGTTTTGCAAGGGCTATGGCGACCACAAAATTACGGCTGTCATCACTGACTACCTTGCCTGGCTCAATATGTAGACTGCCCAGCCATGACTCAGTTTCTCGCTGCAAGTAGTCAGCCAGTACCTCCGCGGTGTGTCTGTTGTCGCCCAAAGACATCACCTTTAAAACAGCCTGCTGACACTTACCACTAGCTGTTCGATAGTGGGACACCTCATGTGCAACAAAGGAGGCTGCGGATGGAGTGCTCATGCGACTGCGCTTTGTCCACGAGCTTTCGTTTCTGGAGGAGGAGGAGGGTCGAGCGCCTACAGGCAAATGTTTCCTATACCGTGGGCTAGGCAGCACTGTTCCTCCACCGCTGTCCCCTGTGGAGCCTGCATCCACCACATTAACCCAGTGTGCAGTAATGGCCACGTAACGGCCCTTGCCATGCCTACTGGCCCATGCATCTGTTGTGAGGTGCACCTTTCCACTCACTGATTGTGTGCATGGACAATGTGGTCTTTTACATGCAGGTGGAGGGCTGGGATGGCTTTTCTAGAAAAGAAGTGCCGACTGGGTAGGTCATAGCATGGGATAGCCTAGGCCATGCGCTCTCAAATGCTGCGCTTTCAACCAAACGGAAGGGCATCATCTCTAATGAGATCAGTTTGGAAATGTAGGCATTCAAAGCCAGTGTACGCGGATGAGAGGATGAGTACTTTCTTATCCTACTCAGAGTGTCTGCTAGGGTGAGCTGGACTTGAGAGCTGCATATGGGGGAACTAGTGGTGGACCTGATGAACTGAGAGGGGGTTGGTGATGGTGATGGTGGTGGTGCTGGCCTAGATTCAGTCTTTCATTGCAAAAACATTGTGATTCCCTGACTGTTTTGGCCTTGCGACGACACCTCAACATCTCTTGCTGGTGGTGTGCTTACCAGTCGGCATACAGTGAGGGAAGTGATGGAGTGTGCACATGTGCTACCTGAGGTTTTGTAGTCCGTCCACACTTGCAAGTGTGTGGTGATTAAATGTCTAAGCATGGAATTGGTATTCAAATTTTGGAGAGTTTTCCCTCGGCTAAAGGTCCTTCTGCACTTCTTACAGATAACCTTTGCCTCATCAATAGGATTTTGGTCAAAAAAGTTCCACACTGCACTCTACCTACTATGGTATAAATTTTCAGGGCTTGCACGCTGTGCTAATTTGACCGTCTGGGCAAGCTGTCCTGCAACTCTTTTTGTTTTTTACCACGTTTTTGGACAGCTACAGGCCTGCCAGATAACCGCTGCTCCGATGTCGATGCCTGCTGCGGATCCTTCTCCTCTTCTGAGCTATTGCCAGCGGCACCCTCTTCCCCCAATGGATGCCAATCTGGGTCAACAACTGGGTCATCCATCACCTCCTCTTGAATTTCAGCTTCACCTTCCTCTGTGTCACCATGTAAGGTGGTAGAGTATGCAGGAAGGGGCACCTGAGTTTCATCAGGGTCAGATTCTGGCTCAGCAGACTGCGAGGGCAATGTACTGCTCTGGGTCAATGTACCAGCAGAATGATATAGCAGTGGCTGTGCATCAGTGCACTCCATGTCAAATTCATCTTGGACTGGGGAATTCAGGATTTGACTTGGTAACCCAAGCATGGTATGTGAAAAGAGCTCCATGGAGTAATCAGAAGTGCGGCCTGCCGCATCCTTCACTTTTGTGGGGGTGAAGGACACAAGGAAAGGTGTTGTTCCTGACCAGAAGCCTGCACTGACGACTTGGTGCTTGCATTTTTGGACACTTCAGAAGAGGAGGCGATAGAGCTGGATGCTGTTTCCGCAATGTAAGCCAAAACCTGTTCCTGATGCTCCGGCTTTAAAAGCGGCTTACCTACTCCCAGAAAAGGTAACCTTCCAGGCCTTCTTGAGCCAGACGATGATGCAGGATCAACACCTCCTGCCTAACCAGCAGATGCACAACCATCACCATCAGTACCAGCTGCCCCCCGCCCACGTCCGCGGCCTCTTCCACTCAACTTCCTCAAGTTTGGGAAAATGTACCAAAAATACCAGCATATATATGGTAATATATATGGTACTGTGTGAGGAGCGTACAGCTGTATACAGTGTAGGGGGAAATTTAAATCTCGGTATTTATTTCCGTAGTCACACCCAGACGCTCTCCCAGTATGTATTCCAAACAGCAGATATACGGTACTGTTATGAATGAGTCACCGAGGAGGAAATACAAAAACAAGCTAAGCCACAGAAAACCAGAGAGGTTGGTAACTAAGCGGATTGCAGACCCCTGATCCTATCCACACAACTAGCAGTAGCAGTGGAGCGTACCTACGATGATCCTAGATGCCTCGTCACAGCCGGAGAACTGAATAAGCCTAAAGCAAGAAAAGGGGAAATCTAAACTGCCCCAGAGCAGACCCAAAAGCAATAGACAGCCCCCAAACATGTATTGTCGGTGAGACAAGATGAAAACACAAACACAGACAGAAAAATAGACTGAGCAAACGATGGGGCCCACACTAACTAGAAAGGACAGGAAAGGAAAGATGCTGTCTGCAATCATGCACAAAACCCTGCCAAAAAATGTCCAACACTTTCTGATAACTAAAACCCTGAAGTCGCTAGACTTCAATTCCCTATATCAGCACTCTGGTATATTCTGAAGACAAAGCAAAAAGAGACCAATCTGATCAGGGACAAAAAGCAAACTGGCATAAACAGAGACATAAGAAAGAAAATTCAGCACAGCCCCCGCAGGGGCTGGCTGACCACAAAAACTGAGTAAACCAGACCAAAACTTATGTGAAAAAATAGCAGAGCACACTTAGCTTGAGAAGGCAGGAACAGAACTGGAAACCAGAACCTCAGGGCAGGAAAAAATCACCAGCACAAAATTAGGGAGGTCTCTGCATTTTAGACCAGCTTCATTACCTACTGTCACCACTAGAGGGAGCCCGGATGGAGAACTCACGACTCCTCTGTCAACACAGCCAGCTCCATCACCCTCACCAGAAGCCAGAGGTAAACCAGAAAATGAGTTCACAACACGGTACTGTATCAGAAACGTACAGCTGTATAAAGTGTAGGGGAAAATTTAAATCTCCTTTTATATATTCCTTTAGTCACACCCAGACGTTCTCCCAGTATGTATTTGACCATCATCCAAACAGCAGACATACGGTACTGTATCAGAAGGGGACAGCTGAATACGGTGTAGGGGGTAATTTTACATTTCCGTATATTTATTTCCATTGTCACACACAGACGTTGTCTCAGTATGTATTTGACCGTAATCCAAACAGCAGATATACGGTACTGTATCAAAAGCGGACAGCTGAATATGGTGTAGGGGAAATTTTAAATCTCCATATATTTATTTCCGGAGTCACACACAGATGCTGCCTCAGTATGGATTTGACCGTAATCCAAACAGCAGATATATGGTACTGTATGAGAAGCGGACAGCTGAATACGGTGTAGGGGAAATTTTATATCTGTATATTTATTTCCAGAGTCACACACAGATGCTGTCTCAGTATGGATTTGACCGTAATCCAACCAGCAGATATACTGTACTGTATCAGAAGTGGACAGCTGAATAGGGTGTAGGGGAAATTTTAAATCTCTGCATATTTATTTCCGAAGTCACACACAGATGCTGTCTCAGTATGGATTTGACCATAATCCAAACAGCAGATATACGGTACTGTATCAGAAGCGGACAGCTGAATACAGTGTAGGGGAAAATTGAAATCTCCGTATATTTATTTCCGGAGGCACACACAGTCAGCATGTATTTGTCTGTGATACAAGCCAGTACACGGTAGTGTGTGAGAAGCATACAGCTCTATACAGTGTGGGGAAAAATGAACACTCGGTAACTGTGCAGAAGAAAAGAATAAAAGTATGAGTGCTGTGTAAAAAGCAGTCTGCACAGCAGTGTGCACAGAGCAATGCAGCTATCAGACAGCCTAGTAACCAGTGCTGCTGCACACAAAAAAATCCTCCCCTGTCACTGCACACTAATTGTACAGCACAATTGCTATCAGCAGAAGCACAGATTCTTTTTTCTTTCCTGCCTGTCTTTTTTATTTCCTGCCTAACACTCTCCCTATTGAGAAACAGTGGCAGAAACCTCTCCCTATGCTAAGATCGGCAGAAGTAAAATGGCGGTCTGCAGTCAGGGATTTTATAGCCTCTATGACGCCACACAAAGCAAGCCAATCACTGTAATGCCCTTCTCTAAGATGGTGGTGGCCGCTGCCTATGTCATCGCATTGCCCACAGTGTGCATCCTTGCTCATTGGCTGAGAAAAGGCACCAGTAAGCATTATGGGAACGTGACTTTGGCGCTCGGGTTGCCGACCACATGACCGACCTCATGCTATGGTCGGTTTTCGCTTGGTGAAACCCGACTTTGGCGAAAGTTGGCCGGCGACTTTTGAATCTGACCGACCTGTTTCGCTCAACTCTACTGAGCACATCACATCTTTCTGAATCCATCATAACATCCGCTACTGCACCTCATTCAAAATCCAGCAGGTTGTCTTGTTCACCCAACTCCACCCTCTGTTAGTACAGCTGCCAGCCCTCATTTGTGCAGTTGTGGTCATGTAAAAGATTATTTCCTCCTGTACATGGCAAAGCTAAAATCTTGAACTTCACCATTTTCAGTCTACTAATAATAACAGCCTTTATATAAATAGTACAAACATATATCGCAGAGATTTACAAGTTAGCAGGTCATACAAAACAGTCTAAGTTGCAAAGTAAATGATAATCCAACAATTAAAGTAAAAATATTGACGACCCTGCTCATAAGAGCTTACAATCTACAATGAGGTGGGGGTGTCACAAAGTACATTTGCTTATTTGTAATGATGTTCCAGCCATCTTAAGAAAATGGGGGGCAGATAAAAGTTGCATGAGGTAGTTACCAGAAAATAGTTGCAATGCTTTTGAGTGCGGTTGAGTAGGATTGCGAATTATGTTCAGAGAAGTAGAGAATAAGCTATATAATTAAAAAGGACTTTGATTAGTGAACATGATAGGCCACCCTAAACAGATGTGTTTTTAGGAAGCGCCTATAAATGAGTAAGCTGTGGTTGTACTCCTAATTTCATGGGGGGACAAACGGCAAGAGGTGAGTTATCTAGCTAGGAAATTGAACAGAGATGGACAAAGTCCAGATCAAGGGTGTTATCATCTTTGTGTGTCTCAGAGGTTGAAAGTTGTGAGAGGCCACGAGAAGTGAGCAGACATGGAAGCTAGGATGCAGTTGGGGAGGTGCGGCTGTTGAAGTCTCCCAGGATAAGGGTTTGCAATTCTGAGGACTCGAAGTGTGTCAGAAAAGCAGAAAAATGGTGACAGAAGTGTGTGGATGAGCCTGGGGGATGGTATATGACCACTACTCTGAGGGAGAGGTGATGGAAGACTCTGATGGTGTGAACCTCAAAAGAAGAATGGTGTGCAATTGGCCTGCATTTATTTTTTTAAAAATAGGTTTGGTGCTGGCAGCGTGTAGTGTAGGGTTATCGTGGAGTTAACAGTAATCGTATGGCGGTGTTTATACATATTACATGCATTGCTATCTGGGGGAGTATATTCCATATGCTCAATTAGTTTTCCCACTAACTAATTATTGGGAACAGCCTGCAGCCTCCATGGCTGATCATCGCTCAATCATGTAATTGTTTGGACAATAAGGGCCAGCTGAAAGCTCTTCATGCACACCAAGGGATGGTGAACTAAAACACTAGATACCAAGGTGTCACAAGACAGCAAATGTTTGAATCCCCAAGGCTTGCAGGTCAAAACTCTGTATGTAACAATTTCTTCACTGCTTCTGCCTCTTCCACCTCCTGTAGGGACTCCACCTGTGTCCGTGTCCTCAACCTCACCATTAATGAGACCCACTTTCCAACAGTGCAGATAATATTCCCCCACCTCCATACTGCGCAGCCAGGGAAAACCACAATCATGCAATGTTTATGCCTTGGAGAATTCAGTCACACAGCTCAAGCATTTTGGACAGCTATCTAGTCCGAGTTTGAGCAGTGGTTGTCTTCATTGAACATGAAATGAGTGAAGGCCATGTGTGATAATGGTGCAAACCTGATGGCGGACCTACGCCTGGAAACCACACACACGTGCCTTGCATGACTCACATCCTCAACTTGATGGTACAGCAATTTCTACACCTCTATCCCAGCCTGAATGTACTGCTGCAGAAAGCACAGCTGCTGTGTGCTCATTTCTCACATCTACACCACTTGTGGTCATTGACTTACATTCCTACAGAGGTCGTTCGGGCTACCAGTTAACCAATTGATATGTGCTGTGCTGACACTGTGGAATTACACTCTGCACATGTTGCAGCAACTATTGTAGCAGTGATTGACATTTTGCATAGTATGGCCCAATGCAGTATTAACTGTAAATATCATAGATGAACGACCTCGGCACCCTTTTGCACACTTTTAAAATGGCTAGTAAGATGGTTAGCACTGATGTTGCCATCATCAGCATCACTATTCTGATCATCTACATGCTGGAGCATGCTTTGAATAGTCTGCAGGAGGAGGTGGTGATCGCAGAGGAAGAGGAGATAGCAGAGGAGGATGCGGAACTGATAATATCTCTAAGTTTTGGACTGTCATTTTGCTGGCTGGTGCCATGAAAGGGTAGATTATAGTGATCAAGTGGGGCTCAAAGTTCCAGACAAACCTGTTAGTAAAGGTGCAGGAGCACAGGAACACATGGAGGAGGATGAGAAGGAAGAGATGATGGGCATGTAACAGTCAGGACATGAAGAGGATAATGATCTGTTGTCTGTAGTTGGTGGGAGAGGATGGAGGAAGCAAGCTTACATTATTCCCCACCACCAACATTCCATGTACTTGGACCTCATGGAAGTGGCTGACACACGAGCGCCTTCTTGCTACACTATCGGCAACATGATTGTTGGTCGGATTGTTTTGATTAGAAATAGTGCTGATCATTGGGCTGCCACTCTGTTAGATCCACGATACAAGAGTACATTTTTCCAAAAGTTTCACCCCTTTGAAAAGGACACGCGCATGCGGGAGTTTCGAAACATGCTTGTAGACAATCTTAGGAGTGATTTTTCACAAGACAGCAGTGAGACACACTGTGTGTATTACAGTTATAGACTTCCAACCCCATCAACGTCAAGTTATCAGCGCAAAAACATTAGCAGCAGCAGTGTAATGGCTGAGACAGTATGGTGGATTACTGGGATCCTCAGTTAAAACCCCACCAAAGATAACATTTACAAGGAGAAAACCAAAATACAAATATCCTAAAATAAAAAAGTAAAAAATAAATTGCAAAAATTGCATGAAGGTAGTAATAATAATAAGGGTATTTAGTAAACATAATTTTGATCAAAAGAATGTACAAGCCATCCTACCACATCAAGGCAACCCTTGTGGGACATTCTTAACTCTTGTATTTGACACCTTTACACTTGTCAAGTGACGTTATTATTTTTACTACCTTCATGCAATTTTTGCAGTTTATTTTTTACTTTTTTATTTTAGGAAATTTGTTTTTTTTTCTCTGTGTTTTCTGAAAAGGTTAATGTTTTATTAGTAACCTGTTAAGGAGTTTGCTCTTTATTGCTGTGCTTCACCTTTTTGGGCGATTTTTAATGTTATCTTTTGAATATGGTGTTATCTATAGGGCCCTTTCTACACTGCAGCGGTACTCTCCCAGATTCCTGCATTTAATATGTGTTGTAGGCGCGGCAAGAAAAGGGTTTTGCCTCTTCAGATACAAGCTTTGAAAGTATGGTGATTGGGCTACAAAAAGATGGCGGTGCGCATGTGTACCACACCTGAGTCTCCTGCTTCTTGCCGACGGCCTCTATTACTTGTGGCATGCGGATATGACGTCATCAAGGGGGTTTTCCTCCATGCACGCCACAAATGAGTGCTGAAAGCGGCTGCACCTGATACCCGGGGGCGGCAGTGACGTACGTGATGGAGGATTGGCCCATGACTGGGTGGGTTTACCATATAAATCAAATAGGTCTCAAGTCATGACACACACAATTTCCTTGAAAAAGCTAAAAAGGCGAAACGTGCGGCGGACTCCAGGAATTCTGTGAATAGGCAATTAAACGGGTATGTGCTCATGTTACATGTGATTACCAGCATGGGGATTTTTTTTTCCCTCTATATGGCACTCTGCACTTTAC
Organism: Dendrobates tinctorius; assembly: GCF_039654945.1. Lineage (NCBI taxonomy): Eukaryota > Metazoa > Chordata > Amphibia > Anura > Dendrobatidae > Dendrobates > Dendrobates tinctorius. The sequence goes on from NW_027361698.1 coordinate 49,000,992, forward strand.
AGACCATTAGGGGTCTAGGTGGATATATTCTTACATGCTGATATATTTCTGCACTTTACCATTACCTGTATCCATTCTTTTATTCCTGTATTTGTGTGTATTTCACTTGGGTATACATTCCTTCCTCTTAATTGTATTTTGTTTGTTTATCTATTATATGCATTTACTTAATAAAATTTATTACTTATTTATGATATATCTCTCTTTGTGAGTGGTGTGCTCAGGATACTTTGTATCCACTTTTTGGTCTATGTATTTCACATGCCCCTGTACTTTATGAATGCTGGGAAGTCCTATATGGTGAAGGTTCCCCTATCGCATTAGTATGTTTTTGGACATTTTTGTGGTCCTATTATTAGGAAGAGGGTCTCCGATACTGTTTGCCTATGCAGTGAATGCAAGGGCTGCAAAAAATTGGGCCTCATAAAAAAATGGTCCCAATAGAAAGGAGAGGGTCTCCTATACTTTTAATGCCCATGCACTACTAGTACGGACAGACAAACATTTACCGCTGGGGGGTATACAAGAACATAATGTAGAACAAATTTTTTTACGGGCATAATAAGCACCCTTTAAGAAAATTGTGGGTGTTGCATCAGGGACTAGGGTCATCTTGGTGATATGTTGGTGGATGATGAGGAGAAGGAGGAGGACAACAGCAAACAGCCAAAATCAGGAAGGGCACGTGTGGGTGTGAAGAAGTGCAAGGCAATAGACCTTCCAAAAAAAGACACTGGATTTCAGTTTGCTACGCTGCTATCGTTCGGTGGGGTAGAGAAGTCTGGCCCAGTCCAGCCCCTGTTCATTTTTATCAGAGTCAGCCTGTCAGCCATTTCAGATGACAGGCGTTTGCACTTATCAGTTATGACATCCACTCAATGCCGAATTTTATTTCCCATTGACATGCATTGGGGTCGGGTTTCGGACGAAACTACAACTTTTTTTGCCCTAGTCGGACCAGTTTAATCTGAAACGAATTTTGTTTCATGAAACCCGATCCGACTAAAGTCACTCAACTCTAGTTGTGGGACACGTGCTTTTGGTATGCGTGGATGGCACATCGGGAGAAATAGTGGCAGCTGGGACAGAGTGCCAAGTGTTAGCTGCCGCCATCAGGTTGCAGAAAGCTTCTGTCTCCACGAACCTAAAGGGCAACATTTCGAGCACAATCAGTTGCAAAATGTGGGAATTTAGTATTGTGACCTATGGGGCATTGGCTGAGTATTTGTGCTTGCGTTCCAAGGACTGGGGTATGGACAACTGAATGCTGCATTGGGACAAAGATGTGGACATGCTTGCTGATGGTGTTAGTTAAATGTGTGCAATGACAGGTGCAGGGCAGGAAGCATCTTTGCATGCACCATGGACAGGGGATTGCCTTGCACGCACAACAGCAGAGGAAGCAGTGTTGTCACCCACAGACACTGTTCCTGGACCCTAGGGTTTGGCCCACAAAGTCAGGTGCTTTGCTGCCATATGCCTGATCAAGCTGGTCGTGGTCAGGCTGGTAGTTTTGCTACCCATGCTGATGCTGGCAGGTGGTGCAAATGGCCTTTTTGGGGTTATCGGCAGAGTCTTTAAAAGCAACTAGACTCGGGAAGACCTCACAATTGTACTGGCAACTTCTGTCGTATTGCTGTTACTGGGAATGATTGTCTACCTTCTGTCTGCGGCCACCACACTGCTTCTTCCTGCCTATTGGAGTGCTACGACTCCCCCCCCCTCTCTCGCTCTGCATGTCCTCCTGCCAGGTTGGGTCAGTTACTATATCTTCCACCATCTCGTCTTCCATATTGCACCCTGGTCCTCCTCCTGACTTTCTGGCAATTGTGTCTCATCATCGTCCACCTCTTGTGACACTTTCCTTCTGTCGCCTTCGTGTGACTGTGGCTGCTAAAATATTTGGGCATCGCTACATGTGATAAATGGAAAAGTGAACAGATATTAGGAATGTCTAAGTTTGGAATCAGTTGTCTGTGCACTTGGCATGGTGGGAGGAAGGAGGAGTAGGATGAGGAATATGCAGTCCAGACTCATGACTACTGAGACTTGACTATATGGAAGACAGGGTGGTGGTGGCAAAGTGTCTGGAAGCATTATCTGCTATCCAACCAATAACATTTTGACACTGCTCTCGGTTCAATAGTGGTGTGATGCGGTCCCCTAGTAATTAGGACAGGAAGGTTGGGAAAAAAGATGTGGGTGTTTGTTGTGGCACAATTTCAGCTTGGCCTCGGCTTCGGCCTCTGCATGTACCATCACCATCATGTCCAGTTCCCCGTCCCTTGCTACACGCCTTGCCCATGTTAAATGGAGAACAATATTTTCAATGTTCTCTCCAAATGGTTGAATTTGGAGCAAACTTATATGTGATCCGTGTGGTGAAAAACCACAGTTTTAAATAGCTGGCCTGTAGGTAACTATTTTAAACAGCAAACTGGTGTCATCAACTTCATTAACACAATGCAACAAAATGTAAATGGAGGCTAAAAATGGCAGAATTTTGAGCACACTTATATGTGGTCCGTGTGACAGGCAAACCACAGCTTTAAATAGCTGGCCTGTAGGTAACTATTTTAAACAGCAAATATATGTAAGGTATTGGTTGATATTAAGGCCTTGCATTTTGCCCTGTACCAACTGCTTACACAGTTCAGTAGAAACATAAGTTATACAAATATAGCAGGCAAACTGACTAATGAACTAAGTGTTTGATGTTCTTATCTGGAGTCTCAAATTATGCTAAAAGCTTCATCAACAGTATGGCACATTTTGGTCAGTGATGGTGATATTTTAGCATTTTTGGGAGTATAAATTGGGGAAATGAAAAGTGTACTTCAGGAACAATCAGGACATGGCAATTTAACAGCAGATTCTGGATGTTTAAATTATTTTGATTTTCATTTGTTGGTTTGCATGTCTATATACAGACACATGTATGTTGTTTAAATGCCAAGTATAATTGCACAGATGAAGGCAATGTGTAGAGATCGCTTATAGGAAATAGTAAGGAGTGCATCGGGCAACATGCGGCTCTCCACGACGAGGAGCAGGATCAAATTGGAGGAAGAAGTATTTTAGGGTGTCGCCCAGTTTCATTATAGCTGCTTGATATCCACAATGGTAACAGTAAGGCCTCTTTCACACTTCCGTTTTTTACAATCAGTCACAATCCGCCAGGTTTTGAAAAAAAACGGATCCTCAAATTTTTTTTGAGGATCCGTTTTTTTCCCATTGACTTGCATTAATGGCGGATTGTGACGGATTGCTGTCCGTTGCATCCGTTTTTTGTGAGGATCCGCCAAAAGTTGCTGTCCGTCACCATCCTCAAAAATTTCAAAACGGAGCTTGTAACGTTTTTTTCTCTGGCGGATCCTGCAAACACTGATTTAACCCGAATTTCTTTCTGGGTGCCGGAGAAAAAAAAAAAATTCTCTCTCTCTCTCTCTCTCTCTCTCTCTCTCTCTCTCTCTCTCTCTCTCTCTCTCTCTCTCTCTCTCTCTCTCTCTCTCCTCTTCCCCGCCTTTTTGGCGGATTATAACTGATGCAAAAAACTGAAGTGTGAAAGAGGCTTAATTAGGTGCAATGAAAATGGTAACCACATTCCTGTCATGACACGAGTTGATGAGCGCATGACACCAAAGTGAGTCCATTGGCATGGTTAAAAGTTTCAGAAATATCCTGTCCAAAGGTGTAGCCAGTGCCTCGGGGGAAAATTCCCCAACCACCACTATCATCTGGATCTGATCACAAAAGGTCACACGTTTTTCTCTCCTGTGGGACTTCTTGCAAGTGATCCAGAGCATGAATATGAACCAGCATATCGATAGATGGGGAAAGACCTCCATGGAGACAGAAGATCTGGCCATCAATTAAAGCTGTTAATGGTATGTAGTCGAAGAGATCACTTACTGTACATTCCCATACTTCCGTAGACACTCATCACAGAAACCATAGACTTGAGTGATTTCTCAAGATTCATGGTTCCCTCTCAATATTGTTATGCATTCTGGGTAATGAACCTTTAGTTCTACAAGTAGAGTAACTGTCTCCACAGAGCAATAGCCTCTATCCATGTAGTCTCCCATGAACAGGTAGTTAGTGTTCTTAGACTTGCCCCCAATTCTGAAGAGTTCCATGAGGTCATGAAATTGGCCATGGACATCTCCGCACATGGTGACTGGGCAGCGAACATCCTGCACATTTGAGTGTTTAGTAAGAATTTATTTTGCCTTCTCTCACAGGGTGCGCACTTGGCTCTTGTTCAGTTGTTTGCAGTCTTTCAGCTGCTCGATCCACTGGTCCAACTCCTTCATGAATGTCTTGTCAACCATATCCTGCAGCTCCCCTGGGATACACACAATACGACACACTCTGCCCCGCTCCTGGCACATTCACTCTTGCCACAGCTATGGCTGTTGTCTCAGAAGAGGTGGCCACCGCACTGCTGCATCGTTCTCTCTCTCTTCCATCTCAATCAATCTCGCCTTCACCCCCACAGCTGGGAGTGAGCACCTAGGAGAGGGCTGTCATCTGTTCCACGTATGAAGACATCAAACGGAATGAGGGGAGGGCTGGGGGCAGCATGTGCGTTCACGAGCTCTGGAAAGTAAACATCAGGGACATAGAGATCCCGAGAATGTGCCCGCGCTTCTCATCAGGTCTTTATCAGACTTGGCACTACCATGCTCGTCACAGTCTACTCCGGAATCAGGCAGTGTAGGGAGAGGTGCTGCTGAGTTAGGGAGATATTTGCTAGTTTCTTAGTTAGGCATACTACAATATGTTATACACATATCCATATCAACTAACAGTCCTTCACAAGGATATTGGAAAGAAATATAGAGGAGGAGACAAGGGGTGCAGAGTCTAAGTGTAGGTGTATATTCACCACAAGAAGATATATATTGTTGCACTCACCCTTTGGATGTCTTGTGTGCACATTCAAATGATCCTTATGGTGGATCCACTCCTTATAATCTTCCGATCTGCAGCACAATTGCAGGAACTTTGCCAGCCTAGGTCCAAGGACTGCATGTGAATACTATGGTATAAAGAAAAAAAATTCCTTTCTCGGCGCTTCCGAAGGACAAGGATGGTTAGAAGTTGAGATGATTTGCTCAGTAACAAATTAAATAGGACACTTTGATAAGAACAAAAAAACTTGTTTCAACCCATAACAGCCTTCATCAGGTATAATATGTGCTTTAAAAATGTTTTTAAAGAAAGTTGCCTTTATAGACTGGTGACTTCTGACACATAGCAGGGGTGTGCCTTGATTGATTGGGATTAACACCCCACCCCAATTGATTCAGTGTGATCCTAAATCAATCCTAGTATATCAGAATGGTATAATAGTATATAATAAAACACAAAAAATACACTATATGCAAAAAATATTATAGATTGTAAAATTACACAGTGAATCCTGTAATGCTATCCACAAATATTTCTAAAACAATTATACTACATATCGTCTTAACAAAATTTAAAAGTTTGGAAAGGAGAAAATAAAAAATGTTTTTTCATCTTTCATTCATCTCTTCTCGCTCTCCCTCCACTCTCCCCTCTCCATTGAAAATCTCTACACATTTTCCACTGTTTCATTGAGGATGTAAGGTTTTCAAATGGAAAATCTAGTAGGACTCTTTTCTATTTAATTTCTCGATTCTGTTTGTGTCATTCTGTGGTACTTGTTCCACAGGGGTTACATTTATGTCAAATTTTTTGGAGTTTTCAGATGTGGATCTAAAAAGTGTCACTGCTGCAACATCATCAGTCATAAACAAAATTGTATTTTATCAAGCAGTACAGGAGAGACCATAAATATAAATCAACACCTCTCTTGTGAGAGCGACTATGTTATTTATGTGATTACTTGTGCTTGTGGCCTTCAATACATGGGTCATACACAGACAGTGCGATTGCGTATGAATGGTTACAGACACAACACCTAAAAAAAATTTTAAAACATAGTCTGTCCAGACACCTTCTGGTTAAACATCACAAAAAATTTAACATAAAAGTAACTTCTGTGGAACAAATACCAGATTACAGAGTCTCACCCTTCCACCTGCGAGCCAGGATTAGAGCAACTGCGACTTTGGGGCTTCCAAACCTGACTACCCCAACCAGTGACACCCCATGTTTGGAGGAGACCCACAGAGAAGTGGTAACGACAAGCTTAGGAAGCTGACAGTTCATTGAGGTATGTGGCCAGGGGAGCTGATTGTTCCAACCTGGATTGTCCAAACATATTTGAGGGTTCAGTTATTGTCAATGGAGCAGATCTGTATTCCTCCATTATGCCATAGCTACTATCATGTAGATTCTCATTTGAAACAGAGGCAGACCCTCCTTTTACAATTCACAGCTCTCAATTCAGGCATTTTTACACAGTATTGGGGGAAAGTGGAAGGAGGTCATTTCACATTGCTTGAGTGTTCAATCAATAGGCATAGTTTGTTCTTCATATTTGCAGAGCAGCAATGGGTAAATAACATTTTGGCAAATACTGAATATTCTATTATCCTTGTTTTCCAAGGATAGTAGAACAATATTAGGACAGATACAATAGGTAAACAGTAGCCGTTCAACAAACATCCATTCAATTGACAATGAGTCAATGTTCAGTCTCATGTAAACAATAACTCATGTCCCAGGACTTACTGAAATAGTACTTCTGGATAATTAAGAATAGATGCTGTGTCAATTATTTTAGGGACCACATCATATTTGAAGTGACTTTGGCTTATGTGACAGAAAAAACCCAAAAGGGATTCTATTTTAAAAACTGCGCCCCCCAAAGTGCTCCAAACCACATTCAATACATTTATTAATCCTTTGGGTGCTTCACAGGAAATAAAGCAACGTTAAAGAATTGTTTAGTCCCATTTTTTAAAATTTTCACATGTGTAACATGAGAAAATGGACAAAGCATTTTCCTATGTGGTACACCGATACCTTACTGTTTTATGTGGTGGAAAAATGCTGATTGAAATTGTGCTGATGTCTGGTGAACGCAGTACCCGGGTCATTGCAACAGATTTCAATGTGAGACACGTTACGCAAGAAAACTGTCACCATTCCCATTTTATTTAGGTGTATCTGGGACGCCCTCGCACACCCAGGGCAGCGGGGCACTCAGTACCTGGCCAGTGCCAAGGCGGGAATGTGCCACAGCAGCAGCGACCCGGTCCGTGGCCCCAGGCACCCAATATCAATGACGGTGATGTTAATGGTGTTATAGTTTATTAGACTAGTTCGTGACGCCACCCGTGGTGTTTGGCAAGTAAGATGTTGAGCCAACGCTGCATGCAGATCCGCTGGGACTGATGGTGTGGTGCAGCAAAGATGGTGTAGCTCCCCACAGGTGGATCTGTAGTCCCAGGGCAGTGTAGGTGCAATGGATGAGGAGAGGCGCAGAATGGTATGGAGGCTGGTACCCAGGTGTAGTGGTGCGGGAATAAATGGAGGACACCCGAGTATGCGGTTCCAAAGCTTTATTCACTGTTTGCAGTTCACTCCACTGCCTGCCTCCGTACTGTGTTCTCCAGGTCAGGGCCCCAGCCAACCTCCAGGCAGGATAGGATTCTCCCTTCCACACTCCGCCAACATGTACCTTACTGAACGACTCCTCCAATGCGCCTTTAGGTGCGAAGCACTCCAGTACTTAGTTACCCTGGAATGCCTCTTTCTAGGTGTTCCTAGTCTTTACTTGCATGACAGACAGCTGTAGCCTGCTTAGGGGACTCCTCACTGTGTCCCGGCTCTCTATTCAGTTGCTGTTGTGTCCCAAGTCTATGATGGGAGCAAAGCGTTAGCGGCTCACCACTCCTCCGGTGTCTGTTGCCGGACATAAAGATCCAATCAACCTCGGGGACTGGGCCCCGGCCTTTGCACTCTCTGGACTGGAAGGGTTCTCTATCTTTCTTCAACCAGCTTCCCACCGTCATTCTATTCTCCTTCGTTCTGATCTGTTCTATCTCTCTTATGGAAGGTTAGGTGATCAATCTTATCAGTCTCTTTCTCTGGTCTTTTTCATGCCAGCAGCCCAGATCACTGGTACCTGCTGCAGCCTGTCCTTCAGACACCCATCTTCTCTCTTAACCAACCAACTAACTAACTGTCCACTAACTCTCACTCTTCCCACTCTTTTATATCATCTCACTCCACCCGCCTCCCAGCACATCTCGTGTTACGAAGCAGGGTTCCACGAGGAGTGCTCTGCTAACCCCCAGCCTGAAGCTGTTAGGTGGCCCCACTGAACTATCCTGTGCATGGAATGCAGGTGTGGAGCGTGGTCAGGAGTTCCCACCTTACCTGGATGGTGGGGCACTACACCTTAGGAGAAGGTGCAGTACCTCTGTGGCGACTGAAGCCTCTGGGGCGCCACATATCCATATTAATGGCCCACACAAAAAAGTTTTCCTCATCACTGAACATAATGTTCTGTGCAAACTGAGGGCCCTCTTCCAATTTTTGTTTTGCCCATTCTGCAAATTCAGCGCACCGATCTGAGTCACCAACCATTCCCATTTTATTTAGGTGTATCCATATAAATGGCCCACCCTGTAGATTTATATTTGTTTTTTATGTTTGCTAGTGTGAGACACTAAAAGATGTATGTTTTCTTGCAAAAAATGCATTACCATATTTTGAAAGCTATAGTGTTTCTATATTTCTGCTGACAGTCATGTGAGGGATTGTTTTTTTGCAGGAATACCTGACCTTTTTATTAGTACCTTTTTAGGGGAGCATAACATTTTTTTTTAATTTCCTTCTATTCCTTATGATTTATGAGTGGCAGATTGAACAAAAAACAGCAATTCAGGAACATTTCTTTTTTTATGCTGTTCACCATGTGGTAAAATGGTAAAACAGCCTCAATCTTCAGGTCAGTATGATTACAGCAATACCACATTTATGTCATTTTTTTATTCTTTGCCACTTTTACAAAATAAAAACTGTTTTACAGAAAAAAGAATTGTTTTTTGCATTGCTACATTTTGAGAAATATAACATTTTTATTTCTCCTCTGTCAGAGGTTATGGTGGCCTTTTTTTTGCCAGACAAGATGACGTTTTCGCAATGCCATTTTTATTTACATTAGACCTTTTGATCATGCTTTGTTTAATTTTTTTTGAGCGGTATTATGAAAAAGCACAGTTTTCTGCAAAGTTTTTTATTTTTTTACATTGTTCACTGAAGGGGTTAGCTACCGTGACAGTTATACAGATCAGGTTGTTTTGGACATGGCAATAACAAATTTGTGTACTTTTTTGTTTATTTTAATGTTTACATAACGATACACATTTGTTGGTATAGCATTTTTCTCTATTTTTTATTTTTTACTCTTTTGTGATTTAAAAAATATATGTTTTTACAATTTGTTTAATACTTTTATTACATAGACCCTCTATGGGACTTTTATTAGTCTGATCGCTGGTATAATGCATTGCAATGCATTATACCTGTCAGTGTTGCACTGACAGAAGCCTCTTAAACTATGCTTCTGCCATGATCTAAAGATGTCACCGTACCTGGCAGACTTTGAGGTTGCCATGACGACCATCATACTCTCACGATGTTGTTTCTTGGATGCCGATCGGACAGGAGACTGAGCCCCTTAACTCTCCCAGCCTCCTAAATGTCGTGGTCAACATTGATCTCTTCATTTAGGAGGTTAAACAGGCAGGGGGAATGTGGAAGAGTGGCAAGAACTGGCCTAGTTTGCCATGGGCATACTGTCATGTCTAGCCTCCAGTGTACCATCATAGAGGGGATTAGAGTTGAGCGACTTTGGCTGGATCGGGTTTCATGAAACAAAATTTGTTTCAGATGAAACTGGTCCGACTAGGCCAAAAAAAGTCAGAGTTTCATCCGAAACCCGACCCCAATGCAAGTCAATGGGAAATAAAAGTCGGCATTGAGCGGATGACATTCATCCACTCAATGCCGACTTTTAATCCCCATTGACTTGCATTGGGGTCGGGTTTCGGATGAAACTCCGACTTTTTTTGCCCTAGTCGGACCAGTTTCATCTGTAACAAATTTTGTTTCATGAAACCCGATATGACCAAAGTCGCTCAACTCTAGAGGGGATTCATCATGGCTGGTGGCATTATCACAAAAAAAGACCAGGTTATGTTCCACAAATGTAAAAAGTGTTATGTATGATGTAATGCTTTTTATAGTGCTGTACATAAAAGGAAACAAACTGTGCGGCACGCTATGATGTCATTTTACTTCTGTTGATGTGCACCTGAGCATATATGTGTTAATCACGTGACCTATCACATGATCTCTCAAGGGAATCATGTGACATGTCACATGATATTTTGGGTGCCGTGGAGGGCTAGCCCTCGAAACTGCACGGGACCCTGGCTACTCTTAATTCACTCATATTGGGACGCTTTAGAAAAGCAGTGATTCTGCCATATATTGTTCAAGGATAAAATGTAACTTAGTGTAATCCTATTCTGAGAAGTCTATCACACGGAGCCGAAAAATATAGAAATGTGGATTTTTTTTCTTGAACAGATAGAAATGAAAGGAAACAAAAGCAGTTGACGAGAAATAATTAGAAATTCTGTGAACCCTAAATGGAGTGGCCTGTCAATACTTGTTGAGTTATTCTAATTATTGTTATTGAAGTCTGCACACATTGCATTTTATCATGCCAGATGTAAGCAATTAATCAAACTTTGGCTAGCAATCTTTCAATTATGGATATTGTGGACTTTATGAATATATGGTAAATGCATTCTGGAAAGAGATTTATTTGCCAGCATATAAAACCGAAGCATGGATAAAGAAGAGGAAATGTGAAGTACCGTATGAAGAAAATGCTGATTAATCTTAATATTATTTTTCTTATTATTAATATTTGGATTAAAAGTATTTAACTATATTCTGTTTTTTATTTTTTTTTATCAATTCAACTTTACAGTCGGTTTTAGCACATAAAGAATACAGAATATGTACAATAAATCAGACTATGTGTATAGGCATGCACAGAGTATGTTTATCTATCTGTCATTAAAAATTGGAGGCAGCATACCAATACAAGCATGGAAAAATTAGTGATGGTGACATTTTGGTTAAGAAAACTAGAACCTTTCTCAAACAATGTACATGTGCATGTATTGCACTTTTATGTGTGCATCAGCTTCAACAGTATACATGAAAATAAAGTCCAATGTGCTGTTATATCCATTATAATATATGATTATCTATCTATAATCAATATATCATGTCTAAAATAATAATAAATTAGGAAAATATTTTGCAGCATTTTAGGAGTGAGCGCCCTTCTCGCAAATGCATATTAATAGACAGTCGAGAATACATTCAAAAGGAAAAATTGGCTTTTATATTGGTGCTCCTTTCAAGAACACATGCAACATTTACATATCGAGAAACTGAAAATGCATCCTACAAAGAAAAAAATAAATACAGTTGTTATCCAGAATTTTTTCGATATTTTATTATTTGTTTTAAGTAAGCTATGTACCCGCTTCATAAAATGGTGCTTTGTTTCAGTAAAAAAATAAAAGCCAATTCTAAGCCTGCAGATATTGTTAAAAATGTTCTGTAAGGTGTTGTTCCATAGATAAAATGCGCTCACAGAAGCCAGGTGTCAGGAGGACTCCTGTGCCAGATTTAGTCTGGAGAAGTAATAATTATGTTTTACTCTATTATTCAGTCTGAGCATGATTGCAAACTTCATGCCTGTGAGAGAGAATTTTGACTTAAATACTGCACCTTTCTGTAAAAGGGTAGATCCCTCTTACGTACTGTAGTTTTAAGGGTCCATATTTGCCTTTTATATATTATCTGTATTGATCTCTTTTAATTATAACTTTTATTTTAAATTAATTTTCCTTTTATGCAAATCACCCATCAGGATGGATGTTTTGCTTGGAGTACAGATTTTCATATCAGTTGGTGGAGAACCGGACATACCAAGCATCCTTGATTCCCTTCTCAAAGTAACCCAAGCGGGAGGCTCTACAGGATGGTTACTTTACGCAAAAATAAAACAATTGGTGTTCTACGCTGTTTAAAACTCATAAAGTCACCCCTGTGCAATCTGCATAGTGCTGCCGCTAATGATACCAGGCAATAAAGTGTCCATCTTCAAAAATAATGGGGGGAGCGCTTTGACCTTTACATTGATTCTTTTTCATTTTTGCTACGTCCTTAAATAATGATGTTTAGTATCTTTGTTCTGTGTTCTATACACATGTCATTAATCACTTTATGTATCGATAACACATTGTGGCAATCTGCGGGTAGGCACTAATGATGGGGTCCATGGTATGGATCTGACCATTGACCCCAGGTGTGCATGGCATTTGTATGTTCTTTCTGTCTTTGCACAAATTATCTTTGTCTTGAAATGGAACCAGACACTTGTATCTTTTGGAGATATATTGCAAAAAAACGAAAAATATATAAAAAAGAACTCAAAAGTAAATGACTCAGCAAATCAACGGAAAAGTCAAAGTTCTAAGTCCAATGACATATGGAAAGGGGTGGTCGTAATGGGACTGTCTATATGACAGCCAGCGGCTGTTTCCATTGTTATTAGCAACAGAGTTAGTAGCAGAAAGCTAAAAGTAATAGTTCATTTTTCTTTGTGTTTCAACAGGGACAATAGAAGGAGTAAATAGATATACCTTCTGTACCTTTGTGCTGCAGAGCACTTAGATGCAACATTTCAAATATTGATTTCACAACCCTAAGAGTATTGTACCCTTTCAATAATAAATAAAATATCTTCTTATTGCTTTTTATATACAGTATATATTACTTTATAATTAGATATCTGCTGATTTATTACAATAGAGAATACCCAGCTCTATAGCATTTCAGCTTTCCGAATTTGATTTTTTTTTCCGATTTAAAGCTGTAAAATATTTTCAAATATTGTGACTTTTTCATGTCTACCCTTGTTTTCTTTACTCTGAAGACTATAATATGTTACTCACGTAGAGCAAACCACATGGGTAGAGAAATACACAGATTACGTATTCAGAATTGTTCTTAATACATTGCTTGGAGGTTTTTGATTCTCCCTTTAGGAATACAGAATGCATCTCTTGTAATTAAATATTTTCATATGGAACAGTTACCTCAAATAAAAGTAACCACAGGCAGAGACGCCTGCCATGGTGCAATGTCTGCTTTGCTTGGTTTTATCATGGAAATAAAGGGAAGTAAACCATTTGAATTTCAAATAGAAATACAGACAAAAGAATTAGGATGATAGAAAATTAAACACAGCTTAACTATTTTATACAGACCTTGTATCGATCTACCCAGAAAACATAAGAACAGAGACACATCTAGCATTCTGCATGGTTGATGGCTTCAAATGCATTTGATGTATATCTCTCAAAGCTGTCCAATGAAGATTTCAGATGAAAGAGATTGTTTTAAAAGGGGGCACAAATGATCCCAGCAAACAGTAAAGATATCCTTAAATAATGGATATTAATATTTTTCAAGAAATTCCATAATGTGTTGCTTAAAAACGTCAAAGTAAACAATTTGAGGAAAAAATGGACACATATTTTCCATTCTTGCTAACATAAAGTAATCTATTATTAGCTGATTTTGTATGATTCAGAACTTGACTACTTCTTTTTGGCTGTACTCTTCATGGCTTTATTTCAAAATTTATAACCTGAGTGTAGTTTGTTAAAGGAGTTCTGTCATCATGAAAAATGCATTTAAATAAGCAGAAAACAAGTACAAATATATGTAAATGTAAATAAATATTTTTTGTATTTTACAGCTTTTAAAACTTAGGGCTCTTTAAAAAAAAATAATAAACTTCTATCTTCTAGAATGAGTCCTCTGGCGTTATTCCAACTGTGAGCTTTATCAGTCCATCCCAGTGACCGCTCAGGTGGCCAAGCATGCGCTGTTTCTTACATAATTAAAATTAGTTTTCATTATGTGTGAGGTGCGCTGATGCTCACGAAGATTTGAAAACGCACACAGGATGCTGAATGCTGGGAAGCATGGGAAGCATCTGCAGTGATTGCAGACAGACTCTCCCATGCTTAGACAGATCTATCAACTGTGGAACATCCTAGGAGTGCTGTCAGATCTGTGTAAGCAGGTAGAGTTTCTATGCAAACAAATCAGACTTTTCCCATGCTTACCCTCACAAAACTGCCAATTCTGTGTAAATGCACCCTTGTCATCCATCTTTCCTAAGCAAGATTTTAATTACAAGCTACTCCTTGATTTCTTTTTCTACTCTACTTCAGATGATACCTGGCTTTTCACATGGAAAGGTAGGATATTAGTGGCAGCAAACATTCAAAATGCTATCAACTTGTCAGAGATGGAAGGCTTAACATTTTTTGATAAAAAAGTTAACTGAGTATCTCATATTTTAAAGCATATAGCGGTAGCCAGGTTAACTTACTCATTAATCACAGTGTGCTGATACAGAGTTTATGTATATCCCTGCCCAGGATATCTTGCTAATTCAGATAGTGAGTGCCCACCTACTGTATCTGTCAAAACACCTCTTTGTTGTGCACACTCCTGCATATGTTGCAGTCATAAAGCAGTATATGGGCTGTATGGGTCTGTAACTTCACTCTTACAGTGTGATGTAAATTCTCATAGATTTAATATTGCGCTTTGTACCCTGTTCTGTGTGCACAGCTTATGCAGGAGCTAGACACTTTAAGGGCGTGTTTTGACTTTTTCAATGGAGGTCTCAGGATCGGAACCCACCACCAGCACCAGCATACTCAGGACAAATTGTACAATAACTTTTGGGGTCCTGTTTCCCTTGGGGAAAATAAAAATTGAGGGTGAAAAGATTATTTATGTGGAAAAAATATGATTTTTTTAATTTTACGGCTGTACGTTATAAACTTCTGTGAAGCCCTTGGGGGTTCAAAGTTTTCACCACAAATCTAGCTAAGCTCCTTGGGGGTGTCTAGTTTCCAAAATGGTGTCATTTGTGGGGGGGTTTCCACTGTTTAGGCATATCAAGGGCTCTCCAAACGCGACATAGCATCCAGCAAATTCTGCGTTTAAAAAGTCACACGGCGCTCCTTCCCTTCTGAGCTCTGCCATGCGCCAAACAGTGGTTTACCCCCACATATGGGGTATCAGCGTACTCAGTAAAATTTGCATAACTTTTGGGGTCTTGTTTCCCTTGGGAAAATAAAAATTGAGGGTGAAAAGATCATTTTTGTGGAAAAAATATGATTTTTTAATTTTACGGCTGTACGTTATAAACGTACAGCCGTAAAATTCAAACGTTCCTTGAAGCACTTTGAGGTTCAAATTTCTCACCACACATCTACACTCACTGGCCACTTTATTAGGTACACCTGTCCAACTGTGTGTTAAGACTTAATTTCTAATCAGCCAATCACATGGCGGCAACTCAGTGCATTTAGGCATGTAGACATGGTCAAGACAATCTCCTGCAGTTCAAACCGAGCATCAGTATGGGGAAGAAAGGTGATTTGAGTGCCTTTGAACGTGGCATGATTGTTGGTGCCAGAAGGGCTCGTCTGAGAATTTCAGAAACTGCTGATCTGCTGGGATTTTCACGCACAACCATCTCTAGGGTTTACAGAGAATGGTCCGAAAAAGAAAAAAAATCCAGTGAGTGGCAGTTCTGTGGCCGGAAATGCCATGTTGATGCCAGAGGTCAGAGGAGAATGGGCAGACTGGTTCGAGCTGATAGAAAGGCAACAGTGACTCAAATTGCCACCCGTTACAACCAAGGTAGGCAGAAGAGCATCTCTGAACGCACAGTGCGTCGAACTTTGAGGCAGATGGGCTACAGCAGCAGAAGACCACACTGGGTACCACTCCTCTCAGCTAAGAACAGGAAACTGAGGCTACAATTTGCACAAGCTCATCGAAATTGGACAGTAGAAGATTGGAAAAACGTTGCCTGGTCTGATGAGTCTCGATTTCTGCTGCGACATTCGGATGGTAGGGTCAGAATTTGGCGTAAACAACATGAAAGCATGGATCCATCCTGCCTTGTATCAACGGTTCAGGCTGGTGGTGGTGGTGTCATGGTGTGGGGAATTTTTTCTGGGCACTCTTTGGGCCCCTTGGTACCAATTGAGCATCGTTGCAACGCCACAGCCTACCTGAGTATTGTTGCTGACCATGTCCATCCCTTTATGACCACAATGTACCCAACATCTGATGGCTACTTTCAGCAGGATAATGCGCCATGTCATAAAGCTCGAATCATCTCAGATTGGTTTCTTGAACATGACAATGAGTTTACTGTACTCAAATGGCCTCCTCAGTCACCAGATCTCAATCCAAAAGAGCATCTTTGGGATGTGGTGGAACGGGAGATTCGCATCAGGGATGTGCAGCCGACAAATCTGCGCCAACTGTGTGATGCCATCATGTCAATATGGTCCAAAATCTCTGAGGAATGCTTCCAGCACCTTGTTGAATCTCTGCCACGAAGAATTGAGGCAGTTCTGAAGGCAAAAGGGGGTCCAACCCCTTACTAGCATGGTGTACCTAATAAAGTGGCCAGTGAGTGTAGATAAATTACTTGGGGGGTCTAGTTTCCATAATAGGGTCACTTATAGGGGGCTTCCACTGTTTAGGCACATCAGGAGCTCTCCAAACGCGACATGGCGTTCGATCTCAATTCAATTCGTTGAAAAAGTCAAACAGTGCTCCTTCCCTTCCATGCTCTGCCATGCGCTGAAACAGTGGTTCCCCCACATATGGGGTATCAGCGTACTCAGGACAAATTGCACAATAACACTTGGGGTCCAATTTCTCCTGTTACCCTTGGTAAAATAAAAAAAATTGTACCTGAAGTAATTTTTTTGTGAAAAAAGTTAAATGTTCATTTTTTTAAACATTCAAAAATTCCTGTGAAGCACCTGAAGGGTTAATAAACTTCTTGAAAAATGAGAAGTCACTGGTCAACTTTTAACCCTTATAACTTCCTACCCCAAAAAATTTTTGGTTCCACAATTGTGCTGATGTAAAGCAAACATGTGGGAAATGTTACTTATTAAGTATTTTGTGTGCCATATCTCTGTGATTTAAGGGCATGAAAATTCAAAGTTAGAAAATTGTGAAATTTTCAAAATTGTTGCCAAATTTTCGCTTTTTTCCCAAATAAACGCGTTATATCAAAGAAATTTTACCACTAACATGAAGTACAATATGTCACAAGAAAACAATGTCAGAATCACCAGGATCCATGGAAAAGTTACAGAGTTATTACCTCATAAAGGGACAGTGGTCAGAATTGAAAACTTGGCCCGATCATTAACGTGCAAACCATCCTTGGGGGTTAAGGGGTTAAAAAAACACACACCCAGATTAATTTCCTTTAATTGAAAGATTGACATAGGCTCCTTTAATGAGTCTAAATTAAATCATACTCACATCATCGCCCAGTCCACAGAAGCCAATGTCTCCTGTAAGGGAATTAAAATAATAAACAACAGTATTCCTCACCTGAGAAGATGGCATTCCTATTGTCACACAGCAGGTCTAGATCTGCTTCATCTGGATGGCAGGATGCATTATTGCATGATGCAACAATACAGCCTACCACCTAGCAGAGACACTGAGCAACATGTGTGTCATGATCCAGGTTGGATATGACAGAGATAATGTTAGGCGTTAGGTTTCTGCGTCTGCTCTGCAGGAATCTAGAGCCTCACATTCTGTGGTATCCTGCTGTCTTTCTACTACAGAGGAGATTACTTTGCAGTAGACCGCTCCAGAGACTAAGTCCCTCTGTGCTCCTACTGGGCATGCTCACGAGACGATCTCCCATTGGAGATCGGGAGTCATGTGCCCAGGTCCTGTTCCAGATCTCATTGGTCCATCTCGGAGATCTGGAAGGTCCCGCACGGCTATAAAAAGTGCGCATGGCCGTTCCGCCATGCGCTAGTATAGACTACACTGCTATGTGTGAATGGTGATGGATGTATGACTCTGGTGACTGACTCATTTGAAACCCCTTCCCTCTGATATTATGCATGGTGATAGGGTATTAGTTTAGTAGTCAGCGCCAGTCAGTGGCAAGTCTTAAGCCACTGTGCTCACCGCACCACTACGCTAGTGTCCGACATCGTGCTTGCCTTCCAGCCTTGTCGTCGAGCGACAGTGTCCTACGCCACGCTGCAGTTGCAGCCCCCTTGGCGCCCACAGTAGCGATGCCGCACACACGGTAGGTCTAGAAGGACGCAGCTCCTCTGTCTTAGGGCCTGCTCCTGTGACGAGATACCATGTGTGCATTTTAACTCAACTCTGTGACACTAACAGGTTCAATGTTCTTTGTGTTTTTGTGTTGTGGCATCTCTGTGTGTGAACAGAGCCTGCTCTGCGCACTATGGGTGAAGTTGAACCTGTGCGCATTATACCACCATATTGCTCCTGTCATCACTTAGCAGCAGTTGTAACACCTACTGCACGATGGACCCCGAGCGACGAACGCACTTTATTATCATTTTTATTTAGTGCGTTCTGCCGCTCCTAACATTATACTAGCGCCAGGGTCTGGCTAGTGATGGCAGATCAGCAGCAACTCTTTCAGTGCATTCGCCAGCTAGAGGGCCGGTTGGCTACTCCTGAAAGTGTGATTGTAACGGAGAAGTCTTCGGAGGCTGCTGTACAGACGATCGCTGAGGCGGTTTCCCGTATGTCCACGTCCTCCCACGCGCTGACAGTTACCCGCCTCCCGTTGCCCGATAAATTTTCTGGCGATGGTGCCTCCTGTAGGGGTTTCATCAGCCAGTGCTCCATTCAGCTGGAGTTACTGGCTGCACGATTCCCTACGGAATGGGCCAAGATGGGGTTTATTGTTTCCTTTCTGTCGGGCAAGGCGTTAGAGTGGACTACGCCACTTTGGGAGCGTGGTGACCCAGAGGTTCGGACAGCTGCTCAGTTTTTAACAGCTATTAAGCAGGTCTTCTTGGGACCACGGGTCACGCATTACACCTGTCTACAGCTACTGGCTTTGACTCAGGGATCCCTCTCGGTTAGTCAGTATGCCGTTTGTTTTCGGACACTGGCTTGCAAGCTGGAGTGGTCTGATAAAGCCCTCATCCCTGTGTTTTGGAGAGGCTTAGCTGAGCATGTTAATGATGCTCTTTCTACCAGAGAGGTTCCTGCAAATCTGGAGGAGCTGATTGCCATTGCCACCCATATTGATCTCCATTTTTCGGAGGGCGGGCTGGAGCTCAATCCAGACGGAGGGTTACTCCGGCTCCCAACCTCTTTGAACCTCTGGAACCACCCGAGCCAGAGATTCCACTCCCAGAGCTCATGGAGGTGTCTCGCGCCGTTCTCGAGGCGCGTCCGGCGCAAAACTCCATTTGTGGTTACCATTGTCAATGTGCTATTTCTCAGGACAACAGTGTCCCGCAATGGCCAAATTATGTGCCGCTGGGCAAGACCTTTGTCCCTCCCCACCTTCGGCCGAAGGTCCTTGCGTGGGCACATGCGTCCAGGACGGGTGGTCACTGTGGCTACATGCAGACCACAAAACTCCTGGTGGGGTCGTATTGGTGGCTGCACAGGGCTCGGGACATTAAGAAATATATTCAGGCATGTGCCTCGTGTGCTCGGGTAAGCCTCCTTAAACGAAGAGTGGAGACGTCTGCCGACACACCGCGGCGTTCCATTTCA
The DNA here is from genome assembly GCF_039654945.1 of Dendrobates tinctorius. NCBI lineage: Eukaryota > Metazoa > Chordata > Amphibia > Anura > Dendrobatidae > Dendrobates > Dendrobates tinctorius. The sequence continues at coordinate 49,020,675 of NW_027361698.1, forward strand.
ACTTATGCTCTGGGCAGTTTTGCCGTGCCCGTTGTCTCCCAAGTGTCCCTTCTAAAACCTGGCGATCTTGCCACCTCTGATACCTTCCACGTGTCCCGGTTTTCTGTGTCACCTACCGGGACATCAGACTTGCCTTCGGACGAGTCTGAGGCCTATGCCTCTGATGGGCACAGGGTGGTGGATTGGAAGGCTCAGAGAGGAGGGGGCCCTAGGAGGGGGATAATGTTAGGCATCAGGTTTCTGCGTCTGCTCTGCAGGAATCTAGAGCCTCACATTCTGCGGTCTCCTGCTGTCTTTCTACTAAAGAGGAGATTACTTTGCAGCAGACCACTCCAGTCCCTCTATGCTCCTACTGGGCATGCTCACGAGACGACCTCCCATTGGAGATCTGGAGTCATGTGCCCAGGTCCTGTTCCAGATCTCATTGGTCCATCTCGGAGATCTGGAAGGTTCCGCACGGCTATAAAAAGCGCGCATGGCCGTTCCGCCATGCGCTATGTGGGGAATAGATAACTCAGCTGGGATCCTTGCTTTGGCACAAGCGTGTGGCTATGAAGTCACTTCAGCAGACTAGCAAGTTCCACATGGATATGAACACGGCATATTTATTGTGCACACTTGTTACTCAATGCTACACATGCCAAACATGAAATAAAACATCTAAAGCCGTCTGGCCACTAACTAACAATAGCAGGCTAACTACAAAATAAACCTATATAACAGCAAAGAAGTCCATGTAATCTTACTGTGTCAGCTCTCAGCTCAGCAGACGAGATAGACTGAGAGATCCCAGCTCCTCCTAATTATATCAGCTGGACCAGTCAGGAAACCAAAACCTGGATTGAATTAGTGGAGGGGGAACTACCAGTCCTTTCCATGCTGATCACTAAGGAAACCAGGACTGGATTACAGTGAAATAAACTGGCTTCATCATCAGTACAGGGAGACATATGAAATGAAATGGGGAGAAATATACCTGTTTTCTAGTACCTCTCCCCTTGGCACCTCACACACCCCCCTCCTCTGTTCGAGCCCGTGGGGTTGGACACGACGAGTCACCAAGCAGTGCGTTCTAGACAACGCATCTGCATTTCTGTGCGCTGTGCCCGCCCTGTGCTCAACGGAAAATTTAAACCCTTGAAATGCTAAGAACCAGCGTGTCACCCGCGCATTGCCTTCTTTTGCCGGGACATCCACGTTAGGGGCGAATGGTCCGTCACTAGTCTAAACTGGCGACCTAGTAAATAATAGCGCAAGGTGCACAGGGCCCATTTCACAGCCAGGGCTTTCCGCTCAACTACACTGTAGTTCTTTTCTGCTCTCGTAAGCTTTCTGCTTAGATAGGCCACTGGGTGTTCCTCGCCATTTACTTCTTGAGACAAAACCGCGCCGAGGCCCACCCCAGAGGCGTCCGTTTGGACAATAAACTCCCGTTTAAAGTCTGGTGCAACCAACACTGGTTGGTCACAGAGGACTGTTTTGAATCGCTGAAAGGCCTCCTCTGCTTCTGCGTTCCACTTTATTGTGACAGATTTCGACCCCTTAGTAAGATCTGTGAGAGGAGCTGCGATGGTCGCAAAATGTTTGATGAACCGCCTATAATAACCAACGATCCCTAAAAAACCTGTTTTTTGGTTACCTGTCATGGCCAATTTTGAATAGCGTCCACTTTATTGGCTTGAGGCTTCACGACGCCTCTCCCTATGCTATATCCCAGATAGCGAGCCACTTCCAATCACAACGTACATTTCTTGGGATTGGCAGTCAACCCAGCTGTTTTTAGGGAGTCTAAGATGGCTTGTACTTTTGACAAATACGTGTCCCAGTCATCGCTAAAGATAATGATGTCGTCCAAGTACGCGGATGCATACTGGCCATGGGGTTTTAGGACAATATCCATTAGACGTTGGAATGTGGCTGCGGCACCATGCAACCCAAATGGCATATCTCGTTACTGGAATAATCCCTGGGGCGTAACAAAGGCAGTTTTCTCTTTGGCTGATTCCGTGAGGGGAATCTGCCAAAAACCTTTTGTTAAGTCAATAGTGGATATGTACCTAGCCGAACCCAGTCTCTCTATCAGTTCATTGACTCTTGGCATCGGGTAGGCATCGAATTTCGATACTTCGTTTACTTTCCGAAAATCGTTACAAAATCGGATAGTCCCATCAGGTTTTTGCACCAGTACGATAGGGCTAGCCCAATCACTCCGGGACTCCTCAATGACCCCGAGCTCTAACATCTTCTTCACTTCCTGGGCAATGGCTTGTCTCCGAGCCTCCGGAATTCGATATGGTTTTAGCCGTACCCGCGCCTGTGGATCAGTAATAATGTCATGTTTAATTAGGTGAGTCCGGCCAGGAAGTTCCGAGAAAATATCTGCGTTCCTCTGTATGAACTCCCTGGTCTCTCGTTTTTGGCTTTCTGATAGCGTGTCTGCAATACCCACTTCTGGCGGAGCTACCTGGGGGTCCTTTACCTTAGAAGGTGGTGCCCCTCGAGGCCCATCCTCAAGGGCAGCTCCTGACACCAGACTCTCCCTGTCCCTCCAGGCCTTAAGCAAGTTTATGTGGTATATTTGTTCGGGCTTTCTCTTGTCTGGTTGGTGTATCCTATAATTTACTTCACCTATTCGTTCCAGCACTTCGTATGGTCCCTGCCATTTCGCAAGAAATTTATTCTCTACGGTAGGCACCAATACCAACACCCTGTCTCCGGGTTGAAAGACTCGTGTTTTTGCCGCTCGGTTGTATACCGTGCTTTGGGCATGTTGTGCGTGCTCTAAACACTCTTTAACTATTGGCATAACTGCTGCAATTCGGTCCTGCATAAGTGTTATGTGTTCAATTACACTGCGATAAGGAGTCACCTCTTGTTCCCAAGTCTCCTTGGCAATATCTAACAGGCCTCTAGGACACCGCCTATAAACCAACTCAAAAGGTGAAAAGCCTGCGGAGGATTGGGGTACCTCACGTATAGCGAACAGGAGGTATAGTAGTAGGGCATCCCAATCTCTCCCATCCTTATCCACCACCCTTTTCAACATTCCCTTTAGGGTTTTGTTAAAGCGCTCCACCAAACCATCAGTCTAAGGGTGATATACTTAGGTACGCAAATGGGATATTTTTTAGCAGTTTACATAAAACCTTAAGTATACGAGACATTAAAGGGGGTCCCTTGATCCGTAAGTATCTCTTTCGGAATGCCGGTGCGGGAAAACATATTAACCAGCTACTTTGAAATTGATTTCGCATTGGCATTCCGCAAGGGCACTGCTTCGGGATAACACGTGGCGTAATCCAATACTACCAAAATGTACTGATGACCCCTGGCAGATTTTACTAATGGACCGACTATATCCATTGCTATCCTCTCGAAGGGAACCTCTATTATTGGTAAGGGCACTAAGGGGCTTCTAAAATGTGACATAGGTGTGGTCAATTGACACGTAGGACATGACCGACAGTACTGGGTCACGTCTCCCACTAGACCCGGCCAAAAGAAACGTTGCAGAATACGGTGTTTTGTCTTTTCTACCACCAGGTGTCCTCCCAAGGGATGTTTATGTGCCAACTCCAAAACTACCTGGCGAAAGGACTTAGGTACCACTAGTTGTTCTACCACCACCCCTCGCACCTTGTCTATGTGATACAACATATCCTGCTGCACCGCCACGTGTGGGAACTCGTTTTGAGCCCCTGGGTACAATGGTCTTCCCTCGGAGACCTTTATGTTTTCCCACGCCCTTGCTAGAGTAAGATCCTGGTGCTGAGCGGTCCCGAACTTACCACGGGCCACCTCAAGATCAGGCATTTCTAAAACATCCTCTAGCTGGTCTGCCTCGCCTGCATACACAGCCAGAGGAGAGTCCACAGATTCTAGTACTTCCTCTGAGATGAGTTCTCCGTCGTCTTGCTGCAATGGTTCATGGGCTAGCTCCGGAGCACCGTCTTCAACTAGAGGGTTCATGCCACTTTTGAAGTTCCACAAGTCCCAAAATAAGGGTAAGTCTCTCCCCAGGATTACACTGTGTCCCATAGACTTTATGACTGCTGCCTGATGTCTTTTGGTCCCTACTGGCGTGGCAAGAGTAACCCAGGCAGTGGGGTAGTTCTTAGTATCCCCATGGATGCAACTAATGCCCGCAGTTAAGTTCGTTAGGGCGCTAGAGTCCACCAAACTGGCATGTACCAAAGTTACTTTACTGCCGGAATCCAAGACGGCATTCACACTATAACCGTCAACATCGACGTGGCACACGTGTTGTTCATTTCCCGTGCGGGTCTCCGCCACACAGACTGACTGCACATATAACAAAAGACGCCTCATAGCGTTACAGTCCATTGGCTCTGTAGTCATTGGGCAGTTAGCTGCTACATGGCCAAGCCCGCGACATCGCCAACATTGTATAGGCCCTTGTCTCCTCGATGGAGATCCCAGACAAGGTCTGCTGGCTTGATGTGAGCCCGTTCCACCTCCATAGTCCTTTGTAGGTCTGCTACCCTTCATTGTGACATTCTCTTCTTTTGAAGATGAAGTAGGTTTAGCAGGACTCTCCAGCGATTTCTTGGGGAACCAGTGGGGTGCTAACGTCCCTTGGAGTAGGCTTTCAGAAGCATTGTAGCGTTCGACCATATTCACCAACTGGTCAGCGGTAGTTGGGTCACCCTGTCCAACCCACCTCTGGATCTTAGCGGGTAAGGACCGCAGGTACTTGTCTAGAACAACACGCTCCACCATCTGTGCGGACGTCAAAGCCTCTGGTTGCAGCCATTTTTTTACTAGATGGATGAGATCATGCATTTGTGAGCGGGCTGGCTGATGCTCCACAAAATTCCATAAATGCACCCTCTGTGCGCGTACATACGTGTTTACTCCCAGCCTTGCCAGGATTTCGCCTTTGAGTTTGATATAGTCCATAGCATCCACTCCACTCAGATCGTAATAGGCCTTTTGTGGATCTCCGCTCAGAAATGGAGCAACTACCTCAGCCCATCTGTCCAGCGGTAAGTGCTCACGTTCTGCAATACATTCAAACACGGTGAGGTATGCTTCCACATCATCGTCTGCGGTCATTTTAAGCAAAGTCTTCTGTACGGCTTTCTGCGCACTAGCAGCGCTTTGTGCACAGTCTCCCTCATCTCGGGGTTGCCGAACCAAGGCCTGTTTTATTGCCTCCAACTGCTCTTGCTGCATCTGGTGTTGCTGCTCCAGAGCCTTCTGGAAGCAAGTATTAGTCTGCTGTTGTTGCACATTTGCTTGCAATAACTGCTTCACTAGTTCCTCCATATTACTGGACTCTTGGCTCTTCCAAAGCGCAGAAGCTTTCAGCCAGGACATACACAGCGTTTTCTCTGCAGTCGCAGTCCAGCAGCCACAAGTGTCCGCATTTGAAACACCATTTGTGGGGAATAGATAGCTCAGCTGGGATCTTTGCTTTGGCACAAGCGTGTGGCTATGAAGTCACTTCAGCAGACTAGCAAGTTCCACATGGATATGAACACGGCATATTTATTGTGCACACTTGTTACTCAATGCTACACATGCCAAACATGAAATAAAACATCTAAAGCCGTCTGGCCACTAACTAGCAATAGCAGGCTAATTACAAAATAAACCTATATAACAGCAAACAAGTCCATGTAATCTTACTGTGTCAGCTCCCAGCTCAGCAGACGAGATAGACTGAGAGATACCAGCTCCTCCTGATTATGTCAGCTGGACCAGTCAGGAAACCAAAACCTGGATTGAATTAGTGGAGGGGGAACTACCAGTCCTTTCCATGCTGATCACTAAGGAAACCAGGACTGGATTACAGTGAAATAAACTGGCTTCAACATCAGTACAGGGAGACATATGAAATGAAACGGGGAGAAATATACCTGTTTTCTAGTACCTCTCCCCTTGGCACCTCACAGCTAGTATAGACTATACTGCTATGTGTGAATGATGACGGATGTATGACTCTGGTGACTGACTCATTTGAAACCCCTTCCCTCTGATATTACGCATGGTGATAGGGTATTAGTTTAGTAGTCAGCGCTAGTCAGTGGCAAGTCTTAAGCCACTGTGCTCACTGCACCGCTATGCTAGCGTTGGACATCGCGCTTGCCTTCCAGCCTTGTCGTCGAGCGGCAGTGTCCCACGCCGCGCTGCAGTTGCAGCCCCCCTTGACGCCCGCAGTAGCGATGCCGCACACACGGTAGGTCTAGAAGGACGCAGCTCCTCTATCTTAGGGCCTGCTCCTGTGACCAGATATCATGTGTGCATTTTAACTGAACTCTGTGACACTAACAGGTTCAGTGTTCTTTGTGTTTTTGTGTTGGGCATCTCCGTGTGTGAGCAGAGCCCGCTCTGCGCACTATGAGTGAAGTTGATCCCGTGCGCATTATATCGCCATATTGCTCCTGCCATCACTCAGCAGCAGTTGTAACACCTACTGCACGGTGGACCCCAAGCGGCGAACGCACTTTATTATCATTTTTAGTTAGTGCGTTCCGCCGCTTCTAACAGATAAAGCACAGGTGACCTTTTTTTTTCCTTTGGCGTTGTGCCAAGGTTTGATTTTTGCCCCCGGCGGCCATTAGGATTATTGCACTGTGGTGTCTTTTGTTCTAAATTTGCCCCCCGGTGGTGGTGAGCATCATTGCACTTGGATACTTTAGTTTTGTGCATGTAATTATAAAACAGGTGTGATTGCTCTATAAAAGTGTGTCAGGTGTGGTAATCACTGTTGGTGATATTATTAATTTTGGGCTTTCCAACCATCCTGGGTGAAGGAAGGAGCTGGATGAGGAGCTGGAGGAGAGTCCAGGGCGGCTCATTCAGAGTCCTGGAGTGGCAGCCATGGTGTCAGCGAGGAGTTTGTGTAAAGCATGGTGGAATGGCAGCTATGGTGTCAGTGAAGAATTCCTGCAAAACTTGGTGGAGTGGCAGCTATGGTGTAGAGCTGCACTCAGTTTGCTGGACTCTGTTACTGAGAGCTGCACTCAGTTTGCTGGACTCGGTTGCTGGACAGCTGCACTCAGGTGCTGGACTCTGTTGCTGCAAAGCTGCACCCAGGTGTTGGACACAGTGGAGGAAGATGCACTCAGGTGTTGGTCTCTGCTGCCAGGAGCAAGTGCATCAGAGCAAAGCTAAGTGTTTCCCTGTTTGTCACTTTTCCTCATGTTGGTGTTAGTGCAGCGGTGGGGCCAGTGCCTGCGCCACCCAGCTCCCTAACAAGGGATAGGTGTAAGGTGTGCCAGGGCCACAGGTTCCTGAGCGGCGCCCGGCGCGGAACCGGCATAGGAAACGTTAGGAGCGTTAGGGACAATGACTCAGAGAAGTGCAGGAAGTCTCCACGTTCCCCGTTCCCTATTGCAGGGCCCTTCGTTGTAAATGTTTCCCTATCCCCCTTTGTCTTGTTGTATTACTTACTGACCTGCGGGCCGCGTCACACTGGACAATTACATGTGCCTTGTCCTGTTGCATTAGTTACCGTTCTGCTGGCCGTGTCACACAGGACGGGGCACATGACATTGTGCTAGTGCTACTCATTATCTTTTGTTGAACTCCTATGACCTGACTGACCTTACAGTGAGCATTGAGAAAGTTCTCACGTTCACAGTGCCATCAGAAAGATCCTGGTTGTTTACAGCCAATTAATTATTTATTAGCGCAATTGATGGGTCAATTATTGTCATTTTTCCTGGTGTTTGCCCCCTAATTTGAGCTGTTTTGGCGGCTTTTTCCCCCCTGAAGTTGCTGTCTATGCATTTGGTTTTCCCTCTCACTGAATTCAATAGGGTTTGGATATGTTCATTGAATCGTTCGCTGAACATGTTTGGTGAACATCGGGATGATCACCGAGCCAAACTGAACTGAACCTTAAAAGGTTCACTCATCTCTATCAAAGACCACCTTGCTTGTTGTGGATTAAGCCATTGTTCAGTCAGACTAGGTTCTTGTGGTCTATGTAGATAACCACTGGATGTATAGCCCCCTACAGCAAGAATCTCCACTCCTTCTGAAACAGTTTAATTACAAGCAATTCCCTATCACCAATTGAATAATAGTGTTCTGGAGAAGAGAAGATCTTGGAAATGAAACCGCAAGTCACCATGTTACCAAATGAGGACTTCAAGAATAGCTCTGGCCCCTGAGGAAAAAGCATCCACCTCCAGAAAGAACTGCTTATTATTGTCTGGACAATGCAGCACAGGAGTGGAGAATGCCTACTTTAAAGATGCAAAGACACTTTCAACTTCTTAGGTCCATATTTTAGGATTGGCCCCCTTGCAGGTCAAGGCTGATATAGAAGCTGTCCGGGAAGAGAAATGGGGATGAACTGGTCGTAGTAGTTTGCGAAACCAACAAAATGGAGGACACTTTTTTGGGATACATTTTCAGACGTCTCGCAGAAATTGTTCCCAAGGAATGGAAGAGAATTCTGCTCAAAAACACACTTTTTATATTTGGCATACAGTTCTTCCTTTGCCTCTGTAGAACCTGGCAAAGATCACTCGGGTTTGAAGGCAGGTTGGCGATATCGTCCAAATACACTGCTACATGCATGTAGAGAAGATGTCTGAAGATGTCGTTCACCAATTCTTTAAAGACTGCCACTGCTTTGCAAAGTCCAAATGGCATAACAAGAAACTCGGAGTTGTCATCACGAGTATTGATGGCCAGTTTACATTCATCTCCCTGGCAAAATTGAATCAGGTTGGACGCCCTCCCAAAGGTCGACTTTCGTGAAGACTTTGGAACCTTTAAGGTGATCAAATAGCTCAGAGATGAGAGGCAGAGGATATTTTTTTCCATCATTATTTGATTTTGCTCTCTATAGTCGATACAAGGTTGAAGTGAACCATCCTTCTTTACAAAGAAGAATATATCTCTAGACAGGGAGGACGATTTCTGGATAAATCTCCTGGCAAGATTCAATATATTCAGACATGACTTTGGTCGCGGCTTGCAACAGGGGGTAATTTTGATTTCAAGAAGGGGATGCACCCAGAAAAAGATTGATAGCACATTTCCATGGCCTGTGAAGTGGTAGGGTCTCAGTCCCCTTTTTTTCAAAGATGTTGGCGTACATCCAGTAGAGTGCAGGCAAGCCAGGTAGGTTAGATGAAGAAACTGGAGGTAAAGCAGGATGAATGGTGATGAGGCAAGTTTCATGTCATTCCTGTTCCCAAAGGAGTACTTTTCTTGATCTCCAGTCCAAGACAGGCTTGTGTCTCCGAAACCATGGCAAACCTAATAGCAGAAGGTGAGACAGACGTAGAGCGGAATCTTCTCTGAGTGTAGCATCCCTACCTGGTATTCCATGGGTTTAGTAACACACTAAATGGTCTCAAAAAGAGGCTTTCCAACCACCAATGGATCCTGTAGACATTGGGTCGAGATTTTATACTGCTTGACAATGACCTGTTGAACTAAATTGTCTGTGGAACTGTAGTCCAGTAAAGCCGATTCGACAAAACAAGTGTTGCTGCAGGAGACTGATACTGTCAAAGTCAGTGATGAAGAGGAGTGATTCTTGCTTGGGGAAGCCTCTCCTACAGACTGTAAACACTGGCAGTTTCAAGTTTCTCTGGGCAAAATCACATAAAGTGTTTGGAACTGCCGCAACAGAAGCATGTTTCCTACAACCAACAAACCTCCTGATGACATTTAGCCAAATTCACCTGGTCAATCTGCAGACTCAAGAAGAGGTGTCACATCATGGGCTTGCTGGGTGATCAGCCTTTGGAAGGTGGGAGCTAAGCACACAGGTCTTCTTTCATGGGTCATCTCTCTACTCCTGGAACCTCATGTTTATCCGGGTTACTAGGAACACCTGATCATTCAATGAGATGGGTATTTCCTGACCAACCAGAAAGTCCTTGATTCCCGGAGAGGTCATCCAAGAAGGTTTCCACCAGAGCCTTATTATTCCAAGTGAAATCAGATGACAGGGTACAAAAAGGAACTACATACTGTAAGGCCACTTTGGCATAACATGAGTAGAGAAAATGCTGTAGAAAAAGCACAGCCTGGCTTCACCACAGAGATGCGACATGATGAAAGTCACTTTGGACGATCCAAGACAAACTGATGAACCAGTTTGAAGTGCAGCGTGCACTGGTTGATGAACCCCTGACTCAGTAAAGTTGTGCAGAGATGTTATATCCACTGTATATGAGATAGTTCATTTTTGTTACCTGTTGAAACAATGATCAATTAATTGGATTATTTAGACATGTTCACGGTTTTGGCCTGCAACTCAAGTGCATGGCATAGTTATAGATATTGGCAGAATATTTTTTGCGATGGTGTATATTCCTCTTTCAGTTTAGCTTTTTATTGATCATACCTAACAGAGGCACTGAAAACTTTGCAGAAAAATTTTGTTTAAGAAGCAATGATGGAAGCATACATTGCAACTAAAAGATAAAAAGTTTAAATAAATCAACACTTCTAAACGATTTATATTGTGTTTGTTAATCATGTTGAATCTCTTGCTTATTTCAGGCTAATAGCCTACTTTATGACAATATTGGAAGATTGTCAAATTGTGATGCAATTTGAGAGTATGATATTTTCTTTACGAAGAAATATACAGCATTTCAATAGGTAAATGTAGAACAGTTTACAGATTGGAAAAATTAATTGTAAAAGTAATTCTTTTTCATGATGAATTTTAATAAAATTCAAAGAGATACAGTACAAAGAAATGGATTATCTTTCTTTCTTCATCTGAAATATATGGGTTTCAATTATTTATAGCCTTACACTGTAACTGAAGTTAATTGGGGGAAATTAATAATTTAAATTTGTCAAAAAAAGTTTATTGTCACTCCAAAAGATTTCATAGAAATGGATCATAGTGAAGGAACTAAAGACATCTGTCTTAATATCATCAGTAATTTTCTAGAAAGGGTCATAAGGTAATATAGAATTTGAGAGATGTTGCACCATTTACTCCGTTCTCCACACTTTGATGGAAATGGCCATATTAGCACCCAAGATAAGGTAAGTTTAGAGAAATGTATCGTCTTCATTATGTATTTCATGTTCCATTACAGCAAGTTGTTTTGTTTTAATTACTCACTCAGAAGGTATCCAACCACCTCCTAGGTTTGGATCTTTTGGTTTTGCATAGGTCAACTATCTCATTGGTGCTGCTTTTGCAACAGGGCTTATGTGACAGCATGTCAGTTGCGTAATAACAGGTAGGCTTTACTCCAATTGACTGCACAAAGATGGTATATTCCACTTCAAGGGGTAACTCATTTATAAAAAGTCTTCCTTTTCTCTACTATGTACAGTGATTCAAGGATTGTAAAGTCCCTGTTTTTTCTTCTTTTCTAGGAATAACAGTCACCTGTTACTGTTTTTCTGGTCCCTCAACACAAAGAGATAGCCAAGGTTGTCAGATATATTTGTCACATGTAATGTTTATGTGATATGGTATGAAATGTGAATATACTAATTATACTAAGCACTTTTTGAAATATTTTAAGCTGCTGATAAGCAGTGTCACATTATGCCTGCATGTTTTAAATCTCTGTTAGAGTTTTAAAGGGGTACATCTTTAATTAATCTCTCTTAGGGATTGTTTAGAACTTTTACAGTGGGTACAGAAAGTATTCAGACCCCTTTAAAATTTTCACTCTTTGTTTCATTGCAGCCATTTGGTAAATTCAATAAAGTTTATTTTTTTCTCATTAATGTACACTCTGCACCGAATCTTGACTAAGAAAAAGCAGAAATGTTGACATTTTTGCAAATTTATTAAAAAGAAAAACTGAAATATCACATGGTCATAAGTATTCAGACCCTTTGCTCAGACTCTCATATTTAATTTGCATGCTGTCCATTTCTTTGTGATCCTCCTTGAGATGGTTTTACTCCTTCATTGGAGTCCAGCTGTTTAACTAAAAACTGATAGGACTTGATTTGTAAATGCACACACCTGTCTCTATAAGACTTCACAGCTCACAGTGCATGTCAGACCACATGAGAATCAAGAGGTCAAAGGAACTGGCCAAAGAGCACAGAGACAGAATTGTGGCAAGGCACAGATCTGGCCAAAGTAACAAAAGAATTTCTGCTGTACTCAAGGTTCCTAAGAGCACAGTGGCCGCCATAATCCTTAAATTGAAGAAGTTTGGGACCACCAGAAGTCTTCCTAGACCTGGCCATTAAGCCAAACAAAACAATCGTGGGAGAAGAGCCTTGGTGAGAGAGGAAAAGATGAACCTTAAGATCGCTGTGGCTGAGCTCCAAAGCTGCAGTAGGGAGATGGGAGAAAGTTCCACAAAGTCAACTATCACTGCAGCCCTCCACCAGTCAGGACATTATGGCAGAGTAGCCCGACGGAAACCATTCTCAGTGCAAGACATATGAAAGCCCGCATAGTTTGATAAAAAAAACACATGAATGACTCCCAGACTATGAGAAATAAGATTCTCTGGTCTGATGAAATGAAGATAGAACCTTTCGGTGATAATTCTGAGCAGTAAAAGTGGAGAAAACAAGGCACTGCTCATCACCTGCCCAATACAATCCCAACTGTGAAACATTGTGGTGGCAGCATCATGCTATGGGGATGTTCTCAGCTGCAGGGACAGGATGGCTGGTTGCAAACTTGAATGTGGCCAAGAGATATCCTGGATGAAAACCTCTTCCAGAGTGCTCTGGACCTCAGACTTGGCTGAAGGTTCACCTTCCAATAAGACAATGACCCTAAGCACACACTAAAATAACAAAGGAGTGGCTTCAGAACAACTCTGTGACCATTCTTGACTGGCCCAGCCAGAGCCCTGACCCATCCCAATTGAGCATCGCTGGAGAGACCTGAAAATGGCTGTCCACCAAAGTTCACCATCCAACCGGATGGAACTGGAGAGGATCTGCAGGGAAGAATGGCAGAGGGTCCTCAATTCCAGGTTTGAAAAATTTGTTTCATCATTTCCAAGACGACTCATGGCTGTACTAGCTCTACTCAATACTGAGCAAATGGTCTGAATACTTATGACCATGTGATATTTCAGTTTGTCTTTTTTTTAAATTTTCAAAAATTTATACATTACTGCTTTTTTCAGTCAAGATGGGGTGCGGAGTGTACATCAATGAGAAAAAAAATGAACTTGTTAGATTTTACCAAATGGCTGCAATGAAACAAAGTGTGAATAAATTAAAGGGGTCTTAATACTTTCTGTACCCACTGTATATTTATCACTTATTCTTAGGATAGGTCATAGATATAAAATCTGTGTTGATGTGATGCCTGGCACCCCCGCTGATCAGCTGTCATCACCTCCGGGATTAGCTTAATGTAAACAGTATGCAGGCGGGACACCACAATTTCATACACTGTGTAGTGGTCACTGTTGGAAACTGGCTGATACTTTAGATCAGTAAGAAAATAGGAATGAGCTTAAGGACCCAGCAGCAGCCATTAAATAGAGTATGGCACAGTGGTAGTCTACTTCTTTACACTGTTTACATACATCTGCTGCTGGAGGTGATATTAACTGATCAGTGAGAACGCCAGGCATCAGATCTCCTCTGATTTTATATTGATGACAGATCCTAAAGGTTGGGAACAACCCCTTTAAGAGAGAAAATCATATCATATGCACAGTGTAAACTACCTTGATTGAAACTGCAATGGTTGTTTGTCGTTCCTTGAACAGGAAAGAGGATGGGAAATTGTTTCAATTTAATATTCCTTAATTTGCTGCAAAATCACTAGAGCACAACTTATCTGACTTTTTTTTTACTTTTGAGATAAACTGACAGCATTCCTCACATAGTTGCTATACTGGATTAGCCTGAATTGGATAGCCTAACTCCACAATGAATAATGCATGCCTGCCCTATACTAAAGCACGCACAAACAATATTATATATCTTGTATTATTTATTTCAGTGTATTAATATATCCGTACTGATGATGATGAGCAAACGTGCTTGGATAATGTCTTAACTCAGTTTGCTTGGGTGTTATGTGAGTATCTTGGGCATACTCGGATAATATATTCGAGTCCCTGAGGTTGCATGATTTTCTGCAGTAGACAGCCAAAACAAATTCAGGGATTGCCTGTTTGTTTGGCAATTCCAGCATGTGGTGTTGCTGTCTACTGCCACAAATCCTGCAGCAGCAGGGACTCGAATATATTATCCGAGTATGCCCAAGATACTTGGATAACACCTGAGTTATCTCATCACTAATCAGTACTACTATGTATACACAACAGCGTTCTGTTTAACTGTGCATATTAGAAATATCAATATAGAAAGTATTCCAATTTCATTATAAACCTTGCCTCTAAATATAAACCAGTGAAAAATTTTTAATGTTGGTTTTAATTAGAAAAGAATAATATTTCATTATTACAGATGGTTTTGTGCTCTGTACATGTGACTATTTTATGAAATGGTAAAGCAAGGCAGCCTGCATGCATCAAATGATAAGGTTAATGTAAGCATAAAGTCACTGAGCTACAAATGTCAGCATTTTTACCTCTACAAGGATTTCTTTATTCTCTGAAGTACTGATTTTCTTACACAGCTTAATGTGTAGGCTTTTTTTTCAATACATTAACACTAGAGTTTTTGTAGTACTATTTTTATAAAACAGCTACGGTAAATATGATGGATCAGGGGGCGTGGCCTAGCTCTTGCCATGTGAGGAAGCAGGAGTCTGGAGCTCCCACAGGATTTCCCTGAAAAGCAACTCAAAAGCGGACTTTGAGGTTCCAATTAACGATAGGATTATTCCCTTTCTCCCCTGGAACATTATGAGACCTATCTTGGACCCCTGGACCATTTAATCCAAAGATATTCATCACAGAAGATATTAAGATCACACTGCTGCAAGATCCCAATATGGCTGCCAGGCTGCTTTCACAGCTATAGACAAGAAGATCCCTCCTCCTCCCCTACTGTGGGTGAGTAAACATCCCTGCTCCTGTTACTGAACTGAGCTCTGCCTGCACGCAGCCTTTACAGAGGAGCAGAAACACAGAGGATTGACCAACATCCACTAGGTGGGTGACGGGTGAAGCAGAGGGGCGACAATCTGCCCGAGCAAAGTGGGAAGAAACGGGTGCCGCTGGGACCCACTAGCGCTATATAAAGCCCACTCACCCCAGCAACAGTTGCTCTCCCCCATCCCTGGAGGAAGATATATGCAGCAGCGATCATAGCTGGAAGCTCCAAATAACAGCATTCATTTTCAACATTTATTAGAGGCAACACTATGCACGACACCTATCTCTGCTTTGTTAAGCACTATTTCTCTGAACAAACGCTCAGTCTTTCCGATCCTGTCATGATTTAAAGAACTGACATTATGCCCACCGGGGAGGTACATATATGAAAGTTCCATGGAGATGGGGAGACCTGGGACTCCCATGAGTCATAGGGGAGCTACTTTCTCTCTCATAAAATAATGCTCACTGCTGAATGAACCGCCAAGCTGCTGTTAGGCAATTATTTTATTATTTTCTTTCTTTCTTATCCATGCTATAAAGTACACTAGTGGCTAGGCCACTGAAAGGCTTGTGAGGAAAAGGGGAGTGATCCCCATCTAGTGGTGCATTTGGAAAGTGCCAGTTGAGAAATCTCTCTGATCTCTCGTCCCACTTCTGCTGAGAGATATTTAACAGTCCGGATACCTGCCCACGGTTTTTAGTGGCAAAACTTACTACATCACCAGTCTTTTTTTCAGCAAAAACAGACCATGGTCAAGATTGGTAGATCAGCTGACACAAACACTAATAGTGGGTCACAAACAACCAAAAAGCTGGAAAAATTTATCACAAAACAAAGTGGACCCAAACAAGGGCCATCGCAGTATAAGGACCCAGGTGATGACCCAGATTTGGCGGAATCGCAGGAGGATCCTTCTGACTTTGCGGACTCAGATAATCCTATTTCTAGAAGCTTCATTAAAAGTATTTTGTCTTCAGCCTTGGCCCCCCTTGCGAAAGATTTATCGACAATTAAAAAGGACATTCAGCAGATTGGCAGCAGAGTGGAGGAGCTGGAGGAGGCACAGTCGAAGCTGTCCGCCTTCGCTGGGGATCTAAAAACGGGCCTTCAGCAACAGGAAGATCATATCAATTCCCTCTATACTGCAATGGAAGATATTGAAAACAGGAACAGAAGAAACAATCTCAGAGTCCGGGGAGCGCCGGAGGCGACCGACCAAGAGGATGTACCAGCCATTCTTTATGAACTCTTTCTGCCTATGCTGGACACAGAAGAAGGAAAGATGTTAATTCTTGAGAGAGCACATAGGGCACTAAAACCCAAGCCCAAACAATCAGAATTCCCAAGAGATATAATTTGCAGAATTCTGGACTTCCGCATGAAAGAGAAAATTCTCAAAAAGACAAGTACACTAAGCTCATTGGAATATAAAGGCTCTACAATTCGTGTTTTCCAGGATCTGGCACCATCAACCTTGTCTAAGAGATTCTTATTGAAACACTTTACGGACGCCCTCAAGCAGAGACAGTTCCCTTTCAGATGGCTTTTCCCATTTGGTCTATTCATCACAGCAGATGGCAAGAGATTTACAGTTAAGTCATCTTCCGACATTGCCAAAGTATGTGCAGAGCTGGGTATTCAACTCGACTCGCTGCCTGATCTTCGTCTCGCCCGCACTAATTTCAGTCTTCCGGATCTACCATTGCAAGAACCCTGGAAAAGAGCGAGCAACTCTAAAGAACAAAGAAGCAGAAAAAGACAAGCAAGGAAGCATCATTCCTCCAGCGATTGAATTAGGGACCCTTGTCTCCTAACCATCTCTGTATGGATCCTTTAAGCTGATCCACAGTGACTGCCTAGTTAACATATGGAACAAATTGAAAAATTGTCATGTTTTCTCCTTTACACTCCCTGATGGGTATTACAGTGGTATTTGTAATTTTGCTTATTACATAGAACGTTGTTAATTTAGGGTAACAAGCCCTTTTTGTTGAATATATGCTAATGTTTTTGTCTTTTACCTTTCTCTCTTCCCCTCCCCAACCTTTCCCATGTCCATCGGCGAATCACCTTTCATCTTGTCCTGAGCACCGGCGCCCACTGACCCGACATGGCTGATCGTATGCAAGAAACGACAATAGCATCATACAACGTAAGAGGTCTGAATGTGCCAATTAAAAGAGCTCAGGTATTGGCACATATTAAGAAATTGGGGACTGACATTGCACTCCTGCAGGAGACCCACTTTATACAGGAAAAAACCTCGAGTTTTGAGAAACACTACTATAATACATGGTTCCACTCGTTTTCCTCTTCCAGGGAGGGGAGGGGAGTGGCAATCGCTCTTGCAAAAAATACACCATTTCTGTATATCAACATGGTTCATGACAGAGATGGTAGATATATTTTCATAAAGGGGAAGTTGGCACACAAATTGGTCACGATAGGGTGTGTATATGCCCCCAACACAAAACAAGACACCTGGTTTTCCAGAATTATGAGAGAGACAAGTCAATTTGTAGAGGGCACTTTGATCCTGGGAGGTGACCTGAATGTTCCTCTTGAACCACCAATAGATTCCTCTACTGGGAAATCTAGTGTTCCTAAGAATGCACTAACACGCATCTGAACAACCCTACATCTGAACCAACTGATTGATACTTGGAGATTTCTCCACCCCTTTGTACGAGACTTCTCACATTTCTCACAAGCGCAATCGTCTTATAGTAGAATTGACTATCTTTTTATCCCATTCCAGATGTCCTTACATCTGAAAGACTCACAAATAATTCCCAGCGTTCATTACGACCACTCCATCTTAATAAACAAACTTATGATAGGCCATAGACCAAATAATATCCCTTGGAGGTTAAACGAAACTTTAATTGCAGATGAACCCTCCAGAAATAAAATAAAAAAGAAAATTCAAGAGTACTTTGAGATCAACTTGAGTGAAAATATTCAATTTTCTACTATCTTGGAGGCTCACAAGGCCGTAAAAAGAGGTAAATTGATTTCTATGGCATCACATAAGAATAAAAGCAGAAAAGAAAAAAACGACACTTTTTATAAAGAGATCCAAACACTAGAACGAGATCATAGAATGACACTGGACCCTGATGCCTTAGCTCTCCTCTCACAGAAGAGACAATCTCTTAGAGACTTACTAAACAAAGACTCAATAAAAATTTATACTAGATGGAAACACAGGGTATTTGGTCAAGGAGACAAAATGTCAAAATTTATGACAACCATGATTAAAAAGCGTAAGGCTAGGTCTCTTATATATATATATATATATGGTAAAGGGGTCTGATGGAGCCAAAATTACAAACCCAGACGGGATAGCTTCATCTTTCAGGGAGTACTATTCCACCTTGTATGATTTGCGACCGGGAGAGAATGTAGAACAGTTTGAAAAAAGGCGAATGAATATAAAGGAATTCTTACAATCTATAAACCTCCCTACCTTATCTGAAACACAACAACAGGAACTGACAGCCCTTTTCACGATAGGGGAACTCCAGTCTACCTTGTCGGACTGTCCTATGGGCAAGAGCCCTGGTCCAGATGTCCTCCCGGCATCCCATTATAAGACTTTTCAGGACACATTGAGTCTGTTTTTACTGAAGCTGTACAATGGTGTACTGGGGGGTGCGGCCTTTGCAGGACAGACACTGGAAGCACACATATCCTTAATACACAAAGAAGATAGAGACCCCGAACTATGCAGTAATTACAGGCCGATCTCACTATTAAATAATGACCTAAAAATATTTGCAAAGATGTTAGCCTGATCCTCGACACACTCATCTCACCTGAGCAAGTAGGTTTTGTCAGGGGTAGGGAGGGAAGAGACAACTCCCTTAGAGTACTGTACCTGATGCAGCAAGCGCACAGCCACCACAAACCCTCAGTCTTAATGGGCACTGATGCAGAGAAAGCGTTTGACAGGGTGGACTGGACATTCATGCATGAGACTCTCGCAAGGTTTGGTTTTCCTCCCACAGTTATAGACGCCATTTTTCAAATGTATAAGTCACCGTCTGCGAAAGTAAGGGTAAACGGGGATTTTTCTCCACCCTTTGAGATCAAAAACGGCACACGTCAGGGCTGCCCCCTTTCACCAGCTTTATTTGTCCTAACCATTGAGACGTTAATTCAGAGTATTAGACAGCATCCAGCAATAGGGGGTATCGAGATCTCAGACTCCTCACATGTAGTAGCAGCGTTCGCAGACAACCTTCTCTTGCTCCTAACGGACCCTGAAAAAAAAATTCCAGCTGTGTTGGAGAGATTTGAGGCATTTGGAGAGTTATTGAACTTTAAGATTAATCTAGAGAAGTCTGAGGCGATGGGGATAAATATTCGACATACAACAATCCAAAATTTGAAAGCTAAATTCCCAATAAAATGGAACTCTAAATATATTAAGTATTTAGGTATTAAACTGAGTCCTCACTGGAACTCCCTTTTCTCACTCAACTTTGTACCCCTTCTCGATGATACTCTTGAAGCCATTAAGTCGTGGAGAGCACCCTATATTTCCTGGATAGGAAGAAATAATCTCATCAAAGGATTTATTTTACCCAAGTTTAGTTATATATCCAGAATGCTACCAATTAAAGTCCCTGACACGTTTATTCAGAAGGTCCAATCTCTTTTTGGGAAGTATATACAGTTGTGGCCAAAAGTATTGACACCCCTGCAATTCTGTCAGATAATACTCAGTTTCTCCCTGTATGGGGGGGCTTAAGACCTATAATAAGCTATAATACTCTTTCCCTACCTAAACATAAAGGGGGTATAGGATTACCGGACCCACAAAAATACCACGCAGCGGCAGCTTTGTCGCTATTAATCGATTGGAGGAGAGAGAGTAATCACAAACTTTGGACAGGGATTGCTAGCGAGTCACTGTCAGTACCAATCTCTACTATCCTTCACTCGCCAACTGGTTTTATAAAGAAGGTTCTCTCCCCAAATGCAATAACAAAAAATTTAATCAGAACCTGGGCCAGATTCTCATCCTCGCTAATGCCACTTCCATCATCCCTGATAAAAGTAGGGGACCTACCTGGCCTCTATTTAGATCGCCCTTTTCTTAAGGACACCGACTCTCTACATAAAATAAACGAAAGTCTAGACGCTTTCATGGAGGATGGTGTGATCCTCCCTCTGCAAGATTTACAAATGAGATTTCCACACTATCATATTAACTTTCTTCATTACAACAAGCTCAAAAACTCGATCAGATCGTATTTACAATCTGGACTTCCGCACAGAGAGTTGACCGCTTTTGAAAAGTTGCTGACTCAGAGAAATAAACCAAGGGGCGTGTTGGGTAAGCTTTACCAGATGCTCCTGGCCCACTCAACCTCGGTTAAACGAGCATTTATAATGAAATGGGAAAGGGACCTTGAGGTTGTATTGCAAGATTGGGAGGTTGAAAAGACATATAAAAACTTGCATGGTCCTTCTGGCTGTGTGAGGGTCCAAGAAAATTCTTACAAAGTCCTTATTAGGTGGTACACCACCCCTGACACTAGAAAGAAGTGGCAGCCTGATGCACCCTCTAATTGTTGGAGATGTTTCGGGGAGAGGGGATCTTATTTACACATGTGGTGGCAGTGCGAATATATTCAACCATTCTGGAGGAAAGTGCAACAAGACTTTGTCAGCTTCCAAACCCCCCATCCTTGAAATTGATTTTTCTAAACTGGTCAAGCGATCTTGCACAATACAAACATAAAAAATTTCTTATGTATTTGTTAGCAGCAGCCAAAATGCTTATCCCCTTACATTGGTAATCACAGGACTGTCCTACCCTGGCAGAATGGTTGCACAAGGTGAACCAATTATATTACATAGAAGAAATAATAGCCAGCTCGACCTTTATGATAGGTAAATTCAGATTGACCTGGGTGCCGTGGACACTCTTTAGAGAAACAGATGTATACTTAAAACTACTAAACATTTAGTAAAATTTATCAAATTGCCCTAAGACCAACTAAACTTGGAGCAACATTGGTTGACCATTCAGACAATAGGGCAAAACCCCCTGCCGAATGGACATCACCCCCTAACTGGAATTCCTACTCCATCCCACACTTAATTACTCCCCCTTCTATCCACTCTACTTCTCTATTTAACTTTTATTCTTTCTACTCAGTTAAAAGTTTTTATTTTGTTACGACTGATGTGTACATCTTTTCCAGGGATCTACGTCAAAGATTTTGTCTGTGACTCCTGAGTTTAAGCAATAAAACTTAGACGGATACTACCTGGTTTACTGCATAGCAACAAGTATCAAGCAGTAATATATGAGATGTGAATATACGATTAGTAAGATCAAACTGGAAATGTAAGAAACTAATAATGCTTGATCATATCAGTCACATGTAATGTTATTTCTCTTTGTTAAACCAATAAAAAGATGTTTAAAACAAATATGATGGATCAGTGTATGGATTTATGTAAACTTCTTAGACTTGATCAAATCACTTTGAGGCTATGGGCCCACGTAGCGTTTTAAAATGCACAGTGAAAACCGGATTCCTTCGCAGAAATCGCACTGTTTTTTAGTTTACCGCGATTCTATCGCAATTTTCTCAAGCACTTCCCAAGCGATTTGAAGCATCGCTTTGAAAGTGATTGACAGGTTGGTCACACTCGTCAAACATAGTGTTTGACAAGTGTGACCAGGTTTTTACTATTGAGGCCGCCTATGCGGCATCAATAGTAAAAGATAGAATGTTAAAAATGATAAAAAAAAATAAAAAATCGGTGTATATTTACCTTCCGACGTCCCGCGCTGCCATCCCGGGCCTCAGCGTTCCCAGCGATGCCTTGCGAGACCTGTGATGACATTGGTCTCGCGTTACTATAGTGATCTCACGAGACCACGTCATCACAGGACCTTGCCGCAAGGCATTACTGGGAACGCTGTGGCCCGGGATGGCAGCGCGGGACGTCGGAAGGTAAATATACCCCGATTTTTTATTTTTTATTCTTTTTTTTACAGGGGTATGGTACCCAGGGCCTGGAGGACAGTCTCCTCTCCTCCACACCGTGGGCACCAACTGTACATGAGACGCTTAACTTCCCGCATGGTGGGCATAGCCACATGCGGGAAGTAAGCGATTCTCATGCATTCCTATGGGTGCGGAATCGCGGCAATTCTTTGCGATTTCGCACAAAAGAATGATCATGCTGCGATTTTTTACACGATGCGATTCCGCTGCGGAAAAAGCGCAGCATTAGGACAGCATGTGCGGAATGCCATAGGAATGCATGGGGGGCGTTCTGTACACGATTTTTAAACGTTTTCGCAGCGTTTTCGTGCCGAAAGTCATAGCAAAAACGCTTAAAAATCGCATCGTGGGCACACAGCCTGAGACAAATCACATTCTACTTAAATTTTACAAAAAAGCAACAATTCCACCAGAATCCATTTTCTTTGTGATTTGATTTTGTACATTCAGCAAAAAGGATAGGAAAGGGTAAAAAAAAGCTTATACCCACCTCTCCTCAGCCCATCCTGCAGATGTTGAATTTCCAATCTCTTATCTTATATTTTCCATCTTTCTCCTAGCCTGGTCTTCCATTCACTTGACCCCATGCAATGACATGGGGTCCGACATTTTAAAGACATGTGTTGCTCCCCATGTGACCCATTGCAATGTAAGGCAGTTCAATGATGCACAACCACCCCTATAAGTTGATGTGGACCCTTGTGATGATCCAGCTGATATGTAAATAGACAATAACAGGCAGAAGATAGAAAAGCCAATTTGAGGACTGGCTGTGGCAGGACATGCATAGTGAGGGCTGAAGAGTGTTTAATATAAGAAAACTTTATTCTAGTCAATTGAAATTACTTCAGAATTTTTTCACTGTAAGTCAATTTTTCCCTCTGAATTGAGCGAATGTGTTCTATTCAGACTTTTGATGTTATTGTGCTCAGTTTGGAAAAGATTCCTTTGGGATCCTCTTCAAAGAAGTATCATCCACTTTCTTATTTCTACCAGGTGCTTTTCAAAACCCTTCAGAAAAAAAAATGCCCCAAAATACCTTGGCTCTTATGAACATTATTAGTGCATATCTAAGGCCGCGATCGCACTTTCAATATTTGGTCAGTATTTTACATCAGTATTTGCAAGGCAATATCAGGAGTGGAACAATCTGAGAAAAAGTAAAATAGAAACACGTCACCATTTCTGCATTTATCACACACGCCAGGTTTTGGCTTACAAATACTGATGTAAAATACTGACCGAATGCTGAATGTGTGAACGTGGCCTAATGGAAGTTAATTAGAAAAGGTTGATAGGAATAGGCAGTTTTTGAAGAGGATTATAAGAGTATTTGCTCAAAATAATTCCTAGGAATCTCAGTGTGAACATAGCGTAAAGTTAGTTATGAACCTATAAATTTGTCAGTATCTGACCCATCAATGAAAATACATTTACTGCTGAGGGGCTAGCGACATTTCTATTGACCCAGATCCAGACCATCTGTTTCAGCTTTCATCATGAAAGGGTTGTGACTTGCTTCATGTATTTAATTAGGATTTTTAAGGGAACTGGAGTTTGAAGTACATTGTGGAGATGTTCCTTACTATTATTGTAAAATAATTATTATACATGTGATATTCCATTGAGGTCTCAATAACAGGCTATTTACAGGAGGCATGTCTAGGTGAATCATCATTCACACCTCTGATCCTTACCTTGACGATGCCACTTAGGCCTCCTTTACACGTCCTGATTCTGGTACTGGAAAAACCAGTACCTGTATATTCCATGTCCTTGTGTACATAAGTGTCATCCGTGTGGCATCTTTGTGACGTATGTGTGCAGCATCCATGTGATGCAGACAGGAATAGAATGTAGAAGAGAAATGACAGATATTTAGGTGCTAGATGTGCAAAGATACATATAGATAGACATATACCATAGATAGATGATTGTGAGATATATTACCAGTGCTTTGCGTATGTAGTTTACTGTATGTCATGCCGCCACTGTATACTCACCCAGCCTCTGCTCCCGCGCCACAGGCCCCTGCCGCCCGACAGCCACGGTGGTCCCTTCTCACAGGTCTGCGGCCAATGGCGTCTCTGCTTGCAATGTGCATGCACAGTAGGCCGCGGCCATGCCTCCCTCCTGTCACTTGCACTCCGGCAATGCCCTGACCCGGAAGCACCATCGGACCAATGGCAGACCAGGCAGGGGCATATCAGGCCGTCCACCTTTGAGGGAGGCACCTGATCGTCGTGTTTGCTAGCACACTGGGCCCCTGCTTCCTCATGTACTCTCTTTTCACTCGCAGTCCTGTATTCTGTGGTTCCTGCTGTCTATGCTCCAGTCTCGCAGTCCTACTATAGTCATGCTTCCCGTATTCCTGCTCCGTCCTGCTGTCTATGCTCCAGTCCTGCAGTTCTTCTCCAGTCCTGTCTCCAGTGATCCTGCTCTATCCTGCTATCTTTACTCCAGTCCCGCAGTCCTACTCCAGTCCTGCCTCCTGTGTTCCTGCACCACCCTGCTTTCTATGCTCCAGTCCTGCAGTCCTACTCCAGCTCTGTCTCCAGAGATCCTGCTTCATCCTGCTATCCGTGGTCCGGCCCTGCAATCCTACTCTGGTCTGACCTTCTGCAATCTCGTGCTCCTACTCCAATCCGTTCTGAGCCGCCCCTCTCGGTACCAGCTGTCGTGGTACCCGAACCCTGGGCCTGCTCCTAACGATCCCTGTAAAGGGGTCGGCTCCACCTGGCAGCTTGCCTGAGGCCCCTCGGTGCCACGATCCAGAGGGTCCACTCCTCGAGATTTTCCTCACCTGACCAGCTGTGGTAACACTGTATATGTATCTAGCTTATAAATAAATGAATGAAAGAAATGACATGGAGTGCCTCCTATTTTAGATAACCAGCCAAGGTAAAGCAGACTGCTTTGACCTAATAATATCAGGCTGGGAATCAAACTGAGTAATTAAGTTTTTATTGCTAACTAAATGCTAAGCTTCAATGGCCAGTTAGTGAGGGTCCAACATTTAGTTTGTCAATTTGCGCTTTTGGGTTTATATACTTATTTGGACAATTGCATTCCCCCAGGCTGTTCTAGATTCACAGTGAATTTATGTTTCTATGATTAACCCACTGGCTTATTCCCTACCTTCACTATTTGATTGTTATTTTAAAAGTTTTCTTCTATTATCTTAAATATTCTTCATATGGTAGAAATTCTCTCTGTGTAAATTAATTTTGAGAATCTATATGCAGAAGCTCTGTAGATATTCTCCATTTCTGGAGTTCTCATTAATCATAGAGATATCCATACAGCCTTTCAAAATGTATTTAAAACCATTAAACCCCATGCAAAATTATGCTGGGGTCGCCAGCTTTGAGACATCTCTCACACAGTGACTGGTCTATAAAAAAAGGGGGAGACAGAAGCGCACAATAGGGTCTTATCCAATGATATAAACGTTTCACAGATATGGATCCACTCACCTGTTTCAGTTGTGTGGAACACAACAACCATAAGCACAAATGGGTAGGATCCGATGAACTGCAGCAATCAGCCGGTCACTAGAATTGCATATATAGGAAGGAGAGAAGTCCGGCTTTCAGGATCGCGCTGTTCCAGTCGAAAGTTCACAAGGAGTTAATCCAAGGACCAAGCAGTGATTATAACTTTCTTGGAACAGCGCGATCCTGAAAGCCGGACTTCTCTCCTTCCTATATATACAGTGACTGGTCTATCATAGTTTAAGTATATTTATACCAAATTCACATCAGGAAAATCCTGAATTTAAGAAAGGTTTAGTTTGTCTTCTCACTGAAAATTCATTAAGAATGTTCCATTACCTGTTTGACTTTTAATAAGAATGGGCGAATCCGAACAGCAAAGTTTGAGGTCTGTAACAAACACCAACTGTTCAGGCATGGACCCCAAACACATTCTTCTCCAGGCAGTCCATGTTACTGTGTAGTTTTGGCACCTGAACATCGGGTGGTTCCCACTCTGTCATGCAGATGAAACAGTGGCAGCTCTGATCAGAAGTAATATTATTACAGCCAGTCAGAGCATGAGCAGCTGTCACCAAGGGTAATAAATTTTTCTCCGGTCAAAGAGGCGTAGGCTGATGATAGAGTACTACTCCCATCAGCCTACATCTGCTGCAGCTAATAACAGCAAGAGCAGGGGCTACTGATGGGAGTATTCATCAGCAGTCACCTCCACTATAATTAAATTTAAAAAATGGCGTGAGTTCCCCTCTATTTTTGATAACCAGCATGGCAAAACTGAAAGCTGCGGGCTGTAACCCTCAGCTGTCAGCTTTATCACGGCTGGCAATCTAGAATAAAGGAGTCTATATGCTCTTTTTTTCATTATTTAAATAAATAGTTTAAAAAAAATGGAGTGGAGTGCCCCCCATTTATGACAGCCAGCCATGCTAAAGCAGACAACTGGGGGCTGGTATTCTCAGGCTGGTAAGGGGTCACAGACTTTGCGCCCCCAGCCTAAAATGGCAGCCTACCATGGTCCCAGAAAAGGCGCATTAGATATACCAATTCTGGCTCTTTGCCCAGCTCTTCCCACTAGCCCTGTGCTGGTGGAAAGTTGGGCCAATATTTCCATGATAATAGAAAAAGCAGTCTTAGTGCAGTTGAAACATGTCGACTATGAAAATTTTATTTTGTATGCGCTATAATTTCTTTTGAAAAATAAAAAGAAAAGGAAAATCCAGTCCTGTTGAGCCAGACTCCATTTTTTTTCTATTATCCTTGAGAGGCCAGGGTGAGGCCAGTGTCTTAGCCCCAGGTGGATGATCACAGAGCAACTGAGTGAGCTGGAATTAAGTTTTTACTAATATTTCCAGGGTTGATATCACCTTTGTATTGTCAGGTGATATTAAGCCCACAGATTAGTAATGGAGAGGTGTTTATAAGACACCCAAACATTACTAATCCTATATGGTAAATAAAGACACAGCCAGAATAAAGTCCTTTATTTGAAATATAAATACACACCATTTTACTTTTTATTTGAAAGTAAAAATCAAAGTTATACTCACCTTACACCCATTCCATTCAAGCCTTCGTCCCCTGTAAAAAACAGAAAATTATTATTTATTTATATAGCACCATTGGTTCCATGGTGCTGTACATGAGACGGGGTTACATCAAAATACAAATATCACTTACAGTAAACAAACTAACAATGACAAACTGGTACAGAGGGAAGAGGACCATGCCCTTGCAGGCTTACATTTTACAGGATATATACAAATTAGAACAGAACACATTTTCAATGCATTTCAAAAAACAGGTCCTCTGCCTAATAATTAAAGGACCAGGCAAATATCCAATTGGAAACTCACTACAGCATAATATACACAAAAACATAGAGTGCAAATCCAAAAAATCCATAAAAAATTAATATTTTATTATACGAAAAAAGTCACAAAGTACACATTACCATAACATCAAAAAAGGAATCAATTCATGGGACGGAAAAGCAAACAAATATCTAACCTGGACCTTAATGAAACATTAAGAGGTGGGTAGGCAATCAATATAATAAATATATCTCTATTACAACATAAAGTGCAAGTGCCTTAATGCAAACCGGGGATACTGGCATCTCAAAAATTAACCACACTATGCATAATTTCTCCCAGCATCCCCCAATAACTGCCCATACTAACAGCCGCTATTATAGAAATCCAAAAAACAGTGACCGCTCTTATGCATAGTTCCTCCCTAAAGATACAAGAACACGCAGCCCCAACTGCATTTCGCGTTGGCTTCCTCAGGGGCCATGTCAATAGTGTGTCTATACCACTCTTAAATACACCCAGTAAATGTGCCCAGACGTGGCAAAATCAATGGCGCATGTGTCACTATGCAGCGCCGGAAGCTGTGTCACATCCGGCAGTCCATGACGGTGCCCGTCACGAGGAAAACCACAGTGACGTCAATGACTTACAAACATCATTAAAGGACACCCAGTGCAATGTTCCGGCTGCCAAGTAGAGTGGGACATGCGCACTAGCCACTTCTGGGAGCGGATATGCAATAGACGCCATATTTACTGTGGGACACATTAAGGGAAAATATTCTGACTGGCGCAACATATAAACATTGAAACTCAAAAATGGTCCAAGACTTGTCTAATGTAAGGCCATGCAAAATATGTAACATGGTGATATATAAGTGCATAAAAAAATCCCCATCCCAAAACATCCCCATTGCTCTTCCCCTTTCCCCATCTGCTACTCACCTTTTATCTCTAACCTCCTTGTTTGGTCTCTTGCAGCTTACTAATTCTCCAACGCATGAAAATGGAAACTCCCTCGACTTGGTCTTCTCTCGGCTTTGTGCAGTGGATGATTTTCCAAACTCCCCTCTCCCGCTCTCTGACCACAACTCGGGTCACCCCTAATATCCATACTTATAGAAACATACAGGCCATTAACACCCAGAAACTTATGAAGAACTTGCAGTCTTCATTGGCCCCTTTCTCCTCCCTCTCATGTCCTTATTCTGCATGGAAGCATTGCAATGAAACACTTCAAAATGCCCTGGGTGAATTTGCACCTCCTATATATAGAAAAGCACAACACAGACAGCGACAACCCTGGCACACCCTGCAAACACATTTCCTGCAGCGGTGCTCCAGGTGCGCTGAACATCTGTGGAGAAAATCCAAACTACACAAAGATTTCATCCATTATAAGTTTATGCTTAGAACATACAACACTGCCCTTCACCTCTCTAAACAAACCTATTTCAACACCCTCATCACCTCACTGTCCAATAACCCTAAACACTTTTATTTCTCTACTCAACCCAAGAGCACAGGCCCCAACCATGGAGCTTCGAGCTGACGATCTGGCCAATTACTTCAAATAAAAAATTGACCAGATCCGACAGGAAATTATCTCCCAATCACCTCTTACCATGCACTGTCCTCCCTCTCCCACTGCATCTAGCTCACTCTCTGATTTTGAACCACTCACAGAATAAGAAGTAAGCAGGCTCATTGCATCTTCTTGCCCAACCACTTGCACCAGTGACCCATTTCCATCACATCTCCTCCAGTCCCTTTCCCCTGCTGTAACCACTCACCTAACTAAAATATTTAACCTCTCTCTCTCTTCTGGTTTCTTTCCCTCCTCATTTAAGCATGCTATCATACATCCACTACTTAAAAAAACCATCCCTCGACCAAAACTGTGCCGCTAACTATAGACCTGTCTCTAATCTTCCTTTCATCTTTAAACTCCTGGAACGCTTTGTCCACATCTGTCTTATTTGCTATCTCTTTGATAACTTTGTTCTCGACCCTCTCCAATCCAGTTTCCACTTTTTACACTCTACTGAAACTGCCCTCACTAAAGTCTCTAATGATCTACAGTACTAACAGCTAAATCAAATGGTCATTACTCCATGCTAATTCTCTTGGATCTCTCTGCAGCATTCAACACTGTTGATGATCAGCTTCTCCTCACTATGCTCCGTTCCATTGGCCTCAAGGACACCATTCTCTCCTGGTTCTCCTCCTATCTCTCTGACCGCTCCTTTACTGTATATTTTGCTGGTTCCTCCTCCTCTCATCTTCCCCTTACTGTTGGGGTTCCTCAAGGATCAGTTCTAGGCCCCCTCCTCTTCTCTTTGTACACTGACCCTATTGGTCAAACAATCAGTAGATTTGGTTTCCAGTACCCTCTCTATGCTGCTGACACCCAATTATACGCTTCTTCTCCTGACACCATGCCTGCCTTTCTAGAAAACACCAGCGATTGTCTAAGTGCTGTGTCTAACATCATGTCCTCACTATATCTGAAACTGAACCTGTCAAAGACTGAACTTCTTGTGTTTCCTCCCGCTACTAATGTACCTATACCCGACATTGCCATTTCCATGTGTGGATCCACTATTACTCCCCAGCAACATGCCCGCTGTCTTGCGGTCATACTTGACTCTGAGCTTTCCTTTGCCCCCCACATCCGATCACTGGCTCGCTCTGGTTATCTGCACCTCAAAAACATTTCTAGAATTCGACCTTTTCTTACTTTTGACTTCGCAAAAACTCTTACTGTTTCTCTTATTAATTCTCATCTGGACTATTGTAACTCTCTTCTAATCGGTCTCCTTCTTACCAAACTCTCCCCCCTCCAATCTGTCTTGAGTGCTGCAGCCAGGATCATATTCCTTGCCAATCATTATACCGATGCCTCTACCTTGTGCCAGTCATTACACTGGCTACCCATCCACTCCAGAATCCAGTACAAACTTATTACCCTCACCCACAAAGCTATCCATGGCTCAGCACCACCCTACATCTCCTCCCTTGTTTTAATATACCACCCTACCTGCACCCTCCGTTCTGCTGATGACCTGAGGTTAGCATGCTCAATAATTAGAACCTCCCACTCCCATATCCAAGACTATAGACGTGCTGCGCCAATTCTTTGGAATGCACTTCCCAGGTCAATACGATTAGTCCCCAATCCCTACAATTTTAAGTGTGCCCTGAAAATGCATTTATTCAGACTGGCCTACCGCCTAAACACAATTAACCTAATCTATCCCTGTGTGGCACAGTCAAAAGTTTCACCATAACCAGGTTCCCTGCATCATGTTCCCTCATGCTTTATGCATCTATTAGCCCTCTGTGTCTGTACTGTTACACACTTAACATTATGGCTGGTCCATACAATCAGGGCAATTGTTACCACCCACCTTTTGTGTCTACCTTTTTCCTAATGGATTGTAAGCTTGCGAGCAGAGCCCTCATTCATCTTGGTATCTGTTATGATCTATGTGATTATTGTTATGCTGTAATGTCTATTGCCTGTAGAAGTCCCCTCTAAAATGTAAAGTGCTGCAGAATATGTTGGCGCAATAGAAATAAAATTTATTATTATCATTAATAAGTACAAGTGTTACATAGTGTGTGTAAATATATATATATATATATATATATCAAAACAAAGTGCAGACATAACCAATGAATAAAAGTGAGTATAAAAGTCACAAATTAGTACAGTATAAACAAACACCAATGTATCAGTGTAAATGAATAGTGAATAATGGCTTGGAAATTTATAGAGTTCTTCTTCATTCCCATAATGCACGACTTTAGCAAAATTAGGAATTGACAGACAGGACATAAATATACTAGAAAATAAAAATAACACACAGTAAGACACATATTAAAAACACAGAGAAATGAAAACAAAACCAAGGACCATATTAAATCACTAAAGAAAAGGAGCAAGTCATAGTTGATCGTTAAGACCCGCCGGTACCATAGTATTGAGGGTTGAAATCCATTTACACTCTCTTCATGCGAGAGCATGCTTCAAATCTCCTCCTCTAATCCCAAAATGGATACAATCAATCCCCCACACCTTCAATTCTTTGGGATTACAGTTGTGCTAAGCCCTAAAATGGTGTGGGATAATTTTGAGCGTGCTCGGATCATCTATCTCACGTACTGCTAGAATGTCCCTCACATGCTTCCGTGTTCACACCCGCAACTTTCTAGATGTCAATCCGATGTAAACAAGATTGCATGAGCAACGGACATAGTACATTACCCCGGAAGTCTTGCGTGTGATATAGTGTCTAATATTATACTCTCTCTGACCATCAGATGAAGTAAAGGAACATGCCCGAACATAATTTTTGCAAGCCAGGCAGTCCCTACAAGGGAAAAATCATACCCTCTGTCTACCTTTTGTAATGGGATTAGTAGTACTTCCCACATAATGACTTCTACAAAGTATATCTGAGGTTCCTGCTCCAGCGTGCAGTCAAAAGTGGTCCTTTAGAGAGATGTTTAGAGAGTGTAGGATCAGTTAACAACACAGACCAATGTCTCCTCAAAATGGTCCACATTAAATTTCATTGTTGATGAAAAGTTGAAATAAAGCGGAGTCCTACATCCTTCTGGGGTCTCTTTTGTAAACCAATAGATCCTCCTAACAGTTTTTTTTGCATTCAAATATCCCTGCTTAATGCTTTTACTGCTATATTCTCTATCCCTAAATCTCTGTCCAAGGTCCATAGCCTGCTTTTGTATAGTTCGTCCGAAGTGCAAATTCGTCTAACATGAAGAAATTGTCCTCTGGTGATGGCTTTGATGGTAGATCTCAAATGGGCTGATGAGGCATGTAGTAATGCATTAACTGATGTTTGTTTATGAAACATATCAGTATATAGATGTCCATTAGCTTGTACTTTAATTTCAATGTCCAGGAAGGAAATAACTTCCTTGCTAAACACATAGGTGAGTGTGATGTTTTAGTTGTTTCAGTTCAATACTGATATGAAGATGTCAAGTTCACTCATGGTACCCTGCAAAATAAACAGGATATCGTCAATGAACCGATGCCACCCCAGGATCTGGTAGGAGGTGTGTGCACCATCCGGGAAGATCTCCATCTCCCAGTATCCAAGAAATAAATTAGCATAGGATGGCGCACACGCCGCCCCCATAGCTGTACCGCTTCTCTGAAGGTAGTATCGGTCCCAGAAGATGAAAAAATTATGTGTCAGTATTAACCTAAACAAATCCAACACCAGCTCCCTCATGTCCATCTCCAAATTGCTAGCTTCCAAAAACAATCTAGCAGGGACACAACAGACGTCCTGAGAAGGTTGGATGGCTTCTCATTGGATTCTGACATGCTACTTGTAGCGGCTGATGTTGAGTCACTGCATACAAGTATCTGCAATGAAGATGGACTTAAGGCTGCTAGATTATTTTTGGGTACAATTTCTTTCTCTTTTATGATGAGTTTTACCAACAGTTCAAGGGGACTGCAGTCAGAACAATTTGTGCACTCTCATATGCTGGACTCTTCCTGGGTTGGTGGAGGGACAACATATTTTCTGTGAAGAGTTTTCATTTTTCTCTAGATCACAGAGATTATATATCAGATGTTTTCTTTGGAGTGTATGAGGCCATGCATATAAGTGGAACAGGTTTATTGATTCTTATAGTACTCAAGGGGTTAAAAGTTCCTGGTATTAATCTGATGAGATTCCATTTGGCTTTTTGTCTCAACTTCTGCTAATTGGGACCACCCTGTTTATTATTTAAATCAACTCCTGACTTCTTTCCTTGCCAGCAATAGAGTTTCTATTGTGAGCCTGTCTTCTCTGGAGAAAGGTGTTCCTAGAGAAGCTGTTGTGTCTTCTATTGAAGCCGTGGAGTTCTATTTCTTTGTGTGGTTTTCCCTTGCTTGTCTCCTTTCTTGTATTGGCTTGTCATAATAGAAGTGCCAGTGTCTTGCTGCCCATTTCATTAGCCAGGGAAAAGCCCAGGGTGAACCAGAGCTTAGGCATGTGATGGCGCACAGGGAGAAGGACCCATCTAAGATGATAGGAGCGTATTGTTCAGCATTATGTGAGTGTTGATGGGTCACCATATCACATTCTCCCTATTGTCAGTGCCCTCACTTTCCTCTTTCTCCTTCTCCTTTTGTGCCCATCACCGGGCTTCTCCCTGCTTGAGAAATTTCCTGTAAAATATGTGTAGAACACTATGAGTTCCATATGAAGTCAAGTAAACTTGTTTTGAGCTCTGTAATGCAGATACATCCTTTTTCATTTCTAAATGTCTTCAACATATCTGGCTAAGGCAAAACGGATGGTAAGGCTGCCTAAATTGTGTAAATATTGTCTAAATTGTATAAACAGTCTAGCAAATGTCTCTTCTGAGAAGCAGACGCGTTAATGGCAACTGCTTATAGGCCAATGTTGCAGGTGTATAAAATTGTGGCACTTTCACATGGTTGAGTGCAACAATTATCTTGGTTTAGCGAGTGCAGTTTGCTAAATGAAGAAGCAACAGCTTTTTCAGAAGCATCTAGAAATTATCATTTTAATTAGAGACAAAACAAGTGTAGTATACTGTTTTCAATGTAAAGCTTTAATGGACTCTTAGCCAGAAGATAAAAAATTACCCCTTTTAAAGGGTACTATTTTGCTAATCACAATATGACTAGATCATTGCAAATATTTTTTATCAATCCATGCAAAAATAATCCCCTTTTTTAAGACAAAACAGTCGCATTGTTTTTCAGATGAAGGAGTTATGGCTTTTCAACCAGGAGTGAGACATTTCACTATGTAGAACATTGAGAATATTTGACTTGGAAAAAAAATTGAAAGAAAATCTTCCCAAATTGGATGATTTGATTATTAAAACAAAAAAGGCCAAATTCAATATAAACTCTATGGATTATAAGAATGATAAAGTATACTAATGGAAAAACATGAAGTACAATGGATCCAAAATGAAGTCAAGTTCTCAAACAACCAACTCCCAGCACTCAACATTCCAACAGGGATTTAGAATTCTGGAAAGCGCGTTTCATTATATTCTTCAGAATGTGAATCTGTGTATTCAAGCTCAGCCTTCTACCTTCAGTTATCACTAGTGAAAGGACCAAATGGACAACCCACATACCGTGACATAAAATACAAGAGGCAGAAGGTAGATAGAAGAACCAGGAGAAAATCATAGCAAGTGGAAATAATTATAGTGGTTTGAAAAAACCACTATATTGTAATCCGAACGCTGCTAACTTCTTCTTATTATTATTCAGTTGATTTTCCGCAATTAATGCGGCCCTAACCGCTACACACACAGACTCCGTTGAGGTGTCTTTTCGAAGCCAACATCCACGAGTGGTGTGCTAAGTAATTTTCGTGTCGATCGGATTTGTTGTTTTTGCGCAATTTGCGTTTGAAAAAAATTCTTCCCGTCATTGGAATGTATTGTCTCAATGCATTTCAATGGGAAAATTTTGCCACAGAGAAAACATGCCCTGAGGTGATTCAAATGGCAGTTAAGCTCATTGATATGCGCAGAAAGACCCAGTTACTATGCCAACGCCTACAAACTTCACATGACCCCTCCAGGACAGAGTTTCTGCCACATAATATCAGCTCTTAAAGCGAAACCCACAGCACAAATGCAAATCTAGCTTCATCACATGACGCATGTCCCTGAGAGAGAATGTGCGCCAAAGTGGATTTAGAAGCCCAGTGAGCCAAACTAGCTCTTAAAGGGCTGACGCGCCAAAGTGATTCTTAAAGGGCCGGTGCACCGAAATGAGTCTTAAAGGGCCGGCGCGCCAAATCGAAAGCTGAGTGACCGAGGCTCCAAATCGGAGGCTGAGCCAACCCGGCCTCCAAATCGGAGGCTGATCGACCCTGGCCTACAAATCGGAGGCTGAGCCACCCTGGCCTCCAAATCGGACCCAGAGTGGCCCCGCCCACCAAATTGGACCCAGAGTGGCCCCGCCCACCAAATCAGACCCCGAGTGGCCCCGCCCACCAAATCAGACCCCGAGTGGCCCCACCCACCAAATCGGACCCGGAGTGGCCCCACCCACCAAATCGGACCCTGAGGGGCCCCGCACACCAAATTGGACCCTGAGGGGCCTGGGCCACAAAATCGGATCCAGAGTGGCACCACACACCAAATCGGACCCTAAGGGGCTCCACCCACAAAATCAGACCCAGAGTGGCCCCGCCCACCAAATCGGACCCCGAGGGGCCCCGCCCACCAAATCGGACCCCGAGGGGCCCCGCCCACCAAATCAGACCCCAAGGGGCCCCGCCCACCAAATTGGACCCAGAGTGATCCCGCCCACCAAATCGGACCCTGATGGGCCCCGCCCACCAAATCGGACCCTGATGGGCTCCACCCACCAAATCAGACCCTGATGCGCCCTGCCCACCAATCGGACCCTGAGGGGCCCCACCCACCAAATTGGACCAAGAGTGGCCCCGCCCACCAAATTGGACCCAGAGGGGTTCCGGCCACAAAATCGGACCCTGAGGGGCCCCACTCACAAAATCGGACCCTGAAGGTCCCCAGCCACAAAATTCCCCACCCACAAAATCGAACCCTGAGGGGCCCCACCCAGAAAATCGGACCCTGAGGGGCCCCAACCACAAAATCGGACCCTGAGGGGCCCCGGCCACAAAATCGGACCCTGAAGGCCCCCACCCACAAAATCGGACCCTGAAGGCCCCCACCCACAAAATCAGATCAAGCCCTGAGGAGCCCAGGCCACCGAATAGGATCCTGAGGGACCCCACCCACCAAATCAGACCCTGAAGCCAAAGTGGCCCCTGAGAGGCACCCACAGTTAAAACGGATCCTGAGCTGAAAGTCTTGCGGGGCAGCAGGCAAGTCTCTCTTAAAGGGGCAGCCCGGGCACCATTTCAAAGGACTATCTGTACTTCCTTCAGGAAATACACATCTAGCTTATTCTGTTAATACCTGTTGGAATAGTGTTTCTTTTTTTCTCTGCAAAATTGAAGTTCTGTTTAAAGGTCTTAATTTTGCCCCTAACGATAACTTTGATCTTTTGATCTTTTCCACATCATTTGAGATTTCAATAGATTTGCACATCTTCTTATGGAAAAGGGTCATTTTTTCAACCAAATCTATTTCAGTCCCACCTTCAGTTTCTTCTGAAATGGTTGACACAATAGATTCTAATGATTTCTCTCATTTAGTCTTCTCTGATGAAAATGCCTAGTTTATTGCTACAGGAATTACAGTTGGAAAATTATTTTTTTTTTGCCTTGACAGATAGTGATAATAATTCTTAATTGCATAACCTCACATATTATCCTCTCAAATCAAGGGTCTCACTAGTAGAGCAGGGTCTAAAAATTCAAGTCATATGAAAAATATCAGCAAACGGCATTTCAAGGCAATAATGTTACAACAAAATGGCAACCTTGCCATCTGCCAATCCGACAAGGGCAGTTGTGCTGTGGTTCTTGATGCATCTATGTACAAGGGGCGCCTGAAAACTTTGAGGTCCACCCATGAAATCTTTTTTGCATGGTCTTGTTTTGCAATGCAATATGTTATTTAGTTAGTTGAATGGTCTCATGAGCAATCTGGATCTATTTTGATTTTTTTTGTTTCCGTTACAGCATTTTAAAGTTGGGTCGCAAGGCTGAAATATGGAAATGGAGAAGTTGGCAAACTTCACACTGGCTGTTGCAATGGCTGCAATGGCTTCAATTCCACCTTCCACAAAGGTGCTTTTTCATCTGTGGGAATAGGTGATAGTCCGAGGGAGCCAAATCAGGGGAATAGGGTGGGTGCTGAAGCAGTTGGAAACCACAAGAGTGAATTGCAGCGTAACTTTGCCAACTTCTCCATTTCCATATTTCAGCCTTGGGTGGGCCTTGAAGTTTTCAGGCGCCCTTTCGTAGTTTATATTCTTAACAACAGAAATGCATATAAATGCTTAACTTTTGATTCTACCCCTGTATTCAAGAATTGTTTTTCCAAATGTTTAGAGGAATATTTAGTAATGGGAGTGATGTATAAGAAAATTAGAAAGTACAGCCAGAGCATCCAATTGTATTTATTTTTATGGGCTGCCAAACACTCAATACATTTTTTCCCCTATATCCTATTATTGCAGAAATAGCATCCCTGAATGACATACTCAGTGAGTGTATAATCACCTTCAACCTTTGGTTGTTAGAATTCCGAGATATCTAGGGATAGCTCAACGGTTCTTAAAATCTTGGATAAATTTTCTTCAAGTAAAGATTTTTCCTTTTTTTACGTGATGTAGCTAAGGCCTCTTTCACACTTCAGTTTTTTTGCATCAGTTCAAATCCGCCAAAAAGGCAGAGAAGCGGATCCGTTCTGAACTGATGTGAACGGATGGCACAGGATCCGTTTGTAGACGGATTCTGAAAATGACGAAATTGAAAGGAAACGCTGGCCGGGGACGAGAGAGAGAGAGAGAGAGAGAGAGAGAGAGAGAGAATTTTTTTTCTTCATTTTGTCCGGCAACCAGAAAGAATTTCGGGTTAAATTAGTCTCTGGAGGATCCGCCAGAAAAAAAAACGTTGCAAGCTCCGTTTTGAAATCTTTGAGGATGGTGACGGACCGCAACTTTTGGCGGATCCTCAAAAAAAACGGATGAAACGGACAGCCATCCGTCACAATCCGCCATTAATGCAAGTCAATGGGGAAAAAACGGATCCTCAAAAAAAAATTGAGGATCCGTTTTTTTTCAAAACCTGGCGGATTGTGACTGATTGCAAAAAACTGAAGTGTGAAAGGGGCCTAACTTATATTCTAGTATCCCCCATCATGTTGCTATAGAAGAAATACAGTATCACATAAATCAGTATAGTTCCTATTCAAATGAACAGAAACACTTCATTCTTTTGTGCCTCAAGTAATTTAATAGTGATGAGCGAATAGTACTGTATTCGGGCTATTGGTTACTCGGCGAGTAATTTGCTATTCGCCTCGGTATATTAGAGTGACCTGCCCAGGATGTTTGGCACTTTATTTACAGCCAATGAACATGCTTGGCTTGCTTACCTATCACAATAATCTTTGATGTGGCAATACTGCAATTGACTGGCCTTACAGCGACATAGGGGATATTTAACCCCTGCCGGCACCATCTTGCACACATTACAGCCGGAAACAGCATAGTGTGAGTGTAGGGAGAGTGAAAGAATTGTATAGCAATACTTTAGCAAAGAGCTGAAAACTGCTGTTCACAAATGATCGCCATCAAACCTCACTGAGCTCGAGATGTTTGCTAAGGAAGAATGGGCAAGAATTTCAGTCTCTCAATGTACAAAACTGACAGAGACATACCCCAAGCGACTTGCAGCTGTAATCGCAGCAAAATGTGCTGCAACAAAGTAGTAAGTTAAAGGGGCAGAATAATATTGCATGCCCCACTTTTCAGTTTTTGACTTTCCACAAAAATTTAAAATAACCAATAAATTTAGTTCAATTGTTGATTCTTCACCAAAAATTTACATATGGTATCTTTATGTTTGAAGCATATGTGGCAAAAGGTTGAAAAGTTCCAGGGAGCCGAATACTTTTGCAACGCACTGTACATACATATATATATGTGCACCATCCTCTCCAGTCAATCACAATGTGTCAGAAATTCACTCTGTTTTGCTGGTGCACAGGCTGGTCTAAAAAATGTGTGAAATGACTCACATAAATTGCTTCTGCCACTTACACTGCTGCTGTTGCTAAAGTTTTTGCATTGATGACTCGATGTTCCCTCTGTTGGAACTGCGATGCACACTGTGTTCCTCACTGCTGCCTTGGGGAAAAACACTCTTAAGATTGTCTGCAAGCATGTTTTGATACTCCAGCAAGCACGTTCCTTTCAAGGAGAGGTAGCATCTAGGAAAATGTACTTTTGTACGGTACATCTAACAGAGTGGCAAACCAGTAGTCAGAACTATTTCTAATCGTAAAAATAGGGGTATCATGATGCAGCTCCAAATCCATGTTTTTTTGGTGGTGGGGTAACACTCAAGCTTGCTTCCTCCTTCCACTCCCACCAACCACAGACAATAGAGAGATCATTTTCCTTTTCATCTCCTGACTGTTGGTCACCCATCTTTTCTTCCTCCTCATCCTCCATCATTAGTTCCTCATCTCGTGCACCTTCAGTAATAGTTTATCTGGTACAATGAACCCTCCTCAATCACTGTAATCCACCCTTCCATTGCAAATGCCTGTGTGACAACAGTCAGGAAATTTGAGCTAATGTTGTTACTTCCGCATCCTCCTTTTCTTCCATCTCTTCCTCTTGGACCACCACCTCATCATGCAGACTATTCAAAATATGCTCCACCATGTGGATAACCAGAATAATGATAAAGATGATGGCATGTTAGTAGCCATTTCGAAACTGTGCAGAAGGGTGTGGAGGTCCTTCATTTGTGCCCACTCTGCAAGAATATTTTGCACCACGTCCATTCTGCATTAGCCCAGGTTATGCAAAATGACATACTGCACCTGGGATCATCACTGCAAAATGTGCATAATGGAATTCCACCGTGTCTTCACATTATACAGTATATCAAACGGTTATCCAGTAATGCAAAAGAACACTATAGTGATGCAGGTCAATGAATGGCCGAAGTGAGCACACAGCGACCATGATTTCTGCAGCAGCTCATCCAGGTCAGGATAGTAGAGGAGAAATTATTGTACCATCAGTTTGAGGATGTTTGCTATTCAAGGCACGTGTGTGAGGTTGCTCTAATGTAGAGCCGCCTCCTGCTTTTTCACAGTTAATGCATATGGTCTTCCCTGGCTCCAGTTTCAGCAGAGAGAGCCATTGCTCTATCTCGGCCTGGAGTGCTGTCCAAAACTCTTGATCTGTTTGACTATGGTCTCCAAGGCATATTAATTTAAACACTGCCTGATTGCTGTGTGGAGGAGTTTTCTCTGCATTGTTGCATCTCATCAAGGCAGGGGTTGAGAGTGCAGGTGGAGGTCCTAGAGAAGGTGGAGGAGGCAGAAGCAGTGGAGGAAGTGTTAGATACAAAAGTTTGTCCTGTAAGCCTCAGAGATTGCAAGACTTATGAAGCTTCCATTTGCCCACCTGCCCCCACAGCCACCAGAGTGATCCAGTGCCCAGTCTATGAGATGTAATGCTCCTGGTCATGTTTACTCATCCAGATGTCAGTAGTGAAAAGCACCCTGATAGATATAGATTTTTTCAAGGAACAGATTATGTTGTCAACATCATGCTGGTGTAGTACAGGTACAGTTTTTTGGTGAAGTTATGGTTACTGGGCAAATTGTACTAGGATACTGCAACAGTTATTAACTTTTGGAAACCGTCTGTATCCAACAGGCAGAAAGGCAGTATTTCTGTGGCAAGCAGATTTAAGCAGTTCAAGCTCTTAGTTTTGGCATGTGTAGGAGAAAACATTCTTTTACATGACCACAACTGCAGGACCGAGAGCTGGCTGCTGTGCTGAGAGAGGGTGCAGTAGGGTGAACACAACAAACTGCTGGACTGTGAGTGAGCTGCAGGCAGAGACGTTATGATGGATTGAAACAGATGTGGTTTGCTATGTGAAGCAAAAACAGCAGGCATCTCCACTTCCATAACAGCAAACAGGCTCTAAATCAACCTTAAAGTAGGAGATGAACAAGTGGAAGATCTGCGACTGAAGACCTGTGTGAGAACACTTGCCACGGTGATGGAGGAGGAAGAAGCAGTAAATATGGTTGATGAGATGGCCAGTGTTTAGTGAGGCCCACTAGTCCGCATTTTTGCTCAATGAGATTCCCAGACTAATGCATCTTGATCACGCATGTGCAGGTTCATGCATATATTCAGGGGCAGACCTACCGCCCGTGCAGCCGGTTCATTGCACGGGGGCCCCGGGGGAGAGGGGGCCCCTCCAGCCTCCAGCACTGCATGGCTAATTATTCATGCAAATTAGCCATGTGGACTTGTGGAGCGTGAGCGCCGCAGAGCCAGCAAGGAGGAGAGGAGAGCAGCCCCCCTGCAGGAGGCAACAGGAGGGGTCTGACTCCTCCTGAGGCTGTGTGCCAGCGCGGCCCAGTGCAGAGGAGCCAGTCCTGAGGGCTGAGGTGCGAGATCATCAGAGGTCAGCCAGCAGCATCAGTGCCATGGGTAAGTAGAGGAGGGTAGACAGACTGTCTGACTGTCACTCACACTGCCTGCCCTGTGGCGCCGGCCAGACGGTGGCTGCAGTTAAGCCGCAGGTCAGTGTGTGACATCACGTGTCTGTCTGAGTCTATGTGGTCGTGCTCCTGCCCATAGCAGCAGCTCAGTCAGGAGGAATGTGCGGAGTGCAGACACTGTGACTGGAGAGTGGAGTCGACACAGTGTGGAATGGATCCTCTTGGTCTGGACTCAGGCCTCCCCTGCCTGCCTGCACAAGGTAAGAGTACTGGAGCTGAGCAGGACTGAGAGACTGGGACTGAGGAGGCAGGCATGATTTTGGGGGCTCCTTGGGTGGGGGAGAAAACTGAAGCATGGCAGGCATGATTTTGGGGGACTCCGACCTGGGAGGGAACTGAAGCATGATGGCCTGGCTGATCATGAATTGGGGGCCCCTGGCCTGGGGAGAAGCATGGCCTGGCTGCTCATGAATGGGGGGGCCCTGGCCTGGGGAGAAGCATGGCCTTGGCTGCTCATGAATGGGGGGGCCCTGGGGTGAAGCATGGCTGCTCATGAATGGGGAGGCCTGGCTTTCTGGAGAAGCATGGCCTTGGCTGCTCATGAATAGGGGGGCCCCTGGGGAGAAGCATGGCTGCTCATGAATGGGGGGCCCTGACCTGGGGAGAAGCATGGCCTTGCTGCTCATGAATGGGGGGCCCCTGGCCTGGGGAGAAGCATGGCATTGGCTGCTCATGAATGGGGGGCCCCTGGGGAGAAGCATGGCTGCTCATGAATGGGGGGGCCCTGGGGGAGATGCTTGGCTGCTCTTGAATGGGGGGTCCCTGGCCTGGGGAGAAGCATGGCTGCTCATGACTGGGGGGCCCCTGGCCTGGGGAGAAGCATGGCCTGGCTGCTCATGAATGGGGGGGCCCTGGCCTTTGGAGAAGCATGGCCTGGCTGCTCATGAATGGGGGGG
Organism: Dendrobates tinctorius; assembly: GCF_039654945.1. NCBI lineage: Eukaryota > Metazoa > Chordata > Amphibia > Anura > Dendrobatidae > Dendrobates > Dendrobates tinctorius. Next base: position 49,063,117 of record NW_027361698.1, read on the forward strand.
CCCCTGGCCTGGGGAGAAGCATGGCATTGGCTGCTCATGAATGGGGGGCCCCTGGGGAGAAGCATGGCTGCTCATGAATAGTGGGGCCCTCGGGGAGATGCTTGGCTGCTCATGAATGGGAGGGCCCCTGGCCAGGGGAGAAGCATGGCTGCTCATGAATGGGGGGGCCCTGCCCTGGGCAGAAGCATGGCCTGGCTGCTCATGAATGGGGGGCCCCTGGCCTGGGGAGAAGCATGGCCTGGCTGCTCATGAATGGGGGTCCCTGGCCTGGGGAGAAGCATGGCATTGGCTGCTCATGAATGGGGGGCCCCTGGGGAGAAGCATGGCTGCTCATGAATGGGGGGGCTATGGGGGAGATGCTTGGCTGCTCATGAATGGGGGGGCCCTGACCTGGGGAGAAGCATGGCTGCTCATGAATGGGGGGCCCTGGGGGAGATGCTTGGCTGCTCATGAATGGGAGGGCCCCTGGCCTGGGGAGAAGCATGGCCTGGCTGCTCATGAATGGGGGGGCCCCTGGCCTGGAGAGAAGCATGGCATTGGCTGCTCATGAATGGGGGCCCTGGGGGAGATGCTTGGCTGCTCATGAATGGGGGGGCCCTGAGGGAGATGCTTGGCTGCTCATGAATGTTGGGCCCCTGGGAGAGATGCTTGGCTGCTCATGAATGGGGCGGCTTATGGGGGGAGAAGAAACCTGAATCAGGCGGCCCACATAGGGGGAGAAGCAGCATAAACTGGGGGGCCACATGGGGGAGAAGCAGCATAAACTGGGGGTGCCACATAGGGCGAGAAGCACTATGCCAAAAGTAGACTGCAATTGGGAGAGAGCATTATGAAACAAAGGGAAATGGGGGTGCCTATATATATTACCTGGAGGCTGTCTTGGGCTATATATATTATATAGAGGCTATGCTGGGCTGTAAATATTACCTGAAGGCTATGCTGGACTGTATCTATTACCTTAAAGCTATGCTGAACTGTATATATTACCTGGAGTGGAGGCTATGCTGGCCTGTATATATCACCTGAAGGCTGTGGTGGGCTGTATATATTACTTGAAGGCTATGCTGGACTGTATCTATTACCTTAAAGCTATGCTGAACTGTATATATTAACTGGAGGCTTTGCTGGCTGTATTATATATTTCCTGGAGTCTGTGCTGGGCGCTGCATATATTACCTGAAGGCTGGTGCTGTACTGTATATATTAACTGGAGGCTGTGGTGGGCTGTATATATCACCTGGAGGCTGTGGTGGGCTGTATATATTACCTGAAGGCTGTGCTGGGCTGTATATATTAACTAAAGGCTATGCTCGGCTGTATACCATATTTTATTTGGAGGCTGTGTTGGGCTGTATATATTAACAACTAGAGGCAATGCTGGGCTAGTGGGCTATATATGTTATTTGGAGACTGCAACTGGCAAATAATAAATACAGCCCAGCAGCACCCTACAGATATTATATCCAGCCCTGCATAGCCTCAATATTAGATATACAGTACATTTACGGTGGGAAAATCTGCAGAAAAAATTGACATTGTGTAGATTTTCCCGCTCTAAAAAACGCAGCATATCCGCTGTATATTTTAGTGGCACCATGTAACGCGGATCTAGCACAACTGCACTTGCCGCGGCCAGACACAAGCCCGATAGAGAATGAATGGGGCTTGCCGGATCGGTGCCACAAGTCGCCCGCTAGGCGGCAGAGGTGAGGAAGTCTGCCGGATCTGCTGCTAGTGGGGGGGGCGAAAAATTTCTTGCACAGGGGCCCACTACAGTCTGTGTCCGCCCCTGCATATAGTAGTCAAATTATTGAAATTTTTTGCCCATGCTAAGTCGTATTTTACAATTTTTTGAGATAATGTAAGTAGGATCATCCTTTTGCG